>NC_086326.1:137683757-138288757 GCF_036172605.1 Pelobates fuscus | reverse complement strand
TAAAAATAACAATATCCAAATAAATTGCTCATATGATTTCAGCACTGCCACAACATGATATATAGCTGAATTTGTTCAAACTACTTGTGTGGTTTCATTAAGCACTCATTACTGTGTGGGTCTTTTGAATGTTGCCAGTTGTAAACCCAATAGCAAATTAAGGTGATGTTAAGATCTAGTTTCATACTGTGCTTATTGATTAGGCTTGAGAGCTTTCGGCATTGGTTATCAATTAAAATGGCCGTAATGGTTTGCTGCTAGTTGCCTACCTTGATCTTCTCAACGCGTCTTCGTCAGGGTCTTGCACTGCAGGAGGAAGAGAGTAAAGTACATTTAGAAATATCCAGTTAAAACAAATCCACCTTGCTAATGTCAAATGGTACATTTAGTAAGGAAGTGTGCTTAATTTGTCACCATTAATGTTTTACTCCAAACCACTATGGGCACTTTGTGGATTTGAAGTGGTCGTGGTGCCTGGAGTCTGTATGTGGAGCATTTTGCTTCGAATCTTGGCACATACAGAGATTAACCCTTTCGCTGCTAGAGTTGGAACTCCACCTCCGGCAGGATCATTAGCCAGTCCAGAACAAAGTTCTGGTCTGGATAATGTCAATTCTATGCAAAATGGCATCTGATCACATGATGCAGTGCACGTTAGCACCAGACAGCCAATGGCAACATGTCCACCACTTCTCGGTTCCCTCCTGACATCTAAACTTACAAAACAACTAATTAAAATCCAAATGGCAAAATTTAGGCAAAAAATAGTTAATATGGAAAGGTTCTCAAATTTTGCTTAAGTCACGGGTTTGCTATTCTAGCCTAACATTTAGAATTTGGAATCCAGTTCAATACAATACGCCTTAAAATAAAGTTGACGTCTGTCACTGGCATTATGTTATGGCGGATATCTAATATTGGCCTCAATTTAATATTGTTGAATATGTTTTTCATATTATTTCATAATTTTGGACATACTTTTAAAATGAATTAATATTGTGAAAAATATTTAAAAAATTAAAAAAAAGTTTTTTTTTGGTATATTGATATATTTCTTATATATAGTATTTATTGTTTTTAAAAGTTTATCCATTGATATTAAATCAAGGCCACTAGTCTACAGATACCATTTCTAAAATGTATTAAAGTGGACCTAACATATGGATAATTAGGAAGGCATACATTTACTAGCCCTCAAAATCATAGGTGTATTTTGCACATTTCATTAGTATGTGTGCCGTGAGATATGTTACACAGAAATCGGCACACATTTAAAATAGATTTAAAAAAAATAATAATTAAATGTATTTGTTTTTATTATTATATTCCTCTGTAATAATAGGGAGAGCAGTGGCATGAGAGCCTAAATGAACCCTTACTTGATTTAGACATGTGCAAAAATTCATTTTAAGCAATTTGTCCAAATACAATTTCTTGTAATCAGCAAGCAAAACAATAATAATAACAAAAAAATAGTAAGTATATTTTTATTTAAGTCATTTTATTATTTATTTTAAAGGATTTCAGTTCGGACAGTTCAGTTCATTAATGAACAAATCACATTTTTGGAATTGCTTTGTTTGGTGATCACCAGCAATTTTATTACGCTTTAAACCATTTATTTTTTTTGCGAATGTCTATTATGGTCGGTCATGTACATTGATTTTTCTGCCTTAAAAGGTCATGTCTACGATTGTAAAATATTTTAGTATTTTTGAAACACAGTAGTTAAAAATGCTTAATCCAATTTCCTTTGCCAGTTTATTTTTGCTTTAAATATATAAAGACTACTCACTGTATTCGGTGCCAGTTAGCTGTGCAAGGACACGGAAGGACTTCGACTGCAGATTGGCAGCACGGCGTGCCCAGTCATCAATCTCACTCTCGCTTTTGCCCTGAGTTTTAAGCACAGCCTGATACACTGGAGAAGCAATGTCTACAAGGGGATCTTTAACAGGGAGGTTACTGTAATTCAGAAAGATGGAGTTGGACATTGCTATAAACTGGTTCTAATCCCTGTAACATGCGGATAAATGTTACATAAAACACCTTATACAAGGCATAAACAATCAACTGTTACAAAGCTAACATAGTAAAAATAACCAGAAATCATGTCAACCTATATCTATCTCTGCTGTAAATGCCTAATGGGAAGTACAGGCAAGTCTGGGAATTTTTTTCAAATGAAAAAAAATATTTATCAGTTATTTGAAATGATCTACAATTTGAATCAGTGATAGTATGTTTCGAAATGTGGATCTCTCACTTGATATGAATTCAAATTGATCAACTATGCCATTTTATTTATAGTCTTATGGTTCTAATTAAATAAAAAAAAATAAAAAACCAGATATTAAAATATGTACAACTAAAACAGGATGAATGGTGTGTGACCACTTCACCCCCTGCAAATTTAATTTGCGTGTTATACAATTATTAGTATAACAAAAATATATTTATCCCTATATTTTTATACCTCTAATGTCATGTATAAGCATTTAGATTATCACTTATACCGCTATATACCATACTATACTGACGGAACGTTTCTATTTAGATGATTTATTAAGGTTTCTTTTTTTTAACTATGAATACATTTAACCTTTCAGTCTTGGCAACCTGCCGAGATTCTTAACAGACACAGCTTGCTATTTTAAATTGGATGACCTGTAGGGTGGGTCTGGAGAAAACATACACTACCAAAGTAACTTACTGGTTACTCCTACAGACCCCTATTAAGTACAAAAATATATACTTTAATTAACTTTGATCATATTTGAGTGCTGCAGGCTCATACTAGGGGCTTCCTTAGTTGTGCTAAGCTAAGCCCTGCAGTGCAGAGCCAGCTCATTGTCTAAATTGTTTGACTATTTACTTCCAGGGGCACTAGGGCACCTCTAAAACCATAACCAATACAGCTCGCAGTAGTGGTTATGGTGCTTCGGGGTGTTCCTATTAAAATCAAAAGGAAAGCTAGGATTGACTGGCATGTGTCAACTACTTCCAAATGTGGGCAAAACTATCTGCAGGAAACTGTAAATCATGGGTATTTGTGGCAAACATAGGGAGTTTAAAAGTTACTATTCATTAATTCTGCAAAATTGAAAATAGTATTTATATAGTGCTTTGAAAATTGGGGTTAACACCAACCCGGAGTGCCTCTTTAATGTCTAACTACCAGACGTGCCTGCTACTATTACAGTAATAATAACAACAGCATACATATATTCCTATTATTTGTACAAAATCTCAATATCAAGATAAAGGATGTTAACAAAAGGCTTATACAGTATAATATATATTCCATTCATTCTATCTATTTGAAAGGCTGTTTGGCTTGTATTGCACCACCGATCTGGAAGCGATGGAACACAGATTAGCAGTGGTATCTGTTAATCTAATCTCTACATCGGTACAAGAAACTATATGTATGTGATGTAAAAATGTATGATTACAGTGTCACCAAATCTTTTATTTTTACATGGAAAGATAAGTCAAGGTAATTGATACATTTAGATATCAATTAATTTTAGAAACCAAACAGCCTTTTTCTTCAAAGTACACATCATTATCAAAACATGTTTTTTTTTTTAGATACAGTCAAACCTCTTTTCAATAATAAGCAATATTTTTTTTATTTTTTTTATTTTTAGTGTAACGATCAATGTTTTATTTTTTATATATATATTTGTTTTAATTATTTTATATGCAGGCATTCATTGTACTGCCTGTGTGAATATCAAAAATGAACACTTTGGCATCAAATTTCTCAAATTTTTGTTTTTTTTTTGTTCAAAAGGTTTGATTGTAAGGACAGACAGGAATACATAAAAAAAAACATTACCCACAACTCTTGGTTCTTGGTATATATTGTAATAAGGGATCACAGAAATGCAAAATTATAAAAAAAAGAACAAAATTAGAATATACAAGTAGGTTCGCATCCTCCATAGACCATGACATGAGCTTCTATAGAACTTTATAGATACGTTATATTTACTAGGCAGTCTTCCATAGTTCGGTAATCCCCTCAGCCTGAAGAGTACCACCTATCTGTGACCATTGTCAAGAACAGTGGTTCCAAAACCAGTCCTCATGGCCCATCAGCAGTACAGGATTTATGTATTTCCCTGTTTTATTCCAGTTGAGATACTGACAAAACCTGCACTGTTGTTGGGTCTTGAGGACTGTTTTGGGAACCACTGGCCTAGAACATATGATGTATTAGAAGATAATTAATGGAGACTCTCGTTTCTCATGTGCCTTAGTGACGATATATTTCTGTTCCAGGTGGAATTCCTGCCCTAAAATTTGGTGGTTTTATTACATGTAGGTTTTCTTTGCTATTGCAGGATTGTTTTGTTCCTGTAGATAAAATGCAATAAATCCCTTAAATATGTTTTTTCCGCTTGCAACAGATTAATCTATAGTGAACTGGTTTACGGATTTATTTTACAATAATAACATCATTTCAAATCCTATTTAGGGATCTCATAACCTACCTATATCTACCTAGGTGATACGTGTAGCATGAGAACAGGACATCATGAGAGAAGAACATTATGCTGCAGACATAGAACAATCTAAGGCAAACTAAAGCAAGCACACAGAGTGATTTGTGACTAGTGCGGCACATAAGAATGGGCTTTCAGGGGACATTATGAAGTTATCCAGTGTACAAATTACTCCATGTGGTACTCGATGAAGACTTCCAGTATGGAACCTTCATTTATGATCTGAGTGCGGCCATAGAGAAAGCACAAGAGAGTAGTCTACGGGCCTCCACGACATTGGATCAGAAGGGGTTACACAGCTATTGGACTCCCTGGCACCTTTTGAGTTCTCCATTCCTAAACCACTGCCAACACGTTAACCAGGAATAGAACGTTGTAGCTAAGTAGAACACATGATATAAGAATACAACATTCCATAGTGTTCTACATTTAAAACGTTGCATCGAATGACATCTTTCCTAAAATCATAGTATGACGATTCACACACTTAATCTTTACTCTTATACAAGCAAATCAAATGATAATTCAAATTGGCTTTCGTGCTTTATGTTTACCATATTTACTGGTAGAGCCCTGTTCAGCATATAATATCTATATATCTATTATCAATTCGTTATCTGAAATGGAAGTTGTGTTTGTATATAGACTTTTTTGCCATTCAGGAAATTACAGTGTCTGCATTGGTTCAGAGATTAAGTAGGCCACTATAGATTTATTTGAGAGTTTTCCTCTGCAATCCAGAGACATCTAAAGAAGGGTCAACAAGCATTGTTTGCGTTAAATAGAACTCAGAATTCAATATCCATGGCCATTAAAGTGAACTATGATTTATGTCAATTATTACTGACTTTAAAAAAAAAATATAACGTATTGCCCTTTTCTATAATTGTAACATCAACCATCAAATTACTCTTTGGGTACACCATAAAATATTCTTAGATCTTTTCAAACCTGGCACTTTGTTTGCTGCTATTGTCCTAGATTGTTTCATTCCCTTCTACTAATGATTGTTTTCCTTTTTGTTACAAATTACCCATTACTACATTCATCAAACAGAGATTATAAAGAACAATGTTTTTGTTTGGTTCTGAACACCACTCTTCTCTTGTGCGACATGTATTGGTCGGGCAATACAATTTGGACTTCCTTTTAAGGATTGAAAAAAGGAATGAATCAAGCTGCAAAACTGGCTAGTTTCTATTACGGAAAGAAAATAGAAATGGAATTACGTGGGGATACTTATAATGACTGTACACCAGAACATTTTCACTGTGGAAAGTAAAGACATTTATTATACGAACAGGAGCCCCGAAAGATGAATGGGAACCTAGGAAGAATAGATTGTGTTTAGAATGTATTTTGTAGTGTTCTAAGTTAGAAAGAGGTGTTTACTTACGCCAATGAAGATTCTGGGGCACTGTGATTTACCAAACCATTGAGGTTTGGAGGCCATCATTATGCAGATAGGATGGACACAAGAGTGAGGTTAGTATGTGAAATATGTTAATAAGGAAAGAATGGATACAGAGAAGAAGAAAAAAAAAGAGAGAATAATACGGTCAATAAAATCAAACATAAGCAACAAAACAAAAAAAAGAATCAGAGATAATTTTAGCAAATGTCTTAGATTAGCCACAACGAATAAAGCATGTATTCTAGAGAAATGAAGTTACCGCACAAAGGAAAACGAGGGAGTGAGTTATCAGGATGTTCAGATTAGCAACTGATTTTTTCCCAATCTGAATACATTAATACTGAATGATGGTTTTGAGTGAATGATGGAATTTAAGGAGTTTGTTATATAGTCTATGGTTAAAGCTGTTGTCTATACTTGTGAGCTATGTAAGTCCTTCCACAATTAAAGTTGGACATAATTCAATATAATTTTGGGGTGAATAGTTCAATAATTCATACTATTTCCAAAGAATGGTGTATAGTATTTTTGGAGCAACGCATTTATTTTTACTTGAGCTTACGATAGCTTGTGACCCAGAATTAATGACTATATGAAGGTATTTTGCAATACTATCAAAATAGCTCTAATTGGGCACGGATACTATTCGTTCTATACAATAACTATTTGTGAACTCTAACTGCATATCCACAGGAAGCCCAGTTAGCTTTACTGACAGTGGCCCTTGTACTGTCTAACAATACACCATATGCAAAATGCTAGATCTGCTTTTGAGACAGAATAAATGTTAATTTCTTCTATCAAAGAGCATGTTGTTATGTTCTCAAATACATGTCTGTATGAAAGACTTTATACAATGAAAGATGCCTATACAAGATTTCCAACTCTTTCTTACCAACTAGGAGATTTAATTTGATAGCACTTATTGATAAATTACTTGGCAGACCTACTGTCTTATGCCCACAAGGCATTGATTTCCATAACTTATAAATGTAGATTTAGATTTTAAAGCATTCCCTAAAATGGGTTGAATGTACAGTAGAAAGCACAGATTAATGTCTACAATCCTAGCAGAATAAAAAAAAAAAGTTCTAGGTAACCTTCAGCACTCCAGATGTCCTACATCTCCGATAATGGTCTTACAGCCATAATGCTGGCAAAGCATCAATGGAGATGTAGTCCAGTACATCTGGAGTGTAAAAAGTTGCCTATCCCTGTTTTAGAGCAAGAGGGCTCTTCATCAAATAGCACTTTAAAAGCTGTGGCAACCCAAAAACTCTTGGGGTCACCACAATGAGTGAGGACATCAGAGAGACATTTGGATACATACAAGGGACAGAATTTGGGCCCAAAATAGTCTGTCCTTCTTAAAAAGGGACATTTGTAAGGTATGGCTTAGAGAATAGTACAATCTCACAAATCATCCTCACGGGTTATAAAACACTATTTGTTTATTAAAGGGACACTCCACTGCCCAAATACAAAATAAATAAAAACGGCTGTTTAGTAAATATATCCTAATTCAAAATCTGAATGCATTTAATTGTGCTTTTTTACATTGGAGTTATATCTAAAAACAACTTGCAAAAACCGCAAATCTCTTGTCTGCAGCCTTTACAAGCCTTCCTCTTCTAACCACGCCCAGACTTTCTGTGGCTGTCCAATCACAGACTTCTCAATGAAAATTCATTGCAAGGCAGGTGCTCTGGGCAATTGCTGCCTCTTGAGTTCAGTGCATATAAGCTAACCAAACCAGGAAGTAATAGTAACCTGTTGTCTGCTTGAAAAACCAAAGGGTTGTCAACTATAAAGTGTCAATTTCTAATTGCACTTTTTGCAAAATGAAAAAAAGTGCACGCACTCTTCATACATAGTTACATAGTTACATAGCTGAAAAGAGACTTGCGTCCATCAAGTTCAGCCTTCCTCACATTTGTTTTTTGTCGTTGATACAAAAGAAGGCAAAAAAAACCCAGTTTGAAGCAATTCCAATTTTGCAACAAGCTAGGAAAAAAATTCCTTCTTGACCCCAGAATGGCAGTCAGATTTATCCTTGGATCAAGCGGTTATTACCCTACATTGAAAGATTATGTCCTTGACTATTCTGTTTTTGCAAGTATGCATCTAGTTGCAGTTTGAACATCTGTATGGACTCTGATAAAACCACTTCTTCAGGCAGAGAATTCCACATCCTTATTGTTCTTACAGTAAAAAAACCTTTCCTTTGCCTTAGACGAAATCTTCTTTCTTCCAGTCTAAACGCATGGCCTCGTGTCCTATGTAAAGTCCGGTTTGTGAATAGATTTCCACACAATGGTTTGTATTGGCCTCGAATATATTTGTATAGTGTTATCATATCCCCTCTCAGGCGACGTTTTTCTAAACTAAATAGGTTTAAATTTGTTAACCTAACATAAAACTTTTCAGCAAGCTAAAGTGCTTTAGGGGTCTGGAGTGTCCCTTTAATGCATATATAACTGCTTATTAAAGTCTTTTATTAACAATTTTTGCCTTATATGGCATCATATCCAAGTGTATGACAACAACGTAAGATAATTAATTTACATATGGTGGTGCACAATGAGGTCATACAGAATGAGGGACTAATAGATTAAAACATGTTTGAAAATATGTTTAGATTTTCTTTTAAATATGCTAACAAAATGTAGAATATATTTGTATGCGCTATATACTCAGTGTAATATTTTATGTTCAGTTAAACTACCGTTCGTATCTTTTACAACTTGCTCATTGATAGAGAAATCCCATCATTCACACCTCATTTACCGTATTTTTTAAAAATTATTTCCCAATTAAGTTTCTCAAGTGACACACTGCCATGTTGAAATACTCTGGGTGACAGTAAATCTTAACAGTTTTAAATAAGGTGATGTTTACGGCTGTGCGCTCTCAGACTATATGACATTCAATAACCACGGAGCATAGACACTTAAAATGCTGACATTTTGCTCTAGAACAAATGCTATACAGTCACTAAACAGTCAAGGCAACAAACGACACAGAGCTGTTCCCGACTTGCTTGTCACTGGATGAGGAAAGTTTTGTGCATTTTACAAGATACAAAAATAGCTTTTTTCGGTGCTAGAGCCAACCGTTTTTTTCTTCTTCTGGCGAGCACATCTATACTTGACCTGAGTCTATTACTGTCTATTTCTGACACCGGAATAGCTGAACCTGCAGTCAGGGAACTTTTTTTCGTACTTTCTTACAATTCCTATGGCATTTCGCCTATCACATTACATGACTCTTGCATTTTCAGCTTGTTTGCAGGATATCCGTATCATTTAGACACTGTACTTGGGTTGTGCACTTAGACTTTTGCATAGCAAGGAAGGGTGTTAATGTTTTATGAGCACATTGCTAATGTGACATTACTGCTAGAGTCTGTTTAACGGTCTATAAATAGAGACAGCACATCTGCGGAATGTCCTGTATCCGATGGTATCAATAATTATTAAACCAGTTATAATCGTTATGGTGATCCTATCCACGTATCCCATATATTTAATACTTCAATATTTCAAGCATGCTGCAGTTTTAGTCATCGGAAATAAAATATCTGTAATAAATGTACATCATGAAAAATATTTGAAAATTAAAAGAATATTTTATTGGATTGTAAAGGAAAGGACAAGTGGAGTCCTATTAGTAAGACAAAATAGGGACAATTTCTTGGTAAAAGTAGAACAATTACCAAGGAAATCACTATAATTTCATTGCTCTTTCTAGATGTTTCCCCCTTTGTCATAAAGACTTCAATGAATCCCCATTTTGGCATGTCTTTCCCAGGCATTTGGCCCTATGATCTTTCATCATTTTGACATATTAATCCTGTGATCTTGATATATTGTTTAATGATAGGGTACAATGGTCAATGGATAGGCTACAGTGGTCAATCCTCAAGGCACACCAAAAGTCCACAATTTAGACATTCCCTATTTGTGTTTTAAGTGGGGGGTTTTGAAAAGAGTTGAATGGTGTGTCTTGAGGACTAGGTTGGGAACCAATAATCTAAAACACTGATATAATGTTCAAAAGGCTTAGATATTTATATATAAATAAGATACACATACTACAGCTTAACAGTTCTAGTTGCTATATTGAAATAGTTCTCTTGTGCAGGTTGTGATACTTGTGCAAGAATCTGTGTTTTAGGGTAGAATCCTTATGCCATCCATACGTTAACTCAGAGTTATCTGTCTTTATCAACCAATAACAGAATTGATTGTGTGTTGCCTGGGTTCTTTATCTATTTTGGAAGTGTTAAAAATAAATACAATTTACTTGTCTACATTGTCGACAGTGGCGGCCGTTCATCTCTGAATATGTTTTGTTCAAAAGTTCATCTTCAGTATTCTTGCACACTCAAGGAATTAGATATGTTGGCCAAAACCTAATTGTGTTTAGGTGTGCATCTGTATATTGTATATTCTTTCATTTAATTATTTTTTTCTACAGGTTTTCTACAAGTCAAAAGTTGGGATCCATCAAAATACCTACAAGATGCTTAATGTTAGATTAATTTAATTATTCACATGATCTAACGGAGCAATGGACATAAATATGATGCATATTATGATGCATATTACCTCACCCCTTCTCCATCTTGAATGTACTATCATTAAGCATCTAATGCCTCGTTTCCACTGAGCAGTATGGTTCGGGTCGGTACGGTTCTGAAGGGTTAGAATGGTCCAGCCTATTTAGGTGAGCATTTCCACTGCAAGTTGGACCGACAGGTAGCATGCGGGGTCTAGACCAAATGCCTAGGGTGTCATTTGTCGTGAGCATGGACGTTTTCCTGTCCGCCAATCAATGGATTGTATAGTGTGACGCCAGTAGCTCCTCCCTAACCATACCATACCATTTCCTATGGACCTACATATGAAGGGGGCCCAGGAATAGTGTGGTTTGGTTTGGTTGTATGGGCCACTTTCATAATGGAAACACTCAAAATAGCGTACCAGACAGTACCGACACGAATCGAACCGCTCAGTGGAAACGGGCATTAGATGTTTTTTGGTGGTTCATGAGTTTTGACCCCATGCAATGGCTTGATGAACTTAGAAAATCTTTTTTTGTGGCATTTTAAAAAAAAATTCATTTTAATGTAACATACAGTTGATACAATTTCTAATTGGCATGTTCTCTGGTTGTATTTACAATGGACAAAATAAAGGTCTATGTCACCCATTAAGCTTAAAGCAATTTTGACAGCTTTCACACACATGATCTCAATTTACCATTACGCAAAAATATCTATTGATCTATTGATGTAACACCAGGTGCACCAGTAACCAAAGAAACCCTTCCATTAATAAACATGGTGTAGAAGTCGATTTTGCAGATACATTTAGTTATATATTTCCACTAACCTGCCTTGGACTTGATGCTTATCAAACTATATAGTCACAATTCCAAGTCCACTTTAAATAGGACTTTTGCTGGTGCAGAGGAAGCGAATTTAACACTTACAGGGCTATTCACTATAGTGAGGATTCAAAGTCAAATATCCTTTCCGTTCGGCAACTTTGGCCTTAAACATGAAATTTACTTTTAACTCACTCTGAATTCTCACTTGATCAATATCTTTTGTATACTGGTACATAGGTGTAAATTGTAAGCTTTACTATAAATTCTAGAGACATTGTATACAATAGTATAGACCAGGCATAGGCAACCTTCGGCACTCCAGATGGTTTTGACTACACCTCCCATTACGCTTTGCCAGTATGGGGGATGTAGTACACAACATTTGGAGTGCCGAAGGTTGCCTATCCCTGGTATAGACTATAAATAATATAGACACTGTATATAGTCTATGGGCCCAGATTGCACTGTTTACTAATTTTCATTGTGAGGACAGACGGAGCATCGTGAGTCTGTGCATTACGGCAGTCGCCCATTTACATACAGGGAGGTACCGACGGTGACTCCAGCATGCAGCAAAGAGAGTTGTGTATTTCTTACCTAGAGAGATCGCTGCCTCTGGCCTGTGCCTGGCCAGCAATAGCATCCATGATTGCATCTTGAGAGTACATGCTGATTGGGGTGTTATATTGGGCGTGAATTATTGTGGCTTTTCCCCCAGGACCTTTCACCTCGATGGGCTTGTGGGTGGACAGTGCAGAGTCTTTCAGGACATTTGCATTGAAACGTTCAACATACTCAGAGCTGACCAGGTGGGAAGTGGGTTGTGCATAGTGCATATGTGAAAGTGGGGAGGAAAGAAAGGAAAAGAGTGATACAAACAACAACAACAAAAAGAACCAACATCGGCAAACGGATCCAAGCGCTGCTGGCTACTTTAAGCCCACACATAGGTATTTTCAATCCGTGCTGTGGCTAATACATGCAGTGATAACACACATAGAATATCATGCATGAAAACAGTATTACATATTACCCATCTCTTCCTGGGGACACTTACAGCTGCTATGATCAAACAGGCATCAAGCAAGAGACATATAAACTGCAAAAGTATACCTCAATGGAAACTGTGAATAATTCTTAGCCCTGATCATAACAGCAATGGAAACACTGCAGCGTTCTTTGATATTGACGATAGCTATAATTCTTTGTCACACTTTCAATAAAAGCATATTTTTAATGCATTTATTTTTACACAAGCTATAAAAATGGCTCCTTCCTTATTGGAGATGGTGGCTGACGAAGGATTGGATGGAAGTTTGGGAGTTTTTCTGCAACTTAATGATTCGTGGCAGCCCAAAATGTCTCAAAGCTGTGTGCAGCCACCAAGTTGGAATTCTTTACCTCTATGACAAGGGTATAGGGATAAAAGTAATTCAACCTATGCATTTGGTAAGAGCAATGTGTAAATTGAATGTATTCACTACAAACAGGGTTATCCAGTGAAGTGAGTAAATTCAGCTTTGCTATCAGTTTGGCAACTCCGCACTTTAATTTCAAATTCATGTTTATTTCCCAAACAGTCTCACTTTGACGAATAACTGTGCGAATGTTACCAGGTCATTTTGTTTTCTAAAATGTGTACTTTTTTTTAGACTAAGCAAAAACATAAACAAAGTGCGAGTACCTATAGTACTGCATCAATGTTATTTAACATTTAAATAGCAGCCACTGTATATGTTTTCTTATACAGTTTTGTTTACAACCTCAGTAATACCATTTGACACCATGTGGTCAGACAGCAAGTTATAACGTGGAGTGACAGAACTGAGATGATTTACAAGAGGCTGTTAAAGTGCAGCTAATATTAAACTGTGTGTATGCAATCGGTAAGTAGTTACATTGGACACAATGTACACTCTGGTAAAGGAACACTACACACACTTAAAGCCATTCAGCGAAATGCGCTGTGTTTCTGGTGTTTGTCACATTTGTGACCGTTTCTAAAAGTGCAGATTTTAATAGAATATAAGTGGGGGGCAGAAACACATTTCTGGTTGTTAGACAGTCCAGAGGTTTACTTCTACAATTGTTAGCTCCACAGAGCTAATGTAAATGGCAGACGCGTAGTGCTAGTGCGCGACTGCGTTCTGTATTACAGCCTGTGTAGAAGAATAGAAAAGCCGTGTTTGCATGTGTAAGAACATCCACGGCTCCAGCACAGAGACTTCCAGGCTGTGAGAGGGAAGAACGGGAGGGCTTGCACGCTGTTTTAGAAAGAGAGGACCAAAAGAAAAATCCCCACAGGAAAGCACTGATTCAAAGCTTTCCTAAGGGGACGGCCTAATGCGACGTCTTGTGATCTGTGAGTATTTGTAAACTAAAATACCCAAACAAGGAAACTGAGACACTTCTTCACCTATCTACAGACTGCTCAACATTCCAAAAAGACACATATGTAAACTCATAATAAAAGTTTCCATATATTCTGTTAGGTCACGTTTGGAAATATGGATATGGGATACTAAACAGCAGCACAGCAAATTCAACACGAATAAAGAAGAGGTTTAAAACAGCCAAACTACATTATGGAATCTCCTACTACAGAAATACACAATGCATATACTAAATACGCATCATTTGACCATAGTTTCTGATCTATGGAAGTACAGACCTGTAAAAAAATCCTGTCTTATTATTAAGGATAGTTTGTTTATTTATGTATGGTAAATTGTGAACACACACACACACACACACTCTCAGACTCACTCACTCTCTATTCTCAATAGCTCTGAGTCTTCATAGACATAACTGTATAGTTAAATATTAGGACATTATAAAACCTGAACAATTCTATATTATAGTAAAGAAAGGCATCTGCATGCATGCTTTCTCAATTCTGGACTTTACTTCTTACATTTAATAAGAGCATTTCATTAATTCGTTTCCTATATCTAAAGCTATTAAAATTAAAAGGATTTAGTAGTTTGTTTCATACAAAATGCAAGCGAGTAGCTGTTGTCATAACTACGGAACTCCTGTTATAATATATAATAAACGTACATATACACAGTATATACATGCTGATCAACAACAACCCATATGCAAAGCGAGCACTCTTCAATATACTAACTTGGCAACAGTGTTGGCTATGACCTGTAAAGAAAGAACAGAAAGGTGTTTAGAAATGCCTCGTTACCTGGTTCTAAAATCTGTGCTGTAAAACCTCGAAAATGTTTCTTTGTTGAACGGCATGTAGGTAGAATACCCACTGTGTACAGACATCTTTCATATCAAAATATCTTTCTAGTGGGTTTACTATGAAACTATCGCACACTTGGCAAATCATAAATCATAGTCAGCGAGGGTTAAAGGGAACCTATAGTCTTACAAATATAAAAATATAGTTATTAACTAAACACCAAATTGTATGTTATTGAAACCAAAATTGTTAAATATAGGTTCAACTAAGAAAGCTGTGACTATGGCTAAAGTGAAGAATTCAAATTGCAATTACTTTCACAGAATTCACTTCCGCCCCCAAAGGGGTGAGTTATTCTGGCACACATGGGCTCCAAAATGACAAGCTGCCCAACAGGAAGGTCAACCCAGGCTCCCTTTACACCGAGCAATGCCAACGCACCTGTGTATATGTAATCACAAATATAGGGAATTAGGTGTCAGGGCTATACAGTAACGTGCTAATTCATAGCAAATTTCTAATTTAAGGCACAAAGAAGAAAAGATCATAAATATAAATAAAGGCAACTGGCAAAGAGGGGAGTGTGATCATTAAAGGGATACTATAGTCACCAAAACAACTTTAGCTCAATAAGGCAGTTTTGATGTATAGACCATGCCCCTGCAGTGTAACTGCTCAATTCTCTGTCATTTAGGAGTTAAATCACTTTGTTTATGCAGATCTAGTCACACCTCCCTTCATGTGACTCACACAGCCTTCCTAATCACTTCCTGTAACATCTAATGTTTACACTTCCCTTATTGTAACTGCTGTTTAATTTAGAATATATTGTCTCCTGCTCTGTTACTAGCTTGCTAGATCCCACAGGAGCCTTCTGTATGTGATTAAAGTTTAATTTACAGAAAAGGAGACAAAAACCTTTAAAGAAAGTTACATCAGATTGAAAATGTTACATTTTGTTTTCAAGCAGGCTGTGTGGGTCACAGCCAGGGGAGGTGTGGCTAGGGCAGCATTAACAGAAACAAAAGCGATTTAACTCCTAAATGGCAAAGAATTGAGCAGGGAAACTTCAGAGGCATGATATATACACCAAAACTGCTCCATTAAGCTAAAGTTGTTTTGGTGACTATAGTGTCCCTTTAAGATACAAGGGAAAAAGGAAAGGAAACCGAGAGAAAAAAAAACATGACAGAACCAATTAAAAGATGCTAAAATATATAATAGTATAGCTGATTATTATTGTTATTATAAAGATATGTGAACATTTTGCATCCGATATTTATGTCTAATGGAAGCTAGGTCTTTATAAAACGAGCGCAGTTGGCGATGATGGCATTCAAAAGGGCACTCCGCATTAACCGAAGCTTACATAGCTGTTTGTACTAAACTACAAATAGAAATAGAAAACAACTGTATAGCTAAAATACCAATCTGAGTAACAGGCAGAATATGTGAGGATTACAATTTATCCGGCAAGACTTACAGAGGTTTCATGTGTGCTGGCTGACCCCGAGGAATCTCTAAGCAGGAAAGCCATGTTCACATAGAGAACCACTTGCCACTTGCTGTATGAGTCCACTTCTACAGTAGAAACATTTTGTGATGCATTTTGTTTGAAAAGGGATATCTTGTTTCTTATGATAAACGTTGGGAAAATATTTAAAAGGGACACCACTAGGCACCACTTCATCATATTGAAAAGATTCTAATGCTGTGATAATTACTATTTCGAACTCCCTAAGGTGCCTATCATGCTGACATAAAGGGTCTTGCATGGTCTCTGCATTAACAGTGTCACGCCAACTCCGTGAGGAAGAGTAAATCCCAGGTCTTTAACTAGCAGGACTGTTGGTGGGGCTGTAGTAATAGACATATTTTGTATAACATCCATCTATTAGTTTATACTCTTAAAAGTACAATGTAGCATCACAGCGCCTTCAGCAAAGTCACATTAAAGGGATACTGTAGTGCCAGGAATACAAATCTGTATTCCTGGCACTACAGATCTCTCTGCCTCTCCCCCCCCTCCCCGGTAAATAAAGGGTTAAAAACCCTTTGTTTACTTACGTTATCCCAGCACCGATATTCCTTAGTGCTGGGTCAAAGCTCCGCCCCCTCCTCCGTCCCACGACGAGCGGGGTCTAATGCGCATGCCGCGCCCACATTAGACTTCCCCATAGGAAAGCATTGAATTAATGCTTTCCTATGGGGAAAAATCGGACGCTGGAGGTCCTCATGCAGAGCGTGAGGACGTCCAGCGTCAGATAACGGACCAAAAGTCCGTTTGGATTCCAGAAGCGCCCCCAGTGGCTGACTGGTAGACAGCCACTGGAGGAAGACTTAGTGCTGCAATGTAAACACTGCAGTTCTCTAGAACTGAAGTGGTCTGGGTGCCTACAGTGTCCGTTTAATAATGAATTTGGCAAATCTGGCTATTACAAGTATGGCTATTTACTAAGCACAGAGTAAGGGATTTTTAACAGTGCATTCTCCCGCTGTTTGCTACTTGATCAACAACAATACACTGGGCTGGCTTGAAGACAGAGCTAAATAAATATATGACAAGAATTTCCCCAATGCCTGTACTAAACTAGATGTCTCTTCCTTCATTAAACATTCTGAGGCCTGTGGAATAAATGCATGTTTTCATTGGGGATATATCTATTAATTAGAAAAGTTTACTGGTTTTTTTTTTGTGTAGTAGAGTGTTCTTTTAACAAAAAGCCGTTTAGCATTCTAAGGGGCGATGGTTATGACTAAACACATACAGAGTGGATTCACGTTAGGCAGTTTTTGGTCCTTGTCTCCCCCTGTCTGTTCCTGCCTCCATTGCATTGCTCAATAAAGCTTCCTATTATTAACACAAACTACGAGACTGAGAGTGTCTTTTCCTGGAGTACTGTTTAAGGAATCTGAGTATGCTGTACTTTTTGGGTCTTTCCTAGAACCTTGGATGTCTTTCCCACACATGCTCAGACTCTGCATTCTACACAATTTCGTGAATGGCATTTCTTGTTTAGATTTTTTGTTTTAAGCTGGCTCAATATTTTTTTTTTATTTTTTTTAAATATGAAAAACATAGAACATCTACTACAACCAAATAACTTTTGGAATGTTGTACTTAATATTAATACACAGTACTCGGGTTTTTATTTGCTCATCCACGCTCCCCTGATGACATCATTCCCCCTCTAAGCTATGCACATCAGGCAACTGCTAACAACCAAAACAGTTAGACAGGCTAACTGCTGTTTGTAGAATACTCAGGGGAAGCAGTAGCTCTTACTGTACAGAAGAGAATTACCAGGATCTATAAATCCCCAATTGTTGTTATATCAAATGGATACATTCTGTATGTGTTAAAGTAACACTTCCTGTATCATAACCACTATAGTGTTCTTTTTTTGTAAAATTTTTATCCTGTATTTTTGCAGTGCAAGGTAAAAACATGCAAACTTATGGATACATGAGTACAAAGATGCTACACTGTTTTTTGTTTTTTTTGATAGCATGCAAAGAAGGCACATATAATAGTTAGAGAAAATAATAATAACAGACTAGGAATGAATACACTGAGAGTATGGGTTATAATAAGACAAAGAGCAATGGGAAAGCCTCTAGGAGTAAAAGACTATTAGCCGATTTCCCTTTTCTGGGCCAGCAACAGTCCCACGTGTAACCACTCAAAATCACAGGACCTCCAGCTAGTCACCACATGGTTTGCCACTCTGCTGCAGATTAGCTTTGTGAAAGCAGCAACCACTCTGCAAGCTAGAAAAGGTAGCACTTCAGTCACGGCCTTGGAGCGATGCCTATCTGTGGTCCCAGACCGGAAATCACTAGTCCTCGAAGGTAAGGTCAGGTCTGGAAGTGCAGGTGGACCAGGACTGGGAGATAGTCGCAATTTAGACCTCTGTCGCATCAAAGCATCGTGGGATCTTCCCCGGAGACTTTACTGCAGAGTCACTCCAGCAGGGCGGGCAGTATACAAGCTGCGTCCCCGTCTGCGAGAAGCAGCTGAGAAAGTCTGTGAAGATTTGCTCTGGTCTGCTCTGCGTGTCACTAGGGTAGACAGAGTATGCCTCAGATGTTGCCATCTTGTCTGCTACGGGGCCTTCGGCTCCTAGTGGTGCAGGTGCCCGTGGGTGTAGAACCTCTGGGACCGGGATAACCCCCACCGGTCCAAGAGGGCAGCAGAAGTAATCACCAGACTATGCTGGGTACAGGTGAGCGGTTGTCCCTCCTGTACTGAGTCAGCTAGTAGTAGTAGGCCGCCAGCAGTGCAGTGATATAAGGCTGCAGGAGTGGTATCACTGTGTTCACAAGAGGTTCCAAAAACAGGGATATCTGGAGAAATGTTGTGAAATCAGGTAGATTCAGTACAATGTTGAGAAAACCAGGTCAGTTCAGTGGAGCTGCAGCCCTAAGCTTCCTCACAACATGGCAGCCAAGCCCCGCCCCCACCACTACAGCTTTCTGCAGTGGTTGTGGTGCCAGGAGTTCCATGGCACCACTTTATGTAAATGCACCAGGGCACTCTTGGCACCATAACCATTACAGTATGCTGTCGAGGTTTGGAATATTACATTAAATGAGGACCATGATTCTTCCAGAAAGTACAGCATGGAATAAACATTGAAAATCACCGAGAACTTGTGTTAAACTTTTTTTTTTTTTTGTGAAGTTCCATTTTCTTTTAACTTTATATTTAAGATGTCACACTCAAAATCAAAATCCAGCTAAATCCTGGCACAACCATGGCATACATTGCCTTAAGAGTAGCAGAAACAGAAACATTCCTTCTGGTGCTCTGCATTCACACACAATCTGTTAAAGGACCACTCTAGTGCCAGGAAAACATACTCGTTTTCCTGGCACTAGAGTGCCCTGAGGGTGCCCCCACCCTCAGGGACCCACTCCCGCCGGGCTCTGGGGGGAGGAAGGGGTTAAACTTACCTCTTTCTCCAGCGCCGGGCGGGGAGCTTTCCTCCTCCTCCTCTTCTTCCTCGCGACGTCATCGGCTGAATGCGCATGCGCGGCAGGAGACGCGCTCGCATTCAGCCGGTCACATAGGAAAGCATTCATAATGCTTACCTATGGACGCTTGCGTGCTCTCACTGTGATTTTCACAGTGAGAAGCACGCAAGCGCCTCTAGCGGCTGTCAATGAGACAGCCACTAGAGGCTCTGGAGGCTGGCTTAACCCTCAGTATAAACATAGCAGTTTCTCTAAAACTGCTATGTTTATAAAAAAAAAGGGTAAAAGCTAGCTGGACCTGGCACCCAGACCACTTCATTAAGCTGAAGTGGTCTGGGTGCCTAGAGTGGTCCTTTAATTGACAGAGAGGAGCAGGACTCATAACAATGGCTGACAGGGAGCCAAGATGGAGGTGCTACGTTTCGACATAGCTGTAAATATAGTGGTGTGGATTTCTACATTGAATTTTAATATGGGACTTTTCCGTAATATTAATACAATGTTTATGTAGTTAAATTCCCAGTACCATGAAATAACATTAACATTGCTTGGGTTTATACACGCTCAGTCATATGATAATCATTATTCCTTTAACAAAAACACATTTTGATCCCTTTAGTGATATCAAAAATATTCTGCCATTTCTGTAAGCCTTTAAACTATCTGCCTGCTATAGTATCTAGTGAGATATATCGGGAACAAGTTGGAGCCTGTAAGCGGATAGTTATACAGCCATTTTTGGTATGTCTTCAACAGCTGAGCATCCGCTTACAGTCAAACACAGTGTAACAGTATCATTTGGTTAAAAAAAAATGGGCCCGTGTCTGTTTTAATCCTCTGAACCTCATCCATGCACGTCATCCGACATGTTTAAGGTAGTACAGGGGTGTAAACGTTTAGAGAAGAGCTCAATTTATGGCTTCATTGAGAAGGTAGAAATGGGAATGGATGATTTCTGCAGAGGATTTATTATCGAATGACTATAAACAACTCCCAAGGAGCGCGTACATGTTCCAGATGTTGAGGAGTTTGTGCAAGTTTCGTTCTGTGTCTTTCTGATAAATAGTTACGTTCATACTGAAGCCCTATAGGAATTCAGACAGCTATAACATAGGGCTAGAATTTCATAACGGACACATGAACTAACTCCTACTTGTATAGGATCCTTCCACACAAATCAGGGTTATTTATTATAGTGAGAATTCAAAGTGAATTTCACATTTAAGGCCAGAGCGGCCAAGCTGAATGTATAGCTGACTTGTTTCCTGTTTGGCTATTTTGATCTTAAATTTTCAATTAATTTTGAATTCTCTTGAAATTTCACTTTAGTTAAAACCCCTGACTGTCTCTACATGAATGTATTAAGTGTAATATATTGATACACATTATGACCACTCCGCACACTTACCAACATATCCTGTCCTCTTCCTAGGAGAAAAGAGGCTTGCTGAAGATCAACGGGGCTGGGGTCTGCCTGCCCAACAAAGAGGCAGGAGCATATGCCAAAAGGGCTTGTCCACCCCTAAAGATGGTTTAAGTAGCACAAAACAAAATGCAGTCTGCACTCAGGAGTAAACCCTTATGATCCACAGAAAAATACACAGAAATAATAAAAAAGTGCACATTTATTGATATAAAAATTGCAGCGATGTATGGCAGAAAAAGTCATGGCAGCATTCCAAAAAGCTGAATATAGAAGTAGTTATATTGAGTAATGCAAAGAGCATATAATAATAGGGGGTGCGAAACGCGTCCACGGTACACACTCTTACTTTTTTTGTGGGTGGCAGTGCAGGTGGTCTTCCTCACGTCTGGCATCAGCAGGTATCACAACTACTTAATATTTCATTCCTTAAGTGTTCCTATTTTTTGCAAGTGTGTTGTCCTTGCTTGGATATCTGTATCTCTATCTTGTGATTATTACATGCTGTTTGCATTACTCAATGTTCCTACTCCTATATTCAGCTTTTTGGAATGCTGCCATGACTATTTTCTGCCATACATCGCTGCAATTTTTACATCAATACATGTGCACTTTTTGATTATTTCTGTCTATTTTTCTGTGGATCACAAGGGTTTACTCCTGGGTGCGGACTGCATTTTGTTTTGTGTAACTTACTGCATATGTGGGATAGCCCAGCACCAGAATTAACCCTATCAATTCCTTGATCAAAGGATTATTTCACCTGACATTTAAGACATTTTACTTGGTGTTGCGGTATCGGCTGTGGGTGGGTTTCATACCACACCCACATATGTTTTGCTATATTTTGCCTATAGATGGTGGCCAGGTTTACTGACAGCCTGCTCCCTCCAGCAGTCTATGCATTGAGCACTGCTGAAGTCCTAGTGCACAGTTCTCTCCTGCATTTTAGATATGCCAGCCCCGGGACCTACATTCGCTGGGACAGTACCCTAAAATGCAGGACTGTCCTGGAAAATTCCAAACTGTTGGCACCTATGGCCCAGCACTATTGAGTTTTTCATTGGACTTGTTGAAAAGACATTTCTAAAAGCAACCTTAATAAACTACTGAATAAAAGGTGGTAGGATGCACTCTCCAATCCCAACACAATAACACCGACAACAAATTGATGGGTTGCTAATTGAAAAGTACAAAAAGAAATGAATTCATAAAATAATGAAACAAAATATACAAATGAAGAAAAACCATGAGTGGAGATCTGCTCTACCTGTCCATAGTTTCTGTTGACCTTCCCTTGAGGAATGATTCCTGTTACGTTGACATTTAGTGAAGCCACCGTGTTATATACACCAAATACCGATACGACTGAGCAATGCACAAAGCTCTTCACATTATTGTGTGAGTGATACTGGCTGTTGCAAAAGGTCAAAAGAGAAGCAAAGCTTAGACCAAAAACCTGTACGGCTCATGCCACGCATAGGGAGGCAATCCCACATATATACCCAAACACCAAGAGTTATTATTAGATGCTTACATATAGGTCAGTATGCACAACAAAACATAGCCAATCAAAATGCATCAAGCACTGAAGTACATTTCAAACAACACTCACTTGTAGGAAATACATTTTTGATTAAGCGATTACTGTAAAATGCAGATATTGTAAATGTAATGACACAAATAAAGGATTAACCCATATAAGGCTATTATGTTAGTGGCACCTCCATCACGCACTCATTGGACAAGCACCTGTTAAGAATTCGATTTTTTGTGTTTCCCTTCCCCAATCAAAAATATGTTATGAATTCTCACGGTATTTTGTTTGGTAGTTCATTGGCTTGATAAACCATGGCTATATTTATGAACAGTTGGTTCCATTCATGTATCGATCAAACCCTAATTATAAGATGGGCTTGTACTGGTTAATATTAGGATCTGATGTTACCTACCCTCTACGAAGACCACCTTCTGAAGCCCTTCCTTTAAGACTCAAATTATGCATCTCAGCCATTTCATTTAGTGTCTCTGCTGAGTACAGCCCAATGGGGTTGTTATAAAGTCTCTTCTTAGCTGGACTAAACTGGCTGTTGAGATTGCTGTCATCATTGATAATAAGATCAGCCCTCGAGTCTGTGCCACTCCTCACTGGAGAGGTATCAGAAGCCATCGAGTGAGCTGACATGGACCGTCTAACAGCCGAAGCCTTTATAAAAGAGGAGCTATGTGAAGGATGGGTATCTTGCTTGTTGAAGTAGCCTGGCAGTGTCCCATTGGCAGTCACAGCACCACCCAGTGGCAGAGCAGATTTGCTAGGCAGAGTATTGTAGATTGTCCTGCCATTAATTTCCAAAGCGTGGTCCTGTAATAGCGCACATGCAGGCCAGGAAAGAAGGAAACAGCAATCAGAGCAAACATGCAAAGACATCAAAGGAAACAGCACAAAATCATTCTTTAAATAAACCACAAACCATACTGGCATGATGCTATGGGTATTAAGGCTTGTTATTTTATAAAATACATTGCACACAAACAAAATCCAACAGCAAGATACACACAATTAAAGCCAATTTTATCTCAATACAATTCTACTTTTCTATATAAAACATTATATATCATGATCTGAGATGAAAGATAATCAGTGATAGCAACTGGATTATGACTGAAGGACCATGGAGGATGGATAGTGAGATTCTTCAATACTTCTCAAATCAGTCTTCATGGTATGTCAATGATGGAGAAATTCCTAATTTGACAATTCTGTGTTAATTGGGACATTGACAAGACCTGGGCCACTGATGGTCCTGAGAGCCACTTATGCACAATATTTATTCAATAGTTATAGTTGAATATTTATTCAATTTATTCAATAGTTATTCACAATATGTTGCCAATTAAAAAGTTTAAATGGATCTGTAACCTCAACATGTATTTGAATAGGGTTCCATATAGATTTGTTTCGCCATGCTATTCCCATCTTATTAAGTTTGACATGAAAGTCGACATGTGTTCCCACTATAAGATACAAAAAAAATGGGAAAACAACAATACGTATAAAAAGAGATAAAACCACCTGGAAAAGGTAGGATATTGAAAGATCCTAGAAGTCACTGGGATCTATAAAAATCAATAGTACAACATAGCGTAATACTGTATGGAAAATATGGAATTTGAAATATACGAAAAAAAAACTCATAAACATATGGTAAATTCCCTGAGGAAGCCCAGGCTGTAGGACGAAACGCGTTGGATATATTGAAGACTTATGTACTCTTATTGTTTTATTTGTTTTTATATGTTGTTTTAGTTTTTTCTGACTTAGGTTTATTTCCATCTATGAGTACCATAGTATTGAGTAATAGTAACAACCCTGGGATGTTGGGCTACCAGGACGTACTTGAAAACCAGAGTAATCTGAATGTACCTTTCCTGGTTAAATACTTTGTTATTATTCTTATTATGCCTGGTTTCCAGTACCACGCTTCCATCTAAGTTCCACTCCATGTGGAGAAATGCTCATTGTCTACGTTGGTCTATAAGGGGGGCATTTCAATAAATTCCTTTTGTGATTTTACTGTACTCCTCTATTGTGGCCTTTTCTTTTCTCCTTATTAAAGGAACACTATAGTCACCTAAATTACTTTAGCTAAATAAAGCCATATATCCATATATGAGCAACATCTTGTAACTCCATCTGTGTGTACCCCTGGGAGGGTGATAAGTCTGAATTTACCATATGTTCGTGAGTTTTTTCCGTATATTTCACATTCTATATTTTCTATACAGTATTACGCTATGTTGTACTATTGATTTTTATAGATCCCAGTGACTACTAGGATCTTTCAATATCCTACCTTTTCCATGTGGTTATATTTATTTTTATACGTATTGTTGTTTTCGCACTTTTGTGAATTTTATTTGATATATCACACTCTTTTACGTATTTATTTATTCTTATTAGTGTGTATATCATTTTGCTGTTACATTCTTTATATGTGCTATCGGTGCTTGAGAGCTCCCCATTACTTACAGACTCCAATGGTGATAGTATTACAAAAAACCCTTGTGGTCATGTCTGGTCCTGTCTGTCCTTACAATGTGCGGCTATGTCTTTCGTACCTGGCATATTCGGCAATTAAATTTGATTGAAGTCACTGACACCCGTGCATGCCTAGATTTAAGCACAGTGAACAGCCCCATAACTGTAACCTGGTCAGTTATGGGGCCACATGTGACCAAGATTAAGATTCCACTGGGTCTGAAGTAGGTTACCCGTTTAGGGTATATATACAAATATGAATGGGATTATGCTAGGAGAAGTATCTTCACAGCACTAAGGCTGTTTAGCCCTGGGTTCTAGGCAGCTACCTTTTGTCAGTGGCCAGCTTACGGGTAATAGCGAGGTCTGTGACCATAAGTCCCTATAAAGAACCAGGGTTATTATCCTAGCGTAGCTGACTGAAAATCACAGCTGGGATTCACAGATTAATTTATATACACTAAAAGCCTAAATCTAACTGAAAGAGTTTGCAAATTGAGCGTGGGTCCTTAAACAACCATAAACCCGATAAATGGAAACTCTACTGACAGCTGCGATTAGAGGATAGGAGGAAGAGAAGACTCTTTGCCAATTGTGTTGTGGCATTGTGTGAAGATTGGGTTGACTTAAAACCCATTAAGTTTTAAATGTAGTTAGCAAAAATAGACTGAGCAATGTCATTTTCACATATGTAATTCCTTTGGGACTGTCACGATCAGATGGTATATGCATAACAGAGGTTGCGAATAGGTAAAGTTGGACACAGTGAACATCTAACATTACCCCAATAAAATGTTTCTCTGGGACACCACATTTATTAAGCATTTAGATTGTTTATGACAGTGAGTGTGTTCAGAAACTTTTGTACCAAAAACCACACTCTAAGAGGTGAATATCATGGTCTCAGGGACTAAGAAAGGTGAAGAACAAAACAAGCAAACAGATTAGTCGAAGGATTTTATAAAATATTAATTCACAGACAGAATGGACTCACCTACAGATACATTGTTTGTACCTCTACTGGTCATTAGTAAAACATGCAGTTAAATAACTAAATGTTGTCCCTAGTATAGATTCACAAGCACCCCACACCTGAACTGAAAACTGGCACCCACAAACGTATACTGCCGGTATGCAAACTGGATGCTCAATACAAAGAGATATTAAAAATACTTCTAAAGTGTGGTGTGCTCCTTCATCCTATATAGTGTTATATGTGCCACTTTGCAAATAAGATATTAACTCTTTGGGATAAAATAGGTGCCTACTTTAATCAATAACAGGTTAATAGTGCAGGTGATCAATTCGTTGAGTTTTTACTGTAATCGATGTGATATTGCAGTCAACTGATATACTATTAAGCTACTATACGCCAAACATTTTACGGAGACTGATCTTCATCACAACAGTGTATAGAGGTCCCCCATAGTGTACAGCACTATATCCCGCACACAAAGCAATTGTGAGGTTCTGGGATTAAGGAAAGGTTTTGTGAGTATTCGTCTGCATCCACCTCATAAACAGAAGATTAAAACAACATTTTACTATGGAAAAGGAAATATGCTATAGGATATGGTCAATAATATGTCATCAACAACATACTAAATATAGCGCCATTGACAGGAATATACCACTAGTGTGTATGACAATTGCACTGGAGTTCGCACAATGATTCATTATCCATACAGCCAATATGAACATATATGTTATCTTTGATTACATTCAGCAGCAGTAATTCAATTTAATAAAATCTACAAAATGCTATAGAATATGTGTAAGAGTAGGGGTTTTATTTTTCATTTCCGTGCTTGTTACTAGACAGAAGCCACTTGCCTTCTGTGTTTTTCACAATACGTTTCAGTGCAAGTAGTTTCACCAATACATAGTGCATAGGTGAGTAATTGTTTATTACTGGGAGAAAGAGAAAACCTTCTGGTAGCGCCATCTTGTGAACATACAATGCAATGAGACGTTACTAGAACAAATGAAACCATTAGCAAAATCAGTCCTTCCACAAGCAAGGAAATACAAAATAAGAGCACCTTCTCAAGAGTTAGCATTGAATAAATTAAAAGCAGAGCTTTAAAGGGACACTATAGTCACCTGAACAACTTTAGCTTAATGAAGCCGTTTTGGTGTATAGAACATGCCCCTGCAGCCTCACTGCTCAATCCTCTGCCATTTAGGAGTTAAATCCCTTTGTTTATGAACCCTAGTCACACCTCCCTGCATGTGACTTGCACAGCCTTCCATAAACACTTCCTGTAAAGAGAGCCCTATTTAGGCTTTCTTTATTGCAAGTTCTGTTTAATTAAGATTTTCTTATCCCCTGCTATGTTAGTAGTGTAATAGACCCTGCAAGAGCCTCCTGTATGTGATTTAAAGTTCAATTTAGAGATTGAGATATCATTATTTGAAGGTAAATTACATCTTTTTGAAAGTGAAACCAGTTGTTGTTTTCATGCAGGCTCTGTCAATCATAGCCAGGGGAGGTGTGGCTAGGGCTGCATAAACAGAAACAAAGTGGTTTAACTCCTAAATGACAGTGAATTGAGCAGTGAAATTGCAGGGGAATGAGCTATACACTAAAACTGCTTCATTTAGCTAAAGTAATTTAGGTGACTATAGTGTTCCTTTAAATGCAGTTTAAACAGCACCGAAGGACAATGAACTCACAATGTTTGTTTCAATTACTTCCACCTTAAAACACCCTTAATCCCTTAAGGACACAACTTCTGGAATAAAAGGGAATAATGACGTCATCTGTCCTTAAGGGGTTGAAGGAACATTAAAAATAGATTTCCAGTTTTGCTTTTTTTTCTTCTGATTTTTAATTTAGTTTAACCCCTTAAGGACCAAAGTTCTGGAATAAAAGGGAATCATGACATGTCACACATGTCATGTGTCCTTAAGGGGTTAAAATTGTGAAAATAAAAAAGCAAAATAAAAAGCCTTCAAACTTACCTATAATCTAGTACCAATACAATATCCTCACAGCAGCTGCTTCAACCATAATGAGACCATCAGCTAAACTGATCAATGGTCAAATCCAATGCCTCTCAAAGAGAAGTATCGCTGACGTATGGAGCATTGGTGGCAATAACTGCACTTTTTTAATCCAATGCATTGGATACATTTAGAGTCATCATGCTGTGCTTCTTTAGCGAGGAACACCTCTAGTGGTTGTCTGTCTGGGGCATGTTCTTGGACAATCTGTCTCATAAATGGCAATGTTTTATATTGTCCAAGTACACGGACAAAAACCACAACATTGAAGCAGCCGTTTTGATGATTAGAGTGTCCCTTTAAATCACCATTATGTATACGTTAAGACACAAACTGGGTAGGAGAAGATACAACTGAAGCTAGGACAATCTAATAATCATTAAACAGGTTTTGCATGTTGTCTTTTATCAACAATGCATTGGAAAAATGACATCAATATAGTGAATCTAGATAATAAATATTCATTATGTCATCGTTATTGAGAGGGCAATGGTTAATTCATTTGGTGTTTTGCTCCACTTGAAGAAAAAAACAGGATTTAGAATCAGAGGAATAGTAATACCTTCTGATGGGGAATCACAGGCATGGGAGAGTCCATTCGAGGTGTGGCTGTTGGGACTGGTCCTGGACGCTTGGATCTGGATAAACAGGAAGAAAACAAGTATTAATAATCAAGTCTGCTATGTGATGAAACATCGTTGGATAATTCTATAATGTAAACCATCATTTTTAAGCACATTCCAATTTCAGTTGTTCCTTTCTTTCTTTCTTTCTTTCTTTAATTTAATTAATGATTTCTTACTACATTAGGAGTGTATAACCTTTGCACGAAAGCCTTTCTTAATATATTCACCTGAATTCTCTTTTATTTCAGTAGAACCAAAATCAGGAAGACATGGGGCAAAATCTGCATAAGTAATGACTTCTATAGCGGGGGTATTGCTCCCTTTAAATCACCCTCATTGTAATTTGTTTCCACCATGTCAGTCCTCAGACAAGGCAAGATGGCTGATAACGTTATATGTGTAATGTAGTACGATAGACCAACCTGGTTAAATTATTGTTAAACAATTGCCAACAGTTATAAATCTAGATATATCTAT
The DNA here is from genome assembly GCF_036172605.1 of Pelobates fuscus. NCBI lineage: Eukaryota > Metazoa > Chordata > Amphibia > Anura > Pelobatidae > Pelobates > Pelobates fuscus. The sequence continues at coordinate 138,259,688 of NC_086326.1, read as the reverse complement.
TTATTAAGTAGGATATACAGATATTCAAGAACCACTTCTATTGAAGTTTAAAGTAGAATGAATGAACCCTTTAATTTGCGGAATGTTAAAGGAAAGTATCCCAGCTGGTGGGGGGAGTTATCTCACCACCTTTAAATAGCATTGATTATCTGCTTTCCTGCTGGTTAATTGGATGTGTGGGAATGGGTATAAATAGTCTAACTTTAAATTCAAAGAATTTAGCTATTGGCATCATTGCAGTTGAAGTTTTAATAATATACGCATTATAATGATTATGGTTACTTACTAACAAGGCACCTTTTACATACCATTGCCTCTGACTGTGTAAATATATACAATATACATAATTAGAGATGTCGCGAATAGTTCGCTGGCGAATAGTTCCAGGCGAACATAGCTTGTTCGCGTTCGCCACGGACAGCGAACATATGCGATGTTCGGTCCGCCCAATGAGATGAGACTAGTGAATAACATAATACATGAACGGTTAAGGTAAAGGCATGTAAGGAACTACGACAATAAACTCTTCAGGAGGTGAAATAATGACATGTTTAAACGCTTGCTACTTTACGATTAGTTAATGTGCAGAGAGCAGTTCATGTGATCAAAGGCATGGTGTGGAGGATCGGCTATAGTGGGACATGCTTGGCAGGCTGCTGTTTAGTGCTTGTGCTCATCCGATCCCTTCTGGGCACCAGGTGCAGATCCTGGGAGTCCCTGATACCTGGAACAACAAAGGCAAGTCTCTGGCTGAGTGCCGGGTTCGCGGCTTGAGGTGGTGGAAGCTTGTTTTGTCGGGTGGTCGGATCTGTCCCGGTGGTGCTTCACGTCTGGTGCGGGATTGTGGTGGCTTAAGGTGGAGGCGAGTGCTTGACGTGGGGCAGGCTCTGCATTTCTGTATGTGCATCCGGTCCCGTCTTGTGCGTTGGTGGATTTTAATGGGGACTGCTTTGCTTAGCTGTGGTGGAGCTTGTTGGGGCTGTGGTGGAGCTTGTTGGGACTTCCTGCTTGTTATTTGCTTGCAAAATTGCTTAAAGAGTCTGTCCAGCTTAGACTCAATATCCTGCCATGCTTTGCTGGTACCAGGAGGACACGCGGCTGCCGCCATATTGGGAGAGTCGCAGATGAGTATGTCAGCCTGGGCAGCTGTGCTCTGTGCGTACATTAGCTCCAGACAGCCTCTCAGGGGTGGACCGGGATAACCCCCACCGGTCCGAGGGGGGGTAACGGAGCTCCTGCCGGGAAGTATCTGCTCCTGGGCATCCCAGGATCGGGAGATCGGCTGCCTCTCCCGCCCGGTGAGCACCAGGCCACACTTGCCATGCGGAGGTAAGTAAGACTCTGTTGAGTTGCTGACCGCTATTAAGCATGGCGGGTCGGTCAGGTAGGAGCAACATTGCTGGGTCATCCACTTCTGGGGTGAAATTCGCTTGTTGATAGCTGCTTAAAGTGAGATATTGAGGGAGCTCACACAAAGTGCGTCTTTCCTCCATGACAGCCCAGCCCCCTGGAAGCTGCATTCTTAGTGAGAGGAGGGACAGTGTAGCTGCTGCTGATTTAATAGGGAAATCGATAGCTAGGCTAGTGTATTCAGTGTCCACTACAGTCCTGAAAGACTCATCTGATCTCTGCTGTAAGGACAGCACCCCAAAAAGCCCTTTTTAGGGCTAGAACAGTGATGGCGAACCTATGGCACGCGTGCCACAGGTGGCACGCCGGGCCCTTTCTGTGGGCACGCGGCCACAGGTCCGCCATCACTGCAGAGTAGGCACCTGCCTGCCCGAAACGGCAGGCGCCTACTCTGCTTCCGTGTCGGGAGGCAGGGGGAGGGATCTGTGATGCTGATCCCCTGTCCTCCCGCGCGATGCTGTGTGGAGCGTTGCCGAGCGTTACCATGGCAACGCTCCACACAGCATCGCGCGGGAGGACAGGGGATCAGCATCACAGATCCCTCCCCTGCCTCCCGAACCGGAAGCACTGCCTGCCACCACCGGACCACCAGGGATGGCTGTGTGTCCCCCCCCCACTTCATTAAAGGTAAGAAGGAGGGAGGGAGGGGGGGATACTGACACACAGCACCCCTACCCCCCCCCAGAAGTACCCTTACCCCCCCAGCACCACCCCTAGCCCCACAGCACCACCCCATCCCCCCCCAGAAGTACCCTTACCCCCCACAGCACCACCCCACCCCCCCAGAAGTACCCTTACCCCCCCCAGCACCACCCCTACCCCCCAGCAGCACCCTACCCCCCCAGAAGTACCCCTACCCCCCTCAGCAGTACCCCTACCACCCCCAGCAGTACCCCTACCACCATCAGCAGTACCCCTACCACCATCAGCAGTACCACTACCCCCCACACACACAGCACCCCTACCCCCCACACACAGCACCCCTACCCCCACACACAGCACCCCTACCCACACACACAGCACCCCTACCCACACACACAGTACCCCTACCCACACACACAGTACCCCTACCCGCACACAGTACCCCTACCCCCACACAGTACCCCTACCCCCCACAGCACCCCTACCCCCCACAGCACCCCTATACCCCCCTCAGCAGTACCCCTACCCCCCACGCAGTACCCCTACCCCCCACGCAGTACCCCTACTCCTCAGCAGTACCCCTACCCCTCGGCAGTACCCCTACTTCCCAGCAGTACCCCTACCCCCACACACAGTACCCCTACCCCCCCACAGCACCCCTACCCCCCACACACAGTATCCCTACCCCCCCACAGCAGTACCCGTACCCCACCAGCAGTACCCCTACCCCCCACACAGCACAGCACCCGTCTCACACACACACATACAGCACCCGTCTCACACACACACATACAGCACCCGTCTCACACACACACACAGCACCTCCCTCTCACACACACACAGCACCCCCCCAAACACACACAGCACCCCCCCAAACACACACACAGCTCCCCCCCAAACACACACACAGCACCCCCCCAAACACACACACAGCACCCCCCCAAACACACACACAGCACCCCCCCAAACACACACAGAACCCCCCCAAACACACACACAGCACCCCCCCCAAACACACACACAGCACCCCCCCAAACACACACGCAGCACCCCCCCCCCACACACACAGCACACCCCCCACACAGCACACCCCACACACAGCACACCCCACACACAGCACACCCCACACACAGCACACCCCACACACACTTACACAGCACCCCTCATGCACTTACACAGCACCCCTCATACACACACACAGCACCCCTCATACACACACACAGCACCCCTCATACACACACAAAGCACCCCTCACATACAACACCCACACACATGCCCCCCCCCCCCACACACACACACGCACCCCCCCCCCACACACACACGCAATTGCCGTGTTGGCACTTTAAGGAAAAAAAAGTTGCCATGTATTGCGGTTTGGGCACTCGGGCTCAAAAAGGTTCGCCATCACTGGGCTAGAACATCAGTCTGCTTTTTTTTTCCTGTATAATCTAATTGCAGTTGCCTGCCTGCCTGCCTGCCAGCGTGTGTGTCAGGCTCACATCGTATACTGTGCCCACTTGCCCAGTGCCACCACTCATATCTGGTGTCACAATAGCTTGCATTAAAAAAAAACCCAAAAAACTTTTTTGACTGTAATATAATAGCAGTCAGTTTCCTTCACACGTGTGCGTTTCAGGGCCTGCCAGGGCACAGTGTCACACCAGTGCAACTCATATCTGGTGTAACAGTAGTGTACATTAAAAATAAAACTAGATATTTGACTGTGAAATAATAGCAGTCAGTTTCCTTCACACGTTTGCGTTTCAGGGCCTGCCAGGGCACAGTGTCACACCAGTGCAACTCATATCTGGTGTAACAGCAGTGGACATTTAAAAAAAATAAAACATTTTTTGACTGTAATAGATTGAATAGCAGTTAGTTGTCTGCAAGCGTGTGTGTCAGGCCTACAGCGTCTACTCTGCCAACTTTTGCCAGTGCACAGTGCCACTCATATCTGTTGTCACAGTAGCTTGCACGCATAGTACCACTAATCGAAAAAAAAATGACAGACAGAGGCAGGCCACCCTGCAGGGGCCGTCGTGGTCGTGGTGCTGGGATTCCCTTTGGCCCTAGAATAATGCTCAGTGTTCAGAGGCCACGTACCCTGAACTCGAAAAGTTCTGAGGACATAGTTGACTGGCTAACACAGGACACCCAATCTTCTACAGCTTCCGCTCGGAACCTTGACGCACCATCCTCCTCCAGCTTAGCTTCGGGCACCTCTCAAGTTACCACTCGCCCGCCTGCCGCCACCACCAACATTAGCACCACAGCCGCTTCACTTGATCTGTCAGAGGAGTTATTTACACATCAGTTGGAAGAAATAAGTGATGCGCAACCATTATTGCCAGAGGATGTAGATAACAGGGATATGTCTCAGTCAGGCAGTATTACACACATGGACGTACGGTGTGATGATGATGATGTTGTACCCGCTGCTGCTTCCTTTGCTGAGTTGTCAGATACAAGTGAAGCGGTTGATGATGACGATGCGTCCGTGGATGTCACGTGGGTGCCCGCTAGAAGAGAAGAAGAACAGGGGGAAAGTTCAGATGGGGAGACAGAGAGGAGGAGGAGACAAGTTGGAAGCAGGGGGAGGTCGTCGCAAGGAGCTAGTGGCACAGTCAGACAGCATGCATCGGCACCCGGGGTCAGCCAGACAGCACGCCAATCAACGCATGCTGTTGCCACCACCAGAATGCCGTCATTGCAGAGCTCAGCAGTGTGGCATTTTTTTGGTGTGTCTGCCTCTGACAACAGTGATGCCATTTGCAACCTGTGCCAAAAGAAACTGAGTCTTGGGAAGTCCAACACCCACCTAGGTACAACTGCTTTGCGAAGGCACATGATCGCACATCACAAACACCTATGGGATCAACACATGAGTACAAGCAGCACACAAACTCAAAGCTGCCATCCTCCTCCTGGTCCAGCATCTTCAGCCACGTCACCCACGTCACCCACTGCTGTCCTCCTTGCCCCCTCTCAACCATCCGCCACTCAGTCTCTCGCCTTGAGCAGTTCCTGCTTATCTGCCCACAGTCAGGTGTCTGTCAAGGACATGTTTGAGCGTAAAAAGCCAATGTCACAAAGTCACCCCCTTGCCCGGAATCTGACAGCTGGCTTGTCTGAACTCTTAGCCCGCCAGCTTTTACCATACAAGCTGATGGAGTTTGAGGCATTCCAAAAATTTGTAGCTATTGGGACACCGCAGTGGAAGGTACCCGGCCGAAATTTCTTTGAACAAAAGGCAATCCCCAACCTGTACTCGATTGTGCAAAAGAAAGTAATGGCATGTCTGGCACACAGTGTTGGGGCAACGGTCCATCTGACCACTGATACCTGGTCTGCAAAGCATGGTCAGGGCAGGTATATCACCTACACTGCGCATTGGGTAAACCTGCTGACGGCTGCCAAGCATGGAATGCGTGGCTCTGCAGAGGAGTTGGTGACACCGCCACGACTTGCAGGCAGGCCTGCTGCCACCTCCTCTACTCCTCCTACTCCATCCTCTTCCATAACCTCCTCGGCTGAGTCCTCTTCTGCTGCTGCGTCTTGCTCCACATCAACGGCACCCCCCCAGCTCCCCAGGTACTATTCCACATCCCGGATACGGCAGTGTCACGCCGTCTTGGGGTTGACTTGCCTGAAAGCAGAGAGTCACACCAGACCAGCACTCCTGTCCGCCCTGAACGCACAGATGGATCAGTGGCTGACTCCGCACCAACTGGAGATCGGCAAAGTGGTTTGTGACAACGGAAGAAATTTGTTGGCGGCATTGAATTTAGGCAAGTTGACACATGTGCCGTGCATGGCACATGTGTGTAATCTGATCATACAACGCTTTGTGCATAAGTACCCAGGCTTACAGGACGTCCTGAAGCAGGAAGGTGTGTGGCCATTTCAGGCGTTCCTACACGGCCATGGCACACTTTTCAGATATCCAGCGGCGAAACAACATGCCAGTGAGGCGCTTGATTTGCGACAGCCCGACACGTTGGAATTCAACACTCCTAATGTTCGACCGCCTGCTCCAACAAGAAAAAGCAGTTAACGACTATTTGTATGGCCGGGGTGCTAGGACAGCCTCTGCTGAGCTGGGAATTTTTTTGCCACGTTACTGGACTCTCATGCGCAATGCCTGTAGGCTCATGCATCCTTTTGAGGAGGTGACAAACCTAGTCAGTCGCACTGAAGGCACCATCAGCAACATCATACCATTTGTTTTCTTCCTGGAGCGTGCCCTGCGAAGAGTGCTGGATCAGGCCGTAGATGAGCGTGAAGAGGAAGAGTTGTGGTCACCATCACCACCAGAAATAGCCTTATCAGCATCGCTTGCTGGACCTGCGACAATGCTGGAAGAGGATTGTGAGGAAGAGGAGTCAGAGAAGGAATGTGGCTTTGAGGAGGAGGAGGAAGACCAACCACAACAGGCATCCCAGGGTGCTCGTTGTCACCTATCTGGTACCCGTGGTGTTGTACGTGGCTGGGGGAAAGAACATACCTTCAGTGAGATCACTGAGGACGAGGAACGGGACAAAAGTAGCTCGGCATCCAACCTTGTGCAAATGGGGTCTTTCATGCTGTCGTGCCTGTTGTGGGACCCTCGTATAAAAAGGCTGAAGGAGAACGACCTGTACTGGGTGTCCACGCTACTAGACCCCCGGTATAAGCAGAAAGTGCCTGAAATGTTACCGAATTACCGCAAGTCGGAAAGGATGCAGCAGTTCCAAAATAAATTAAAAAGTATGCTTTACACAGCGTATAAGGGTGATGTCACAGCACAACGGGAATCTAACAGGGGAAGAGGTGAAAGTAATCCTCCTCCTCCCACGACCACGCCGGCAAGGACAGGATGCTTTACAGACGTGTTGTTGATGGAGGACATGCAGAGCTTTTTAACCCCTTAAGGACCAAACTTCTGGAATAAAAGGGAATCATGACGTGTCAGACATGTCATGTGTCCTTAAGGGGTTAAGTCCTACGCATCGCCACAGCCCTTCGGGGTCCACCCTCAGAGAACGACTCAACCGACAGGTAGCAGACTACCTCGCCCTAACTGCAGATATCGACACTCTGAGGAGCGATGAACCCCTTGACTACTGGGTGTGCAGGCTTGATCTGTGGCCTGAGCTATCCCAATTTGCGATATAACTTCTGGCCTGCCCCGCTTCAAGTTTCCTGTCAGAAAGGACCTTCAGTGCAGCAGGAGGTATTGTCACTGAGAAGAGAAGTCGCCTAGGTCAAAAAAGTCTAGATTACCTCCCCTTTATTAAGATGAATGAGGGATGGATCCCGAAGGGACTGACAGTGGGCGATACATTTGACTAAAAAAGGCCTGATGAGGGGGACGTAACAGGGATTAAACTGATAAGAATAGTACTACTTAACACACCACTCCTATCTGGTGGCACATTAGATTGCACGCGCAGTGCCCCAAATTTTAAGTAGGAGGACCGACCAAGCATCTTTTTCCATCTCCCGGTTCCTAAAATCGATGCCATATATACGTCCTCTGATAGCGGACGTAACAGGGATTAAACTGATAAGAATAGTACTACTTAACACACCACTCCTATCTGGTGGCACATTAGATTACACGCGCAGTGCCCCAAATTTGAAGTAGGAGGACCAACCAAGCATCTTTTTCCATTTCCCAGTTCCTAAAATCGATGCCATATACACGTCCCCTGATAGTGGACGTAACAGGGATTAAACTGATAAGAATAGTACTCCTTAACACACCACTCCTATCTGGTGGCACATTAGATTGCACGCGCAGTGCCCCAAATTTGAAGTAGGAGGACCGACCAAGCATCTTTTTCCATCTCCCGGTTCCTAAAATCGATGCCATATACACGTCCCCTGATAGGGGACGTAACAGGGATTAAACTGATAAGAATAGTACTACTTAACACACCTTATAATAATGCAGAGAGAGGCAACGCAGAGAGAGGAGTCTGAAGAAGAGGAGTCAGAGGAGGAAGGTGGCTTTGAGGAGGTGGAAGACCAAACACAGCAGGCGTCCCAGGGGGCTTGTTGCCACCTTTCGGGGACCCTTGGTGTTGTACGTGGCTGGGTGGAGGAAGAGACCTTCAATGACATCAGTGAGGACAAGGAACGGGACATGGCTAGCTTGGTATCCAACCTTGTGCAAATGGGGAGTTTGCGGTTGTGCAAATGGACTGTTTGCGGTGCGTTAAACGGGGAGTTTGGTCTGTCACTGGGAAGCGGGCGTAACCTACCTAATCGATATAACATCATACCTGATGTTTTAAAGCACGTTATTCCAAACAATTTAGGAATGTTAGGTGATTTATGCCCTTTATGTATTAAAACCAGACTCTGCATTAACTACGTAATTTTCCATGGGAGTTTTGCCATGGATCCCCCTCCGGCATGCCACAGTCCAGGTGTTAGTCCCCTTGAAACATCTTTTCCATCACTATTGTGGCCAGAAAGAGTCCCTGTGGGTTTTAAAATTCGCCTACCTATTAAAGTCTATGGCGGTTCGCCCGTTCGCGAACATTTGCGGAAATTCGCGTTCGCAGCTCACGAACGGAAAATTTTATGTTCGCGACATCACTATACATAATACGTGAAGAAATGTACGAGGGTTTTTATTTTTCATATTTGCAATATGTCGTCTTCTATCATTCCACATCACGAACCAATGTGGGGCAGTATAGTCCTTTTGGCTAAAAATGTACATGCAATGCAGGTGTGATAACTTAAAGAACGCTAAACTTGAGGACTGTGATACATGTTGGGAATTGTGATAAAATAGGCTAATTATAAATAAAAACAGCAAAACCTTTAAATAAAGAAATTGGTATAGTAAATTGAAACATTGTTAAAAACGGAGGCCCTCTTCTGTGTACACAAATAATTGCAATAAAAATCCCAAAATCAAATAAAAGTGAGCAGCTATCGCACTGTGCCTCCTACACTTAATTACTGTTAAAATAACCGGTGAGATCACAAGCAAGACGGGGCACTAAAAAAATACTTATCTTCTGTTGCTCAGCTTATCTTGTGAATCAGAACAAGATAGGTGTGCTCAAGGGGGCATGCAAGCAATGACACTCTGCCAGAATGAAGGCATGGATGCCAATAGAAGGGGCATGTCAATTTGGTGTGAGTGCACAGGATGCCTGTCAATCTCGCTGCCTGGGCAAACTCTAATGATGCCCTCACATTGTGCTGGCTGGGGTCAGTTGCCTGGTGCCCCTAGATGCGAGATAGGAGATTTGCAACAGTTCTACTAAAATCAGAACTGTTGGGGGGGGGCGGGGGGGGCGGGTGCGCTTTTTATTTAAAGATGTCTTCTTGCGACTCTGCATACTGCCAGTGCTGTATGGCATCAGGAACTTAAGTATTGTAACCAGCAAGACAAGGGGAGCTATAGATGGCAGGGTTATTATGTTGAAAAACATGTTTTGTTTGTTTGTTTTGCAAAAGATATACAGACTTGAGCAAGAAAGAAAAATGCCATTAATGCTTGGACTGACAATGTGAATTATTTTGTGCTTGGAACTTCCCAGGAAATATTTCAAATAATTAGATTCTTGCCTTGTAGACCTGGATGCAGGTGTTGGAGAGAGACCTCATGTAGCACATGCACGGATGCACTCAAGCACACATAATGACCCATACAGATATAGGGACATTTTTATGTCTCTATATGTTGCTGAATAATTCTAAGCATAAGATGGCAGAATAGAGACTGCTAACGAGAGAATTTAAAGTGAATTCAAAGTGAATTCCAAATTTAAGGCCAGAGAACCCAAACTGGAAGCATAAGTGAATTTTTCCAATTTCGCTATTTTGACCTTATAGACGCCTCTTCATCATCTGGGTGCGATGACATCACCACTGGTGCTCTGGTGGCAAGGGAGATGGGGGGAGGAGGGCAAAGGTCCTGTTCTTCCAGGAGCCGACATCTCTGCTGTACTCTTGTGCATATTGAGGTCTTTGAGCTCTATAGAGGTCCTGCAAGACCACAGGATCATTAGTAGGCAGAGCCAATTCCCTGCCTCCATCACTGGTGATGCTAGGAGATTGACACTTCTGGATGGAAGTAGCTCTGCCCAGTGTCTAGAAGTGTCAGGCGTAGGAAAATACTCTTTTTATTTCAGAAGGCGCGGGGGGGAAAGGGGTTTGTGACATTCACTTGTATTCTAACTTTAGTGAATAACCTTGATATTTTAAAGCATGGGGCTGGTGAGACCCAAACAAGGAAAACTATACATTTCATGGTCTGTTCTGGTCATATAATTTACTGTATCACAAGCCATGCTTTGGTTTAAATACAGGGCACTATTTATCAGAGGGCCTACAGATATAGAAGTCTGGAACATAATCCCTGTCTGTGGTCATTTACATGTCCAGCTGGGAATTCTGGGAAATTTTCTGTTATCATGATTCATCTATATTACTGTGCCCAAGACATACTTTCCCATATCTCCCAAGTGTCTCTATTTAGTAGGGTCAATCCAATTTTAAGCCCAAATCCCTCTTTCCCTTATTAGTAGTGTAGTGTCTTTCTTTCCTAGGAGCTCCATATTGTATAACAGAGCTCCACAGCAATAATACTCGCAGTAATGTGCCTGCGTGTATAACGGAGCCCCACAGCAATAATACTCCCAGTAATGTGTCTGAGTGTATAACAGAGCCCCAAAGCAATAATACTCCCAGTAATGTGTCTGAGTGTATAACAGAGCTCCACAGCAATAATACTCCCAGTAATGTGTCCAAGTTTATAACAGAGCTCCACAACAATAATACTCCCAGTAATGTGTCTGAGTGTATAACAGAGCTCCAAAGCATTAATACTCCCAGTAATGTGTCTGAGTGTATAACAGAGCTCCACATCAATAATACTGCCAGTAATGTGTCTGAGTGTATAACAGAGCTCCACAGCAATAATACTCCCAGTAATGTGTATGTATAACAGAGCTCCACAGCAATAATACTCCCAGTAATGTGTCTGAGTGTATAACAGAGCTCCCCAGCAATAACACTCCCAGTAATGTGTCTGAGTGTATAACAGAGCTCCAAAGCAATAATACTCCCAGAAATGTGTCTGAGTGTATAACAGAGCCCCTCAGCAATAATACTCCCAGTAATGTGTCTGAGTGTATAACAGGGCTCCACAACAATAATACTCCCAGTAATGTGTCTGAGTGTATAACAGAGCTCCACAGCAATAATACTCCCAGTAATGTGTCTGAGTGTATAACAGAGCTCCACAACAATAATACTCCCAGTAATGTGTCTGAGTGTATAACAGAGCTCCCCAGCAATAACACTCCCAGTAATGTGTCTGAGTGTATAACAGAGCTCCAAAGCAAAAATACTCCCAGAAATGTGTCTGAGTGTATAACAGAGCCCCACAGCAATAATACTCCCAGTAATGTGTCTGAGTGTATAACAGGGCTCCACAACAATAATACTCCCAGTAATGTGTCTGAGTGTATAACAGAGCTCCACAGCAATAATACTCCCAGTAATGTGTCTGAGTGTATAACAGAGCTCCACAACAATAATACTCCCAGTAATGTGTCTGAGTGTATAACAGAGCCCCACAGCAATAATACTCCCAGTAATGTGTCTGAGTGTATAACAGGGCTCCACAACAATAATACTCCCAGTAATGTGTCTGAGTGTATAACAGAGCTCCACAGCAATAATACTCCCAGTAATGTGTCTGAGTGTATAACAGAGCTCCACAACAATAATACTCCCAGTAATGTGTCTGAGTGTATAACAGAGCTCCACAGCAATAATACTCCCAGTAATGTGTCTGAGTGTATAACAGGGCTCCACAACAATAATACTCCCAGTAATGTATCTGAGTGTATAACAGAGCTCCACAGCAATAATACTCCCAGTAATGTGTCTGAGTGTATAACAGGGCTCCACAACAATAATACTCCCAGTAATGTGTCCGAGTGTATAACAGAGCTCCACAGCAATAATACTCTCAGTAATGTGTCTGAGTGTATAACAGAGCTCCACAACAATAATACTCCCAGTAATGTGTCTGAGTGTATAACAGAGCTCCACAGCAATAATACTCCCAGTAATGTGTCTGAGTGTATAACAGGGCTCCACAACAATAATACTCCCAGTAATGTATCTGAGTGTATAACAGAGCTCCACAGCAATAACACTCCCAGTAATGTGTCTGAGTGTATAACAGAGCTCCACAGCAATAATACTCCCACTAATGTGTCTGAGTGTATAACAGAGCTCCCCAGCAATAACACTCCCAGTAATGTGTCTGAGTGTATAACAGAGCTCCAAAGCAATAATACTCCCAGTAATGTGTCTGAGTGTATAACAGAACTCCACAGCAATAATACTCCCAGTAATGTGTCTGAGTGTATAACAGAGCGCCACAGCAATAATACTCCCAGTAATGTGTCTGAGTGTATAACAGAGCTCCACAGTAATAATACTCCCAGTAATGTGAGTGTATAACAGAGCCCCACAGCAATAATACTCCCAGTAATGTGTCTGAGTGTATAACAGTGCTCCACAGCAATAATACTCCCAGTAATGTGTCTGAGTGTATAACAGAGCTCCACAGCAATAATACTCCCAGTAATGTGTCTGAGTGTATAACAGAGCCCCACAGCAATAATACTCCCAGTAATGTGTCTGAGTGTATAACAGAGCCCCACAGCAATAATACTCCCAGTAATGTGTCTGAGTGTATAACAGAGCCCCACAGCAATAATACTCCCAGTAATGTGTCTGAGTGTATAACAGAGCTCCACAGCAATAATACTCCCATTAATGTGTCTTTAAACTAAATATAAACTAATAAATGTGTTTAGAAACCAGTCTGTGTAAACAATATGCATTGTTCTTGTTCTAAATTGTATTTTAGTTGCATAAATTGTTATAAGTTAGTCACCTAAAAATTCTCAGAATACCCTGCCCCTGGCCATACCCCCACTCACACCTCTAAAATGAAAGAGTCCCTCTTTGCCCATCTGAAATGTTGGGAAGGTTAGCAAGGTATGACGGGGTATATAGGTGCACTTCAGATTCCTCAAGATAGAATTCAGTTATCAGTTATAATTCTAAGATTCACAGTACAAGTCTTAAGACAAGGTTAATTGCCAAAAAAGACACTGATCAATTAAGAAAACCCTATACCTTCTACATATCCAACACATTGCATGTTCATAAAATTTATTTTATACATTACGATTACAAAAAATACTTTAATCAACTATCTGGCTGGGCCAACAATACAATAAGCTGCTGCTAGGCAGCAAAATCATAATAGAAATATAACTATTATAATGTTTATAAAAAAAATACTAATTTAAATATTGATGCAGGTTTTTGCATGTGTTGATGGCAGCTTCTGCCAAGATTTTTTTCAACGATTATATCAAATTTGGCAGGATATATATTTTCCATAAAGCACAATTGAGCAATCATACTTTGTTGCATATAAATGAGTTCACTAAATATAAAGTTCGGTTAAGGTTATGGTTTTAATAGTTCATTTTAGTACGTTGGGAAATGTTCTCTCTCTTAAAATTAAGTATATATAAATTAATTCCTTTTTTGAATGTATAATAACAGCAATACATTTTCACGGAAATAAAAAAGATTCCATTACAAATCAAATGACTATCCCATACGTAGCATAAGTACACAATAGAATAATTATTTCAAATCGAAATTATTGACAGGCAAAAATATAAAACGTGTTTACAAGTGGCCGAATGCAGCAGCAATGTGTACAGCTTTACTCGAAATGTGATTATGTTTAGTATTTCGTAAATTCTGCAGCAATCAGGAGCATTTAAAAAGGTTCCTCTAAAACCTGAAATTGCTTTATACACCTATTACGGTACTAAAACTGGTGGGCCACATTAAAAGCCAAGTCAGTAATGGCCCTTAGAGGCACAGCAAATGTTTCCAGGAAAACTCTCAGACAAAGTGATTTTATTACTTGACCTTGGATGGAACTAAATGTACATTTTTAAATCAGGTTTTATAGAAGCCTATAGAAGCCCATCTGATATTCTTTCAGGTAAAGTAAAAAACTCAGCAGATCAGAACAGTACAGATGATGCCCCTTCAACACACTCAGCTCTTAGCCCTAACTTTGCACTTCTGAAGCCGGCAAAATACATCATTTTTGTCCAATGTATATTAACGTTTTTCTCAGGTTTCACACACTATATCTACATCTAGAATTAACAAGAATCAATTCTATACGTGGAAAATTTGGAGAATCAAAATGGGTTGTTTGAATGTGCCCACCCCCCTACAATGGGCTATTATATTAATGCAGTGAGGTGATTAATGGGACACTATCAGAACCAAGACCACTTCATATCATTGTAGTGATCGGGGTGCACTGACCCTGTCCCTTTAACCCTGCAACTGCTATGTTTACATTGCAGTGTTAAGACTGCCTGTGGTCACTGTCTACCAGACAGTCAATAGAGGCGCTTCCTGACCTTTCACGGAGTTTGACTCCATGAAACAATGCTGGACATGCTCACACTTTGTATGAGGACGTCCAGCATCTTCAAATCCCCATAGGAAACCTTTGAGTCAATACTTTCTTATGGGGGAGGTCTAAAGCATGTGCAGCGCTTGCCCCATTGCCGACGTCGAATAATGCGCAGCCAGCACTGAGGGACCTCGCGCTGGTAAGTGAAGTGTTTAAAGGGATTTTTGATCACCAGATGGGGGTTAGACAATTAACTGAGGTCTAGGATCACAAAAGAGCAAAAAAGAGAGATGGTCAAGAAAAGAAATAAGTCAAGGTCAAGGAAAGATTGTCACAATATGAGCTTCTATTACAAAAATCAGACACCCTATATACTTATAAGAACACAATCTATGGCAAAAACCATGTAACACAATGCACTCAATGAGCAGTGAGGTTATGAAGTCATAGGAAGAAGCTTGTAGGATAGCATCATAATTGTGATGTCAGAATGTGCACAGCATATTGCACAAGGAGGCATTCTGGATCCACTTAATGTAAAAAAGGAATTAGTCAGGTTGGAATTCCAGAATGTGGAATATAGGCAAAGTAACCTTAGATAGCATATAACAGAAATGACACAATAAATGTTCATGAGTAGTTATTAGTGCGGCCAGGCTTAATTAGTAACAATATGGAGCAGAAAAAGAATAATAGAATCACAATTTAAAACGAGCCTAGGACTGGAAAGCAATCCCAGAGTACAGCGTGGGCAGGTAATCATAACAAACTGGAACTCCCAAATGGAAAATATTAAAAAGGCCCATGAAGTTTGCTGATACAAACGCCTGACTTTATTTCATAGCATTAAGACACATCCTCCCAGTAATCTTCACATCTTCCGCCTTTAGTCCATTGGGCTAGAGGCTTGGAACTGAGGGAAGGATAAGAGACCCCTCTATTAATTAATAGAGACGGACAATTGTCCTTAATTACTCTGATTAACCCTTTCCAGAGAAGGGCTGCCAGAAAACAATATAAAACAAGAGAAGATCCCTTGGGACATTGAAAGGGTAAAAGAGAACAGAGTAACAAATCAGAACCTATAACACAGTTTTACTGACAAAACTATGCACAGGCCCAACCAGGGAGGGGGAGAGAGAGAGAGAGAGAAGAGAGAGAGAGAGAGAGAGAGAGAGAGAGAGAGAGAGAGAGAGAGAGAGAGAAAGAAAGAGAGAGAGAGAGAGAGAGAGAGAGAGAGAGAGAGAGAGAGAGAAAGAAAGAGAGAGAGAGAGAGAGAGAGAGAGAGAGAGAGGTTTATGTAACTGTGAGAATTTCATATTTAATATTTAAGTTGTGGATATGCACTTGTGATGCACCGGTGCACACACTCATCTAACTACAATGTTAGAACGAGCACTAAAAATGGACATAGGTGGCAAGTGTCTTGGCTTGGTCAAGCTAAAAAGTAACCTTACAATTGGGTACGATAAATAATTCTCTAAGGTGGAACCTGCAATTACAAAAAACTCCCTTCAATCTTTACCAACCCTCCAAAAAGATCCAGATCTGTCTCTGTTCCTCCCAACACCAGGACCTCCAGGACAACCAGGCCTTCGGGTTCAGTGCAGTAGTTGACATTCAGTTTCAATATATTAAACATAGTTTGCTGGCCCTCGAAGTGTGGTAGAGATTTCTATTTACCGGAACCTGACCCGTTTCCTTCCCATTGTTGTGACTAACAAGGGTAGCTGTTATTTGTGTTTGTATTCTTGTTTGTGTCTTCAACCAGTTATCAGTTTATTGAAATGAAAAACCTACTGTACAAAAGGACATTATCTTGCCTGCTCGTAATGCTAAAACATGAACAATATTAGAACCATTTTTGGAAAGCTAAGATGCTAGAAAAAGCTAAAACGTGGTGAGTAATTGTGAAGGAAAACTCATCACAAACGTCTACATCTTTGACAATGCACGAGGTGCTCTATACGTCTTTGATATGGGAAGCAAAACACATTAAATGAACTGTGACACATAAACAATACATTTCCTCAATCACCTTCAAGCAAAGCTCTGTAGCCTTTTCTCCTTTTGTAAAGACCTTTCCATATAATGTATAAATAGGCATTTTGGCTTACTGGAAAGATAAATAAAGGCTGTAAGCTGGGTCTTTTTATCGTATCTGGAGCATGAATTACACAAGAATAACTGTACTTGTTACAGTCGCATTATATCGGGTTTGTCCTTGACTTTAGCAAATGGTTATTCATTAATCTACTTGCATTTTAAAACGAGTTGGATTGTGCATTTAGAAGGCGTTCTTTGTCATTATATAACCAGAATCAGGTTTCAAAATGCATGTCATGGAGGAATTTATGTACTCAGTTACAGAAGTTGTAGCAACATCAAAAGTATTTTTTCTTAACTAATAAATCTGAGTACATCGGCCTGTTCCATTTTGAATTATAATTGTAGAAAATAATCCAGGCACTGCAAATTGTTCCAAACCATAGGCAATGTCTTATTGGACCCAAGAACCACACAACGTTTCGACCCCTTAGGGCCTTTGTCAAGCTTGGGGTCGAAACGTTGTGTGGTTCTTGGGTCCAATAAAAAATTGCCTATCGTTTGGAACAATTTGGAGTGCCTGGATTATTTTCTACAATTATACTTCATATATGGTCTCTTTGGTACTGGGACTGATCCAGCAGCACCCTGAGAGTCCAAAGCGCAGGGTTGAGTGCAGTTCCACCATCTATATATCAATGTTCCATTTTGAACGTGAAGTGGCGTTAGAAGATTTGCAACTTTTCAGCCAATGTATTTGCAGATCACTTAAGCAGGTTTAATGCTGCCATGATACTAATTGATATTTCAGTAAGCAAAGTAATGATAATATATTGGTTCCTTCTAAATTACAGAGGGATACAAGGCATAATTGATATATGTGGATAGCTGGACCGTTTTGCCTTAAGATCACATATTAACTCAGTCCAACTGGCATCCCATTCCTCTAAAATGTTGGAAACGCAAACACCCCTCCCCATGCTTTCCTTTAGAAGTAAATGATAATTATAAATACTTTATATGATTGTGGTGGGTATAGGAGAGGACTTGTGATAGGAATTAGGAAGGACATAGACAAAGTAAGGAGAGGTCAAGGGGTTCAAATATAGAATTGATCGACAAATATGCAGTGCTCATCAGTTGCAATTATACAATACAGCACAAAAAAGAATTGCTAATAAATTCAAAGGTTTGTGGTGATGGTGTATAAGATTAGCATTCTGTTGTACCTAAATATATGTACAACATATACATATTATATACATTAGGATAGTTCTGCATCTTGGTTCATACCCTTCACCTTAACACGAATGCCATTCCTGTTCTGGAAGAAGACGGGCAATTCTTGTACCCATTTCCACACATATGGTTATGTTTGAGAGGAAAGTAGGGTTATTTGTATTTTGGTAGGGCCAACAGAGGGGGAATGGAGAGGATGTCTTAAAAAGCTATAACGTGGGGGTATTTGAATGTGCTAACATGACTATTACATTACATATACTGCTACGATCAGCAATTAACACTGCTTTTCATAGAATTAATATGATTATCCCATTATGAAATTTTATTAGAATTAAAAACTGTATTAATGGCTGATTCACTCTAAAGAACACATCAATCGAAAATCGCACAAATTCGAAATGCAAATAGGAATATTAAAACAGATTATCATATATGAAATAGACTGTAAATATGATATTACTGTAACAGGAAACGGATGTCCGATGCATGCCTGTCATTTCAATTAACTGACAATAATTTCAGGTAATATCCATTGGGATATTTTATTTCTAGAAACACAGAAGAGGTATCTGGGACTGGGCATATGTCAATCAGTTTGAATTGTTATGTATTGTAAACATGAAATGGGACTTCCATAAGGCATAGTCCAAAAAAGGATGGAAAGAGGGTAACTACGTCCGTGTCTGGACACCACTGGTAAATCATTTGTGTAGTATATACAGAGCTAAGAGTCTAGTCATTTAGAACTTGATTAATGGGACTCTGTTCACAAAATATATGGTACATTTATAAAACTGTAGGCAGAGGTTCACACGTAATCTACATGGCCCAATCATTTGGTGTGGTCAAATTAATTCACACAAAATAAAAAAACTGTCTGAAAGATGTCCATAGGGCAGTTCAGCTCAGATGATTTTCTTCCATGTAAGTAATTTGGAAAAACTATTTCAGTGGGAAAAAAAGGACGTAAAAATTGTCCAGTCCGTGTGCTGCCAAATATATAATTATTATGAATATTATGCCGTAATCTGATAGGTGTATTGTTACCAACAGAGATAAAAAAGGAGGATACTTAGAAAAAAAAATAAATAATAATAATATATATATATATATATATATATATATATAAATAGTATATATATAAAATATAGATTTTTTTTTTTTTAAATCTCTCCTGTTTTTCCCTCTTTTGGTCACTGCTCACTTGATCTGTGAATATAATCAACATTTAGCTTCTGTACCCTAACCATCAATCATCTTTTTTGTGCAGTGAATTGAAAACACCACATACCTCTGTATCTACGAGTAAGGCAGTCATTTGATTAGCACAGTTCTGAGACAATGTCAGTCAGACATACATTAAGCCCTAGACTGACGATGACGTACATATAGAACATGATTGGTAAAGTGATTCTATATTCCCAACCATGTACAATGTATGTGAACATCTGATTGGCTGTTATGAAGTTTGGGTGTTGGGGCGAACCTTCTTAGCAGACGTACTGCATCATTATGCTTATTTTAGATTTCAGATAAACCGGTTAACTCACTGCTTAAATTACACAGAGTCAGCCTTCCACTGGCCACTTCCACCTGCTGGAGCATGAAGCTGTACAGCGACCTGGGCGAACCACAATGATTATTGAAAGATGATAACTATATGCTCCTTAATAACATAAGGCTGGGTATGAAAGGACTACCACTATGACGCTAAATAAGTAGTAATTCTGCTATGGTACACAGTACACATTTAGAATAAATTAGAAATTACAATCTTAACTGACTTTTAAAAGTGGTGCCCGAACTTGAAAACGCAGTAAAGAAAGCCTACATTTTATTCTTACATATTTATTTTCCTGTTGAGACTATTATGATATGTGCTCTGGGAGGTGTTCAAGGTTGAAGTAGAAATGCTTCTGTTGTGTCATGTCAGGTCAAAAACATCAAAGCAGCAGCAAAGCCAGCATCAACTTACTTTTGTAGGGTGAGACCGAGGTTGTAGCTGGCAGACTTAATTTTATTCTGAGCTTCCAAATGTGTCATTCCGTCTGTGCTTACTCCATCGATGGCTACCACTAAGTCTCCTTGGTTCACATTGGATTGTGCTGCTTTACTGCCCGGAGTGACCTGGTGACAAAATGCAAGAGGAATTACTAAGCCATATATATCTTTTACCTCTTTTCTACCCTGATAACTCGACAATATGCTCATGAGATAGACAATGAAAGATGGCCGGTGTTTGAGCAATTCCCTGGTTAATAGGAAACCTGCACACTCCAATACCCACATCTTCTCTGTTTTGGGCCGATGTGTTGGGTACTTCTTGGTTATTATATGGATGCTTTTATTTTACACTTACAAATTACAGTTCCTCTTACTGACACAAAATAATGTTATCATTGTTTGCCCAAATTATTTGCATGTGTGCTTTTGTTACATTTGAAGCAAGTTATGGAAACATGCCACCAGGTCAATGTAACCAAAAGGTATTCTTAGTTTACTGTTCAATCTTTCTTGAGATTTGAGCTTTTAAATTTGTGTAGTCTAGAACCAGGTAGTGTCCTAGAAATCGCAAGTTCTATACTGAATCAATAAGGTTTGCAGGCCTATCTCAGGATCAAGAAAATAAGCTTAAAACCGAAATGGGAGCACTGTATTAATGATGATGATACTATACAAACTCGAGGCAAGTACCCTTAAAGGGACACTATAGGCACCAAATCAACTTTAGGTTAGTGTAGTGGTTTTGCTGTATAGATAATGCCCCTGCTGTCTCACTGCCCACTTCTCTGCCATTTAAGAGTTTAAGCACGTTGTTTATATAGCCCTAGTCACACCTCCCCGCATGCAACTTGCACACTCTCCCTACACATTTTCTGGAAACAGAGATCCAATGTTTAAACTTCTTTTATTGCACATTCTGTTTAATTTAGAATTTCTGTTTATAGGCTCCTGGTCTCAGCACGAGCCTCCTTTGTGTGATTAAAGTTAAATTTACAGAGCAGCAAGTTAGCATCTCAACACTGCCCACTGCTCCCCAACCCCAAAATAAGGCAGATAACGTAAGTATAATGAATTTATTAACTGGACATTGCAGGCCTAAAAACAACTAAAAACTTCATATTCGACAAATGCATAAATATATCTGTGTATTTCTGTTCTGCTTGTCATGTATTGTATTTTAATCGGTGAGTACAGTGAGTGTATGCACAAACTTTAAAAGAAAATACAAATAAAATTTCACAAAACAAAATAAATAAAAACACTGTCCGTTTTAACAACGTATTGCAATATATCAGCTGTGTGCCTATCAGAAAAAGAGGGTAACTAAATATTTAAATCAACACTAACGTAAAAAACAAGGTTGAACTAAAAACAGAATTGTTTGTTGATTATTTATTATAAATTGAAAATATGACATATAATACTGAAACATTAAAAAAAAAACATTATACAACTGTGCATCTCCATTCCATAGCTTTATTGCAGGCCCTTTTGACCATATCATCTCTGTCTTCCACAGTCTGAGTTAAAAGAATCCCTGTTGGAAACCAGAAGAGTTCTCAGTTGCCCCTGCCCTATCCTTTACTTCCTTTGAAGTTCGCACTGTCCGCATATTTAAGCCCACTCCTTTAAGAATTGCCATCATCTATCGCCCCTCTTCCGAGGCTATTCATTGAACACTTTTCTTCCTGGCCACCCCCCTTTCTCTCCTCTAGAACTCCTTCCCTCATACTTGGGGAATTTAACATCCTAATCAACAAACTCAATTGCCCTGATGCCTTCCATCTGCTCTCTGTTCTCTGTAACCTCCTCCTTCGGCCTCACACAGTGGTCTACTTCAGCAACTCATACAGCACGAAACACTTTTGACCTAATTTTCACCAATCCCTGTACCACCTCTAATCTCTCCAATGTTCCTTTTCCTCTATCTGACCACCATCTGCTGACCTTTGACATCGGCATACGCCGTACCCAAATTTCACTACCCTCAACTCTCCAATCTCGCAGAAACCTCCACTGCCTTGATCTCCAACATTTTTCCACCAAACCCTCCTTTTACCCATCTCAAATCTCACCTGCCCTAACTCTGCAACCTTACTCTACAACTCCACTTTCTCCTCTCAACTAGACATCATGGCACCTCCTACATTTAAATGCAGCAAGCACTCCTAATTACCTCCTCCTAAAACACCAAGCTGACCCGATATCTCAAAAAATGCTCCAGAACTGCTGAACGCTGTTGGAGAAAGTCTCACTCTGCACCTGACCTTCTCCACTATAAATTTATGCTGCGCTCCTACACTCTGGCTCTTTCCTCTGCAAAAGTAAATTACGTCAACACCCTCATAAGCACACTCTCCCGCCAACCCAAATGCCTATTTCACACTGTTAATGCTCTCCTTCGCCCTGTTGCTCCCCCTCGTCCTACCACCCTGTACGCCTCAAACTTTGCAACTCACTTCATTGAGAAGATTTCTACAATCTGGGAAGAGATCACTAACCTCTCTCCCTCCCCTTCCAATACATCTTCCAATACATCATCCAACCCTACTCACTCCATTGTTCTCCATAGAACTCCATGTTCTATGCTCATTCGCACCTACTACAATGGAAGAGGTTTCTGCTCTGCTCCGGTCCTCCCGCCCCACCACCTGTTCCCTCGATCCTATTCCCTCATATCTCATCCGCACCCTGTCTTCCTCTCTTGCTCTTCCCCTCACTAAAATTTCAATCTCTCCCTTTCCTCCGGCACATTTCATTCACCCTTCAAGCATGCAAACATAACGCCAATTCTGAAAAAGCCCAACCTTGACTCCAACTCCCCATCCAACTACCGCCCTATATCGCTACAGCCGTTTGCCTCCAAGATCCTTGAGAGAGTTGTGTATGCGAGATTGACAGACTTTGAACCCAACTCTCTGCTTGACCCGTTTCAGTCTGGACTCCACACTCGTCACTCTGTTGAAACAGCTGTGATCAAAGTATTCTGAGATTCTGGAGCTTGCTTACAAGTCCCTACATAATGCTGCTCCAACCTACCTATCCTCCCTAATACACAAGTATGTCCCGTTGAGGCCTATGCGCTCTGCCGAAGACCTACGTCTATAATCTGCCCGTACTCCCACATCTGATGATCGCCTCCAAGACTTCTCCAGGGCTGCACCTTTTTTGAGGAACTCCCTTCCCTTCGCCGTTAGACTTTCACCTAGTCTCCACTCCTTCAAAAAATCTTTGAAAACACACTTCTTCAGAAAAACATATAATTGAAACTGTTAGCGGGTATTCATTCCCCCCCATGACTCCTCTCCTGCAACTGTCAAAAATATGTCAGTGAATACTTTTCTAGCAACCTATTTCATTACCCCTACTTATACCTTTTGAGTAACTCTACCCCACTTACTCTAGCATGTAAGCTCATTGATCAGTGCCCTCAACCCCTCTGTTCCTGTGTGTCCATTTGTCTGGTTACAATTACGTGTCTGTTAGTCCACGCATTGTAAAGCGCTACGGAATTTGCTGTCCCTTTTTTAATAATGAACAAATATTCACGTGTACATGAAAAAGACCATGAATTTTCACATGACACAATTGTCTGCAATATATAAAATATTGCCAGAAGTGAGCAACATAAATCAGCAAAATACCAGATAATAAGCAGTCAGCTTATCAGTCAGCTAGATAAAGTTCCTCGGTTGTCCTCCAAAAATAAAGGGAAATAGTGAGGGTATGCAGCTGTGTAAATGCAAGCAGGGTTAAAGAAAATGTTACAAGTGGTTAGAATAAAGGGGGTTGAATGTTAGAGAGGGGTTAATGTAAGTGTTAGAATACATAGGGTGTTTAATGTTATAGTCACCCAGAACATTTTAGCTCATATAATTGGTCTGGGTGAAGTGTACCTGTCCCACTTTTCTGCAATGTAAAACATTGTAGTTTTATAGAAACTGCATGAATTACATTGCATGACTAAGATTCTTCTAGTGGCTGTCAACAAGGCAGCCAATAGAGGTGCTTCCTGATTGCTAATGGACTTTTGGTTGCCTAATTAAAGCTGGGCATCCAGCGTTCGTAAAATCCCCATAGAAATGCATTGAGACAAAGCTTTTCTATGGGGAGGGTCTAATGCACATGCGGCACATTCGCACCCTCTCCCCCTCCCCCGTTGGAAGAGACTGAGTGCTGACCCAGTACAGAGGGACATCGGCGCACACATTGGGTAAGTTTTGTATTCCTTTAAGAAGATTAACAGCTTCAGAAGGATTATAATTGTGGTGCAAGGTTAGTTTAGTATTTGTGAGTTTACGGCTAGAGTTAGGTTAAATTCAGTATTGCGGTACATTAGGTGTTTAGTATATTTAGAGGAGTTAAACATAGGATTAATGGAAAATGGTTTATTTTCAGGTTAATGCTGGAGTTTTAAGGGTAAAATACTCAGCCTCCTATGTCTTCTGTAGGCCAGTCCTAAGATTATTAATAGAGATGCAGGAGCTGTTACATCACTCAGAGCTTCCCCGGCTCCTCTGACAAGGCATTTCCTGTGTGAGAGGTTACTAGTGGGCAGATGGGAAGTGATCCCTTCCACTTCCTGTCCAGCCTCACCCACAGACACTGGAGGAGCTGGGACAGTTTCACAGACTCTATAGCTGTTCCTGCAGATCTGCTTTTCAATTAATAATGATAATATAGGTGAGGACAGGCAGCAGATAATTTAACATAGATAAGTCCTGGATGCAAGTGTAGTGATGGGGAATTTTAATGCTATGGAGGATAAAGAGAACTCTTATACGTGTTCCAGAATTGTCCTAGGGTACACCCCTAGCTCTTATAAAGGGGATAGGAAATGCACGGCAATGTCAGAAACCCAGACTGTGATGCAGGTAGGGAGAACTGTGATTATTATTAAAGGCAGTCTGGAATAGAAATGTATATTTTTAAATTCTTGTTGATAGCCACGGCAGCCAACAATCTAGAACAAGGATTTGCAAAATGTGGCACAGATGTAACAAAATGACTGTTAAAGTCACAATCAAATAGAAAAACTAGGCATCAAAGGATAATAATGTTTATTTCTTAATTCCTGGCCAAGGAGCGATAAATCTGGGTTAAGTAGGTCTGGGTTAAGTTTTCACCTTCTAATGAATCTGCCATCATCTCTTCTATTTTGTGTGGGAAGCTAGATCCACCTTAAATAGTAATTAATGTATAAACAAAGCCCTGCCGCACAGAGAGGGAGAGCGAGAGAAAGAGATGATGAGTGTCTCAAATGTAGCCAGTTCACAAACACGTCTGATTGGATGCTCGATGTGCCCGAGACAATGGGGTATTTATATCTCATGTTTCTCACAGACCTCTGAAGACCATTGCTGCATAATTCAGGGGAACTTTCTATAAATGTTTATTCAGTGTTACAGACACACACGGAAGCCAATGTCTCCAAATTCCTTACTCTTCTTAACTTTATATATTCCAATATTTAACACGTTTTACAATATGGAAAACACATAACTAACAAAGTGAAGAGTGATCACATCCAGGCAACAAACTACATCTTTAACCAGGTTTCCATTTTTTAGTATTATATATGAAGCACGTTGGATCTTATCTCTTTGTATATAGAATATTATTTAGGGATTATGCCATGAATCAAACCACTGATTTTACTATATTTAAAGGACCACTATAGTGCCAGGAAAACATACTCGTTTTCCTGGCTCTATAGGGTCCTTGGGTCCCCCTCACCCTCTGGGTCCCCGTCCCCGTCCCCCCGCCGGGCTCTAGGGGGAGGAAGGGGTTAACCCCTTACCTTTTTTCCAGCGCCGGGCTCCCTCGGCACTGGGGACTCTCCTCCTCCTTTCCTGTCATCGGCTGAATGCGCATGCACGGCAAGAGCCGCGCGCGCATTCAGCCAGTCTCATAGGAAAGCATTCTCAATGCTTTCCTATGGACGCTGGCGTCTTCTCACTGTGAAAATCACAGTGAGAAGCGCGGAAGCGCCTCTAGCGGCTGTCAATGAGAGCCACTAGAGGCTGGATTAACCCATATGTAAACATAGCAGTTTCTCTGAAACTGCTATGTTTACAGCAGAAAGGGTTAATCATTAAGCTGAAGTTAATCATCCAGCAAAATGCTGGATGTATAGATTTTAATACAAGCTGGTGAGAGGGCCCCAAAAGCAGTCCTCTGGCTTTTCCCACGTGGAACATGTGGGGCACATGAAAAACAAGCACAATTTTTCATGTTTTTATCAGACTTAAACAATAGAATTTAAACATAGATTGAAAGTATAGTTAAGTTAGATCGTTGCAATAATCATGCTATAAGCCATCTAATTAGTGTAGTTACGTGTCATTAGTTATAGAGATATGCTATAGCTTCAGGAGTCGGAACATCACGATTGGTAACATTTTTTTGATGTTTAACAAAGGCGATACCACAGTATTTTTAATTTAACAAGGATAGCATAGCTTATTGATTATATTATTAAGTAAGCTTATGACCCGTTGAGGCGTTTTCCTAGAATTCAGTAGCAGATTGTATAAGATAAGTCTCTTTAACATGCATGCAGTAATGGTTAAACTCAAGCTAGGAATAAAACAAAAGTATGTGTGCTTCATTTTATAAGCCTGACATTTTTCTCCGCTGTGCTGAAGCCCTCTAAGGGTGATGTGAGGTCCCGCTGCGAGCCGGCTGTCTCTGTGCTTTGCGGCTTTTTCTGTGCTGGTGGTAGAGCGTTGTTCGTTCTGCTGTGAGTGGAGTGAGACTCTTTGTATGGGAGACCGGCTCCCCTGCGCGTCTGGGGAGTAGGCGTTCGCCTGTGTGTCTGAGGCGTGTTCCAGTGCGGTGCAGGTGCTGGTTTGCTGTGCCTCCTTCTCACCCTCCCGTTTCGGGCCTGCCCTGGAGCCAGAGTTGGAGTCCAAGATAGTGTCCCCGATGGTAAGTATCGTGCCATGGCACCTTGCTGGGGGTTTACCCTTGACTGTTGTAGGTAACAGGCTAGTTTGTACCTGTAAGCTGTTAGCGTTGTGAGTGCTGGGTTGTTGTTGCAGGCCATCTCATTGCCTTCGGCACGCATGGCGTCCGCCATCTTTGGTGAGATGCTTAGGCCGTTCTTCGTGGTAGCAACGCTGCTGGGTCTTGGTGATCCTGTGGTTGCCATGGCCACTGGGCAGGGACCGGGATAACGCCCCGGACCAGAGGGGGTGGGTAAGCGAGACACCGGTCGGAGCGGCCGTCTCTACCCGGCTCAAGCTCCGGAGCGCTTCAGGCCTTGTCGGGTTACTTTGGAATGCCAGGTATGGTCTTGAGTGGTATCCCCGTGAACCCCAGCTGCTGGAGGTTGATGTGGGCACCAGTATGGGTCAGTGGTTGCATTTGGCACCTAGTTGGCACCGATGTTCCGGCCCAGAAGCAGGAGCTCAGACGGAGCACGTCTGATCCTGTCGGCGGTCAGGCCCCGCCCCCCGTATAGATTTTTTTAAACAACATTTTAATTCTACAGGTTATCCACCATATTTTCAGGAACACCTAATTTTGTCATATTTTTTTAAAACGCATGAAGAGGGTTGCCCTGCAGTATGTATAGAGCATATTCTGCAGCATTCTTTATTATTAAATTACTTAAACTTTAAAGGACCACTCTACTGCCAGGAAAACATACTCGTTTTCCTGGCACGAGAGTGCCCTGAGGGTGCCCCCACCCTCAGGGACCCCCTCCCGCCCGGCTCTGGAAAGGGGAAAAGGGTTAAAACTTACCTTTTTCCAGCGCTGGGCGGGGGGATCTCTCCCTCCGATCCTCCTCCGTTCCGCCCCGTCGGCTGAATGCGCATGCGCGGCAAGAGCTGCTCGCATTCAGCTGGTCGCATAGGAAAGCATTTACAATGCTTTCCTATGGACGCTTGCGTGCTCTCACTGTGATTTTCACAGTGAGAATCACGCAAGCGCCTCTAGCGGCTATCAATGAGCCACTAGAGGCTTTGGGGGAAGGCTTAACCCATTTATAAACATAGCAGTTTCTCTGAAACTGCTATGTTTATATAAAAAAAATGGGTTAA
The DNA here is from genome assembly GCF_036172605.1 of Pelobates fuscus. Classification (NCBI taxonomy): domain Eukaryota; kingdom Metazoa; phylum Chordata; class Amphibia; order Anura; family Pelobatidae; genus Pelobates; species Pelobates fuscus. The sequence continues at coordinate 138,231,806 of NC_086326.1, read as the reverse complement.
CCCTAGCTGGACCTGGCACCCAGACCACTTCATTAAGCTGAAGTGGTCTGGGTGCCTAGAGTGGTCCTTTAATATCTTCATCTTGTGAATTCTACATATGACAAGGCAACCCTATTCATGTATTCAACAATATGCATAAATGATATGTGTCCCTGAAAACATGGTGGATATGATAACCCTAGCTATGAACAGTATGGATACTTCTATAGTGCTCATCCCCCCTGCTTTCCATCCCAATAATAAGATATATTAAATGGCTTTATATTACAGAAAACCAATTATCTTCTCTACCCAACCATTTGTGCTAGGGCAGTTTTAATTCGCATGGCTTCTTTCGTCTGAGATTGAAGTTGAGTGCTTGAAGGAACACTTCAAACAATATAACCACTACAGGTAATTGTAGTGGTTATGGTGCTTGGCATGTTTGGGTGTTTGGAAACCATCTTCAAGAGGTTCCACATAACCAAAGGATTTCTGGCTCTCTAAGCCCATCCCCTCAGCATTCAGCATGGTGATGAGAGAGTTTTATTTCCTCATTGTTCATCCAAAATATTTGAATGAATAAGCAATTTTGGGCTCTCTAAATTTATGTTAACCATATTTAAAACTTTTTCAGAACCTCATGGGATGAACCCAGTTTATTAAAGGACCACTATAGTGCCAGGAAAACATCCTCGTTTTCCTGGCACTATAGTACCCTGAGGGTGCCCCCACCCTCAGGGACCCCCTCCCGTCGGGCTCTGGGGAGAGGAAGAGGTTAAACACTTACCTTTCTCCAGCGCTGGGCGGGGAGCTCTCCTCCTCCTCTCTGCCTCTTCTCCTCTTCTTCGGCTGAATGCGCATGCGCGGCAGGAGCTGCGCGCGCATTCAGCCAGTCTCATAGGAAAGCATTCGTAATGCTTTCCTATGGACACTTGCGTCTTCTCACTGTGATTTTCAAAGTGAGAAGCACGCAAACGCCTCTAGCGGCTGTCAAGAGACAGCCACTGGAGGCTGGATTAACCCTAACATAAACATAGCAGTTTCTCTAAAACTGCTATGTTTATAGAAAAATGGGTTAACCCTAGCTGGACCAGGCACCCAGACCACTTCATTAAGCTGAAGTGGTCTGGGTGCCTAGAGTGGTCCTTTAACGCTTTACTTCCCAAAACAGGATGTGATTTAGAGAGAGGGCCATAGGTCCCTCTCCTCTACCAAATGCCCCCTATAAAATGCATATGGTGTAGGCAGAGGTAGGTACCGCTCTGCCCTTGCTTGGCTTATTATTATTATTTGGCAATTACTGCCAGCACACGGTGGGATGTGTGAATAAGAATTCTCGGAGTCTTTCTGTTTTCTTTGCAAGCTATACATATAATTATCTACTTTAATGTAACAGAGATGATCAGGTGTGACATTTCCTGTTCTAACCTGTGTCATTGACTGGGTTAATCACAGAGGGGAGCAGAATGTTTTGGCAATGAGACTGTTTTAAACAGGGCTCAGTGCAGCTCAGGACACCTTTAATCTCTCACACAGTTAATGAAAAACTTCCATACTGGTTAGAGTTTGTCATAGGGAACAAGGTGACCGAAATATCTGGAGGTCGTATGGTTTCTATAAACTTTTCAGGACAAAAGTAATATGGTTTCCTTGGAGATACTAAATAAGGATGGGAGTGTCTGGTGATGAGCAACTAAAGGTGTGCCCAAAAAGAGTCATATCAGCCTGACGGTCACCAAAAATAGTTAGACCATGCATGCAGTGCTGATAAAGTGCTCTGCGTATGGTCCTAGTGCCGCATACAATTCACTACAGTGCAAGATCGTCGAATGACTGTGGAGGGACGTGCCCTGGTGTTCCTGGATGCAGGATGCTATTAAACCAAACTGGAACAGCATGATAGGACCCCAATATTGTCACAGTCCCGCTAATGTATGCACCATGCTGGGCCTTACTTTTAATACTCTGAATGAGTTATGTCTTTGCTGAAAAATAATAGTTAACCTCCTTTTGTACTAGAATAACAACAAATATAAACACCCTATGGTGTTAATACACTGAAAAAGGAGTTTACAAATAAAACGAGTTGTGGAGAGTTGCCTAACTGAGCTGCATATTTAGACTAAAAAGAAATATCTTCGATCTTACATCCAATTCAACTGAGTCAGAATCTTGGGAACTCAAGTGTCAACTTGCCAGAACTCACAGGTAACTCCAAAGTATGTTGAATGCAGACCAAATGCTTATCATTTTCAAAGTCATAAGTGAACACTCAACCCTGGGCTTCAATAATAATCTCCTTGTTTGCATACTATCTCTTGTCTGTGGTCATGTGCGGACAAATTGTCAAGTAGTAAAGGCACAAAGCTTTCACAGTAAAGGACAGAGCTACAAACAGGACTCTTATCAGACGCTAAATATGGCCGGCATGACTCTGTATCATTTCTGAATTGCAGCCAAAAAGAGTGTTCAACTTTTTGTTTCCCTAGAGGCTATCATCTAACACATTCTTCACAGGTCATGCATGATAAAGAAGTCTTCTAAATAGTCTCCTAAAGGACAAGCAGCTGATATCTTATTATCTACTGTGTTTTACCTCTACCATCCCTGCTTCCATCAAATTATCTAACAGAGAATGCCATTTCAAAGAAAAGGTGGAGATTCTGATTCTATCATGGAGGCCTACACAGCATGGGACATGCAAAGGGAGGTAGTCTTTAGCTCTGCCATATCTCATGTGGCAACAAAGACTTTCATCTTCCACATTTGCTTTTGTTTCATTATTTCACAAGTTGACCCATTTAGTATATTCTGGTTTAGGATATCAGTCGCAAACATTGCCAGATATTTATCTTATTAAAGAATACATACAAACATACATATTTCAGAATGATATTGTGGTAAAGGAACACAAAAGAGCTAGCATTAAAAACCTGTATTCCTAATGCTTTAGAGATCCTGTCCTTGGGTAGAATGGCCCCCCAATCCCCTGTTCATATACAAATAATACAAAAGAGGCTATTTACTTACCCTTTTCTATTGCCAAGGCTCCCTTTCTTCCTCCCGTGGTATCATGGAGGAGGCATGGTCTCCTCTGGAGTCGGTCCAACCTAATGTTCCTCATAGAGAAGAACTGGAGACCCGATGGGCAAGTGCATCTAATTTCTCCACAGGGAAAGTAGGGAATAAAAGCTTTCTTATTGGGGCTGCAATCACGTCACTGAGTTTTACTCAGTTACTGCGGCAGGATGTGCCCCTAGTGGCTGTCAGTATAACAGCCACTACAGGTGGATATAATCCTGTAATGTAAACATTGCAGTTTCTCCAAAACACCTCCGTTAGGTCGTCATGTCATTTCAATGGGTCCCCAATGGTCGGAAAACGGACATCAGGGCAGGGAGGGCTCACCACATTGAAGGAAGGAGGGAACATCAATACTTCCCCTTACAGACTCTGCCTACAAAGGGAAGCTCAATACATCCGCTGCCTGCGTGCTGTGCGCACTGACATTAGATGTATTTTATGCATTTTCAGAATTGACATTAGGTACGGCCAAAGTCACATTTGCCGGCGTTATAACAAGCCAGATTTCTCTGTAAGTGCAGCGTTTCAAGCAGGAATGCTGAACACATACATTCCTACCATCGTGAATGTCCCCTGTGAATTATTCATTAGGACTATGATCTTTTTTGTGGGTGTTGCGCTTACCTTTCAGAGTTTGACCTGGAAAAGGGGTGTCCAAAAGGCAGATTTCCTGCTGTGGCAGAAATAGAATTACAAGGGAGCTTTTCCTTAAGGCAGGCAGAGCATCATGGGAGCTGAAGTTCTACAACAGCTGGAGATTTACCTATTAGCCACCTATGATCTAGACAGAGGTAGTCAACCAACAGCACTCCAGATTTAGTCCACAACATTTGGTGTGACGATGGTTGAATACCCGTAAGCAAGACAGTGTCACATATTTTGAAAATGCTAATTAATTTATTGAAACATCATCCCAAATTAATGAGTTCTCACGAGCTGTAAGAGAACTACTACTTGTATACACTGGAAAAAATGGATGACTGTTGAGAAGTTCTTGTGTGACAAAGAACCTCCGAAAAATGCACTGTGTCTTTAGAATAAATCTCACTAGCTTTCTGAACTTGGAAAAGTTCTCCTGACCTTCAGAGCTATTCTAAAAACAGAGTTTGACTGTCATCGAATCCAACTGAGATTTCACATAACACAGGAATCACAGCTCTGTCTGTACTGGAATTCCAGAAGGTATTCATACATAGAACATGTCCTCTCAGCCTTAAAGGTGCCCTAGTCCAACTCTCCTGCTGCCTTCTCTTTAATACCATAATCAGTGGGTAACATAACCCTGTAACATAAAGAAATACCGGAGTTGTGGAGTTTAGAATTTTATAAAATGTGTGTATATTTCCATAAGAGGCATTAAAGCAACGTTACAGCATGCCAAGCAATATATCAGGCTATATGACTAAAGAGGTGTCTGTGTCTACAGATATATCCATATATTCCCTTTAGGAACAAGGAGGGAAGGATGGGCCCCTAGGTTATGGAGTCCATGTTTGTTAAGACAGCAAACATTCTTTGTTGGCTCTGAATTTCAATACAGTATATTTGAAAAGAAACAGTAATTATGAGGATATAGTACAGACTGTCAACGTTAATCTGAAGATATTTACATTTATAAACTCAAACTTTGTTCCGTAAATACAGTCTTTCCACTGACAGAGAAGCCATTGGACAAATGGGCACTTGGCTGTTTTTTTGAGAGCTTTGTGTCATTGTATCATTAGTTAAAGTACAACAGAGCCAATAACAAGTCTAGTTCTAATTCTAGTCGTGACATTTGCACTTGGAGCCTATTGTTGTTTCACTCAACATGAGAAGCAAGGAAGTGCCAACACCAATTAATCTGGCTGTCAAGATGCTGAAAAATCTGAATAACTAGATCAGAGACATTTACATACCTCCCAACCATGGGGGCATGAATTTGAAAAGGGAGGAGGTGAGGCTGGAATGGGTTCATATGCAAAACATAATGTGCATCGAAAATGATACAGATGTCCTTAGTAGGGGTGTCTGAGTGTTTTTGATACAGAAGTAGGACACCAGTGGGAAAAACAAACTTTTGGACAGATCTCCCAAATCAGGACTTTAGATCCTGATCCGTGATGCGTTGGGGGCTGCAGAGGAGCTTTGCGGAGCCACCCGGAACGTTAGCGCTGGCTCTGCTATCAGCAGAATCATTGCAAACTAAATCCATTTGCAATGATTGTAATCGTGTATTCACGATTAAGGTGTATGGCTGCAGACCCCGGCAATCCTGTATACAGAGAGTGGTTAAGTGTTGTATCGAAAGATGAGACAATAATTAGCATATATTAAATTGATGGAAAAGGAAAGAGACACAAAAGAACTTTGCATGATTCATAGCCCATCACCTCACATGTTAAGTATGGTAATGTAGCAGTGTAGCGATTGGCAACCTTCGGCACTTCAAATGTTGTGGACTACATTTCCCATAATTCTCTATACTACTACTTCTAAATGTCCCATAATTCAGCCATAATGCTGGCAAAGCATCAAGGGAAATATAGTTTACAACATCTGGAGTGAAGAAGGTTGCCTACCCCATCGAGTGTCATGGTTGAGCATATGTGGCTGCCACCAGAACGAACCCGCTTGTCTTCTATTCCACGTCAAATTGCAGCATGACAACAATAATCCCAAATGTATCATAAAATTAGCCAACAGTTTCTTAGAATCCAAAAGGTGAATGTCGAATACACTGAAAAATCCATTAAAGGTACCCTGGGTGAAGGAACTGGCACAGATCTCCATGCACTGTTCAATGTCATGCCTGTACTTGCGTGGTCCAATCAAAGGCTTCTTATAGACAACCTTTGATCGAATCGTTCTGCCAGCTCAGAGCTTCCTGCATTAATCCAGAAATCATCCAGAGTCAAAGCATTTCATTTGAGACAGTTTGACAATGTGTACCAAGATATGAATTATGGCTGGCAAAGATGGAACCAGATTAGAGATCAATATATATATAGAACAGACGCAGCTAACTACAACTGTAAATAGTTAAATGGTGACAATTAATTGTCTGTTCCTTTTTTTATTTTCAAAATTTATAAAATGTGACATTTTGGCTACTTCTCAGAATACTTTAGAAGTGACCTACTGATTTAGGAAAAGTTACTATTTACTATTAACTATAAGTTACTATTTTTAATTTTTATTTTTTTTGTTCTGTTTTGTTTTGTTTTCTCTGTGTTTTTTTGTTTTGTTTTGTTTTTTACCCCCTTCCCTTTCTAACTCGATTGCTAAGAAACAGTAAATGAGCTACTAAGAGCTACTAAATGGAATAGTGGTAATACGATAATAACATGACAATAGGGCACCTTTGGGTAAAATTGGAACTGAATAGGCTAAACGATGAAGTGTAACGATTTAAAAGCTGTAGATGTTATGAGTATAAGGGATAAGATTTAATAAGATCTAATATGTTTTTTACATTAAGTTTGAAGTATTTCCCATATTGTATTTCTTTGAACAAATAAATTGAATGAATGTATGTTATGCAATGTAATCATGGTAAAATTTACTTAATGTAGCTCCATAGAGCAAAACCTAATTCCTCCCTCTTCTTTTTTTTTTGTATCCCTATTTTCTGTATGTATTAGATTATTCAAAATAATTTAAAAAAAATTAAGACATAAAAAAGATATGAATTATGATTATATTCTAATTTTAAATTCCCTATTGCAGTATGTTTTTCTTTACCTATAAATTTGTGGAATTGACTTTTATTTTGTTTTGGAACCAAATGTTTTAGTAAATGCTAATATATCACCGTATAACACAACTCCTTCATCAGCAGTCAATCACCAATGCCATTGGACAAACCACTTTGGCCTATTACATGGCACGATTAATTGATTTACTACAATGGGTAAAATGAACAAATTCAACATGTCACAAGATTACAGGATTTGTTCAACATAATTTCATCTTGTTTATTTAGATTTTCCCCCATATTTCCTACATCACTCCCCTCCTTTACTTAACATATCTCATTTCTCATACAGAGATGGCTCTGACATATCAGTAACGTTTATTTTGGAGCTGCCAAAAATACTGATGCCCACTTTTGCCTGTGGATTTTTTAAGTGATCTGCCATTTAACCCCTTAAGGACACATGACATGTGTGACATGTCATGATTCCCTTTTATTCCAGAAGTTTGGTCCTTAAGGGGTTAAAGGACATGTTGGATTCACTACAAAGCTACTTGGTATATGCTAGAGACCATCATGTTAAGATATCGTCAAAGGAAAAGTACAAAATAATGGTATTTAGCAGTGTGCATGTCTAATCTTACATTCCACCAGTGAAAAACTCCCATTGAGATGCATTTTAAACTTGCAATCACAATTCGTTTTTAATAGATAGTCTTAGCCACAGTCTTAGACACAAACAGCTGAAAAAAATAAGCAATTATGCAGCACATCCTAGATTCGCTCTAGGCAGGCGTAGGACGCTGCGAGTCCAAGAAATCACAAGAGTAGCAGATGTCAGATTTTCATTAAAGTGAAAAACCCTCCAAATTTTAAAACATGCACCAAAAAACTAATATAGTTCATCCCCTGAAAACAGCACGTTAAAGGGATTATATAGTACTAGGAATACAAAGTATTGCTCCAATGCTTTCCTATGAGGATTTTACTGATGCTGGTAAGGCAACTAAAAGTCTGTTAGGAACCAGGATGTGCCTCTGATTGACAGCCAGTAGAGGCAGTCCTAGTCCTTCAATGTAATTATTGCAGTTTCCCAAAAACTGCAATGATTTACATTGCAGGACTAAGTGGGGCAGGGACACTGCACCCAGACCACTTGCTCTGGGTGACTATAGTGTCCCTTTAAAACAAATATGGGGCTCATTCACTAAACAGTGATAAAAACCCAGCAACATTTTGGTAACCATAGCCCAGACATGCGTCTGTGATTATTCATGATCCGCTATGTTGCCCTCAATCTTACCAAATAGATTTTGTTGAAAAAATTTTAGATGATCATACCTCCCAATATTTCAGCAAGACAAAGAAGGACCAGTTTAATTTTAAGGTTGTGAGTCAAAAATTCTCTCTCTTACAGAACAACGCACATACAGGGTTATTCACTAAATAAAGAAGGTTAGAAACTGGAAGATATACTAAATGATCTGTTTAACATAATCAGTTATAAAAACCCAGTGGCAGTGGAGTTGATAGGGCACACAAGCTACTTGGCCAGAAATTGCAGATGGCCATACAAGAGTGTGCTTTGGGCATATCCTACTTCCTTATAGAGACACTCCACCTCAAAACAAGTTCTTCTCAGGGTCTAAGTCGTGGGCACCCTCTTACCTTTTTATATGTTTTAACCCCACAGTTGTGTCTCTGGGGGCTTATCTGCACTGCTTCCTCTCTCATCCTTGAGACCACCTTGTGATAAGGAAGAATTTGCTTTGGCTCAAGTTAAAAGCACCAGAATGCCGCAACATAAGCCTACCTCCTTCGCCATGTCCATTCATTCCATTAACAGATTTACTTACTAATCTAAAAGGAAACAGCCAAGAGATGTTGTACATACTATTCCTTCCTCTACAATATTAAACCCCCCATGACTGATTCAGCTAAAAGGGGAAAAACCATTGCATACCTACAGCAACATGTGACAGGAGTCGTCTGCTATCCTGGAATCTTGAATTTCAACAGAAGAGCCACAGGCCCAGATGGACTAACATTAAATATCACATGCAGTTTGCGGATATCTTGCTCCTGAGGTTGCTAGTAGTGTTAAGTATGATATAAATCTTACCTTGCCAAGGAACACCTAGGGCAAGGTGCCACCAGGGCCATGATCTGGGTATTGTCTGGTAAGGGGCTGGTTGAGTTCTGGAACCTGCTGTGGTCCCTTTTACTCTATGTAGACTGGATGGGAAGATATAAATATCAACCTAAACCAGAACATACCTTTAAAAAATATGTAGTGAAGAGGTGCGTAATACAAAACTAAAGTAGAAACCCATAGTCTTTATCCTGCAACTGGGCACCTCCATCTTAGCTCCCTGTCAATCTTTGTTATAAACTCTGTCCTTCATACCTGGCGGTCAGCAAAGAGAAAGCATACAGAGAAGAGAAGAAAAGAAACTATGTTTGCCATGTTCGAACTGGATTATGATGTAATTTGCTAAACCTTGAACAAAAATGTAAAAGAACGTTGAGCATCTCGTGAAGAAAAAAATCTTAACACAAATCATAGGTGATTTTTCATGTTTTATTTAATTCTGTAGCTAACAGTCAAATTGGCAATTCCCCCTTTAATAAACTTAAATTAACGGCGACTGAAAAAAATAGTTATTAGTCATTTAGATGATGAACCCAAATAAGAATGCTAAAACCTCCAAAAATTAATCCCATCATTGTTCTAAAGAATTCTCTCAATCCATCTTATGAAGACAAGCCTGGAGTCATAGGATTGAGGTTCGGTTCATGTTTGTCTTGTTTTTTCATTTTATAATTTTGATATCCTTGCTTGAAAATGGATGCCATTATCTCTGCAAAGCCCCAAGGCCTGCATTTCCCATCTCTAGCACGAGTGTCTGATAAAATATCAATGTGTCTTTTATTGCAGTGGATTGCCCATATTGTGCTTAGAAGAGAGGAGACAATTCCCTATTCACAAAATATACGCACTATACTGCCGAATACGTTAATCGTGGCTGCTACACATGAACTCATAAGGGCATAGAGAGTTCTTACCCAGACTTCCTCTTTAATTTTGTGTATGAACTTATTTACCCTCTGCATAACCTACATCTAGACGTCCATACAAAAAAAATAAAAAATGAATTCTGCAAACACACTTTATGGCCTTAACATAATGAACATACCTTAGATTATTTACAGTAAAGACATAAATGCATTGGCATTTGCATAACCCAAAATTGGTGTAATTGTATCTAAAATATATTAGAACTAATAAATCCACTGAACACTATAGCTCTCTGGGTTATTGAATGCCACTTGGTGGCAGAATTGAGTATAAAGATTAGAACTGACACCATTTTCCCTGTGTAGCGTGTGTTCTACACACGTAGCGTGTATTCTATTTTTCCAGCGTAGCATATAGCGACTAGGTTGGCAGCTATAATAGCTGGATATAAGGAACATAAAGCCAGGGGTGCTCCCATTCTTATTGATCTAGAGTTATTGGTAGGATCACATATTTAGCCCTATCAGGTATAGTTAGCCCAATCACAGCTAAAACTCTCCAATAATTAATCACACATTAATATTTTTCCTTTTTTTTTCATTCCTGTTGATTCATTCCAAGATGTCTGACCTTGATGCTGTAATCGAGTTCATCACAAAATACACTTTTTGCATTTTTTATATGAACATATTCTTTAGTTTAAGTAAGGCCAAGCCTTCATAGTAAGCCAGTAACCAACCTCATGCTGATGAGTTGCATTAACAACGAAACAGCTCTCCATGAGTGGTTCACTGGCTTTGCTCCTCTTCCTCAGTTGTGTTTCAAAGCTGTTGTATACAGCAGATACAGACTCCAAGGAATCCATGTTTAAAATGGAATAAAGAGGCAAAAATGTGATTTTTTGTTGAGCTAATTTGTGTATGCCCACCCAGAATCCTTTGCAGCAGTAACATTACTGCAAATGTGAGATTTCTGTGGGAAAAGCAAGTCTTATGGCTTGACCGGTGTGCATATCTTTTTTTAAACAATGTATTAACTATTCTCTTTAGTTTATAGTAGTTTCAATGTTCTTTGGTTCGGGTTTTTCTTTTCAGAGCAATATTACTTTTGTGCTCCTTCCTTATTTTTCATTTTTTTTATTTTACTTCTCAATTATTTCCTTCCCCTCCCACCCCCCATAATTTTTGTTCCATTTTCTATTCTTTATTTTTTTTCCCCTTCATTCTGGCATTCACAAGTTGAAGCTCTCATCTTCCCTCTCAGCCCTAGCTATAGGTAATTTGAGTGGTGGCTGCCGTCAATCAAGTTACACAAACTGAAGACTGAGAAATACCTTGGAAGCTGATTAACTACTAACCAGAAAAAGAAGCCCTCAAATAAAAATATTAATATTTATATATGCACAGCAATAACCGTAAAATAGGACATTTAAAAGAAGAGTTTTATGATGTAAAAACAGTGAATGGCCTGTTCTTAGCTTCACAACGCAGCTGGTAAGCCCAGCTTTTTAATTGTTTTTTGGAATACTAAGATCCCTTTGCACAAGTGTAATTAGCTCTCTGTTACTGCCAGGGTTGGAAGGTATTTTTTCTCAGCTCTATATTGGGACATTGAGGAATTCTTGGCAAGGCTCGGCACTCTCCCATGTCCTTTCACACCGTCTCCGCGAGGAATGATATCACAGATGCCCATTGACATACATTGTGCCCGTCACAATCCAGATCTTCATTAGTTGGAAATCCTTTATTTAAATACAGTTATGTGCCAGGATAAACTGCAATCCCTGCTTCCGATACTCCATTGTTGAACAACAGTTGAAAAATGCCAAGTGCACAAAATATCGTTAAAGGGACACTATAGTAACCAGAACAACTGCAGCTTATTGTATTTGTTCTGGTGAGTAGAATCATTACCTTCAGGCTTTTTGCAGTAAACACTGTTTTTTTTCAGAGAAAATGCAGTGTTTACATTACAGCCTAGGGATACCACCACTGGCCACTCCTCAGATGGCTACTAGAAGTGCTTCCTGTGGCACTACTGCCTAGTGTGCAGCTCTGTCATTCAGTGTCTCCACCCTCTGCATGCAGACACTGAACTTTCCTCATAGAGATGCATTGATTCAATGGATCTATATGAGGAGATGCTGATTGGCCAGGGCTGTATTTGACTTGTGAGAGGCTCTGCCCCTGATCTGCCTCCTTGACAGTTTCAACCAATCCTATTGGAAAGCATTGTGATTGGCTCCCAGAATCCCTTCTTAGGATGTCAGGCAAACAGGCAGGTCAGGGGCAGAGGCAGCAGCTGCAGACCTGAATACAAGTAAGACTTTACTATATTTAGGGATGCAAGGAGTGCCAGGGAGGCAGATGGAGATTTTAACACTAAAAGATCATGAATATATGTTTGTGTTCCTGACCCTATAGTGTTCCTTTAAGGTAATATACATAAAAAATGTGTGTTTTGTCAAAAGACCAATAGATACGCACTAAAAGTTTAATAAGGGATATCATAATTGTCTAATGATGATAGACTTGATAACATCAATAAAACAACACAATTCCATGATTCACTATTGTATGAGAATGGGTTAATCAGCGCTCACTATGTTAGTGCATCAGGTAAGTGTGCAGTGATAGAGTGACCCAGGTACGGACTCTGCTCTATGCTGGATTGTAGGGGTACAGTAGTATAACTCTAACCTTCAATCACACAATGTAGATTCAGAATGTAACACTAACATTGTTGTGTTTTTACACATGCTGTGAGTTGTAATTACATTCATTATCAGTCAGGGTGAGCCTGGAAGAGGAAACAGTAATCACAGTGTATACAAGATCTAAAGTGCTTGTCTAAAATCTAATTGGGGTGCTATTCCTGGCACACTACAAATTGCTATGGACTATTGTCATTCTCATACACAGCCGAACTTAGAATTGCATGCCACCCAACTGTCCATATTTAGGTGGGACAGCCCATATTTTGGCCCCAAATTCCTCGGTGTCTAAGGCAGAGATTACACATTTCCTTCTAGCCATACCAACTCATACCAACAATAGGCACTGTGATAGGCTGAAAGCAGTCAACTGACACTCTCAATCAGTCACATCTGTCCAATGAATGAAAGGACTGTGCCAGGGGACTCCAGAAACTATAACCACTTCAATATGGAATGGGACAGAGCTGCGTTAAATAGGGTTTAATGTTGGAAATGTAAAGATGATACTTTTGTGTCTATGTGGTTCTTTTGTTTTATTTTATCTATCCATAATTAAAGGAATTAAAATATTATTTCATGGGAAAAGGGAATTCCTGCTATACCAGGCACCCAGGCAGTAGTGAAATCATTCTGCAATAAAACATAAGCTTTATTATGTTTTGGTTCCTCACAGGCAGTCCTTATGCACTCTAAAAAAAAGTATTTGATTTGTCTCTTTGCAATCACATTAAGTTGGCAAGACGCTCAACTAGATCTCCATTTTAATAGAGACAAGTAGTGATCTCTATAGTACCTGACTGGGTGTTGCTTGGACTTCAGTGATTGGTTGTTATTACGAGTGCAGTGACAGTGTGTTGCTAAGGTTCATTGTTTTGAGTGTCGCTAGGGCTCTTTGTTTGGGTGTTGCTAGGGCTGCAGTGACTTGCTAGAAGAGCAGTGATTGGTGGTTGCTATGGCTCATTGTTTTAATGTTACTAGGGAAGCTGCTGAGTGTTCTGAGAGTGACATTTGAGATAGATGCCTGAAGGATCGCATATGTTATCAGAAGCTTATTTATATACTGTGTGAAGTGGACCAATAAGTGGGTCAGAGATTTCTTCTGTGTTACTTTATAGTGTAAGTTTTAACCATATTGATTTATTTTTATCACAAATGCAGTTATGACCATACAACACACTGTTACACAATTACACATAGTAAAAAAACACCGGAATATAAGTCCTATACAGCTATATCCATATTAATTTATCTACGTGCTATAGGTATAAAACTGAAATTAATATCTTAAAGGGATCGTATAGTGCCAGGAAAACAAACCTGTTTTCCTGGCACTATATGGTTAATAGGTCCCCCCCTCCCTCTTGACCCCCCTTCCGCGGGCTGAAAGGGTTAAAACCACTTCAACACCTTACCTTAATCCAGCCCCGGGCTCCCTCAGCACTGGTGACCTCTCCTCCCCTGCCGATGTCAGCTGGTGACCTCTCCTCCCCTGCTGAATGCGCATACGCGGACAGAGGCGCGCACGCATTTAAACCCGCCCATAGGAAAGCATTACTATGGGGATCTTATTTGATGCTGGACTCCGTGAGGACGTCCAAAGTCAAATAAATGCGATTTACTCACTGAGAATCGCGGAAGCGCCTCTAGTGGCTGTCAGGGAGAAAACCACTAGAGGCTGGATTAACCCTGCAATGTACACTAGGGTTAACACTAGGGGGACCTGGCACTCAGACCACTTCATTGAGCTGTACATTGCCATTAGAACAGAGTGATATTTAAAAACATAGCCTGCATCTGTGTCAGGATCGGGACAGGGATCCAACACGCAGAGTACAAAGAGTGGAAAGGTACGTATACCGGGCCTTAGAATGGCCGGACTAACGTACCGAGAGTAAAGAATAGTCAGAGGCAAGCCGAGGTCGAGGGAACGAGAAGACAGATAAGCGAGAGACAAGCCGGGTCAAGGGATAACAGAGAAACAGGGTAGTACAACGAGCCGAGTCAAAACCAAAAGAGCAAACTAGAATACCAGAGCACTGAGTGACTAGACAAGCTAGAACCACGACAGGGCAATGAGCTGAAGTAAGGAGTAAGCTTAAATACCCTGGTTCTGGATGGAAATCACGCCTCTGAAAAGTACCGATTGGATATCGGACACTAGAGTGACAGATTGCTCGTGCTAGCGTCATGACGTCACGTATTGAGCGTCCTGCTAGAAAAGGACGTGGATTCCTCGCGGCCGGTGTTTAAGTGACTGGATGAACCGCGAGGAACGGGGGAGACAGCTCGCCTGGACGGATACACCACCAAGTCTCTACCTCCCTTAGAGGTAGAGGCCTCAGGTACCCTGACAGTACCCCCCCTCTCAGATACGCCCACCGGGCGGAATGAACCGGGGCGAGATGGGAAGCGAAGGTGAAATGCTCTGCGAAGGCGAGAAGCATGGACGTCCTCCTGAGGTACCCAACTCCTCTCCTCAGGACCATATCCCCTCCAGTTGACCAGATATTGCAATTTTCCCCTTGAAATTCTGGAGTCAATGATGGAGCTGACTTCGTACTCCTCCCGACCCTCCACCTGAACAGGACGAGGCGAGGAGACCTTAGAGGAGAATTTGTTGCAAATGAGGGGTTTCAACAAGGAGACATGAAAAGAGTTAGGAATGCGTAAGGCAGGTGGCAGAGCAAGGCGATACGCAACCGGATTGATACGAGTGAGAACCCTGTAAGGACCTATGTAACGAGGAGCAAATTTCATGGACGGAACTTTTAGGCGAATATTCTTAGTACTCAACCATACCCTATCCCCAGGAACAAAAACAGGAGCCGCTCTTCTATGTTTGTCAGCGTGTTTCTTGAACAGCGAGGAACTATGTAATAGAATTTGTCGAGTTTGATCCCATAATTTCTTCAGGTTGGCGACATGATCATCAACCGACGGTATCCCCTGAGAAGAGGAAACCGAAGGAAAAATCGAAGGATGAAAGCCATAGTTCATGAAGAAAGGGCTAGAGCGAGTTGAATCGCAAACAAGGTTATTGTGTGCGAACTCCGCCCAAGGAATCAGACCGACCCAATCGTCCTGGTGTTCGGAAACAAAGCAACGCAGATACTGTTCGATCTTTTGATTAGTACGTTCAGCAGCTCCGTTAGACTGAGGGTGATAGGCAGAGGAAAAGTTCAATTTGATGCCCATTTGAGAACAAAAGGATCTCCAGAAACGTGAGACAAATTGAGAACCTCTATCAGAAACAATCTCTGAAGGGATCCCATGTAGGCGAAAAACTTCTCTCGCAAAAATCTCCGCCAATTCAGGGGAAGTCGGAAGTTTAGGTAATGGCACGAAATGGGCCATCTTGGTAAATCTATCCACCACCGTGAGAATAACAGTCTGTCTTTTGGAAGCAGGCAAATCAACGATAAAGTCAATGGACAAACAGGACCAAGGTTTCTCAGGAATGTCCAAGGGGTGTAACAGGCCACATGGGGATGCATGAGATAGTTTAGTCTTGGCACAAGTCTCACAAGCTGCGACGAACTCCTCAATATCCTTACGAAGTGAAGGCCACCAGAAATCCTTGGATATCAGAGAGTACGTCTTGCGAATACCAGGATGACCAGCTATTTTACTTTCATGAAAACATTGTAAGAGCTCCAGTTGAAGTTCAGGAGGAACAAAGTTTCTTCCCTCAGGAGTGTTTCCGGGAGCTAGATGTTGTGACTTCAAGATCTGGTCAAGTAGCGGGGAATGAATTTTGAGACTGGTATTAGCAATAATATTGCATTTGGGTACAATGGAAGACAAAAGTGGTTCAACTGAAGCAGAGGGTTCATATTGGCGAGATAGCGCATCGGCTTTAGAATTCTTTGACCCAGGTCTGTAAGTCAGAACGTAATTGAAATGGGTAAGAAACAACGACCAACGAGCCTGCCTGGAGGACAGACGCTTGGCCTCTCCGATATAAGACAAGTTTTTGTGGTCTGTCAGGATGGTAACAGGATGTAATGTACCTTCCAATAAATGTCTCCATTCTTTCAAAGCCTTGATAACCGCTAGTAATTCTCTGTCACCAATGTCATACCTGCTTTCAGTACCGGTCAATTTTTTAGAGAAAAATCCACATGGATGTAATGGTTTATCAACACCCAACCTTTGAGATAGAACAGCACCTAAACCAGTCTCTGATGCGTCTACCTCGAGCAAAAATGGCAGAGAAGTGTCAGGGTGAACTAAAATTGGAGCGGAAGCGAAAAGCTCCTTGAGAGTCTTGAACGCAAGGAGAGCTTCAGTAGTCCAATTCTTAGTGTCAGCCCCCTGTTTGGTCATGTTAGTGATAGGTGCAATAATGGAAGAATAGCCCTTAATAAAGCGCCTATAATAATTGGAAAAACCAATAAATCTCTGTATGGCTTTAAGACCTGTGGGTAAAGGCCACTCTAGAATGGATTGGAGCTTATCCGGATCCATCTTAAATCCCTCCCCAGAGATCACATAGCCGAGAAAGGTTACCTGGGTTTGATCAAAGCTACATTTCTCCAACTTGCAGTACAAGCCATGCTGGAGAAGCTTGTGCAAAACCCTCCTGACTTGTTTGTGATGAATCTCAATGTCACTAGAATGAATGAGTATATCATCTAGGTATACAATGACGCACTCTTGCTGAAATTCCCTAAGAACCTCATTAATCAGATCTTGGAATACTGCTGGTGCATTGCATAACCCAAAAGGCATGACGGTATATTCATAGTGGCCATATCGAGTATTGAATGCCGTCATCCACTCATGTCCCTGCTGGATTCTCACCAAGTTATATGCCCCTCTGAGGTCTAACTTGGTGAAAATTGTAGAGCCCTTCAAACGATCGAAGAGTTCGGTGATCAAGGGAATCGGGTAGGCATTTTTAATGGTTATCTTATTCAGGCCTCGATAATCAATACAAGGTCTCAAAGAACCATCTTTCTTTTTAACAAAAAAAAATCCAGCCCCGGCAGGGGAGGAGGACCTCCTGATGAATCCCTTGTCTAAATTCTCGTGAATATATTCCTCTAGGACTGAGTTCTCCTTTATAGATAATGGGTATACATGACCTCTGGGAGGCATGGTACCAGGGAGTAGGTTAATTTTGCAATCAAAGGACCTGTGTGGGGGTAAGGTATCGGCTTTCTTTTTGTCAAATACTGCCTTTAAATCTAGATACTGAGGCGGAATTTGTGTCTCTGTAGGATTGTCAGAGGTATTCGATGTATTAGTTAATCCAAGAGGTAAGACCTTCCGCAAGCATTTTTCTTGACAATTCTCTCCCCATGAAACTATCTCCCCTGATTCCCAATTAATAATAGGGTTGTGTCTCCTCAGCCAGGAGTACCCCAGAACTATGGGAATAGACGGAGAAGAAATGAGCATCAAGGATATATCCTCTTTATGCAGGATGCCAACAGTCAAGTTAATCGGTATGGTCTCATGAAAAATAACAGGCTCAAGTAACGGTCTACCATCGATGGCCTCAACAGCCAGAGGTGTCTCTTTTAACTGGGATGGAATAGCATGCTTGGCAGCAAAACCCTGATCTATAAAGCTCTCAGCAGCTCCAGAATCGATTAGTGCCATAGTCTTAACTACTCCCTTCTCCCACTTTAAAGAAACGGGTAACACAAGCCTGAGCTCCTTGTAGTTGTGAATAGAGGACAAAGTAGAAACACCCAAGGCCTGTCCTCTAGAGGAACTTAGGTGCGAGCGTTTCCCGAACGATTGGGACAATTTAGGCGTAAATGACCCCTGACTCCACAATACATACATAAACCCTCCCTTCTCCTGTACTGTCTCTCCCTTTCAGTGAGGTGAGTACTGCCTATCTGCATAGGTTCAGGAATACGTAAGTCTTCGAACTCAGAGATTTGAAAGGTAGGCGCTAGTTTAAAGGAGGGTCTACGGGTCCTATCTCGAGTGTTCTGCCTCTCTCTTAAGCGTTCATCAATACGAGATATAAAAGAAATGAAATCCTCCAAATTTTCAGGGAGTTCTCTAGTAGCGACCTCGTCAAGAATTACATCTGATAACCCATTCAGAAACACATCTATATAAGCCTGTTCGTTCCACTTAACTTCTGCCGCCAAGGATCTGAACTCTAGTGCATAATCCACAAGTGTTCGATTGTCCTGTTTAAGGCGCAACATTAATCTAGCTGCATTGACCTTTCTGCCAGGAGGGTCAAAAGTTCTTCTAAACGCAGCTACAAAGGCATTATAATTATAGACGAGTGGATTATCATTCTCCCATAAAGGATTGGCCCATCTCAAAGCTTTTTCAATGAGCAGAGTAATAATAAATCCAACCTTTGCTCTATCTGTAGGATAAGAGCGGGGTTGTAGTTCGAAATGGATGCTAATCTGGTTTAGAAAGCCACGACACTTCTCCGGTGACCCGCCATAACGTACTGGTGGGGTAATACGGGAAGAAGCACCTACAGTGGCTACCTCTAGACCTGAGACTGCAGGAGAGATAGAAGGAGTACGTGTCTCCTCAGGTGGATTACTAGCACGAGACAAAAGTGCCTGTAGTGCCAAAGCCATCTGATCCATCCTATGTTCCATGGCGTCAAACCTGGGATCCGAAGAACCAAGCTGACTGTTTGTACCTGCAGGATCCATTGGCCCTGTCGTAATGTCAGGATCGGGACAGGGATCCAACACGCAGAGTACAAAGAGTGGAAAGGTACGTATACCGGGCCTTAGAATGGCCGGACTAACGTACCGAGAGTAAAGAATAGTCAGAGGCAAGCCGAGGTCGAGGGAACGAGAAGACAGATAAGCGAGAGACAAGCCGGGTCAAGGGATAACAGAGAAACAGGGTAGTACAACGAGCCGAGTCAAAACCAAAAGAGCAAACTAGAATACCAGAGCACTGAGTGACTAGACAAGCTAGAACCACGACAGGGCAATGAGCTGAAGTAAGGAGTAAGCTTAAATACCCTGGTTCTGGATGGAAATCACGCCTCTGAAAAGTACCGATTGGATATCGGACACTAGAGTGACAGATTGCTCGTGCTAGCGTCATGACGTCACGTATTGAGCGTCCTGCTAGAAAAGGACGTGGATTCCTCGCGGCCGGTGTTTAAGTGACTGGATGAACCGCGAGGAACGGGGGAGACAGCTCGCCTGGACGGATACACCACCAAGTCTCTACCTCCCTTAGAGGTAGAGGCCTCAGGTACCCTGACAATCTGCTCCTTTCTTACGCAAAATGCTACTAAGACTAATTGGTCTTACCAAAAGCCATATTACCCCACTACAGTCTGTAATGAATGCTGCCACCAGACTGATTTTCCTCTCTAGTCGGTCCTCTCACACCTCACCCCTCTGTCAGTTCTTAGATTGGCTTCCTGTATCCTATAAGAGTCAATTCAAAGTACTAACCCATACATATACAGTGTTAAACAATTCTAGCCCCTCGTATATCTCTTCACAGATCCATAGGTATGCCCCTTCTCGGTCCGCTACTCGCACCCGTACAGCCAACTCACGCTTGCAGGACTCCTCATGGGTGGCCCTTTCCTTTTGGAATAGCCTGCCCACCACCATCAGACTCTCCCCTAGTCTTCAATCGTTTAAGAAGTGCCTAAAAACCCATCTCTTTAGGAAAGCTCCCGACCTCCCAGAGTAATCTCTACCTCATATACCAGTCTCTTGCTCTCTCCTAAAGGGCAGCACTCTACTCTCTCCTCAAGCTCTTCTTTACTCCCACGTTATTTGATTGTTATCTTCTGTCCTATTGTGTTGCACCCCACCTCCTATAGACTGTAAGCTCGTTTAAGCAGGGTCCTCTTCAACCTATCGTTCATGTAAGTTTTCTTGTAATTGTCCTTATAATATTAATATATTGTCCTTATATATGTCCACATATATTGTCCTTATACGGAATCTGTTGGCACTATATAAATGGCAATAATAATAATAATAATAATAGATAAAGAAAAGATGAAGCCTTAGGGGTCAAGCAAAGCTTGATCCCGAAGTCAACATATAAATGGACTATGTGGGTATAAAGGGTCCTAAACCCTAAATAGTACAAACACAAGAAAGGTTGCCTAAGAGGGTGAAAGAGTGAAGGGCGACCTTCACTCTTTCATCCTCTTAGGCAACCTTTCTTGTGTTAATAATAATCATAATAATATGTGTCCCTCTCTTCCAATGTTCTCATTAGCAACGTGCATTTGCTAGAGGACTATTCTCTCCGCTACCTCACTGCATACATTGTAGTTACTGGAACACAAAGCAGAAGAGCCCACTTTTTCTGGGGTTCTTATGTTCTCCTTTGTCAGGTATAATGCAAATTACAGATTAATTTGGAGGAATTCCCTGAACATAAACCAGCTTGCTTGCGCAGTGAATCCGCGAATCTATGTTCAGGGAAAATTCCCCGAACATAGACAAGCTCTCTAATGTGGGGAATCCCTTGAATCCCCGTGCTAGAGAGCTGGTCATAAGTCGGAGCAGTTGTAAAGTCCGCACAAAGTGTGGACTACCTGCATTATAAAAATCTATACATTTGCTAGCAGTTCTGCAATTTATCGATGACATTTGATGTACATTCATTTAATATTTTTTATTGTACCATAATAGATGCATTTCCTGACACTGTGTTTCTATATACCATCCACTGGTGGATTTATTGGTGACAATATTTCTTGATAAACGCACTTCTGAGGCTTCACCAATGCTGAGCACCTCATCATGGTCTATTGGGTCTGATTACATTTTATAAAAAGGTCTCTGGGATATGTAGTTTGGCTCCAGCACAGTTCCACTCAGCCACTGTGATGCGAACAACTGTTCAGCTGCTATCCATTTACTTACTGCCATGTTAACAGTTTTGTGAATGAGGCACAGCTGAAGTTCGGAGACAGGTAGATTGTTATAGTGCTAATTCTAACTTAACATTATGTGTTTTTTCCTTTTTTGGTCTAAGCAGCTTAGATATGATGCAGAGAACATCATATAAGTATCCATTCACCCCATCTGTTACTGGATGTATCTAAGAAAAACCCGAGCTGTATATGTATTTGGTTTGAAATGTCCTTTCCTCAGCAAGCATTCCTAAAGGGCCACGTAAATGACTATCTGGCCCAGAATAGATGGCTGTAACATCATACATTAAAAATAGCCTTCCTTCTGGGACAGCATGGGAGACACCGTGTAATCACACTCCTCTTTGCATTATATAATTCTTCATATAATATTCGACAAATCCATAATAAAAACATGGAACATCATGTAAGACACTGTAGAATAGCATAGCTCCCAACAGATCCAGTGGGTCCATCCTGATTTCAGGTTCTGACTCACTGCCCCAGGTTCACTGCCCAGTGTTCCACATCTGGGACATCAGGAAACACACTGCCTTTGTTAGGAGGTATAGAGTAGATGTGAGCTGCACTTCAATCGACATGTTATGGTAGGCTAGCAAATGTGCAGCTCCCCCTGTTTTTTTACGAATTCTTTTTAAGTGATTTGACAAAAAAATTGGGGTTTATTGATAATCACCACATATTACAGTGACATCTATTGCCGTGAAGCTCTGTGATACATTGGTAGGCTACAGAACACCACAGAGTACAGTGAGATCTAAAGCTGTGGAGCTCTGTGATACATTGTTATACAGTATATCACAGAGTACAGTGAGATCCATTGCTGTGAAGCTCTGTGATACATTATTATACAGTACGTCACACAGTACAGTGAGATCTATTGCTGTGAAGCTCTGTGATACATTATTATACAGTACGTCACACAGTACAGTGAGATCTATTGCTGTGAAGCTCTGTGATACAGTGTTATACAGTATATCACACAGTACAGTGAGATCCATTGCTGTGAAGCTCTGTGATACATTGTTATACAGTATATCACACAGTACAGTGAGATCCATTGCTGTGAAACTCTGTGATACATTGTTATACAGTATATCGCACAGTACAGTAAGATCCATTGCTGTGAAGCTCTGTGATACATTATTATACAGTACGTCACACAGTACAGTGAGATCTATTGCTGTGAAGCTCTGTGATACATTGTTATACAGTATATCACACAGTACAGTGAGATCCCTTGCAGTGAAGCTCTGTGATACATTGCTGTGAAGCTCTGTGATACATTGTTATACAGTACGTCACACAGTACAGTGAGATCCATTGCTGTGAAGCTATGTGATACATTGTTATACAGTATATCACACAGTACAGTGAGATCCATTGCTGTGAAGCTCCGTGATACATTGTTATACAGTACGTCACACAGTACAGTAAGATCCATTGCTGTGAAGCTCTGTAATACATTGTTATACAGTACATCACAGAGTACAGTGAGATCTATTGCCGTGAAGCTCTGTGATACATTATTATACAGTACGTCACACAGTACAGTGAGATCTATTGCTGTGAAGCTCTGTGATACATTGTTATACAGTACGTCACACAGTACAGTGAGATCTATTGCCGTGAAGCTCTGTGATACATTGTTATACAGTATATCACACAGTACAGTGAGATCCATTGCCGTGAAGCTCTGTGATACATTGTTATACAGTATATCACACAGTACAGTGAGATCTATTGCTGTGAAGCTCTGTGATACATTGTTATACAGTACGTCACACAGTACAGTGAGATCCATTGCCGTGAAGCTCTGTAATACATTGTTATACAGTACATCACACAGTACAGTGAGATCTATTGCTGTGAAGCTCTGTGATACATTGTTATACAGTACGTCACACAGTACAGTGAGATCTATTGCCGTGAAGCTCTGTGATACATTGTTATACAGTACGTCACACAGTACAGTGAGATCTATTGCCGTGAAGCTATGTGATACATTGTTATACAGTATATCACACAGTACAGTGAGATCCATTGCCGTGAAGCTCTGTAATACATTGTTATACAGTACGTCACACAGTACAGTGAGATCTATTGCCGTGAAGCTCTGTGATACATTGTTATACAGTACATCACAGAGTACAGTGAGATCCCTTGCAGTGAAGCTCTGTGATACATTGCTGTGAAGCTATGTGATACATTGTTATACAGTACGTCACACAGTACAGTGAGATCCATTGCTGTGAAGCTCTGTGATACATTGTTATACAGTACGTCACACAGTACAGTGAGATCCATTGCTGTGAAGCTCTGTGATACATTGTTATACAGTACATCACAGAGTACAGCGAGATCTATTGCCGTGAAGCACCTATCACTATGATATCTTGCTATTTACACTCTGTCTTTCTATCAGAGATATTTTGATCCCAGAAGTCAAATTGAAAACATATCTGATTTAGAGATTTTTTCCAGTTCGGCTATTGTGAACTTAAACCTGAAATTCACTTTGAATTTGACTTTAGTGAATAGCTACTTAAGTCATCTATACTTTCACTTTGTCTACTGTGGTTTAAAATATGAAATATCTCGGAATTCTTACTTCAGCAAATAATCATGTTGGTGTCATTTCACTCCATGATCCTCCTTTCACATTTGCTAAACCAGCTGTGATTTGGGGATTATCTAACACTGTCTGAGATAACACTGTAAACATCTTTCCCCAATGCTTGCTGGTAGTTTATTTATAGATCAGAGAGAAGATAGACAATGCCCCCTCTCACTAGGACTCCCAAATGTACCTTCATCTGTCATGGTTTGATGGATTGCGACCTCCTGCTCTGACCACCACAGGACCACCTGTAGCTTGCTAATCACCTGAACCAAGTTTAACCCTGAGTCTAAAATTAGGAGATAGCTGCACTTCAAAGGGATGGAGTAATATGTGTGTTCTAGCACTGCTATCTGTACATAGCACAAAGAGTAACAAGCACATTATATAAACAGAAGGACATTTACTGGACATGAGCACTTAATAGAATAATGAAGAAGGCAGGTTTACCCATAATGTGACCGTAGGTGAACTGGAAGACAGGGCCCCTGGATTCATGAATTTGCTTGGCCCAATAACAATACCTATGTGAAACATGGAGGGGGGTCCCAAAATGTCAACTTGCCTTGGGCCCCGTGGGATCCTAATCCTTTTCTGATATTGAAACTTTAAATGTGATAGAGAATTTTTAAAATATATTTATTATTAAGGCAGTTGAGATAGCTCAGTAGGCTAATGTATCATCAGTAGATAAAGCTAGACAAAATGAGTACCATTAAATTGGATAATAATAACAGCCCCTGAATGTTGGGCTAAGGTAACATCCTATTATAAAAAAAATGTTCTGTGGTGGGTTTATATGTCCTTACTATCTCATTGGTAAGACAGCGGCTGGACCTTGGGTGCAACCAAAATCCCAGCTATCTGTCAAGTTCACACACTGTCCAACCAAAGGGTATGGCTGATGGATCCTGTCATATACTAAAGGTAGCGATGAGAATGAGAAATTGAACAAACACTTCATAAAAAAACATATTTTCTTTCAAAACTAGATGAAATGATTTTAATGCTAAAACATTATTTTAAGGGTATAAGCTGTCCTTTAACCCCTTAAGGACCAAACTTCTGGAATAAAAGGGAATCATGACATGTCACACATGTCATGTGTCCTTAAGGGGTTAAAGGGACACTATAGCATTAGAAATACAAATGTATATTCCTAACGCTATAGTGCCCTAGTCACCATGGCGGTGACCAGGCCAGCCCTGCCAGGGTTAAAAGTTTGATTTTACTTACCTTTTCATTCTCACAACCCCGGTCTCTGACATGTAGCTTCATGTGCCCACTATCTCAAATTTGAACCCGTAAAAAAATAAAAGAGAATAGTGTGACGAGACCAATCTCGCCACAGTGCATTGGAGGAGCCCGGTTGCCTGCCTGCTACCTTTTGACTATGGACTGGCATTTACTTTATTACTCCTATGCAGAAAGGTCTATTCATGTATTTCTGCTCTGGTGTTCGGTAGATTCTCGGATTTAACCCAGATAGCTATGCAATGGAGCCTATTCGTGTAATAAAAGACTTTGGCTCCATGGCAATTGAACTGTATGTGTGTGGTCTGAGCGCCATTCCGTAATAAGTTGCGCTCAGACCTAAGCTATCTGGGGATTTGTTGCATGTCTGTATTTTTTGTAATAAATGTAACCTCGTGTATTTTATTGTATTTTACTGTCTTTTTACTGCCATGTGCTTAGTGGAGTTTTGCCTCTGTCCGTGGAGATAATTGGATTACTTCCCAATTATCTCCAGGATAGAAGACTCGGTGGAACTGGTTTTGGGCAGAAAAGCCATGCTTACTTTGGTCACAAAGGACTTCGATCTATCTTTTGAACCAATGGACCAATTTGGATGATTTTGACATATGTATTTGGAGTATGATGATTCTGAAAATGTAAGTTTTATGTGAATGTGATGCATACTTTTAAAGTTATGAATAATATGGAAAAACTGTATTTCTCTGTCTGTGATAATTACATTACCCATTGTGTAAGGTAATTGTATCACAGGCAGAGGGAAGGATTTTGTGTGGTTGTGTCTGAGTGTATTGTACGTGTTTATTGGTTGTTTTCCAAAACCCTGTGGGTGGTACTAACGTGTATATAAGAACAATAAACCCACAGCTTTGTCTGTTCCTGCTTGACCCTCAAAACGGTGCCTTGTCTCGTTCTTGGGTGGATTTATTGTATGCTGTTCCAGTTTGACTGCTAGGAGTGTAAACCTATTCGTATGGTTTTCCCTATTCGGCTGTTTACAGCATTCGTATGGTTCCGGTTTGCCTGTTTACGGTATTCATATGCTTCTCCGGTTCAGTGGATTGGTGTCTACAGTAGCTGTGCCTGTGTCTCTGGAAGGGGAAGATCTACTAAACGGCTGTTAACCCCTTTTATGACTGGGGGTGCCGTTACAAATAGTACCCAGAGATGACATTTTATATGTTCACTGTTGTGTACCTTATCATTGCATTATTTTGTTTAGGGTTAGGGCCCATAAATCCTAGGGTAGAACCTGAATATCTTGGGATGTTCTGCCCAAGAGTGGTGGGAGTTGCACTACTTGGGAGCATCTATATTTGCAGCTGCAGCCATGAAATCAGTCCCTATCCTGACAATAATATGTCAGGAGAGGAATTGGGGGAAACAGAACTACAGTATTTCTCAGATCCTCTTCCCATATACACTTGACTTATAAAACATGGCTCAATTGAATTGGCGGCAGCCTCTAAATGGGAGCATAACTCCTGCTAATCTAGTGTGTGTGTGTATGTGTGTGTATATAATATACACACACACCCTAGATTAAATATATTATATATACTAGTCTAACAGGGCTATCTACTAGTGAGAATTCAAAGTGAATTTCAAATGTAAGGTCAAAAAAAGAATTTCGTAATTTAGAATCACGACTCCGAACTGAACATGTTCCGCATTGTACATTTCCGGTGGTCCATAATTCAGGTACATATCGTCTTGGAGTTCACAAATTCGACCAGTCATCTGATCGACCCAAATTTGTCCAAGTTGCAGTTTGGCCATTAACCAATCTGGAAGTCTATTAATTAAGACCTGGCTTTTTATTTTTACAATACGATACTGTTACATAAGATGCATACATGTTATATAAGCAAAGGGATATTTTCATTTTTTTAACAGCAGACACACTTCATAAAAAGTCTTTTTCTTTGGCTAAACATTTTAGGCTGTGTTTCAGAGTTAATAAGGTATTTTCTTTCTATGTCACATTGTGTTGTGAGGTCATTGCCATGTGACAGAGCATCTGCGCCCTAGGATTACACAGATTCACAATAGCTATTTCTCAAAGTATTCCATTTACAATCTTTCTGAGGCCAGCAACGTGACCTGAAAATGCCTGCCCTGCTGCTCACAGAACAAAGTTTTATGGGAACAATAACCTTATTAAAATTCCACCGCATTCTTTTATTTCCATTCTCAAAGGAATAGCCAAACAATTTTGCACCTGTTCAAAAAGACCATGTGCTCGGCAGAGCACGATATCCTGTTACTGAGGTTGAAACATAATTTGAAATTTATATATATATAAATATAATTTTTTTTTAATGATTTAACTCTTTCAGAGCTCACGATTTAGCCCATTGTGATCAGAAGTGCTTAAGGTGAAATAATTCATTAGAAGCTTCCCTTAGATCCAGAGGAACAGGCCCACCACTATCTCTGGGTCCTTCTCCTGTGTCCAACCTCTCTGTCAACCAGGTGATATGCTGTAATATATGTGAGTGTACATGCCAAGCAAGCTATAGTAGATTTCATAGCATTCATAGTGTGTGGAGGAATACCCAGTATGCTATAGCAACCTTACGGACCTCCAACTGTTAGTAAGCCACATCAGACAGGAGCCATTTACTATTGTAGGAGTTTTAGAACCTGGCTATGGCAGGATTCAAAACCTAATCCAGATTTATCATACTTATAGACACATGGATTTTTTTTTAATTTACATTAGTAGGCGCAATTGCAAAACACTGTAAAAAATTTACACTGCCCCGACACTTGTTATACATAACACCCATAGTTCTCTTTTTATCTGCTCCACATACACTGGTGCTGAGGATCTAATATGGCACCCTATCCTATGACCTAGACTGCACTAGTATATGCCAGACAGGGAGAGGCATACTGTGCTATCGAGCAATGACGGGATCACAGGAGGTACCAGGCCATCACACTGGCGGGACTTGGCACTCAGTTTACAATCTGTCATTACTATAGTTAAGGTTTGCATTCAAGCGCCCATTTATGACAGACATGGTTACCACTTCCTAGACAGGCATTTACAATTGATATTACAAAACCTGATACCTTTCTGTGCCTTAAACACTGAATACATAACATTCTAATAGTAACCCAACAGTGACTACATGTTTAACGAGAACCTGGCATGTCCCTATTAAATTAGCTCTTATAAAAGAGCTTAAAACTCAATCTATACATTGTGCTAGCAGTTTTGCTAGCAAATGTATAGGGTTCAAGAAAAACCTATAGAAAAATAGTTTTCTCTTCTATCCGTTTCTCAATTCCTCAGCTGACACTCAATGTCGAGGAATTGTGAGACAGGAAGAGCAGAGGACATCTCCCACAAGTCTGAAAAAAGGAGATAGGGTCGCACTCAATCACATCAATTTAAACACAGGGTGCTACTGGGCAAGGGTCAGCAAAAAAAAACCCAAGAAATGTATGCATATAGAAAGAATCCCAGGCACTCACTGTGATTGTTCTTCAAGCAGGTTTATTGCAGCAGGTTTAAATAAACCTGCTGCAATAAACCTGCTTGAAGAACAATCACAGTGAGTGCCTGGGATTCTTTCTATCTCCCACAAGTCGTCCCTCAGCTCTTCACCTACAGTGGTTGCTGTGGTTGCTACGGTAACTCTCTATATTCCCTAGCTCCTATATTCCTAGCGCTGTTGGTATCATGAAGGCGGTTTTACCCTTGGGTAAATGTCCCCGCACGTGCATTAGACCTCCCCATAGGAAAGCATTGAAAAATGCTTTCAATGCTTTCCTATGGGGATTTCAGCGACGGTGGAGGTCCTCACATAGCGTGAGGACATCCAGCGATGTTATAGCGCAATTTTTATGTGCTATAAACCAGGAAGTACCCTCTAGTGGCTGTCTAGAGGCCACTAGAGGTGGAGTTAACCCTGCAAGGTAAATACTGCAGTTTATGAAAACATGCAATAATTACACTTGCAGGGTTAAGGGTAGTGGGAGTTGGCACCCAGACCACTCCAATGGGCAGAAGTGGTCTGGGTGCCTGGAATTTCCCTTTAAGTGTTAAACCTTTTTTAATGTTTTAATACTAATTGTAGGTCCCCAGCAGTCCATCCCCTCTTTGACTAATGAGAAAGCCTTAGTCTGGGTAGCAATGGGTGGCGGATGGCTGCATTCAGCCACTACTGGTATGATATGGTATAATTAGAAAAAAAAGTGTGTAAGCTTTGCCTTAGCCATACCTCCAGTAGGGGCCAGGTCTCTTATTTAGTGTAAAACCCCTTGAATATAGTTTAACACTTAATGGAGGGACGGTGCCAGGGGACTCCAGGCATTACAACCAATTCACAGAGATCACATGGTTATAATGCCTACAGTGTCCCTTTAAGTTGGAAGGGGAAAATTCATATACATGGAGAGCGTCCCTTACCTAATTTTCAATATATGTGAGATGCATAGGTCAACTAGCTTGCTTTCCATGGTTTAACAAATATTTAACTGTAAACTATTTAATTAAGTGATGTTTCTTGCTTGATGGCATATTCCAAAAAATAAAATTAAGTAAATTAATATACACAGTTCCACCCCATTTCTTCTTCTCCAAGAGGAACATAGGGAAATTATACAGATGTAAATGTTCTACCCACACCTGTCTGGTATTTTGTTCTGCATTCATGAGAGAATCTCAGTTCATTCATGCAAGTGGTTTTAATGATTTATTTTGTCTGGCCAATGGAAAACCCACAAATGGCTTTCTTACAAACAAACGATATTACTCACTGACTTAAAGCGACATTAATTCATCTCACTAAACAATGTGAAAAAGTAGATGAATCCCTTGACACTTGCTTTCTTTATTTTCAGTAAAACAATTTATATTTGGAAATAAACATTATTTATAACTTTGTAAAACATGACACAAATCAGCCTATAGTCCAGGGATAGGCAACCTTCAGCTCTCCAGATGTTGTGGACTACATCCCCCATAATGCTCTTACACACATAATGCTGGCAAAGCATCATGGGAGGCGTAGTCCAAAACATCTGGAGAGCGGAAGGTTCCCCACCCCTGGCCTATACCATTTACAGATCAACAGTTCCGACAGGGTGTATTTCAAAAGATTCCATATATTTTGTACGTAAAATTTACGTAGTAACACCAAACATTTCCTTTTAACACCGTTTGGGAAAATTCTGTCTAGTCACATGACTGACTCATGGATCGTCATAAAAATTGCAGGCATTCTGTCATTTAAAAGATATATATTTTTTTTTTAATTTTTGCTTGTCAGAAATATACATTGTTTGCTTCTGTCCTACAAATATCAAGAAGTACCGTAAGTAGAAGGAAGAATCTAACTGATCCCACACTGCCTTTATAAACCTGCTATGAATTAGGCAAATGCAAAAACTCAAATGGGCGAATTTACAAATCTAGACAGACTTTAGCAGAGGGACAGGGTGACATTTATTTAACCCTTTCAGAGGTGCAGTGGACAAAGCACGGCCTAGGGTTAATGCATGTCTGACAG
This sequence comes from Pelobates fuscus, assembly GCF_036172605.1. Lineage (NCBI taxonomy): Eukaryota > Metazoa > Chordata > Amphibia > Anura > Pelobatidae > Pelobates > Pelobates fuscus. The sequence continues at coordinate 138,201,067 of NC_086326.1, read as the reverse complement.
TAGACCACTGAAGACAGAGTACTTTGTTTAGTCATTTTTTATTTAGCCACCACAGTAGTGCGATTTGTGATTTTAGAAGGGACATATCAATTTACTGCTTCCTAAACACCCATCAAACCTGTGAGAGAGCATGCACTTAAATCAAGCAAGCAAAGAGCTCGGTCAGGTAGATTTCGGCACTAAAAACACATCAATGTTTGTCACTTTTACACTTACCCTTGAGATGGTCAAAGGCATGTTAAAATCCTTTCCTCCTTGCAGGCGAAATCCCCATGGTCCAGGTCCGGCAAGAGATACATTGTAAGCCATTTTCACCAAATTTTAGTGCAAGCCACACGTAGGCTCTGTCAACAAAAATAAGTAAAATAAAATATATATATATATATATAAAAACAGCTAAGAAAATCAAACTATGATTAACTACCGTAATTCAAACAAAAAGAATATGCAGGAACAGAAACCGAAACACTAGTTTGGTACAATTCTAAAGTAATTGTAATCTTGCCTGTTCAGTCAGCTTGAAGTACTACCTAAGAATAGACAGGACGTATATTGCAGATACAGTTATCCCAGCTGAGCTGTCCCCTTAAAAGGTATGTAACCAAATACCTCCCATGAAAGGATTTCATGACTCACAGTGCTATTATTACTTCATAGGATCTCTCCAGGCATGTCAAGACCCTGAACCCCCTATCTCTCCGCAAAATAAAAAAAAAGACAAATGGTTTATAGAAAACTGGATCAATCAACATATCCACACCAACGTACAAATGTTAACAATTGTACTCAGTAAATGCCAGAACTCAGGGAAAGATATAGTAACAGACATGAGTAAATCGCTAAAATATAGGTTTTATTCAATTAATAGTGAATCGCATTGACCAGAAAACCTAACTCTAAACGTCAATAGTCTACCATAAGCAAGCTGTGATTGCAGTGGAGTTGAATAACATTTTTCAGATCAATAAATGCACAGTTTAGTAAATAAACCTGTCTAATGCCATGGCCACTCCATGGAAAGCAGTTTGTATGCAAGTAATGGCACCAGCTATTTCCTTTTGTTATCATCCATCATGTAAGCTCATTTGTGCAGGACCCTCAACCCCCTCAGTTCCTGTGCGACCAACTTGTCTGGTTAGACATACTTGTCTGTTGTTAGTCCACCCATTGTCCAGTGCTGTGTAATTTGTCAGGGCTTAATAAATATTAATAATAACAATATACTGTACAATGGCAGGTATAAATAACAAGCTGGGGTGGGGTGGGGTGGGTGGGCCAGAAGGAGGTATACCAATGTCCAATTGGTGAGGACACTGCATGGGGTGGTGAAAATGGGGACAATCCCTGCCCGACTGGTCATCTCATCACAGACTAAACTAAACCATGAATGGAATGGCCAACGTTCAGACAACACAGCTTGAGCCTGTCTAATGATACTCACAGTGCTCTCATTGGAGATTTGTCTCTCATGTATAAACCTAGGACAGAGGGACATCATATCTCCCAATTGTCACTATTTAGGAGGGACAGTCCCTAATTTAGGCCCAAACCCCTCTGTCCATCATTTTGTTGGTGTCTTTGAGAGTATGACACAGCTCCACAGCAATAATACTCCCAGTAATGTGTCTTTAAACGGCAATAAATGTGTTGTTCTAAAGCACATTTTAATTACAGAACATGTTATTAGTAAATAAATCATGAGGTAACCTAATATTTCCCAAAATGGCCACAAGCCCACTCACACCCCTGGACTGCAAGTATTGTCCACTGAAATGCTGAGATATATGAGTAATGAGCCCAGACCAGTGGCTGTCCTGACAAATCTAAGGTATGAATAAATGGAATGAATCAAGTTTGACATACAAGTATAAGAGGTGAGGAGACACAGTCTACATTTACAGTCTCACGCTTTTTGATTCCTTATTGCGTTTATATATGGGATAACTCCTCTGTGATTTAAACAACCAGTAATAAACGTTACAAAGGTTGAAGATGTAATCGAACAGAAAAAAGTAAAACTCTGTTTCTATATTGTTAGATTAGGCTAGCCATCAGTAAGTACCATAAAGTTATAAACAAATGTTAATGTTGAAGAGACAGTAAAAGTATGTTTATGTCTTGGGAGATATCTCAATTTGCTGATCTGTGAGACTGTCAGTGTTTCAAACAGATAGAAAGACCACCTGCTGTGTCAAATGTTACTGTTTTCCTGTCTTCACAACCGAGGCGGGCCAACTGGCACACACAATGTATTAAATATGTTTAAAACCTCAAATGCTTCCAGAAATTCTAAGATTTTTCTATTTCAAAGAGACACAAAAAAAGGTATTTATGGCAGGTAAACGTAAAGGTAAATAAATGTCCTTGGTACTGCACACGCCCACACCATCGCAATGCTAAGTGCAATGTATTACAATGCATGCTGATTTCCTTCACCTCTAGCCACTGCAGATCTAATGCGGATAAGACCATCATTTCTCTGCTGGAAATCCAGTTACCCCCTGAGCCACATAGGGATTGAAATTAGGTCACCCCATTCTCCCTCGTTGTCAAATGTTTGCATGAATTAATGTTTGCCTGGTGCTGTGTAGCACCCATGGTGAAAGGGTTAGAGAGAACTCATTAGACATTATTACCTTTGATAAAATACAGATGCTTGGCTTTAGCAAGTCAGCTGTATTCACTGTACCTGGCATTAATGTACATACATTTTTTTTGCAATGTATATATATATACACATGTATAGATGATGTATTCTGTATATATCTGTGGATTAGAACTCACTGTCTTAGAAATGAGAAACCTCCTCACCAGTACGTGTACCTAGGCAAGTCACCTAGCGATATATATCTGTCTACCTCAAATCCTTATGGATCACTGGTTCTTAAGCTTATTCTTCTCACACTTCCACCAAAAGTAAACTTAAAATTCACACATCACCTCCTTTCAAAAAGCAATTATTTCAGATAAATTACATAATTTACATAAAAATTTTCTTCTTACATCTTTAGAAACACAGGAATAGAAAATAAAATTTTGCTGTAGTGGTTCTGGTGACTAATGTGTCTCTTTAAGAATTGCATTTTTGTCATTGAAAATAAAGCTTTGATAGTTTAAAAAAAATAAAAAAATAATAAAACTGGCTCCTAACTTTTTAGCTGGCTCCTAGGTTCCAAGCAGCAAATCTGTCAAGCCCTCTGTTAACTATGCTAGCAATAATTAAAACGACACGGTTTTGTAAAATATCCATTGTTGCAGTCATCAATATAACAATAATGGTCGCAGAGTGCGGAAGTTATCGAGTGACTGCTCCTCTACTGTTCTTGTGATTGTTGTAAGCAAGTGTTGTAAGTCATTTCTGGCACGGAGGTTTGGAACAAGGTTAAACTGAACAGACAGTCTTAATTTTACTAAACACAACTACACAAAATAACAGCAATCTTCCTTTTACCGAACACTTTGATTTTACGATTTTTCATTATCCGAATGCCTCTGACATTTTCTTGAATCTGGATATCAGGACTCAACTGTATCGAAACTAACTTTAAAAAAAAAAAAGCAATTACAAAAATGGTAAAGTGACACCATAGGCACACAGGCCACTTCAGCTCATTGAAGTGGTATGGGAGCTGTGTCCCAGCACCCTTAACTCTGCAAAGGTAATTATTGCATTTTTTTATAAACTGTAATAATTACCTTTTACGGGCTAACTCCACCTCTAGTGGCTGTCTACCAAACGTTTGGTCGCCTAATTGATGCTGGACATCCTCGCGCTATGCATGAGGCTTTCCAGCATCTCTAGTTTCCCCATAGCATGCGCATTAGGTCTCCCCCATCACCGGCTTGAGCCAGTGCTGAGGAACATCAGCGCTGGACCCAGGTAAGGGACAAAAGGGGTTTATTAACCCCTCCAGCTCCGCTGAATCAGAAAATGGGCCAATCAATGTACCGCTAAATATATGCATGATATTGTGTATATAGTGTTCAGTACTTGATAGGAACGTCTTCCTGCCATTAGATTCACAGATCAAGTGAGATAATGTAGCCCCATGTAGCCAAAGCACAGCTAAGCGGAAAAGGGCCTTGACAGGAGTTAGGAGGCGGGCATAGGAGGAGGAGAGGAAGTATGGAGTTATGGGTAAGTGGGCTGGGATATTTAAATAGGCAGCCATTTTAAGTGAATTCACTTCTAATTTCCTACCTGACCGAGTTTGTCCCGCCCACCCTCCCTGTATATTGTTTATGTGTAGGGATTATCCCGTTTTTTCACAGCTGCGGGATAGGGAGCTGAAAGAGAAGGAATAGGCTCCCTAGGATGAACGTGACAGAAACAGAAAACTGTGGTCATTGGTGGTTGGTAGGTTTCGAGTCCTGTCGGTGGCTCAGAACCTGGTGGGGTAGGGGTATCCGGGTATACCCCTGCCATGGTTAATTTATGTTTAGCACTTTAAGTAGGTATGTTGGAATAATGTTGGTATATGTTATATATATGTTATTTATAAGGGGGTCATTGCCTTTTATATTAACAGAAGGATTCGGACGCGAGGGCGGAGTATGGGGGGCAATGACCCATGTTTATTTGTTAAGTTATTATTATGATTATTATTATTTTATAATTAATATATTGTTATTATTATTCAAGATTGTTTAATAAAGCTGTGGACAAATTTTCCCATATACCCGAGTGTCAGTGCATTATTGGGTTAGGTATGTGGTAGGGTTGTCCTGGAGTCCGACTGCCCATATGGCGACTATACACCGGTCAAGTGGGCAACAGAGTGAAAAACAGGAGGAGCAGTTAACAATCTGTATTTATATATTATGTATTTATTAAATATAAAACACATAAACAGGGCTTAAAATGTGCTGCTTCCTAGTCCTTAAAGGTTTACTCCCACTACTATAACCACTTCGGGTAGAAAGCAGTATGTGCTGCGATTCACTTTTGTGGTGGAGACTAGTCGCAACCCTAGCACACATGACGCGCATGCTACGGGAAAGCATTGGACTGGCTGAGATCATCAAGATTATCTCAGCCATGGAAGTAAAGCCAGATGTGGTGAGACTGGTGCAGTGAAGGAAAAAGGTGATTGGAGAGGAGCGAGTAACTGAAACTCACACATTCACAATTTATTTTTTATTTTAACTCCAGAGCTGGAGTGCATTATTTACCTGGGGTCCAGTGGGGCTGCTCTAAACATCTTCAAGCTCTTCTTACTCTGCTCCCTCGCGCGCTGTTTAGTGATGCAGGGCTGGAGTGCTGTTGTATTCCGTCTCCTGGCATCACTACAGGGCGTACGAGGGAACAGAGCAAGAAGAACACACTCACATTCGCCGTCCGGCACCACGCTACCCCAGCTGGCCACCTTTACTCTCCCAGAGCTGACCGACACATACACACACACACATTCACTGACCGACACACACACATTCACTGACAGACACACACTCACTGACAGACACATACTCGCTCAAATTCACTGACACACACTCACATTCACTCACACACACACTCACTGACAGACACATACTCGCTCAAATTCACTGACACACACTCACATTCACTGACACACACTCACTGACTGACACACTCACTCACATTCACTGACACACACACACTCACATCCATTGACATACTCACATTCACTGACACACACACTCACATTCACTGACACACACACATTTCCCCCACTAACAATTATTATTTTTTTTTAATCCCTACTTTTGGGATAGCTGGGTGGATTTTTCACCTGGGTCCAGTGGGGCTGCTGGGCATGGAGGTGGCCGGACGTGCAGGCGGGAAGCCACACTAAGCTGTCAGCGAGGGAGCACTTTCCCCTGAGCTCTCTGCTCAGCTCCCTCACGCGCTGTCATATTCCGGCTCCCGGCATTACTGCGGGTCGTGCGAGGGAGCTGAGTAGAGAGCTCAGTGGAAAGTGCTTCCTTGCTGATAGCTTAGTGTGGCTGCCCGCCCGGGAAACAACCGCCGCCTGCCCCGGGAGGGGGAGGGGGGGCCCAAAGGTGGCCAGCCAGCTCTTGGGCTCCAATAAAATGAGGCAAACAAGGTATTTGCCTGGACATTTGGGGTCGGCGTTTTTTGCTGCCCCCTGGAAATTGAAGCCCAAGACAAATGCCTTGTTTGCCCCGTGGTAGACACATCCCTGTGTCTGTACTCATCCTCTCTCTGTAGCAGTACTTACCCTCTCCAGGGGCCGGCCGGGGTCCTCTCTTCTCGCCGCGCGCGGTCCTGCTCCTGCACGAGCCGCGTGCGGCTCATCCGACGTCGAGATCAGGAAGGCGGGCAGTGACCGCGAGAAGCGGTCACGTGTCCCGCCTGACACTAAGAGTGCGCCGCGTGTCTCGGGCGCGCTCTTAAAGGGACAGTGGGAGACAAAATTTAAAACAGTCTCCCATTGGCCCCTGTCATGCCACATTCCCCATACACTCACCTTTTGGGGGCGTGGATATGACAGGGGCCAATCAAAGTGAACACTAGGGTATTTATACTCACCTGTTCCTCAGTACCTTGCCCTATCGTGGTTTCTGTTCAGTTCCCTTTAGTGCTTGTATCGTTCAGTTGGTTTTTGGGTGCTTGACCTTGGCTTTGTTCCTGACTCCGCTTTCTCTTTATCCTTGCCTGTCTATCCGCCGGTTTGCTCTCCTGTGTACCAGTCCCTGGCTTGTTCTACTTTACGCTGTCTCTCGGTTCCCTTGACCTCGGCTTGTTCTGGACTCTGTCTTTTCTTGTACTCGTCTAAGTCCGGCCATTCTAAGGTCCGGTAAGACGTATCTTGTTTTCTTGCCTCTAGACTATCTGGACTATTCTTGCGTGTTGGGGTATATTACCGTGACACTCTCATCCTGACATCTTGGATCTGCGAGCCCTGCCTTAACTTATTATTTTTTTTTTTAAATATTAATATCCCATCCCACACACCACTCCCACTCCTTACTCCCCTTACTGTCTCAAAGCGCATGTCCTCACTGCAGCCACTGAAAACGGTCCAATCAAATGCTTTGCTTTGAGAAATAGCTAACTGGATGCAAGGGCAGGGTTGGACTTCATCCTGCACTGGATTCCAGATAAATGTATGCTTTATATTCTAGTGGTTTTTCAGGGGGGGGAGGGGTGAGAAGAGACCCAGTAATGCTTAGAAAGGGTTAAGTGAAAAAAATCTCGGGCACTCACTGTGATTTCTTCAAGGCAGTTTATTGCAACGTTTCGACCTGAAACCAAGTCTTTATCAAGATTGATAGATTTTTTTTGCATTTATACAGATTATATGGGGTTTGCTGACCCATGCTCAGTGTACCCTGTGTGAAACCCTGTGATTTAACCCCTTAAGGACACATGACATGTGTGACATGTCATGATTCCCTTTTATTCCAGAAGTTTGGTCCTTAAGGGGTTAAACCCTATCGATTCACAGGCATCTGATTTGCTCAAAGCAGCTGAAAGGCATTTCTCCAAGTCTAGAACCTACCCTATACTTTTAAGGGACATATAAACCATTATCCGCAGACAACTGCTTTATTAAAAGCGCACTATAGTCACCAAACAACTTTAGCCATAGTTACATAGTTAGATAGATAGCTGAAAAGAGACCTGCGTCCATCAAGTTCAGCCTTCCTCACACCTGTTTTTTGCTGTTGATCCAAAAGGCAAAAAAAAAAAAAAAAACCCAGTTTGAAGCACAATTTTGCAACAAGCTAGGACAAAAAATTCCTTCTTGACCCCAGAATGGCAGTCAGATTTATCCTTGAATCAAGCAGTTATTACCCTACATTGAAAGATTATATCCTTGAATATTCTGTCTTTGCAAGTATGCATCTAGTAGCTGTTTGAACATCTGTATGGACTCTGATAAAACCACTTCTTCAGGCAGAGAATTCCACATCCTGATTGTTCTTACAGTAAAAAAACCTTTCCTTTGCCTTAGACGAAATCTTCTTTCTTCCAGTCTAAACGCATGGCCTCGTGTCCTATGTAAAGTCCGGTTTGTGAATAGATTTCCACACAATGGTTTGTATTGGCCCCGAATATATTTGTATAATGTTATCATATCCCCTCTCAGGCGACGTTTTTCTATACTAAATAGGTTTAAATTTGTTAACCTTTCTTCATAGCTGATATGTTCCATTCCTTTTATTAATTTTGTAGCCCGCCTCTGCACTTTTTCTAGTGCCATGATATCCTTCTTTAGAACAGGTGCCCAAAATTGCACAGCATATTCAATATGTGGTCTTACCAGTGATTTATAGAGAGGCAAAATGATATTCTCGTCCCGAGAATGAATGCCCTTTTTCATGCATGACAATACCTTACTGGCCTTGGCCACTGCTGATTGACATTGCACATTGTTGCATAGTTTGTTGTCTATAACAATTCCCAAGTCCTTTTCGTGTGTTGTTATCCCTAATTCACTTCCATTAAGAGTATACGTTGCTTGTGTATTCTTTACGCCGAAGTGCATAACTTTGCATTTTTCAACATTAAATTTCATCTGCCATTTGAGTGCCCAGTCCTCCAGTCTATCTAAATCCTTCTGCAGCAAAGTAATATCTTGCTCACATTGTATTATTTTACGAAGCAGTTTTGGTGTATAGATCATGTCCCTGCCTTCTGACTGCTCAATTCTCTGCCATTTAGGAGATAAAGGGATACTGTAGTGCCAGGAATACAAAGCTGTATTCCTGGCACTACCGATTCCTCCGTCCGCACGCATTAGACCTCCCCATAGGGAAACAGTGAATCAATGCTTTCCTACGGTGACAAATCTGACGCTGGAAGTCCTCATGCAGAGCGTGAGGACGTCCAGCGTCAGATAACGGACCAAAAGTCTGTTGCAACAGCCACTGAGGGCAGACTTAGAGCTGCAATGTAAACATTGCAGTACTCTGGAACTGCAATGTTTAACGTTGCAGCACTAGGTGCAAAAGGGACACAGCACCCACGCCACTTCAATGAGCTGAAGTGGTCTGGATGCCTACAGTGTCACTTTAAATCACATATTTTGTGCAGTCCTAGTGATACCACCCTGCATGTGGCTTACACAGTCTTCCTCAACACTTCCTGTAAAAAGTCATCTAATGTTTACACTTCCTTTATTGCAAATTCTGTTAAATAGAAATGATTATCTTGTGCTCTGTTAATAGCTTGCTAGACCCTGCAGAAGCCACCTGCATGTAATTAAAGTGCAATCTACAGAGCAGGAGATAAAAACGTCTAGAGTAAGTTACATCTGATCAAAAGTGAAACCATTCTATTTCTTGCATGCAGGCTGTGTCAGTCAAAGCCCAGATGAAGTATGGCTGGGGCTGCATAAACAGAAACAAAAATAAAATGATTTAACTTCTAAATAGCAGAGAATTGAGCAGTTAGACTTCAATGCCATGATCTATACACAAATACTGCTTCATTAAGCTAAAGTTGTTTTGGTGTTCCTTAAGTAAAGTAGTTTAAGTCCATAACACAGGCCGATGTATTCACTAAATTCGTAACCTTTGCTTATTCAATCCGAAAGGCAAAACTGAGGGGAAAAAATAACCATAGTTGATTTTTTCCTGTTGAGCTATTTTTGTCTCTGGTCTGCCATTTTGATTTTATTCACAAAAAAATCTGGAGTTTAGTGATTAATGATGTTGGCACTTCATTAACATAACCGCTAATTAGTTGATAAAATGCCTTTGAGAATGCTAGTGGCACAGCAGATACTAGATCTATGCACAAATTATTTTCAGCCGTTACGAACGAATCAAGCGCATTTTAATCTACACCCGAACGAATAAATTCACCCCAGATTTACCTGTGGAGTCATATTTAATGATGGATTAAATTATTTGTTTTTGCCAGTTAAAAATAATTAGTACCCTAATCTGGCAAATCCTTTTTTATGCTATATGTGTAGATGCATTGTTTGATGTTTTTTTTACGACAAAAATATTATTAGGGGTTTTCAGTAAAGTCTGAATGGCAAAACTGAGGCAAAAATAGCCGAGCTTGGGATTCAGTTCAACTAAATTATATTTTAGAATGGATTTACGTAATTCTAGAAGCTGGAGTTAATGACTCCGATCACCTTTCCATTAAATTGAAGCATCCATATTGCATAATGTTGTATATATGTATCTAATTGTTTACATCTGTCTGTCTACATAAACATAATAACTATTGTAAGTGCACATACTATAAGGTTTCTTACAGACAAAGGTATAGATTCACTGACGGATACAATGTCTTAGCATGTCTTAGCTCCTAGCCAAATGATGAAGATATTTTGAGTGCTAGGGATTATCACCTTATAGTAAATGATCACAGTACAGACATGTTTTTTTAAATCATGCTATACTTTATAACAGCTGCCGCTGCCATAGTTTGGCCACGAAAGCACTGTTGTCTATTAATAATATTTATAATAATATCATTAAGGTATTTAACGAGGAAACATGCATTTAGTTTGCTGCTAGTTTTGAGTATGTCCTGGGTGTACAGTTATATGTCATTATTACCCAATCTAAAAGTACCACAACTGCAAGTAGGAGTAGCGAGGTTATATTGTACAGGTGACTGCATCCATCCCAATTGTCCTGCATTCAGAAAGACGGTCCCACTCTTACCATTTTGGTCTTTGGTATCCAACTTCTAGGGATGCCTGAAGCCAAATCCCCCAAAACAGCAGCATGAATGCATCAATGGACACGTTTGTGATCCGATAACTAGGCTGAGGGCCTGAATCCAATGTCAGAACTGTTCAGCAATGCTCTCTGTGCATGAACTCCTCTGAGTGGGACTAGAAAGCTTGGCTGTCAGACAGCCCAATGTCTATGCAGCTATTTAGTCCCCAGCTTGAGAAGAATAAATGATGCAAGTTGGGATGGTATAAGGTGCTCTTGGAATGGATCAGAAAGGATGCCAGAATGACACACAGCGTCAATACGTGTCTTGTGACAGTCCAGAATTTGGCTAGAAGCCATAACAGTCCATTCTCAGCACCTGCAACCAACAAAACAGTGCTAGGCCCCAAGGAGGACCTTCTCAGTAGTCAGGCTTTCAGCATGGTCCTAACGAATAATAGCATCTCTTTACCCCATTTCCAGAAGACGCCAGACAGAGGTCACATACTAGTCTATTTCACTGCTCACAAGGTTTATACACAATGTATATATAATGTTTAAACAATCGGGTGCAAAAATAAAATAGGGGTGTGGACCTGATTAGGAAGATAGAGTCATGGTAGCCAGTAGGGACTGGTCAGAAAATCTCCTAGAACTACAGAGGCACACTTGTTGAGTGCAATAGTGAGCAGGTGGTAGGTAGGTAAGGGAAAGGCATTCATACAATAAATACATTTTACAAAACCAACCACATAAAGCAGAATGTTTAAACAATTCTAAATCCCTCTGATAGGTAGTCATAGGATCTGGGGTCCGGGTTGCTGCTCATTACCGGTGATGAGGAATGAGTCACTAGCACACCCCACCCTACCTCTTACACTCTGTCATCTCAACTACACACCTTACAAAGCTTTAGAGGTGTGGAGTTAAATTGACTTTAGAATGTTCTTCCAAAATTAAAATGGCCCTATGGGCTAAATGTCACTCTCCTTTTATTTCATTAATTCAACCATTTTCTGTGTTTAAATCTTAGTGCATGTTTTATATAATTTAAACCTGAATACTTTTTTCTTTTCTTTTTTTCAGACTAGCAGCTCCTTCACTGCTAGCTTCCAATTACCATTTATAATCTCCACCATTGAGCATCCATTTAGCAAGTAGTAATTATTCTCTATAATAATTATAACATCTGTCTTGTCCCAGACAATATAATATATAGTATATCGTCACTATTTGCTGCACTTTCTCTACTTCAATATATCATTAACTGGCAACTGTATTTTGCCATCAGTACTAATTATAGTCCTAATCAAATTTGGAATGCCAATTATGAAAGAGCCACAGATACACATTGTACTTATTATTCTGATCTTTTCAGAATTATTACTGTATTAGTACTTTATACAATATACAATATGTATTCAAAATACTACAAAATGTAGTGAAAAATAAAATAAAAATAAATAAGGCAAAGACAGCAGATTTGGAGACATTCTTCAACTCAACTGTAGTCACAGCTTGGCTTTTTCAGTCTAAATTGAGGAATTTGGATGTCAACTTCATGGTTAGTGTTTAACTCTGTATATCACACCCTGACATATATGTATGTAATGTGCAAAATTCTATAAGTGTGAAAGCGTTTCTATGTGTCTGATACATGTATGTGCATGATGTATATGATGCATGTGCAGAGTATTTACTGTGTTTGTTTTATGTATATGTTGGTGGAATATAAGATTGCAGTATGTAAATAATTGAAAAATGTCAGTTTCATTCGTCCTATTTAATTTCCTTTAATTTAATGCCATTCTATATTTTATCATATTATTTTTCACCAATCTCTATTTCCTCTTTCTTTTACTTTGGTCTTTCCAGACTATCTCAATTTCTCTTTTACATAATCTCATATGCACTGCACACTACTGGGGGCTCTGTAATATCCCAGTACACACTGCACATTACTGGGGGCTCTGTAATATCCCAGTACACCCTGCACATTACTGGGGACTCTGTAATATCCCAGTACACGCTGCACATTACTGGGGGGGGGGGCTCTGTAATATCCCAGTACACACTGCACATTACTGGGGGCTCGGTAATATCCCAGTACACCGTGCACATTACTGGGGGTTCTGTAATATCCCAGTACACACTGCACATTACTGGGGGCTCTGTATTATCGCAGTAGATAATGCACATTACTGGGGGCTCTGTAATATCCCAGTACATACTGCACATTACTGGGGGCTCTGTAATATCCCAGTACACACTGCACATTACTGGGGGCTCTGTAATATCCCAGTACACACTGCTCATTACTGGGGGCTCTGTAATATCCCAGTACACACTGCACATTACTGGGGGGCTCTGTAATATCCCAGTACACCCTGCACATTACTGGGGGGCTCTGTAATATCCCAGTACACCCTGCACATTACTGGGGGCTCTGTAATATCCCAGTACACTCTGAACATTACTGGGGGGCTCTGTAATATCCCAGTACACTCTGAACATTACTGGGGGGCTCTGTAATATCCCAGTACACCCTGCACATTACTGGGGGCTCTGTAATGTCCCAGTACACACTGCACATTACTGGAGGCTCTATAATATCCCAGTACACACTGCACATTACTGGGGGCTCTGTAATATCCCAGTACACACTGCACATTACTGGGGGCTCTGTAATATCCCAGTACACACTGCTCATTACTGGGGGCTCTGTAATATCCCAGTACACTCTGAACATTACTGGGGGGCTCTGTAATATCCCAGTACACTCTGAACATTACTGGGGGGCTCTGTAATATCCCAGTACACCCTGCACATTACTGGGGGCTCTGTAATGTCCCAGTACACACTGCACATTACTGGAGGCTCTATAATATCCCAGTACACACTGCACATTACTGGGGGCTCTGTAATATCCCAGTACACACTGCACATTACTGGGGGCTCTGTAATATCCCAGTACACACTGCTCATTACTGGGGGCTCTGTAATATCCCAGTACACACTGCACATTACTGGGGGCTCTGTAATATCCCAGTACACTCTGAACATTACTGGGGGCTCTCTAATATCCCAGTACATACTGCACATTACTGGGGGCTCTGTAATATCCCAGTACACACTGCACATTACTGGGGGCTCTGTAATATCCCAGTACACACTGCTCATTACTGGGGGCTCTGTAATATCCCAGTACACACTGCACATTACTGGGGGCTCTGTAATATCCCAGTACACTCTGAACATTACTGGGGGCTCTGTAATATCCCAGTACACCCTGCACATTACTGGGGGCTCTGTAATATCCCAGTACACGCTGCACATTACTGGGGGGGGGGGGGCTCTGTAATATCCCAGTACACACTGCACATTACTGGGGGCTCGGTAATATCCCAGTACACCGTGCACATTACTGGGGGGCTCTGTAACATCCCAGTACACAATGCACATTACTGGGGGTTCTGTAATATCCCAGTACACACTGCACATTACTGGGGGGCACTGTAATATCCCAGAACACACTGCACACTACCAGGGGCTCTGTAATATCCCAGTATACCCTGCACATTACTGGGGGTTCTGTAATATCCCAGTACACACTGCACATTACTAGGGGCTCTGTAATATTCCAGTACACTCTGCACATTACTGGGGGCTCTGTAATATCCCAGTACACACCGCACATTACTGGGGGCTCTGTAATATCCCAGTACACACTGCACATTACTGGGGGCTCTGTAATATCCCAGTACACACTGCACATTACTGGGGGCTCTGTAATATCCCAGTACACACTGCACATTACTGGGGGCTCTGTAATATCCCAGTACACACTGCTCATTACTGGGGGCTCTGTAATATCCCAGTAAACACTGCACATTACTGGGGGTTCTGTAATATCCCAGTACACCCTGCACATTACTGGGAGCTCTGTAATATCCCAGTACACTCTGAACATTACTGGGGGGCTCTGTAATATCCCAGTACACCCTGCACATTACTGGGGGCTCTGTAATATCCCAGTACACACTGCACATTACTGGGGGCTCTGTAATATCCCAGTGCACACTGCACATTACTGGGGGCTCTGTAATATCCCAGTACACACCGCACATTACTGGGGGCTCTGTAATATCCCAGTACACACTGCACATTACTGGGGGCTCTGTAATATCCCAGTACACACTGCTCATTACTGGGGGCTCTGTAATATCCCAGTACACCCTGCACATTACTGGGGGCTCTGTAATATCCTAGCACATCCTGCACATTACTGGGGGCTCTGTAATATCCCAGCACACCCTGCACATTACTGGGGGCTCTGTAATATCCCAGTACACACGGCACATTACTGGGGGCTCTGTAATATCCCAGTACACTCTGAACATTACTGGGGGGCTCTGTAATATCCCAGTACACCCTGCACATTACTGGGGGCTCTGTAATATCCCAGTACACGCTGCACATTACTGGGGGGGCTCTGTAATATCCCAGTACACACTGCACATTACTGGGGGCTCGGTAATATCCCAGTACACCGTGCACATTACTGGGGGGCTCTGTAACATCCCAGTACACAATGCACATTACTGGGGGTTCTGTAATATCCCAGTACACACTGCACATTACTGGGGGGCACTGTAATATCCCAGAACACGCTGCACACTACCAGGGGCTCTGTAATATCCCAGTATACCCTGCACATTACTGGGGGTTCTGTAATATCCCAGTACACACTGCACATTACTGGGGGCTCTGTAATATCCCAGTACACTCTGCACATTACTGGGGGCTCTGTAATATCCCAGTACACACCACACATTACTGAGGGCTCTGTAATATCCCAGTACACACTGCACATTACTGGGGGCTCTGTAATATCCCAGTACACACTGCACATTACTGGGGGCTCTGTAATATCCCAGTACACACTGCTCATTACTGGGGGCTCTGTAATATCCCAGTACACCCTGCACATTACTAGGGGATCTGTAATATCCCAGCACACCCTGCAGTACACACTGCACATTACTGGGGGCTCTGTAATATCCCAGTACACGCTGCACATTACTGGGGGCTCTGTAATATCCCAGTACACACTGCACATTACTGGGGGCTCTGTAATATCCCAGTACACACTGCACATTACTGGGGGCTCTGTAATATCCCAGTACACACTGCACATTACTGGGGGCTCTGTAATATCCCAGTACACACTGCACATTACTGGGGGCTCTGTAATATCCCAGTACACACTGCTCATTACTGGGAGCTCTGTAATATCCCAGTACACACTGAACATTACTGGGGGCTCTGTAATATCCCAGTACACACTGCACATTACTGGGGGCTCTGTAAATCCCAGTACACACTGTACATTACTGGTGGCTCTGTAATATCCCAGAACATGCTACACACTACCAGGGGCTCTGTAATATCCCAGCATACACTGCACATTACTGGGGGGCACTGTAATATCCCAGTACACACCATTTTAATATGGTGCTGCCCTAGCCATGACAGATCTCGGGCACCCCCTAATTTAACCCCTTAAGGACACATGACATGTGTGACATGTCATGATTCCCTTTTATTCCAGAAGTTTGGTCCTTAAGGGGTTAAATGTACCCACCCCTTCCTGTTAACTTACACACATTTTGACTGACAGACACTCACGGCCCAGCACACACTCTCAGATACACTGACATACACACACATACACTGAGTTATTTGACACAATCTGACACACATACAATCATTTAGACACACGTTGACAGACGCATACAATCATTAAGATACACACATTCACTGAAACACACACACTCACACATATTCACTGACATACACATTAACTGACACACACACACATTTCCCCACACTCATTATTATTATTATTATTTATTTAAATTTAAATCCACCCAGCCTCCCTACATTTGGGATAGCTGGGTGGATTTTTCACCTGGGGTCCAGTGGGGCTGGGGAGCTCAGGGGAAAGTGCTCCCTCGCCGCCTGCCCGGAAACAACTGTCCGCCTGTCCCGGGGAGCCCAAAGGTGGCCAGCTCTTGGGCTCCCATAAAACGAGGCAAACAAGTCAAGTCTAGTACACACTGCACATTACTGGGGGCTCTGTAATATCCCAGTACACACTGCTCATTACTGGGAGCTCTGTAATATCCCAGTACACACTGCACATTACTGGGGGCTCTGTAATATCCCAGTACACACTGCACATTACTGGGGGCTCTGTAAATCCCAGTACACACTGTACATTACCGGTGGCTCTGTAATATCCCAGAACATGCTACACACTACCAGGGGCTCTGTAATATCCCAGCATACACTGCACATTACTGGGGGGCACTGTAATATCCCAGTACACAACATTTGCCTGATCATTTGGGGGTGGCATTTTTTGCACGTCATTACAAAATGTGAATATTTATTAAAATATTGAGCAGATGTGGTGTGGAAGTGTGTCTTGTGTAGGGTGGCTGTAAGTGTTGTAGCTGTGTGTCAGGAGTGTGGTGCAGATCTGTGTGTGTATAAAGCTTGCTGTGTGTAATATGTGTACAGCTTTAAGTGATGTGTGTAGCTGTGTGAGTGATAAGTTTGAGCGAGTTATGTGTGTGTCAATGTATGATGTGTAGAAAATACATGTGGGGATAGAGGCAGCAGTTGGGGTTAGGACTGTAGTTAAGGTTAGGGATAGAAGTTTGGGTTAGGGGCAGTAGTGGGACTTAGAGGCATTCGTGGGGGTAAGTAGTGGCAGTAGAGTGTTATAGGCATAAGTGTGTGATTAGGACCAGCAGTGAGGGGTTAGAAATAGGGGTTACAGACTGAAGTGGGGGCTAGGAACTGCAGGGAATAGGAACTGTAGTACAAAGTTAGGGGAAATGGGGGTTTAGGACTTGGGAGTTGGGGGCAATAGGGTGGTTAGGAACAATGGTTAGGGGCAATAGGGTGGTTATGAACTGTAGTAGGGAGTTAGGGACAGTAGTGGGGTGTTATGAGAATATAGTAGTGTGTAAATGCATAACATTTTCCTAACTTACCATGCAAAGACAACCCCTGATGTCTAGCCCTAGTCTGCAGCTTACCCAGAGTTCAATGTGTAGAAGAGGAGGAGCCAGCCTCAAGAGTAACAGGTCAGCAAGTATTGTTGGCCTATGGGAAAGCATTGGACTGGCTGAGAATATCAAGTATTATAATGTCATCCAAGGAGGCGGATTGGGGGCAACGCTGGCGGATTTGTGTGGTGCTGGAAATAAGATATGTTTATCACTGTTTAAGGGGGGCAAGACACCTAAATGATGGTTTTTAACGTTATATGGTCAGGAATACATGTTTTTGTTTCTGACCCTATAATGTTCCTTTAAATTCACTACTTAGAAGATGCACGCCACAATGTCTGCACAAGTACTACTGCTACTACTACCTCCTCTCCAAAAGTACAATGTGTTAGCACTACATAACTATTAAAATAATACTACAGACTTTTCACACAACATACTAGAAGTAAAGTAGTCATGGTGCTTGGATTCAGCGTGTTATTAATAAATGCTGCATGTACAGAGATAGTGTTCCTCCACCTCCAGCAGCTCAGAATTGGGTACCGGGCTGATAATGTTAATTCTGTGCATAAAAAGGTATCGGTGATCAGCACATACAGCATTGGTGGCATGGTTCCCAAGCTGCCAAAGTCCTCCCTCAGCCTGTCCTCCTGGACATCCTAGTCCATGCAGCAAGGGGGACTTCACTGGAAGAGGATTTGGCTGTAGGAAGTACTTGGCCGTGGTGCAGGATTGCAGGTAAGCTTATTCTTATTTATTTAATTTTTTTAACCGGGGAGGGGTGATGAATGATAGAAGGGGTTACATCAATGAAAAACTACAACTACCAGAAACTACAGCTTTCTGATCATAATGTTTTTTAGAATTCTTTTGAACCATGAGTTGAGAATTGCGGATATAACATTTCCATAATCTACATGACATGCGCACAGTCGATTATTCGGCAGGTGCGCTGTTAACCCCAACCCCCCAATAACTTACAGACACCGTATTTCTGTTGGAATATAAAAGTCCACAGCTTTATTTATATTTATAAACAAGTTAACAAATTGGGGTCATTGCCACAAATGTAAATATACCTCCACCCCCCACCGTACATAAATTACCCCCGGCAATGACCCCGCCCAATAACAATAAATAACATTATAAATAACAAATAACATATAACACATGGCCTACCAAAGAGGCCCCATATCCATAACTTTTTTAACTGTAGGGGTGTACCGAGACCCCCCTACACCACCTGGTTCGGAGCCACCGATGAGCTCGAACCCACAAACCATTTCACACTCCAGTCTAATCCAGCCTAACCAATTTATACTCCTCCTACCTTCCAATTACCCAAGCCCTATCCCGCCGCTGTGACCAAACGGGAACTCCAAAACAACAGGGAGGGTGGGAGGGACAATTACCAGGCAAGTGTCAGTTTAGTTAAAATGTCCCTTAGTCATAAAATGGCCGCTTAATATACTCCTATTGTCCAACCCCCATTTACCAATAACCACGCCCCTTTAACTGGTTACTCCCCTGCCTACTCCTGGCTCTGTCAAGGCCCACTCCCCTGACTGCGCTGTTCCATGGGCTTCATTTAGCAGGCTCATGGTGTAACTGATCATTTGTGTGAGCCATGAGCTCTCTGTTCTGTATGCTGAGATTGACCTTTTACTTAGAAAGTGAGCTAGAGACAGAATTAAGCCCCAAATATCTGTATTTCACTCTGTGTCCTGCGTCCACGTACTTTAACATCATTACATTACTCACATTACTAGATATATCACATCACTTATTCGTAGGATTGGTAGTCAAAACAGCATGGCTATAAAGCACTCCAGAGACCATTTACTAACAGTGGGTTCATTAACATTTCAGCAGAGATTATCTTTCAAGTCAATTTGTAATGCGAATGTGGCCTATAAATCAGGTCTCCAGTCACCGACGCTTGCAGTTTAGTATAAATACTCAATACCAATATATGTTCTGTAAGTCAGGTTTACCTAGTAAACAGGATTGTGTTGTCATTGGAATTGCTGCTGAATGTACAGCTTCTTGGTATATTTGTATGCACCATCTTTGAGGGGAATGAAAGTCTAGACATGCGCTCCATTTATGCACAAAGATGAGCCGGTCCATGAGAGAAAGATTTAAGCAGAATTAGCAGCTTGCCGTGATGCCTGGGTTGCACTTTCTGTCTTGGTTAGGGAATGCAATGGCTCCTCAGACATTAAATGTACCCTCAGGGCCGGCCTTAGGCATTTCGGCGCCCTGTGCGAAAAATCTTCACAGCGCCCCCCCTTCCCGACCCCCCCTCCCCCACTCCTTCCCCCTTCCCACACACACACGCAGACAGCCATACACACACACACACACTCAGGCAGTCATACACAGACAGCCACACACAAACACACACACACACACAAACACAGACATAGAATGTGACGGCAGATAAGAACCATTCGGCCCATCTAGTCTGCCCAGACAGTAACACATAGGCAGTCACACACACAAACACACACACACACACACACACACACAGGCAGACAGCCACACACACACACAAACACACACAGGCAGACAGCCACACACACAGGCTGGCAGTCACACACAGACAGCCACACACAAACACACAGAGGCAAACAGCCAAACACACAGAGGCAAACAGCCACACACACAGTCACACACACAGTCACACACACACACACACACACAGACAGTCACACACACAGACAAACAGTCAAACACACACTGGCAGAAAGCCACACACACACACACGCACGCACACGCAGTCACACACACACGCACACGCAGACAGTCACACACACAGTCACACACACACACAGGCAGACAGCCACACACACACAGTCAGACACACACACACACACACTCACTAACAGACACACACACACTCACAGGCAAACACACTAACAGAAACACACTAACAGAAACACACTAACAGACACACACACTAACAGTCACAGACACACACTGACACACACACTAACAGTCACAGACACACACTAACAGACACACACACTCACCCACATTAACACATTTTTTAAAATTTATTTAAACACCCCCCCCCCCAGCCTCCTTACCTTTGGGAATGCTGGGGGGGTCTCTTCCTCCCTGGTGGTCCAGTGGCTGCTGGACGAGCGGCACTGGCTGCCTGGCGGGCGGCTGGCGAGGGAGCACTTCCTCTGAGCTGTCTGCTCAGCTCCCTCGCGCGCCTCAGAGTGAGGCTGGGAGCCGGAATATGACGTCATATTCCGGCTCCCAGCCTCACTCTGCGGCACGCGAGGGAGCTGAGCAGACAGCTCAGAGGAAGTGCTCCCTCGCCAGCCGCCCACCAGCGCCGCCCGACCGCCCAGCATGTCTGTTAGCCGCAAGGCTAACAAGACATTTACCTTGGGCATTTGGGGGCGGCTTTTTTTGCCGCCCCCTGGAAAATGCCTTGTTAGCCTCGCGGCTAATACGCCCCTGCCGTGTGAGCTATGCGGCCGCAGGGCGCCCCCTGCTCCATGGCGCCCTGTGCGGCCGCACAGCTCGCACACCCCTAAGGCCGGCCCTGTGTACCCTCGCATGCATCCAGTCTTCAAATCCTCAAGGTAAGGTCCAGATGGTGCATAATTATTTTGGTGCGTCTGTGCCTAAAGCCTAGCATCCCTTGTTATTACCCTTCAGACCATTCCTTTACTCCTTGGCCTACCTTTATGAATAAAAATATATACTGCATTCCACGACCTTTGGATCTGATCTGACACCTGATAGCAGTTCCAGATTCCCCCGATTTTTTAGTTTGTTCGATTGTTTGTTCTCCACTTCCCCTCTCGATGTTAGCCTCCATGCTCCCATTCACTTGCTGGGAGCCTCTTCTCACTCCATGGCTTCCTTAGAGAATGTATAAAATAAAGTAATGGTCCAGGGACTCAAGTAGATAGCAAAACAGCTGCTGTATGTGAGCAAACACAGAGCAACGTTTTGACCTGATAAAGACCCGGTCAGGTTGAAACGTTGCTCTGCTCTTTGTTCGCTCCAATAAAGCTGCTGTTTTGCTATCTACTTGAGTCCCTGGACCATTACTTTATTTCATACATTTGATGTGGGGTCTAGCCTGCCATGGATCCGGTGCACCTTGGTAGCCTGGTGAGTGCGGTCTCCTTCAATTTACTCCTTAGAGAGTGTGTCACAAGGTTCTCCTCCTTTTCAATATCCAGATTCCAGCTCCACAACACATAAAACCTGACATCTCATAACGTGTGTGCCAGGTATTCCTACACAAAGGTAAGAATTATTATTAAAAGACAAAAGAAAATGTGACGGAAAAAGAAAAGTCAGACTCTAAGAGAATCATAGAATCTGCAATGTGATGAGTTAAACCAGGTCAAGGATACCAGACTGTGAACACAAGGACAAGACAAGTTGTTCCAGAAAATCACAAAATACAGAGGAACGTGCTGTCAGCTTTAGAAGCAACCTTAAATAGGAACAAAGTAGAATCAAATGGGAGTTTAAAAAGGGAAACTGTATTTGTCACTGTCAGCATCTCCAGAATGTATGTACGAATTGAGAACGAACACACACTATCGCAGGTGATGCGAATGCTGAATAGAATAAAATGGAGTGATATTGTAACATTTAGTGTAAGAATTGATGCAAAGAATGGCACTAGTAGTATAGATAGTGCAAGAATGATTGATGAGTCCGGGATCCCTGATAAACTCGGGAAAACAGATCCCACTGTCGGAATTGTCCAGAACAGTGCTTGACTCCCAGATCCTTAGCAGGTAATGTTACAGATGTAAAGAAGCTAAAGTTATTTATAGTCATAAGACATAAGACTTTTGGATTCTTGCCGAGAAAGATTTTTTTCTTTTTTTAAAGATTGGAAAATTGTAATCTATGGAAACAGTCGCTCCACTGAGTTGGCAATGCTCAGTGAAGCTGTTATTTTTAGAATAATAAGCATGATCACTATGAGATTCGGAAGCCACTATGTCAGCGCCATGTCAAAGCTCCAGACTCCACGATCACCGTGTAAGACAACTGCCGTACCAAACAGTGCCAAGGGTTTGCCAAGCTTTGGAAAATGATGGACTCCCAAAAAAGGATTGTTAGAAAATATCTTCAAAGTCTGAGAAAAATTCTTAAAGGGACGCTATAGTCACCCAGACCACTTCAGCTCAATGAAGTGGTGTGGGTGCCAGGTCCCCCAGGTTTTAACCCCTCAGATGTAAACATAGCAGTAGTAGCAGACATTAGTAATAGTAGCAGACATTAAGGGTAACTAGAACTCTTTAGAAGCAGAATCATCGTTGGCTCCCCAAATTAAAGCGGCAATAAATATGTAATTTGTAGGAATTACAGAAAAAAAATCATCAAATCAATTTTTGACTTTCATTTTATTGTGTAATTAATAAATTAAGTTTAAACATCTCTAAAACAAAACTATTTTTTTTTATCCATCAACACACAATTAACAATAACTCAGTATGTATAATGTTTCAAGCAGTAATACTGCACACATATACATTTACCACCACAACCACTTCAAATCACTGGAGTGATCAGGGACGCCCCATTCACAAAACTGACTTGAAAAAAGTATGTTTCTTTACATGCCAGTGACCCGGGAGTTACGCTGACGCTCTCAGCCAATCAGTGACTCCCGGCTACTGGCTTATAAAGAAACATACTTTTTTCAAGTCAGTTTTGTGAATGGGGCGTCCCTGATCACTCCAGTGATCTGTCACTGATTGGCCGGGAGCGTCAGCGTAACTCCAAACCTATAGGGGCATGATCTATACACCAAAACTGGTTCATGAAGCTAAATTTGTTTTGGTGACTATAGTGTCCCTTTAACAAGACCAGACAGACTATGAGATTTCAACGTGGACTCATTATTCAGACATGAGTGGATAAAACTACCCATGATGTAAAAAAAAATAAACCACCATCTATATATTCCTATACACTATAGTTTTGAACTACCTATTAGGATCCCCATCCCCACTCAGAGTGGAGAAATAAGATTTTATACTAACCTAATCTCCCTCATCATGCTGATCTTGCTGCAGCTGGCCCTACCTTAATTTCCAAAAGGAAAGCACGGAGTAGTTATTGCGCATGTGCAGCAAAAAAAAACTGTGCTGCGCCAATCAGCATCTCCTCATAGAGCAATGCATCTCTTCTTCCCGAAAAAAGCAGCATTTACGTTGCTTAACCTGCAGGCTATAGACACTGGAACACCTACACTAAGCTATAGTGTTTATGGCTTATGTTTATGGTGGTTATGGTGTCCATTTAAGAGAAATGAAGGTGGTCCAATCTTGTGACTGTCAAGCTTGTCATAGCAACAAAAACAGTCTTGATGTTATGTGGGGCAGCTGGCCAGAGTGGCCACTTGAAAACTTACCAACCATGCGTAACTGGTATGGCTAAATAATATTCTTAAAGCATTGTCACCAGTGCATGCGCAGTGCGCACACACACACACACACATCAATAATATGGAATGCACTGGGTGCCTTAATGAAAAAGATATACTTATATATAAACAAAAAACATTGTAAACGGCAATAACAAAATAATTCTGTCCATACATTTACCTGTTATTTAAATTCCACAACACAGAGATTAGATATCTTCCACTTTAAAGTACATTCCTATCATTTTTTTTAAGGCCAAGTACACAATGCACACGGCACTGCATGATTTGTTAAATGACTACTCAAGAGCTTACATTCACATCCTGCCATCCATACATTACTTTCGATACTATGAAGAGAAGGGAGCTGGACAAAAGGCGAACAGGGAGCATATGCAATGAGAAAAAGCATATTAGCAGGAGTAATATTAACTCTTTTAGTGCCATGAGACTGTGTGTGCCACTCTCTGAAATGCGAGTTAATGAATAAAAATAGCATTTTTATATTTTTCTAAAAACCTGTATATTTTGTACTAAACCAACTATCTATCCCATTTTACATAGGAATGGATCAATTTGTGAGGTCAAGGTATGAAGTAATTACACAATTATCATCATTGACAATGTGTATACCCATAAAAAGTGAGTACACATGCCAGGACCAGGATGCTTATATGCTAAATGATAATTAAAGGAACACTATAGGGTCAAGAAAACAAACATGTATTCCTGTTAAAAACTCCATCTAGCTCCCCCTGGGCCCCTCATGCCTCCCTAAATATAGCAAAATCTTACTGTATTTAAGCATGAAGCTGTAGATATGCATGCTGTATGCCTAAAAAAAAAAAAAAAACAAGCAGTCTGCTGACATCATCAGAAGTGGTAGCCTGATCCCCAATCACAATGCTTCCCCATAGGATTGGCTGAGACTGACAAGGAGGCAGATCAGGGGCAGAGCCAGCATGATTCAAACACAGCCCTGGCCAATCAGCATCTCCTCATAGAGATGAATTGAATCAATGAATCTCTATGAGGAAAGTTCAGTGTCTGCCTGCAGAGGGAGGAGACACTGAATGTTTTGATGCATTTTAGGCAGCCATGACCCAGGAAGGATCTCTAACAGACTCTGAAAAGACAGTGTTTACAGCAAAAAGCCTGAAGGTAATGATTCTACTCACCAGAACAAATTCAATAAGCTGCAGTTTTTCTGGTGACTATAGTGTCCCTTTAAATATAGTAAAATCTTACTTTTATTCCAGGCTGCTGCTGGCTCTGCCCGATATGCCTGATTGGTTGACATCATTAGATGTGTTGATCTAAGTCAATCAAATTGCTTTTCCACAGGAAAGCTGGACAAGGAGGCAGATCAGGGGCAGAGACAGCACAAGTCAAACACAGCCCTGGCCAATCAGCATCTTCTCACACTGTGCAGCACTGCCCCAAGAATCACCTCTAGTAGCCATTTGAAGAGTGGCCAATGGACACCTAGGTTGTAATGTAAACACTGCCTTTTCTCTGAAAAAAATGTGTTTACTGCAAAAAGCCTGAAGGTGATGATTCTAGTCACCATAACAAATACAATAAGCTGTAGTTGTTCTGGTGACTATAGTGACCTTAAAGTGGTTGTGTGTTTGCTGAAATACCATGTAATTCATTTGTAGTGCAGAATAAGTGTATTTTTACATGATCAGATTTTGCCACAGTCCCCCCAACACTGTGTGACAGAGCCACTTTCCCAGGTGATCAAGAGGACTTTGGGTCACACTACAAACGTGTTACTTGATACGACTGACTACTTTATTAATAGGAATGTTTAGATGCGAAACCCAGAACGGTTGATTTACTAAACAACAAGTTGCAATGTGAACTTGAAAAAGGCAGGCTTCCATAAAAATATTCCAGAACTGTATTGAACAAAATGAATGAAAAGAGAGTGTACGTCTAAGGGAAACTTTAGTCATAGGGTGAAAATACGATACGTCACATCCGGTGAGGTGCCATAAAGCATCCAGACTAAATTGGTTAGAAAAAGTAGAAAAATATATATAAAAGAAAATAAATACACTCAATTGAAAATTAACATCTATTTAGAAAATACCCGAATTGCTCAAAGTGCTCCTGTACATAACCTGTAGTTTGTCTCTGCAGGTATGCGGTAGATAGACAAAATATACTTAATATGGCCACTAGAAGGTGTGAAGAAGACTACTCATCTTAAAGTCAGGTTCTGTTCATCTTAGCTAGGTGGCTAAACAGTTGTCAGTACCGAAAAAAGTTGTCCATCCACAATTTTTGCAATAGCCACCCAGCTAAGACGGTCTGAACCTGAATTTAAGATGAGTAGTCTTCTTCACACCTTCTAGTGGCCATTTAAGTATATTTTGTCTATCTACCACATACCTGCAGAGACACACTATACGTTATGTACAGGAGCACTTCCAGCAAGTTGTATGTTTTCTAAATCGATGGTTTTTTTTCAATACAATTTATTTATTTTCTTTTATATATATTTTTCAATTTAGTCTGGATGCTTTATGGCCCCTCACGAGATGTGACGTATTGTATTTGATTCGGCTGTACATCCAGATTTTCCATTTAATTCGACTGTGCCGAATCGCAAGGTATCTGGGGCTATTCATGCAGACCACCAAATACAACTGTGGCTGTTTATCTATGCTCCTATTCTCTCGTGCTCTTGTATTTGATTTTAATCAGATTTTATGTTTATATGTATAGATTTTTTAATAATTATAAATATATTTACTTATTCCTCATCACAGCTTTGTCCCTCCTGAATCTCCTGTGGGGACCTAACTATTTCAACATTTAATATCTATCACTGAGCGTTGCATACAGAGCCGAGGGTGGGCTCTTCAGTCTGTACAATATTTCATTATTATTTTTATATATATGTTTTTTAGTCTACAGGTTGCATAATCTCTTTTCACATGTATTTATGTATATTTGAGTTTGACGTTATTCACTCCTATGATCAGTATAACATTTTTACACTGTTTAGTACACCCTTTACTTTCGTTTTGTATTCATCGCATTGATTGGTTGTACCTGTGGGTGCGCATTCAGCTAGTGACGGAAGAAGAGGGAGGAGAGTCCCAGCGTCAAGGGAGCCCGGCGCTGGAAAAAAGGTAAGGGATTAACCCCTTCCTCCCCCTTCAGCGCCACGGGAGTGGGACCCTGAGGTTGGGGGGCACCCTCAGGGCACTCTAGTGCCAGGAAAACGAGTATGTTTTACTGGCACTATAGTGGTCCTTTAAGCTTTAGATTATCCATTGCAAAGCATTAAGACATTTTATTTTTTACTTATCTAACCAAGCAAGGTATGAAGATCTACCACTGCAGATCTATTATCTGGATTTATAGACCAAAACTACTGATCATATCTCCAGCTAAAAATGTAAATGGATGATAGTTACTTACTTTAGTTAATACAGCGAACTATCTGAACATATCAAAGCTTGCTGCTTTTAAAGTCACACAGAGTTGAGCCGAGTATTGCCTTGCAGTACTGTAAGGAGCAGGTGCTGCTATAATTAATCATACAGGGCAACCACTGCCCCCACACATTGAAAAGGAAGTCAGCCCAGCGCATACCACGGTCTGTTCCCTCTAGTGCTGTCCTGAGCAGCTGACGAGACACTCACGCTGGTAATGTGAACGCAAACCCCAGCTAGTCTGAAACATGTGTATATTTTCCCGCAATGTAACTAGGGACATGGCCTTTAAAAATAGGTTTTAGTGGACGTTTATGAGGGCCGGTGGGCCAGTTCTAGTAGGGTAATCCTATAACCAGGACGGTACGTCTTAAATTAGCTTTGTGATGTATTCTTGTATCAATGCAGAGCTGTGAAAACTGGGCTCTCACTATCAACTGGCCCATCACGGGATGCACTAAACCGACAGCTGTAGAAATTCGACCTGTCTTACATCAAAAAAAGCCAATATTGAACATTTGATAATTCAGGGAATTTGACTTACTCGGACCATAATTTGCAATCCACGTGTCCGTTCTCCAGAATTCCTGGGTTAATAGATAACCTCAAATTGTAGCAAATTAAAATCCGAATGGTAAAATCAAACTCTGACTATATCTGAGTTACCATTTGGATTTCAGTTAGCTAGGATTTAAAGTTTAATAATTCTCCGTGTGTGCTGCATTATTATAAAACGCAAATCTCTTGATTTGATCTCTAGATTTACAAATCTCTTGTTTGTATAAATCAGCTTATTAGGGATATTTTTGTTCCTATTCAAACAACAATCTCGTATTAAGCTATACAGTTCAGCTACCCCCATTATAGCAGATCCTGTTCTTTATTTAGGTAATACCGCAGGTTTATGGTCACTGTTGGAAGCCACAAATCGTAGAAAACAGAATATAACTATTTAACGTTTGGCGGGAGGTCTTTTGCACCCCTCTCTCAAATTGTTCTAAACGCACTATAAATATCTTATTAAACAGGACAATTATTGTTAGAGCTATGTAAATAAATATAACGTACTGATCGGAGACATAAATTTAAATAGAAACAGACCCTCTCGTTTAACCCGTTCAAGACCATGGTCCAGGTATATCATTGGGGTTAAAGTCCAGAATTAACATGGTGACTGTATCACACAGTATGTGTATAGGAATACCTTAGTGCTATCTTTTGTTTCTTTGAAGCTGTGTACATGAATACTTTACCTCTACCCTAGCGTCTCACACCTTGTTTGTTTATGCTGATCTCATGAATCAAATAGATATGTATCCAGTTTATTCCACTTTGTATGATACAATATCCTCTGTTCTCTCCTGGATACAAGATGGCCGTCTATACTAAACAGTGCATCGAAAAGTGAAGTAGGGCCAAAATAGTTTCGTTTTTGCATTTTGGTTTTCAATGCACAACAATTAACTGCTTAGCAAATAATACCCAACTTGTGTAGAATTTACAAGGAAATCTAAGATTTTAGACCAAAACAGCCATTCTGAGCAAATGCGGAGTTGGAGAATTAGCATTTTTTAGGTTTGATAATTACACATCTCTAGGGAATTCTCTACAGTTTTCTGGTGCAATGATTAAATATTAAGGAAACGTAAACCTTATACTGCCATCTATGACAAATTCCAAATAACATTTTTCTAAATGAGAAATTAAGCAAAAAAAAATCTAACTCATTTACATTTCATATCCACCTGTTATTGTAATAAAGTTTGCAATTATAGTTTTATATTTTTGAGTTTATTGTGCCGATAGCCATAACACCAGCATAAACAGTTCACAGTTCAAAACAGACATCTGTTACAAATATATTTGCTACTTTTATTTGCAAACTCAGGACTATCATGCTGACTCCGGGACAGTCTGGTGGTATGCTTACGTACGTAACAACCTTCTATATTTAACTTTTTGCTTTGCGCAAAACTGCATTTTCACACTAAATTGGAATATCTAAATGTATACATTCATAGTATTAAACGCATAGATCCACAGATCTCCATACTAGTTACAGGTTACGTTTCACAATCTAATTATGCCATGGTTTGGTAATAGGAGTGCAGCAGGAGAGAATTGATCGGGCTAGTAGCCCAGTGGCTACCAAGCCATGAATCATGCAGCTAGAGCTGGTAGTTTGTAGAAAAGTGCTGAATTGAGGACAGTGACAGCCTGCTCAGAGTGCTTTATAGGAACAGCTGATCCATGTGATTACTGAACAAATGGGCTGCTGTAAAGCCCAGCTGGCACAGCTAATATCCTAGCAGGCACAGGCAGGGCTCAGACAGCATGGCACTGTCACACACTGCTTACAGGGGTGAGAGATGGGCTAGGAGCTGGGAAACATGCAAAGAGTTAGACAGAGACCTGGCCTGCTGATAGGGAGAGCTAGCAGTTAGTACTGGCACACATGGCAAAGCAGTTAGTGTTTCTACCTGGGAGCTCTTCTGCAGATCCCCTCTGGTGCTCTTCTAGTTCAACAGTTGCTCCATAAGCACATTTATCTGATCCCTGCATCCCCGTGACGTCACTCCCATGGAGAGGGAATGAGAAGGAGGGGGGTTCTTAAGGTGGACTTTTACAGTTGCAGTTCTCTGCTACATAGTATCAATCGAACACTCTCATAGAGGGTCCCAGTCAGGGCCAGATTTAGAGGAAAAGAGGCCCTAGGCTATTCCACTTATGGGGCCCTTTCACCTCCCATTTTTAAGTTTGTAAATTACATGAGAGACAATAAAATACATCATTACTGTGATATATATCAATATGTTAAATGAAACATGTTGTGATTGGTACTAACCTTTATAAAAAATGTGGCACGGATAATAAATTTAAATAAAAGGCGAGATGAGGAGAGGGGGGGGATTGTGAGAGGGAGAGGGGTGATGAGGAGAGGGGGGTGACTAAAAAAATTACCTTAAATCCCTGGTGGTCCAGTGGGGTCCCGTGGCCCTCATTTCTGGTCTGCAGCTCCGCAGAGCTGCAGACCATGGATCTCGCGAGACCCAATCAGAGCGTTGCCGTGGTAACCCGCAGCAACGCTCTGATTGGGCAGTGCACGCAAGATCCATGGTCTGCAGCTCTGCACATTGCGGAGCTGCAGACCGCCAGTCTCGGCGATCGCGGCAGGAGGAGCATTGCAGTCTGCCCCGGGCACCCACCTAGTAAGTGGCAGCCTGGGCGGACCGCCCCCCCGCCCCTCCCCCCTTTGTGCGCCCTGGTCATATCATATGCGTAGAATTTCTCCTTATTTTCGGTTCAGTGTTTTAGTGTTCATTTTTTTTAGAATAGTGTAATTTTAATTTTGCTAACAATTTGAATGTTGATCTTGAGGCCCTAGGCTGAAGCCTAGTTAGCCTATAGGAAAATCCGGCCCTGGTCCCAGTACAGTAAATGGCTACAATGACTGGTATCAGAGGGCAGCAGTTTGCAGAAAATAACTGAAAGTGGTATTTAACCCCTTCATGGCCTTCATGTTTTTTAACCTTCTGTAAAAGAGCAGTTTTGGAATTTCTGCAATGCCTTCATTCGTCCATAAGAATTAGTAATAATCTAATTACGTGGACGCAGTCTTTTTGGGACGTTACAGACTAATAGGTCATATAGGTCCATTGCAGTTTTGCGGAGTTGGCTAACCGCTTGCCTTTTAGGAGGAAGTCATTTTACACCGCCCCGGCAGAAATCGGCTGCAAACGTTGACAAAGAGTTTCTGGTGGCAGCTATCATCCACATGCTAACTCATTATTTCAGAGTCGCGCATTGATCACACTCACGCTAGGAAAATAGATCCACTGGCTGAGCTCAGTTACG
The DNA here is from genome assembly GCF_036172605.1 of Pelobates fuscus. Classification (NCBI taxonomy): domain Eukaryota; kingdom Metazoa; phylum Chordata; class Amphibia; order Anura; family Pelobatidae; genus Pelobates; species Pelobates fuscus. The sequence continues at coordinate 138,169,643 of NC_086326.1, read as the reverse complement.
CCAAGAAACATCATGTATCCTTAAACTGACTTCTGAGTGAAACTGATTTTTACAGCACTGCACCAATTTACACCACTTATTGGGTTGATATAATTGTCTGGCAAATTGGAAAAAGCGAGAAAACTAATAATATTAAAGACGTAAGGAAGGGAAAATGTAACCTTACAAATCAATAATACATGAATGACATGACTTTGCCAGGAGTTAAGCTTTTAGTTCTGAGATGCTACAACTGTGTAATAAAGCCCAAACCACTAAGTTATGTCACTGACTAAATATACTAATACTGCACAGAGCTGAAAATAAGAGAACCTCCCATACTGACTGTAGCACTAATACAGCAGTATAACTCAAAGATGATACGTTGCAGTTGGGGAACGCAGTTTTATGCAAGATCTCCAACTGGAGTCAGCAACTTTGAAAACATATGATATTGTATTTAAAGGAACACTATAGGGTCAAGAATGCAAACGCTCCCGATGCGCCTCCTTTTCCGACATTAGAATTGAAGAACTTAATCAGAATGCTGTCTCTGCCAATCGTGCAGGGCGGAGCAGGGGGCAAAGCCAAACACCGTCCTGGCCAATCAGCATCTCCACGTAGAGATGCATTGAATCAAAGCATCTCTATGGGTAAAGTCTGCTTTATGTCAATGTTTCACACGGTGCACAAAGCACCACTAGTGGCCGTCTGAGGAGTGATTCTAGGGTGTAATGTAAACACTTTCATTACAGCAAACTGCCTGCAGGGACAGGCTGCAGACACCACAATAACGACATTAACCCGTTAGTGACCAGATCGTTTTTCAATTTTCTTACCGTTAAGGACCAGGGCTCTTTTTACATTTCTGCATATTATATACTTTTATTCTCATCATTAAATTGTCTTTCTAAAGATACCATTATTTTCATCATATCATATAATTTACTATAAAAAAAATATATAAATTGATGAAAAAATTTAAAAAAACACACCTTTTCCAACTTTGACCCCCAAAATCTGTTATGCACCTACAACTGCCAAAAAACACCTGTGCTAAATAGTTTCTAAATTTTGTCCTCAGCTTAGAAATGCCCAATGTTCACATGTTCTTAGCTTTTTTTGGAAAGTTATAGGGGCTATAAGTTACATTGTAACACTGATATCTGTCAGGAATCCCCGAATTACCCTTCACATATATATATATATATATATTTAAAAAAAAAAGACAACCTAAGGTATTAAACTTGGGGTATTTTGACTCTTTTCATGCAACCATTTTACCACCAATCTATGCCAAATTTAAAAAACAATAGAATAATTGGTCATTTTTTTTGACACACATAGCAATTTAAGAATACATGTACGGAGAACTTTAAGGGTTACTGCCAAAGAACACCCCAATATGTGTTCAGCAACATCTCTCTGAGTACAGTGATGCCCCCATGTATAGGTGTTCCAGGTTCTCTGGGGGCTAAAATACCTTATTTGGAGGGTGCGCATTCCAGTTTTCCAACTTGGAATTTTATCAGCTGGTCATCATGCACCCATGTGTTGCGGCTCCCGGTCTGCCGCATGGCGCAGCCGTGCCCGTCCGGCACGACCTCGCCGAGATTGCGAGCTTACCTGCTTGTCGGCGAGCCGGGAACCGCTGCTCCGCGTCTTCTGGGCGTTGCGCCCAGATCAAAGATGGCGCTGACCACGTGGTCGCGCAGATCACAAGCTCCGCCCCTCAAATTTAAGCAGACATCCGCGTGACGTCACGACGTCGACGCACATGCAAGTTCTGGGGTCAGAGGTCACCCTCTGACCAATCAGAGCCCAGAGAGAGATATTTAAATCCCTAATTCACTCCAGCTCCTTGCCCTGTCGTGGTCTCCTGTTCTTGGTTCCCGAGACTGCGTTTATCTTTGTTAATCTGACTTCCTGGTATCCTGATCTTGGCTTTTCCCTGGTTATTCCGAATTCTGGTTCCCCTGACTTGGCTTGTTTATACGGTATCATAGGCGTGCGCACGGGGTGTGCCGGGTGTGCCTGGGCACACCCTAATCCCCGCGGCACGCCTGTGAGTCCTGCAGGAACGCTGTTCCTGCAGGTACTCTGCCGCCCCCAAATGCTTTCCTCCTCCTCCCCCCGTCATGGGGGGGAGCAAGAGGTGATGGACACCTGGACACCCGGACACCCCCCCCCCCCTCCGGTCGGGCGTCTCTCTCCATACAACAAGCGGCGAGGGAGCTGTGTGCTCTCTGCTCCCTCTCGCCGCGCGCCGTTTGCTGATAATGGGAGCCGGAATATGACGTCATATTCCGGCTCCCAGCTACAGCAGACAGCCCGCGCGGTGAGAGGGAGCAGAGAGCACACAGCTCCCTCGCCGCTTGTTGTATGGAGAGAGCCGCCCGACCCACTGGACCCCAGGGACAAGTCCACGCCAGCTCTCCAGGTAGGGAGGCTGGGTGGACAATTTTTGTAAAAAAAAAAAATAATTTGTCAATGTGTGTGAGTGTGTGTGTCTGTGAATGTATGTATGTGTGAGTGTCTGTAAGTGTGTGTGTGTGTGTCTGTGAGTGTATGTGTTTGTAAGTGTGTATGTGTGTGTCTGTGTGCCTGTAAGTGTGTATGTGAATGTGTGTGTCTGTGAGTGTATGTGTCTGTAAGTGAGTGTGTGTCTGTGAATGTATGTGTGTGTGCCTATAAGTGTGTATGTGTGTCTGTGAATGTATGTGTGTGTGTGTCTGTGTCTGTAAGTGCGTGTGTCTGTGAATGTATGTGTGTGTCTGTGAGTGTATGTGTCTGTAAGTGAGTGTGTGTCTGTGAATGTATGTGTGTGTGCCTGTGTGTGTGTGTGCCTGTAAGTGTGTGTGTGTCTGTGAATGTATGTTGTGTGTCTGTGAATATATGTGTGTGTGTCTGAGTATGTGTGTGTGAGTGTGTGTACGCGTGTATATATATATATATATATATATATACACACACACACACACACACGAGTGTATATTTTTTTGGGGGGGTGGGAATCTTGGGAGAGATCCCACACTTTATTCCCCAGGACTTGACCCCTGCCGGCAGGGGAGATCTCCGGATCTCCCCTGTCGGCTCATGCAGAGCTGGCGCTATCTAAGTGCCGGCTCTGCTCTTAGCCTCCATGGGCCGGCGGGGAGATCAAAGATCTACCTCACCAGCAGCATGGAGGGAGGCAGGAGAGGACCCGGGGAGCTCTAGACAGAAGCTCCGCCAGGTTCCTCTCGCGAGATCTGAGCGTTGCCGCGGCAATGCTCAGATCTCGCAAGAGTGAACTCTAGGCCCGCAGGCTAGAGTTCACTCTCCCTTGGACAGCAAGGATCCCCCCTCCCTACATAAGGTAAGAAGGGAGGGGGTTATTTACTAATCTGCCCCCACCTTCACAATCCCTCCAAGCATACAGCACACACACACACACACACAGCACCTACACACATACAGCACCCTAACACAAACAGCGCGCACACACGGCACCCTCACATACACAGCACACAAACAGCACCCTCACACACACAGCACACTAACAGCACCCTCACAAACACACACAGCTCCCTCACACAAACAGCACACTCACAAATACACGACACAAACAGCACCCTCACACACACATATCACACAAACAGCACCCTCACACACACAGCACACTAACAGGCCCCAAACACACATACACAAACACCCTCACACACAGCACACTACCAGCACCCTCACACACAGCACACAAACAGCACCCTCACACACATAGCACACTACGAACACCCACACACACACAGCGCACCAGCAGCACACACAAACAGCAGTATATGTATGTGTGTGTATGTATATATATATATATATATATATATATATATATATATATATATATATATATACATGCGGCGTGTGTTTGTGCTTTAGGGTGCACACCCTAATGCAATAGGCTGCGCACGCCTATGTACGGTATCTGAGTATTTCTGGCTTCCTTGACCTTGGCTTTCCCTTTGACTATTCTCTATCTCTAGCGTATTAGTCCGGCCATTCTAAGGTCCAGTTTACGCTCTGTCCTTTTATTTCCTTTCCTTTTTTATGTATATGTTTACATAGTTTCTGCGTGTTGGACCACACTAGCAGCCGTGACACCATGTCCTATTTGGGACATTTTTGAAGCCGGCCAATGTAATTTACCCCATCAAACCATAGATTTTTGAAAAGTAGACACCCTAGGGTATTTCAAATGGTGGTATTTTAACACTTTCCATGCACTAATTCTACCACCAGTCTTAGACTTTTAGAGCGGTCACATGGCCCCTGGGGGTCCTAAGAAGAAGACCGATCGCCGGTGGGGGAACGGCGGCGATCGGTAAGTACATGGGGAGGAAGAGGGAGGGTAGGGGTAAACATTTTTTTACATTTAATTATACATTTTTTTTTAACTTTAACTGTGTGCCTCGACCCCTCAAGGCACTCAGTACAGGCAGAGCATTGGAAGCCTGCCTGATGGTTCCGATGCTCTGCCTCACTGTCGGGCTCCGGAGGGAGCGATCACCTGGTGTTCTCTGCCAGCCACCGGCAGTGAGGGGGGTATTGCAGCGATGCCTCAACATCGAGACATCACTGCAATACCATTAGAGCTGCTGGAAGCTATCATAATAGCTTCCAGTGCTCTAATTCCCCGTGGACATATCAGGTACGTCTGTGGTCCTTACGGACCATTTTTTGTCGGATGTACCTGATACGTCCATGGTCACTAAGGGGTTAAGCTGTAGTTGCTGGTGTCCCTTTAATTATTCCCTTACTCAATAATCTGTTATGCTTACCAAAGATCAATGGGGATTGATTAAATGTATAGTGTAGTCTTTAATATTTTAAAGTCTAAGCACCATAACCACTGCTACATACTTAATTGGTTGTGATGCCAGTAGTTCTCTGGCACTATCCCATGTTAAAGTGGCTCTGCCAGCATTTGGGGTCTCGATGGTGAATTTGCTGCCTTATATGTATTTTAGGCTCCTGATAAACATAAAACTGTATATTTTCAAGCACTGCCTAAGCCAATTAAGGAAACATTTTAGGAATAAAAATGTGTATTCCTAATGTTTTAGTGTCCCCGTGCCTAGGTCTGGTGCCTCCACCCCACCCTATCAGCATAAAAAGGTATAAAAATACTCGATGCTGTTTACCTATCCACCTCCCATGGCATTGTCCGAGAGCAATGGCCACCTCTAGAGTTGTTCCACTCCAATGCTCCTCGAAGAGGGTACACAACGCACAACCGCGGCAAGTGTCGCACATACGTCTCAAGTTTTTCCATCGAATCACAGCTTTCCTATGGGGGCTGCTCTCACGTGACTGGTTACTGCAACAGGAAGAGCCTCTAGTGACTGTCAGGAAGACAGTCACTGGAGGTCTTTTTAATTTAATTTGAACTTTACTTTGCTTTTTTTTCTAAAAAAGATGCAATGTTGGGTGCGGAGTCTGATGGCCAAGCTGGACAGTCACAAAACACATGGACAACACATGGGCTACTGAGCAGATTTCCTAGTTTTATTGGAATTCTACCTTATTCTTGAATATTACTCTTACATGCAGAAAGATTGCCTCTAGTTATCTGTTGTTTGGAGAACGCTTAAGGGGCTGATTTCCCCTAGGCTGTTTATTGCCGGAGCTTACTGCTTCTCTAACGAGGGAAACCGCTAATCCCACACTAATTTCTCCACTTGTTCAGCTGTGAAGCTTCCCTGACAGACCTCCGTCCCCTCCCTCAGTGAGGAGGCTGCTACTCTTATCAATCTTGGACTGTCCCAGCATACCAAGGCACAAAATCCTAATCTACAAGATGGCAGTGTGACCACTGCATCAGGTCCACAATTGGAGGATTTGCTGGCTAAAAATTACTGGCTGTTTGAGAGACACACAGCTCAGATAAACCGACTAGCGATATCACACTTACCTCCTTCTTATCTGCCGGATGGAAACACGCTCGGGCCCAAAGACAGGTGTGACGAAGTGCCCTTCGCCACTTGGTCCTGGAGAGGCCTGCTTGCCAGCCTCCTCCCCTGTGACTATGACTCTTTGATGTATTTGGCTTTAAAGCCCCTATTCTACCTTCAGACAGACTATTTATGTAGATTGCTTTATTTCTCTTATGTTTTAGTCACCCTGTACCCATTATAGGTGCAGGGTGTGTGTAATGTAATTGTTTATAGTGTGTGTGTGTACTGTGAAATGTATTGCCTGCTCTCCTGTACTGCCGAGGTTTGCTACCAACTAGGTGGATTTGGCTATGGAGCTTGTCTAGTGCCCTCTGTTGGTAGCAACAGCAATATGCACTACCTGAATAGCAAGACTGGTTCATTTGCATGTTCGGTTAGATTTGCATATTGCTAATTCTGCTAAGATATTTTCTGTTAAATATTGTCTCCCCTACCCCTTTGCCATTGTGTTATAATAAGTCACTGTATGTTGCCTGCTATGATTTGACTGTTTGTAATTTTATTGAGTTTTCACAGCAATGTTAATGTAATGACTATATGGGCTAGTCCCAAGTAAAATAAAGTTATAGACTTTCTTGATCTCTCAAAATGTAGATATAGTTCTTCTTGATCTCTCAAAATGTAGCCTTGTCTCGTTATTGGAGGGAGCTGTAATAATCACCCTGGGGATTGCTATGCTCTACATACTCCCCTGAGCTTGAATCACTTAGCTCTTTAAAGAGCTTGTTCCTGCTACGCTCTCCTTGGAGGAGAGATCTTCCCCACACAGACCTGGATGCTGGAGGTTCATGCAGGGTGGAAGGAAGAGGTCTTTCCCACACGGTCCTGGAGGACAGAAGCTGATCAAGGGTGGAAGGAAGACGGCGAGACTCCAGTCAAGCTACGGCGGTTGCGGAGTCTGCGGTGGTTGTGGTGTGCAATGCTTGTGGTCCTCGGCGCAAGCTAGGAAGCGTCCATCAACGGAGGGTACTCGGTCGGAGTATGGGGAGCTCCGTTACAACAGGCATTTCAGCTGTGGCATTCCTTGATGTAGGCGCCTACCTAGGATCAGGGCCAGCCTTAAATCATTAGGCGTCCTGTGCGAAAAATCTTAATAGCACACTCCTCCCATCTTGTGTGTGTATAATGAATAATTCTGGCCTGCAGACTATGAATAAATGTTAGCTCAGGAATTTACAGTGTCGAAGCTGTAGCAATAGGTAGTACACATTTACAGGCAGACAGTCACACACTGTTAAAGACACATAGTCTCAGGCAGGCACGCACGCATTATGGCTGGAATGGGGGAGTGAAAGCTGTAGCCTATTTGTTGGGGCAGGTAGGTTTTAGCCCTGCTTCCATCCCCACTGCCACACATTAGTCCCGGCTGAAGAATAACGTGCTCTAGCCAGCCATACCTGCTCCTGTCTCCCAGCCATGTGCAAGCTGTGTCGGTTGCATGGCACCCCCGGGTACCTGCTCATGTCTCCTGGCCATATGCGAGCTGTTTCTGCCACATGGCACCCCCTGCTCCATGGAACCCTGTGTAGCCACACAGCTCACACACCCCTAAGGCCAGCCTGTCTCACTGTGCCATCAAGACAGCCAGGCGTGGTCACCCCTGCATCCTAAGCCTGAGCCTGCCTCTGAGCCACTTACTTTGGTTCTAACCTTGTTTTCCTGGTGTTGCCTGCAGCACTAGGGGGCTGGACATCACCAGTTGCTCCTACCTGTCCATCTAAGTTCACCTGAGGCAGTTTATTCATTAGCATGGCATAAAACACTGCCACTCCCTGAGAACATTGTCAGTTTGTTGTTTCTTAAGACTGACTTGGCTTGTGACCCTTTCTGTTTGGATTATTTGTTATTGCCTGTTCGCTGCCTGCCCTGACTTTTGGAATCCTGTCTGACTACTCTTCTGGATTTACCCTTGTCTGTTTCCTCGTACGTGGTTACTGTTCCTGCCTAAGCCACTGTGCACAGATTCACAGCCCAGGTAGCTTCTGATCTGGTTACCGTGGGCTGTGTTTATCTGCAAGGGTAAGCACAAATCTCTGCCTACCGGACTCCCAACTAAGGTAAGCCGTGACACTCGGGCCGGCCTTAGGTGTTCAGGCGCCCTGTGCGAGCCAATTTTGCACACACCCCCCCCCCGCCATCTTTGTTTGACCCCCTCTAGACAATTTCAGGCACATTCACAATCTGTCAAGAAAAAAAGTGGAAGATAGGTTAGCGCTAATAATATAAAAAGTAGGCAGCAACCTAACAGAGGGTCACCCTCTAACCCTCTGGAGTGAGAATATACAGGATAAAAGAGACAAAGGCTGCGCCAAAATAAAACTAAATAAAATACAGTAAAATTAGTCCCAATAAAAAATGAAAGAATAATAAAATGTCTTTTTCACACGTTCCACTGGTAGGGTGTTCTCTCTTTCTATGATGCTTTGGATCCTCCCGTGATATGGAAAACACAAAAGGGAAAAGGACCAATTGTGCAGAGTGTATGGGATACGTGGCAGAAAAGTAATAAGATGTAATACACTCACATTTGCATGAGCTATAACCAGCTCAAGGGTGTTCAGCAGTATAATCCCTGCTTGTAGGATATAACGAATTCTTGTCCACTTTGGGTCTGGTGCTGTCCAATTCTCAGGAGAAGGGAAAAAATAGGGACAACAGATAGTGCTCTCTGATGATAAAATGTGGTATACAAAAGAAAAAGAAATATACTCACAAATTAAAGTGCAGATGAACTGCACTTGAGATATGGCTTGGGCGGTATAATCCCCACCTCAGGATATATAAAATGCCAGGAAAGGAGATAAAAAATTATTGTAATAAAAATAATACTAATAATAATATGAATGGCACAGAAGTATAGCCAAACTTAATTTATTATTTAAAATACACAATAAAATCCATTAACGCGTTTCACCACTGGGGTTTTATCAAAATGGAATAATTCACAATCTGTCGCCTGCACCCTCTTCAACAAAACCCTGCCCCCTTTATCAGTCCCATGCCCCCCTTCATCAGTCCCCTGCCCCACTTTATCACCAGTCTACGGGCCCACTGTTTATCACCAGCCCCCTTCCCCCTTATATCACTAGCCCCCTGCCCCCCTTTATCACTAGCCACCTGCTCACTTCAATTAAACGCAATCGTTTTATATCTATCTCTATCTATCTATCTATCTATAGATCTATATATATATATATATATATATATATATATAAAGCAATAAGGACAAGCACTTACATTAAAAGCTGCTGCTCCCTGGACCCAGCTGTCTGTTTTTCCTACTCTGCCTAATGTTGCGACTGAAGAGCACCTGCCGCCCTCACACCCACTGAGCGGATCCTTCCGACGTCGGGCCCCCACGCTTCTCCTCCACGCTCCTCCTGCATTCCAATTTGGGCCGGTTTGTCAGTGACTGACTGCGAGCTGTGTTGGCCACCTGGCACCCCTGTTGCCATGGCGCCCTGTGCGGCCGCACAGCTCACATACCCCAAAGGCCAGCCCTGGTTACAGTCACACAAAAAGGCAGACAGTCAGGCACAGTTACAATCAGGTACAGTCTCACACGTACAGACAGTCATACACAGAGTACAGTCTCACACACACACACACACACACACACACACACACACACACACAGGCAGACACTGCTACAGACAGTCACACACAGAGTACAGTCTCACACACACAGGCAGACAGTCACACACAGAGTACAGTCTCACACACACAGGCAGACAGTCACACACAGATTACAGCCTCACGCACACACAGGCAGACAGTCACACACAGAGTACAGTCTCACACACACAGACAGTCAGTCAGACATTGTTACAGACACTCACGCACAGAGTACAGTTTCACACACAGACAGTCAGTCAGTCAGTCACACACAGAGTACAGTCTCTCTCTCACACACACACACACACAGGCAGACACTCACAGACAGAGTACAGTTACACACAGAGTACAGTCTCTCACACACACACAGGCAGACACTCACACACAGAGTACAGTCTCTCTCTCTCTCACACACACACACACACACACACACACTACAGTCACACACAGAGTACAGTCACACACAGAGTACAGTCTCTCACACACAGACACACACACACACACACAGAGTACAGTCTCTCTCTCACACACACACACACACACTACAGTCACACACAGAGTACAGTCTCTCTCACACACACACACACACACACAGGCAGACACACACAGAGTACAGTCTCTCTCTCACACACACACAGTCACACACAGAGTACAGTCACACACAGAGTACAGTCTCTCACACACACACACACACGGGCAGACACACACACAGAGTACAGTCTCTCTCACACACACACACACACACACTACAGTCACACACAGAGTACAGTCACACACAGAGTACAGTCTCTCACACACACACAGGCAGACACTCACACACAGAGTACAGTCTCTCACACACACACACACACTACAGTCACACACAGAGTTACCTGGAAGGGATTAGTGGAAGCAGGGATTCTTTTCTCTGCAGCAAGTATTTGGAGCTTCAGTTAGCTGCAAGCTCCACCCCGGCTGCTTTTTAGCCCCCTCCTCCTCCATGTGGTAAGCCCCGCCCCGCCGTCTAATAAGCCCCACCCCTTCACTTTCATAGTCCCCAGTGGGAAATAATGAACTCTCCAGCCGGGGACTTGCTTCAGCTCCCCCTGCACTCACCCGGCCATGTGCGAGCTGTGCCGGCCACAGGGTGCCCCCTGCTCCATGGCTCCCTGTGCGGCCGCACTGCTCGCACACCCCTAAGGCCGGCCCTGGTGACACTCGGCTGAAAGCCCACAGAGAAATATACCCCTCTCACTGCACACATCCATTGAGGACTTCACAGAAGAAGATCTCTTGACCCTGGAGACTGTACTCTCTGGGGAAAAATGGTTCAGACTTTATTTCTGTCTGGGACAGTGGAGCATAAGTGACAGACAATGTACAGGCCCGGGGCTGGCATAGCGAGGTTATGGGGCTCTTTTGCGTCTGTAATTTACTGCTGAGTGGCATTCACATGCCTTCTCCAATTTTGCCCAACAATGGGCATAGGTTGACCGGTGATTCACAATAAAAAGCTGCCTTTCCGTCAGGCCTTACATTATGCCTCAGTTAATGTAGCACCAAGGAGCCAAAGCGCAGCTTAGCGGAGGAGGGCCTTGACAGGGGTTAGGAGGCGGGCATAGGAGGAGCCGGCCAGGACTGGGTGGTTGTGGGTAATAGGGCTGGTCTACTTAAATAGGCAGCCATTTTAGGCAGAGCACATTTAATTTCTTACCTAGCCGAGTTTGTGTGCACCCTGGTGTTCACTGCTTTTCTGGGTGAGGTTTTCCCCTTTTTGTCTCCTCTGCAGGGCCATGGAAGACGTGGAGAGGTTGCTGGCTGGAATCCGGACGGCGGCGCTGCGACAGGACGCGGGCTGGGTTCGGGCCCAACTGGACCAGATCCTGACGGCGGCGGCGGAGAGGGATGGCGGCGGAGAGAGGCCACAATGGGCCAGGAGGCCCCCGCGGCGTCTGAGTCCTGGATCGGGACTGGAGGATGGAGGTGTCGGCGGAATGGAGGCCGCGGGCGGAAGCGGCACGTGCAGCAGGCCCGCGGACCCCGTGGTTGAGGCCCCGCCTCCCGCGGCGCGGCCCGGGCCTAGGCGAGGTGCTTCCCGGCGGGTGGCGGCTGCGGAGGCTGACGGTGCGCACCCCGGACCGGGTAGGGTGGCACCCGGCGTGCGGAGGCGTGCGGCTGAAGAACGGCCCTCCCCAGGGCCTGGCCCGTCTGGGATGCAGCCCGGGAGGGCACCCACTACACTGGAGGCCGGGAAGGACGGGGCCCAGGGCAGGACGGCCCGGAGAGGGCCCCTGGCGAGCCGGAAGCAGCAGGCAAGTGCTGGGGATCCTCAAGGGGCCCCCCATGATGTGGCTGGCATAAAGGGTACTCGGGGGAAGGACAGGGCCCAGGCTGTAGGGGACAAGGGGGGTCGGGCTTCCCCTAAGAGACTGGTAGTGGGGGAGGGGGGGCCGGTTAGCCGAGGGCAGAAGGTGGCAGGGGGTGGTCGGGCTGTTTTGGCACAGGGGTCCAGTGGTAGGGTGGCCGGAGAAGGGGAGGTAGGGGAGGTAGGCAGGCAGAGGGCTCTTTCCCCTGGTAGGTCAGGGGGTTTGTCTAGGAGGGCTGGACAGGGGGTAGTGGGGGTTCGGGGGGGGAAGCGTAGGGGCAGTTTTTCAGGGCGCAGTGGGGGTGAGGAGGGTGGGGCCCTTAGTAGTTCAGGGGCGGAGAGGGGGGGGCGTAGGCGGGGTCGGCCCAGTGTTAGGTCGGGTTCCGGGTCTAGCAGTGGGAGTCCCTCCCCAGTTAGGTGCGCTAGGGCCGGTAGGCATTTCGAGAGGCGGCGACGTCGATCTTCATCTAGTGGGTCCGCGGGTGGTAGGGGGGGTCCCCCAGGCATGGTCGACGGGGGCAGGTTTTAGGTGGTGTCGGTAGGAGTCGTAGCCCGCGGGGTGTGGCCCCTGGGAAGCAGCGACAGGACAGCGGGTACCGGGAGGCCTTGGTGGTCGGCAGGCGCTCCCTGGGTCGGGACGGGAGGGCTGCTGGGGAACAGTGCACCCTGCCCAGGACTTCTTCTCCTCATTTCAGGTCACGGAGCCGCTCTTCATCAGTGTGCAGGAGGCACCGGGTGAGCTCCCCGGTTGGCGGGACTTCAGTGGACGTTGCCATTCGTGGAAGCACAGCAGTTCCCATCGCAGCCCCGAGCGCTTCCGGTTCTGGGGGCTTGGCCGGTGAGTCCAACGGATCATTGCACTCAGACACACTAATACAAACACTACAATCACTGCTCCACTCATTGGGGGCGGGGGGTGATTCAGGGGTGAGCGTTGGGCAGGTGTGGGCGCAGGGGGTAGCGGCTAGTGGGCCTGGGGTGGGGCCCCCGGCGGCGCCGGCACACAGTGTAGAGGCAGGGGCCGCACCCGGCCCTGGAGATGCTGGGAACGAGCGGGCGGAACTGACTGGGGGGGTGTCGGATGCGGCAAGGCAGCACGCATACGTCTCGTTTGCCGGCCCGCTCGGGGTCCACCTTAAACAGGAGGTGAAAGACAAGATCTGGAAGGGGGAGTACTTAGAGATCTTCTCTCTCCTTCCCTTGGAGGAATTTATTGACCTCAAGGAGGAAGATAAAAAAGATGAGAAGAAGGAGGAAGAGGAGAAGCGGAAGAAGTATCGCAAGATACCGAAATCCTTTGGGAACTGGTTAAGGGCGTTTTGCGTCTTGGCCAGCGTGATAGGGGAAAAGTCACCGGGCGTCTGCTCTTCCCTATTCTGCTACTTGGACGGGATTTGGGAGGCATACCGCACCTATGGCGGGCTGGCATGGTGGCGGTATGACGAGCAGTTCCGACAGCGGTTGGCGGCTAATCCGGGTATGAGGTGGGACCAGATGGACCTGCCTCTCTGGATGAAGCTGATGATGGCGCAGAAGGCGCAGCCCTTTCAGCATGCGGCTGGCGCGAAAGGACAGTCCGCCTCGTCGGCCGCCTCGCAAAAGGGACTCTGCTGGCTGTTCAATGAAGGCCAATGCAAATGGGGTGCTTCCTGCCGATTTAAGCATGAATGCTCCGGCTGCGGGGGGGCACATGGGCTGCAGCGCTGCTTCAAGAAAGGTAAGTCCGGGGGATCGGGAGCCGGGTCCGCGGTTGGCGGTGGAGGGGCTTCCGCTGCCCAGGGGACTAACCCCAGTGAGGCTAGACGCGATGGAGCCATGGCTAAGCCGCTACGGTAATAGGGCGGACGCCGAGCTCCTCAGGGCCGGGTTCGGGCAGGGTTTCTATATCCCGTTCCAGGCTAGAGAGAGCATGGGGCACCCGCGCAACCTGAAATCGGTGGCGGAATTTCCAGGGGTGGTGCGGGAAAAGCTGGGTAAGGAAGTTATGTTGGGTAGGATGGCTGGGCCGTTTCCGGTGCCGCCGATGGAGGGCCTTCGGGTCTCCCCTCTTGGTGTGGTCCCTAAGAAGGAGCCCGGGAAGTTTCGGCTCATTCACCACCTGTCGTACCCTAAGGGCGGGTCAGTTAACGATGACATTGATAAGGAGCTGTGCTCGGTCTCTTATGCATCATTCGACCAGGCGGTCGAGCTGGTGAAGAGGGCTGGGCGTGGGGCTCTTATGGCAAAGGTTGACATTGAAGCGGCTTTTCGGCTGCTCCCTGTCCACCCGGCGTGTCATCACCTGCTGGGGTGTTTTTTCGAAGGGGGCTACTATGTGGATTTGTGCCTCCCCATGGGAGGCTCCATTTCTTGCTCCTACTTCGAAAAGTTTAGTTATTTTCTTGAATGGGTGGTGCGGGTTGAGGCCGGGGACAGGGCGGTGGTACATTACTTGGATGATTTTTTCTGTGTGGGGCCGGCTGGCTCCCCGGCTTGCCTGCACCTGCTGAGGACCATCGAATGGGTGGCTGGCCGATTTGGGGTGCCGCTAGCGGCGGAGAAGACGGAGGGCCCGACCGGGTGCCTTAGCTTCTTGGGTTTGGAGATTGATTCCGAGCTGGGGGAATGCCGTCTGCCGCTGTCCAAATTGGAGGCGCTACGGTCCAAAGTGGGTGAGGTGCGGCAGGCGCGTAAGGTGACGCTCCGGCAACTGCAGTCATTGATCGGGATGCTCAACTTCGCCTGCCAGGTGATCCCTATGGGTAGGGTGTTTAGCCGCAGCTTGTCAGCGGCTACGGCTGGGTCCCGGTCTCCACACCATTTCATACGAGTATCCTCGTCCATGCGGGCTGACTTGGGCGTGTGGGACACCTTCTTGAGGGATTTCAACGGGACGGTGTTCTTCCGACGGGAAGGCGTGTCGACAGCCGAGCTAGAGCTGTTTACTGACGCGTCGGGCAGCGTTGGGTTTGGGGCCTACTTCGGCGGGCAATGGTGCGCAGAAAAGTGGCCAGTGGCGTGGGGGCAGAGCCCCCTCATGCGTAACTTGGCCTTTCTGGAGCTGTTCCCGTTGGTGGTGGCGTTGGCCTTGTGGGGGGCTAGCTTGCGGGACCGGAGAGTGGTCTTCTTCTCGGACAACATGTCCGTGGTGCATGCGGTTAACAACCTGTCCGCAGCGTCTAGGCCAGTGGTGGCGTTGTTGCGGCGATTTGTCTTGCTGTGCATGTCCCTTAATGTGGTCTTTCGCGCGCGACATGTACCAGGGTACCTGAACGAGGTGGCTGATGCTTTGTCTCGTTTTCAGTGGACCAGGTTCCGGACGGTGGCCCCGGAGGCGCTGGACGTGGGCCTGGCGTGCCCGGACGAGATGTGGCAGTTAGGAGCGTCATGCTTGGAGGTCTTGTGAAGGCGTCGCTCGCACCGGCCACCTGGGCCGCCTACAGTAAGGTCTGGGGTGCATGGGAGCGTTCCTGGGACGGGCTGGGGAGGCGAGTGTCAGGGGAGCCGCCGCTGGACGCCTTCCTGTGGTTCATCTTCCATTTGTTGGCAAGCGGTGCGTCTCCGGCGGTAGTGGATAGAACCATGGCGGCAATGGCCTTTTGCTTCAAGCTCCGTGGGGGGGAGGACCTTACAAAAACTTTTGTTATACGGCAGGCTCTTAAGGGCTACCGAAGGGGACGTAGGGCGCCGGACACTAGGCGCCCGGTGTCGGTGCGGGTACTGGGGGGTCTGATTCGGGCCTTGCCTGACATCTGCTTCGATGGGTTTGAAGTGGCTCTGTTTACGGCGGCATTCCTCCTGGCCTTTTTTGGGGCCTTCAGGATTGGTGAGTTGGTGAGTGCCTCACGGTCTGCTTCAGGGGGCATACAGGCAGCGGGGGTTCGCATACTTGAGGGAAAGTTGGTGGTGCACCTGGCCAGGTCTAAAACTGACGTGAAAGGGGCGGGCAGGGACGTGACCCTGGGCTCCCTGCCGGGTTCAGCCTTGTGTCCGGTGGCTGCGGTGGTGCACTACTTGGAGCGGAGGCCGATGGTGGACGGGTCGTTCTTGGTGCATGCGGACGGCTCGTCGCTATCCCGCTTCCAATTCACTAAAGTTTTCCGGAAGGGCTTGGTACGACTGGGGTTGAGTGCGAGCGCCTACGGCACCCACTCATTTCGCATCGGAGCAGCCACAGAAGCTGCGCGCCTGGGACTGGGGGACGACCTGGTCAAGAGGATTGGGAGATGGGAGTCTGTCAGGTTTCGCTCTTATGTTCGTTTAGGCTTATTGGAGTGCTAGCTAGGGCGCTAGTGGGGGGAGTGGGCAATCGGTTGGGCCCGGGGGGTATTTATACTGTTCCTTTTCCTCCTTCCCCAGGTCGTGTTGCTTGGATCGTGGGCCATTCCTTCGTCTTCTGGGCCGCCAGGAGGGCTGCAGCTCGAGCGAAAGGCCAGCAGCTGGGCTTTCCAAAGGACCAGTTGACAATACAATGGCTTGGGTACAGGGGATATTGCTGGAGGGATATATGCGGGGTGGTGTTGCGGAAGGTGGCAAGCGGGGTAAGGCCCGACATGTTGGTACTACATGCGGGGGGCAACTACTTGGGCCTCATTCCGCAGCGGAGGCTAGTGAAGTGGATGAAGCAGGACCTTAACAGGCTGGTTGATCTGCTTCCCGGGGTCATGTTGGTATGGTCGGAAATGGTCCCGCGGCTGCGCTGGAGGCACGCCCGGGACTACGCGGCTTTGGATAGATGCAGGGGCAAAGTTAATAGTTTGATGGCTAGCTTTGTGAGGAAGTTGGGGGGAGTTGTGGTGAGACACGTGGAACTGGAAGGTGGTTTGCCAGGGTACTATCGCCCGGACGGCGTTCACCTGTCAGCTGTGGGCTGGGACCTGCTGAACCTGGGGCTGCAGGAGGGGATGCAAAAGGCACTCTTTCTCCGGGGTGGGGGAGCTCAGACAGCTTAAGGGGTCAAGGTCTGAGCCCGTGGCGGGTTAGGGAGCCGAGGAGGAGGAAATAGGCTCCCATGAGGAACGTCACGGACATGGAAATTGTGGTCACTGGTGGTTGGTAGGTTTCGAGTCCTGGAGGTGGCTCAGAACCTGGTGGGGTAGGGGTATCCGGGTATACCCCTACCGTGGTTATTTATGGTTGGCACTTAAATGGTTATGTTGGAATAAGGTTGAAAATTGTTAAAGATATATTTATGTGTTGGTATGTTGGGGGTCATTGCCCGTTATATTAAAAGAAGGATGCGGTTGCGAGGGCGGAGTATGGGGGCAATGACCCATATTTATATGTTAAATTATTATTATATTTATGATTGTTATTATTGATGATAACTTATTATTAAACAAATGGTTATAATGGTTAATAAAAGCTGTGGACAATTTTACCCATATACCCTAGTGTCAGTGTCTTATTGGGTTAGGGATGTGGGGTTTTTGTCCTAGGTTACGACTGCCCATATGGCGACTATACACCTGTCATGTAGCCCCAAGGAGCCAAAGCGCAGCTTAGCGGAGGAGGGCCTTTACAGGGGTTAGGAGGCGGGCTTAGGAGGAGCCGGCCAGGACTGGGTGGTTGTGGGTAATAGGGCTGGTCTACTTAAATAGGCAGCCATTTTAGGCAGAGCACATTTAATTTCTTACCTAGACGAGTTTGTCCCGCCCACCCTCCCTTGGGTTTTTTGTTTTTTAAGATCACTAATGGTTTCCCGTTTTGTCACAGCGGCGGGTTAGGGAGCCGAGGAGGAGGAAATAGGCTCCCATGAGGAACGTCACGGACATGGAAATTGTGGTCACTGGTGGTTGGTAGGTTTCGAGTCCTGGAGGTGGCTCAGAACCTGGTGGGGTAGGGGTATCCGGGTATACCCCTACCGTGGTTATTTATGGTTGGCACTTAAATGGTTATGTTGGAATAAGGTTGAAAATTGTTAAAGATATATTTATGTGTTGGTATGTTGGGGGTCATTGCCCGTTATATTAAAAGAAGGATACGGTTGCGAGGGCGGAGTATGGGGGCAATGACCCATATTTATATGTTAAATTATTATTATATTTATGATTGTTATTATTGATGATAACTTATTATTAAACAAATGGTTATAATGGTTAATAAAAGCTGTGGACAATTTTACCCATATACCCTAGTGTCAGTGTCTTATTGGGTTAGGGATGTGGGTTTTTTGTCCTAGGTTACGACTGCCCATATGGCGACTATACACCTGTCATGTTAATTTTATGTCCGTGAATTGGGCCTCAGCATTTATTTCTAAAATTTTGAGTTATGTTGCCTACCAACCGGTATTTCAGCTTCCTACATTAATCTTTATATTAATTAACTAGTGCCATTCCAGATCATGCTATTCTCATTTTACTACTAGATGTGCTTATGTTACAAAAGTCACTTCACTTAGAGCATACATGTTAATTCTATTTTATTTTATATACTAATCGTCTCATCCTGCACCTAGTGAAGTTACTGCTGCCAGATTGTCACACATGATATCTAAGCACTACAAATATTCTTCTACACATACTTAAAAACACAAATTCTTCATCTTGCATTTCTTGTACACAGGGACATTTTTAATATTGATTAGACCTTGGGCATGCATTTGATTGGGTCCACCCAACTCCATGATATGAAATTACGCCCTCCACTCCACAACGCAGTGGCGGAACTAAAGTAATCCAAAGTATTCATCCACAAAGTTCAGCTTAGTTATAGGGGCCCACTAATGCAGCCCAAATGTATTCAAAGAGCATTAAAATTACAGACATTTCAGTAACCCTCTCCCTTTATCAATGATAAATGCCCTCAGGAACTAAAGCAGAGAGGGCGCTGGTCCAAGAATTATCTTGACCCCCCCCAATAGGAAGGGTGGCCAAAAGATAGATCCCCATCTATCGTGCAACTTCAACAATGCTTTGACAGCTGGGGCTCTACCATTTAACAGTCTTGCAGGGTTGTATTTAGCACTGAGCAGTGTTTGTGTGCTTGAATGTAAGTATGTTTTTGTATGGAGTATGTTTGTGTGAATGTAGGGGTGTGTTTGTATGTGGTCAGGGCCCACCTTACTGGTGTGCGAGCTGTGCGGCTGAACTGGGTGCCATGGAGCAGGGGGCACCAGGTGGCCACACATGGCCGGGAGACAGGAGTGCAGTGGGAGCTAAATACCAATCTTCCACCCGGGACTGTGAAATAAAATAGGACGGCAGCGTTGGCGGAACTTGCGAGTGGCAGAGGTGGGGTTAAATGTAGGCGGAGCTAACAGCAACCCAAAGCTCCTGGTAACTGCTGCACAGGAAGAGGGAAGAAGGAAGGAGTCCCTGCTTCCCCAACAACTAGGCTACTTTTTGTACCCATTACTGCCCCCTTGCAGCCCATAATGGAAAGAGGTGTGTGTGTGTGAGACTGTATGCCTGTGTGTGACTGCCTGTGTGTGACTGTCTGCCTCTGTGTGTGTCTGTAACTGTCTGCCTGTGTGTGTGTTTGGACAAATAAAATTACGATTTGTGCTGCCACTGCTTGCAGCCATTTAGTTAAGAACTCCCTAAATTGCTACCCTTGAAGGATTAGGGAGCTATCTACTAAGAAACATAGAAACATAGAATGTGACGGCAGATAAGAACCATTCGGCCCATCTAGTCTGCCCAATTTTCTAAATACTTTCATTAGTCCCTGGCCTTATCTTATAGTTAGGATAGCCTTATGCCTATCCCACGCATGCTTAAACTCCTTTACTGTGTTAACCTCTACCACTTCAGCTGGAAGGCTATTCCATGCATCCACTACCCTCTCAGTAAAATAATACTTCCTGATATTATTTTTAAACCTTTGTCCCTCTAATTTAAGACTATGTCCTCTTGTTGTGGTAGTTTTTCTTCTTTTAAATATAGTCTCCTCCTTTACTGTGTTGATTCCCTTTATGTATTTAAATGTTTCTATCATATCCCCCCTGTCTCGTCTTTCCTCCAAGCTATACATGTTAAGATCCTTTAACCTTTCCTGGTAAGTTTTATCCTGCAATCCATGAACCAGTTTAGTAGCCCTTCTCTGAACTCTCTCTAAGGTATCAATATACTTCTGGAGATACGGTCTCCAGTACTGCGTACAATACTCCAAGTGACGTCTCACCAGTGTTCTGTACAATGGCATGAGCACTTCCCTCTTTCTACTGCTAATACCTCTCCCTATACAACCAAGCATTCTGCTAGCATTTCCTGCTGCTCTATTACATTGTCTGCCTACCTTTAAGTCATCTGAAATAATCACCCCTAAATCCCTTTCCTCAGATGTTGAGGTTAGGACTCTATCAAATATTCTGTACTCTGCCCTTGAGTTTTTACGTCCAAGATGCATTATCTTGCACTTATCCACATTAAATGTCAGTTGCCACAACTCTGACCATTTTTCTAGTTTACCTAAATCATTTGCCATTTGGCTTTTCCCTCCTGGAACATCAACCCTGTTACATATCTTGGTATCATCAGCAAAAAGACATACCTTACCATCAAGACCTTCTGCAATATCACTAATAAAAATATTAAAGAGAATGGGTCCAAGTACAGATCCCTGAGGTACCCCACTGGTGACAAGCCCATGCTTCGAAGAAGCTGAACCAAAATTTTTAAAAAGCCAGTCTGTTTTATTATTTTGGGCTTTCAGACAATGTTACTAATACTAAGTAAAAAATACTTACTTTAATAAAATAAGGTAGGTTAAATCCTTCCTCCTGTTCTTATCAGCCTTGCCGAGAGTAGGAGAATGTTCACGGACAGAATGACAGCCTTCTGGGCCCCTAGGCACAATTTCCAAGGTAGTAAATGTTAAATATAACTAAAAACAACACTGTCATCTTTATTCTCTAAAGTGAGAATTGCTGGCAAAAGTTAATTTTAAAATACAGGCCTAAGTATTAGAAGAATAGATACAATTTTCCAAGTCAATGTTGTTGTTCATTTTGGTTATTTAGGCCTTCCATTTGAAATTCACTCTGAATATCTGGCAGTTCTTACTTTAATGAATAACTCAGGGATAGATTTGTATGGATTGTCTGTGTGTGAATGCAGTATGTTTGAGAAGTGTATATGTGAATGTAGGAGTGTATTTGTATGTGTGTGGATGTAAGCGTGTGTGAATAAGAGATGTATCAGACATCTGTCAGTGTGTGTGTGTGTGTGAATGATGGGTGTGTGTGTGAATGATGGGTGTGTATAAAATCTGTCAGAGTGTGTGAATGAGGGGTGTATTTGAAACCTCTCCAACCTCCTTCTGAGTTTCTGCACATCTCAATCTTCAGCTTGACAAAGACCTCTTAGCAGGTCGAAACGTTGCTGCTCTTTCACTTTTGTTAAACCAATAAATCTGCCTGCGGCTTGAACACTTTGAGTGCCTGGAGACTCTCGTCTTATCTTTAACACAACATGTCACCCATCTGACCCACTTCTGTCCCTTCACCCCACATTGTATTCCATCACACACAATTGTTTAACTCACCCCATCTACCAAAATCCCCTGTGGGCCTCTGCCCTGTTTTACCCACCTTATCCCACACTAACTCCTCGCCTGCTTACCGGCTCCAGTCTGATTCTCTTCCTCCCTCCATCTTCCTCAAGCAGTGTACCTGGGAAAGATCTGCTGTGTCTGCTAGGCTCCCACTCTCACTATCCACCCATCTGTAAGAGTGCTCTGTGTGGGAGGGGAGAGCAGGAGATGTGATGTCACTTCCTGTCCTTTTCCTCCCCTCCTCACACAGAGCACAGTGCAGGGAGAGAGAAGCAACTTGGATGTGAGAACAGGGGATGTGATGTCACTTCCTGTCCCCTCATATCATCCTCACACATAGCACTGTGCAGGAAGAGAGGAGACTTGGCAGTGAGAATTGGGGATGTGATGTCACTTCCTGTCCCCTCATATCATCCTCACACATAGCACTGTGCAGGAAGAGAGGAGACTTGGCAGTGAGCACAAGGGATGTGATGTCACTTCCTGTCTCCTCATACATAACACTGTGCAGGGAGACATAGACATAGAATACCTAGACGCCGCACGTCTATGGAATTCTTTGCTGAGCAGCGAGAAATGCGGCAGCCATCTTGGACCGGTCGCCGCTCTACTGAAGCAATTGAGGATCCCTTGGAAAGCCCATCTTACTAAAGGTAAGTGAAAGACTTGGGGCACTTATAGTCCTTAATGCCCCTACCCCTTAATACCCCTACCCCTTAATACCCCTACCCCATGTCATTAATGCCCCTACACACACAGTGTTAATACCCCTATCCCATAGGGGTAGGGGTATTAAGGATTAGGGATAGGGGTATTAACACTGTTTGTGTAGGGGTATTAAGGATTAGAGGTAGGGGCATTAATGACATGGGGTAGGGGTATTAAGGGGTAGGGGCATTAAGGGCTATAAGTGCCCCCAAGTCCTTCACTTACCTTTAGTGAGATGGGCTTTCCAAGGGTTCTTCAATAGCTTCAGTAGAGCGGCGACCGGTCCAAGATGGCTGCCGCATTTCTCGCCGCTCAGCACAGAATGCGGCGTCTAGGTATTCTATGTCTATGCAGGGAGAGAGAGGAGACTTGGCAGTGAGATCAGGGGATGTGATGTCACTTCCTGTCCCCTCATATCATCCTCACACATAGCACTGTGCAGGAAGAGAGGAGACTTGGCAGTGAGAATTGGGGATGTGATGTCACTTCCTGTCCCCTCATATCATCCTCACACATAGCACTGTGCAGGAAGAGAGGAGACTTGGCAGTGAGCACAGGGGATGTGATGTCACTTCCTGTCCCCTCATATCATCCTCACACATAGCTCAGGGCAGGGAGAGAGGCGACTTGGCAGTGAGCACAAGGGATGTGATGTCACTTCCTGTCCCCTCATATCATCCTCACACATAGCACTGTGCAGGAAGAGAGGAGACTTGGCAGTGAGCACAAGGGATGTGATGTAACTTCCTGTCCCCTCATATCATCCTCATACATAGCACTGTGCAGGGAGAGAGAGGAGATGTGGCAGTGAGAATAGGGGATGTGATGTCACTTCCTGTCCCCTCCTACCATCCTCACACAGAGCACTGTGCAGGGAGAGAGAGGAGACTGGGCAGTGAGCACAAGGGATGTGATGTCACTTCCTGTCCCCTCATATCATCCTCATACATAGCACTGTGCAGGGAGAGAGAGGAGACTTGGCAGTGAGAGCCCGGGATGTGATGTCACTTCCTGTCCCCTCATACCATCCTCACACAGAGCACTGGGCAGGGAGAGAGGAGACTTGGCAGTGAGAGCCCGGGATGTGCTATCAAATTTGCTTACTCTATATAAATAATAATGTGATGACAATTCCTGTCCCCACCTCCTATCTTCACACAGAGCACTGTGCAGGGAGAGAGAGGAGACCTGCTAGGTCTCACACTGAACAGGGAATTCATGTGCAGGGCGATAGGTTGAAGGGGCCTTCTGTGTCATCATGGGCCCCCTGAAACCTTTTACTGGAATTTATTTGCATAGCTTCTTTCTGCTCTCCACCGCAGAACCATAGGTGTGCAGCCAAGCCCCTGACTGCTTTAGGCCCGCAATGTGCCTGTGGTCAGTCTGCCCCTGGGTTGCCTGCTGTTATTAAAAAAAGACAAGAGACTGTGCAGCTATTTCTGTCCAGTCGCTAATTCAATAAGGGGGAACCTGTGTCTATGCCCCTATGGATTAGCACTTAATAAAATAATTACACGGGGGGAGCATAATGTCCCCACCTAAGAGTGAGGTAAATTAAACTAAATGGGGGCGGGGGGTTCCTAGTTTGAGGGCTATTAAAATAATGACCATAGTGTACCCCAGCTCTCACGCATTGGCAGCCTGTGGAGGCCATAAATAATACAGTGGGGTAGTCCTATTGTCCCCCTAGCGCTCAACCATTGGCTATGGGTAGAGGCTGGTAATAAATATGAACCCCCCCCCCTGAAATTTTGTCCAACTAGCAATTAGTTTTTTATTTCATTCAGTGTTATTTGTATCCATTCATTCGTCTTTCAGATGACAGATAGCCCAAGCCTACCATCAGTAGAAGGGATGCACAAAGATCTTGTGACGCAACGAAGAAGGACAAGACAGAGAGGTGAGCATTGTGGGAGAATTTTCAGTGACAAAGGAAGGTGAGCATTGTGTGAAACTCACTTTTGTCGGGAGTAGGAAAAAAACACAAGACAAAGTCGTCCCTGCTTTGTCTTATAATTCAAAGAAAAATAGGTCCGAAATTTTATAAAATTAAGAACAGATTCTGAAAGAGGAAGTGAAGAAAGGTAAGTTGGTAAGTTTTAGGCGACAGAGACAGACCTTTCACTTCATCATAGTATTCTCTTATCTAGTCACCCTGGAAGGGCATACAGCATGTCACCTTTCCACAATCTCTCTGGCGACTTGACATAAAGAAGGACATGAATAACTATGTTCTAATCTGTCAGGAATATGGCTGCAATCAAAAGGTCGAGTTACTTTCCTTGTGGTCTACAAGTACTGCTAGTGTCACTCAAAGTTGGTCTCACTAATCCACTAACGTAAACACACAGCTGTGTGTTCTTCTATGGAATTTACACCTTTGAGTAATTCATTACAAATCACATGGAAACAATCCAAGCACTATAAACAGTAAGAGTATGGTGTTTGGAGTATTCCTTTAACCTTTTTGTTCTGAGATCCTCTGCTTTCCGTTTTTCCCGCCCACCCGTAAATATAAAATATATATTATTTAGCCAATTGCGTCATAACCCAGTGTGGTCCAGGGACAGACAGAGTAAACATTACACTCCCAATATGGAGGATAAACAAACATTGTTCTCTGTATGCTTTCCCTATGCTGACTGCCAGGTACAAAGGACAGAGTTTTAACAATAACTGACGGGGAGCCAAGATGGCAGCACCCAGTTGCAGGATAAAGACGTGTGGATTTCTGCATTTTATTTTTGACACCTCACAAATATATATTTATTAAGTATAGGGATAACTAAATCTAAAATGAGAAATTATGGGAAGTGACATTTAATATTCTATACCCTTATTCAACATATTGGTTGTGTCCCACAGACTCAGCCAATATTCATAAATATACACAAGACAAATTATTTACTAAATTAAACTAAAAACCAAAAGATGAAACTGCATTCAATCCATATATGAAGTCTGGGTGCAACCAAACCTGGGGCCAGCACCAAGGGCCAAGATGTAGTTTGAAATCACTGAAACAAAAAGTTCAGTCACTCCAAGGCTTAGATTGGCATTTTATTGAACTGCAGTGTCTAGTTCATATACTTTAGGAATTATTATCTCTTACTCTGTTAATTGAACTTTAAAGGCACACTATAGGCATCTCATTGAAGTGGTCTTGGTGCAGTGTACCTTTCCCCTTAACCCTACAACTGTAATTATTGAGAAACTGCAGTAACTACCAGACAGCCACTAGAGGCTCTTCCGAATTCTTAGCGGACTTTTGGTCTGCTAAATGATGCTGGATGTTCTCACACGTTGCATAAGATTATCCAGCGTCAACTAAAACTCCATTTAAAAGCATTGATTTAATGCTTTCCTATGGGGAAGTACTAATACGATCAAGGTGCTCGTCGTGCATGGCTACTAGGTACCCCCTGCTGGCTTACATGGGCACTGGAGCCTTACTCAGCGCAGGCGGACATCGGCGCTGGAATCAGGTAAGTTACAAAATGGTTTTTAATCCTTTATCAGCTGTGGGGGGGGGGGGGGGGGGTAGGGGTGGCATAGGGTATTATAGTACTAAGAATGCAACTTTGTATTCCTAACACTATAGTTTCCCTTTAACCACACATAGGAGGCAACTTAAGGCAACCAGAGCATTTTGTCTCAATAAAGTAATCTGAGTGCTTTTGCTTCTGCATTGTAAAACATTGCTGTTTGGAGATATAGCAATGTTTTATTTTCAGGGGTAAACACACATCTAGTAGCTGTCTTCCTTGCAGCCACTAGAGGGTGCTTCTGTGTCCAGAACTCAGCCGTGCTTGGTTCTTTGTTAATTGTAAATTTGATTGGAGGAGCATGTTCTAACACAGAAGCAGAGAGTTGGACAAGAAGCGTAGAGTCAGAGGAGGTGGAGCGGGTGGCTGCAAGGGTAGTAAAACCCTTTTCTAAAATGTGATTTAGAGAGGCCCAGAAATATAACTATGATTCTAGAGCACGATAGTGTTTATACATATTTGTTTTCTTAAAACTATAATGTTTCTTTAGTAAAGCAAGATAATAGATAAGACGTTCTCAATTAAAACACATGAAACTATACTGTATTTCTATCTAAAGTAAGTGTATACATCCAGTAACCCTTAACCACAACCAAAGGGGCGAATGAGGAGATCTGTCTGTAGGAAAACAGAAAATGGTGTTTTGTTTGTAGTGACTGTGTATATGCTTGTGTGGGTGGCTTCCCAGTGGTCCAGGTCAAGGACAGAAGCTGAGGGCTGCTCTACTCCAGTGCAGATACCCGTTCACAGGAGGAAGCGCTGCAATGCTTAAATTCCGGATTGTCCCTCACCACCTGCAATCACCGCTCGGTTTGCATTGGCACTGCAGGTCCCCTCTTCCTCCCACCTCCCATCCCCGGTTGCTGAAGGGGTCAAAACCCCTTCAGTCACTTACCAGAGGCAGCGACATGTCCCACGTCGCTGCTTCTTCCTCCGCCGCCGCTCCTCACCTTCATTACGTCAGCTGGCGGGGGAGACCGATCCCCTTCGCTGGCTGGGGAGACCTAATGTGCATGCCTCTCATTAGACCTCTCCATATAGGAAAGCATTGAAAATGCTTTCCTATGGGGATTTTAGCGACGCTGGAGGTCCTCACATAGCGCGAGGACATCCAGCGACGCTCTAGCACAGATAATCTGTGCTGTGATCCCGGAAGTGCCCTCTGGTGGCTGTCTAGTTGACAGCCACTAGGGGAGGACTTAACCCTGCAAGGTAATTATTGCAGTTTATGAAAACTGCAATAATTACACTTGCAGGGTCAAGGGTAGAGGGAGTTGGCACCCAGACCACTCCAATGGGCAGAAGTGGTCTGGGTGCCTGGAGTGTCCCTTTAAATATTTATTAAATATATAATATATAAATATCTATTGAGATTGTTTGTTTTACTGCTCCTCCTTTATTTTCTTTTTCTCACTTGATCTACAAATAAAATCAACTTTTAATAACTGTCCCCTAGCTATCAAACATCTTTTTATTACCATCATAACTCAAATCACGACCCTAGCCGAACATTGTGCATATCGGTGGTTCGTGATTTGGGTACATTTTGGTTCGTAGTTCAGGAATTCGTCCAATCATCCCATCGGCTCACATTCAGCCGAATTGCCCTCAGCTCCCAACGAATCCCCATTAGGCGGATTCTTCGTATTTCGGGAAAACACGTATCCAAAGCTATTTTCAGAATGATATTTGTAGTGAAATAATACAATTGCAATGTGCTCAAGCAATCTTTCCAATGTGTTTAACCCCTTAAGGACACATGACACATGTGACATGTCATGATTCCCTTTTATTCCAGAAGTTTGGTCCTTAAGGGGTTAAACCCATTCGTTTGTGAGCTCCTTTATTTCAAGTGTGCATGGTCAATATAATAATCTGTTTTATTCTCTCAGTAAATTCTATGACGTACATTTTTTTCTTAAGTAATATATTTCATTTATATTTAATTTCTTAACAGAATTAGTTAGTTCCTTGAAAATAAAAATTGATAACAATTCTAGATATAATTAATCCCTTAATTTTCTTTTTATTTTGCTGGAGATGACAATTTGTGCACCAAGTGCTGTTAAAATACCAAGAGAAATCTTTAAATAGTATAGTAGCTTTCTACTGAAGAAATCAAAAGCACTTTACACCTCTCCAACTCTCAAAAAGCCCAAATAACGTCATGTGTAAAATACTACGGGATTAAATGCCTGACTTGGCTTTCCGTGACAAGTGACAATGTCCCCAGACAGAGAGGTCTGAAATGTATACAGCGGATATTCTATAGGCAGCTAAGCTAGTAAGGCAATATCTATTAAAGCAAAAATTCTATAATTCTGTTAATTAAAGCCCAAAGCAGAAACATTACAGTAAAAATTACCCCACTTTTAACTCTTTGCTATGGCATTTTCCTACCTTTACCTTGTTAAATATGTTTCTTAGTTTAGAGGTTCTTGAATTTGTAACAAATCGGATGTTAAAGTGAACAGGGTGTTGAGAAAGTGACGAATGTGTTTATATGACAGAAAAAAGTGCTGCCACCTACTGGTTAATACTGTTCTAAAAGATATTCACACGTTTCATATGAGTGTAGTTTTAGTGACTAAGGTCTATACCAGAGAAAAAAAAAAAACACAAAAGATATTAGGTGCTTCTAGTGAAGGATTCCCCAAATATGCTTGTTTTTTTATACTATATTACTTGTTTTAGCTTTCTGTCCCATATTGATGCTCGCTACTAATACCTACATGCTGCACAGTTACTATTTAGACTTTTTGGAACTCATGCGCGAGCTATCTGGATGCCGCGTAGGCGCAGATCATCGGTTGTAATTGGCATGTCCAAGCCGCTACCTTTGAGTGACACCCGTGATTACCAATAAGAAAAGACTCTTCCGAATAGATGTGATACGTCACTTCCAGTCGATGCTCGAAAAAACCTCTGAAGCAACACGTTTTCTAACTCCACCAATAAGAACTATTTTGGTAATTTGAACTTTAAAGGAAGCCAATGAACATTGTTATGTACGAAAATGAAAATCAGGCCTCTCACCCCCCTGGGGTATATGAATATAGGTCTTGATAGTAGATCAAAAACAAAGTATATCTTTAAAGAAACGGATAAAAAGAGCCATACATGGTGAAGTATGTATAAAAATGTACAAAAAATATTTATTGGAAACACTTACAGACATAGAATGGTAGTAGGCATATCTCCACTCTCAGTGGAACTGGATGGCAGTATAGAAGTAGAAAGCACGAATCCAATTCGAAATTGCAGAGAGCAGGAACAATAAATCAGCATACAATAAAATAAAATAAAAATAACAGGCAGTAAAGTCCAATATCCAACGCGTTTCGTCCAGGTATGTAAGGGACTTCTTCAGGGATATGTAGAAATTCATCCATGGAGGAACTTCTTATACCCGTCGCAATCTTCTTTCATTCCGTTCACCGGCGGCGTGCGTTCCAGATTGGAACTCAAGGCGGAACTTCCTGTATCGTCCGTCTTCCAAAGTGCGCATGTGCGGAAAAACAAAGTTCTATGCGCTCGAGAATCGAGCGCATCAATGCGCATGCGTGAGGTCTGAATAGAGAAAAAGTGTACACAGCAATTTAAGCGAACAACAAGTGGAATAGGTATCAAAGAATATATATAAAGCCAATAACCCATAAATCTTACTATTATTATACCATAACCCAAAATGGATAGATGTATATTTAGAGACAAAGGCACTATAGTTAAACATAACTATATATATATAAAAAAAATATATATAAAAAAATATATATAATAATTATATATAATGAAAATAAAAAACTACTATTAAAAACTACTATTACTATGAGCCGCACCACTAGAAAACTCCACATTAGACTTTTAGAACACTTTAATAACATCAAAAAGGGTAAACTCGATCACAGTGTTCCAAAACATTGTAGTACATGCCCACTTTTTCGGTGGGAAAATTTTCAAGCCTTTGGCATAGAACATATCATCTTAGGATGTAGAGGAGGAGACAAACTCCAAGAACTAATTCACCAAGAAGCCTTTTGGATATACACTTTAAGAACATTACACTCTGGCCTGAATGCTGAAATAGACTTACATGGTCTTATTTAGCATCTTATTAGAATACTATATTAGATTTTTATCATTTTTTAGATATGCTAATTTTCTTCTTTCTTCTTTCTCTTGTATTTATATATTATTATTTGTTTTTATGAAATCTTCTTTATTATACTATTTTCCTTAATATTTGGTTTTGTTGTCTTATTTATTATTTTTTTTATTATTTTCTAATAGTAGTTTTTATTTTCATTATATATAATTATTATATATATTTTTTTATATATTTTTTTTATATATATACCGTATATACTCGAGTATAAGCCGAGTTTTTCAGCACATTTTTTGTGCTGAAAAACCCCAACTCGGCTTATACTCGAGTCAGAGTCTGTATTATGGCAATTTGCATTGCCATAATACAGACAGGGGCTGTGGGGGCTGCAGAGAGATGTTACTTACCTTTCCTGCAGCTCCTGTCAGCTCTCTCCTCCTCCGCTGGTCCGTTCAGCTCTTCTGTCAGCTCACAGTGTAAATCTCGCGAGAGCCGCGGCTCTCGCGAGATTTACACTGGGAGCTGACCGAGGTGCTGAACGGACCGGCGGAGGAGGAGAGAGCTGACAGGAGCTGCAGGAAAGGTAAGTAACATCTCTCTGCAGCCCCCACAGCCCCTTCCTACACAGTGCCCATCCACTGGACCACCAGGGAAGGAGAGCCCCCCTCCCTGGCCAGCTAGCAAGCAGGGAGGGGGGACGAAAAAATGCATATATATATTAATAATAATAAAAAAATAAAATAATAATTAAATAAATAATAATAATAAAATAAAAAAATAATAATAATAAAAAAAAATGTAATGAAACAAAAAAATATATTAAAATAATAATTAAAAAATAAAAATGCCCACCCCCCACCAAGGCTCTGCATCACACTCTGCATTACACACACACTGCACTCATACACACACACACACACACTGCATTCATGCACACACACTGCATTCATACACACACACAGCACTCATACACACACACAGCACTCATACACACAGCATTCTCATACACACACACTGCACTCATACACAGCATTCATACACACACACAGCATTCATACACAGCATTCATACACACACACAGCATTCATACACACACACTGCATTCATACACACACACTGCACTCATACACACACACTGCACTCATACACACACACTGCATTCATACACACACACACTGCACTCATACACACAGCATTCTCATACACACACACTGCACTCATACACACATCATTCATACACACACTGCATTCATGCACACACACTGCATTCTCATACACACTGAATTCATACACACTGAATTCATACACACACACACAGCATTCTCATACACACAGCATTCTCATACACACACACACACTGCACTCATACACACAACATTCATACACACACAGCATTCATACACACACACAGCATTCATACACACACACTGCACTCATACACACACACTGCACTCATACACACACACACTGCACTCATACACACACACTGCATTCATACACACACACTGCATTCATACACACACACACTGCACTCATACACACAGCATTCATACACACACACTGAACTCATACACCCACTGCATTCTCATACACACACACTGCACTCATACACACAGCATTCTCATACACACACACTGCATTCATATACACACTGCACTCATATACACACTGCACTCATACACACACTGCATTCTCATACACACACTGCATTCTCATACACACACTGCATTCATTATATACACACACTGTAAATAAATATTCAATTAATATAATTTTTTAAGGATCTAATTTTATTTAGAAATTTACCAGTAGCTGCTGCATTTCCCACCATAGTCTTATACTCGAGTCAATAAGTTTTCCCAGTTTTTGGGGGTAAAATTAGGGGCCTCGGCTTATATTCGGGTCGGCTTATACTCGAGTATATACGGTAGTTATGTTTAACTATAGTGCCTTTGTCTTTAAATATACATCTATCCATTTTGGGTTATGGTATAATAGTAAGATTTATGGGTTATTGGCTTTATATATATTCTTTGATACCTATTCCACTTGTTGTTCGCTTAAATTGTCATTCCATATCATGTATATCGTAGTACTTATCTATATGGCGACATGTTCGCCTGCTGTGTACACTTTTTCTCTATTCAGACCTCACGCATGCGCATTGATGCGCTCGATTCTCGAGCGCATAGAACTTTGTTTTTCCGCACATGCGCACTTTGGAAGACGGACGATACAGGAAGTTCCGCCTTGCGTTCCAATCTGGAACGCACGCCGCCGGTGAACGGCATGAAAGAAGATTGCGACGGGTATAAGAAGTTCCTCCACCGATGAATTTCTACATATCCCTGAAGAAGTCCCTTACATAGCTGGACGAAACGCGTTGGATATTGGACTTTACTGCCTGTTATTTTTATTTTATTTTATTGTATGCTGATTTATTGTTCCTGCTCTCTGCAATTTCGAATTGGATTCGTGCTTTCTACTTCTATACTGCCATCCAGTTCCACTGAGAGTGGAGATATGCCTACTACCATTCTATGTCTGTAAGTGTTTCCAATAAATATTTTTTGTACATTTTTATACATACTTCACTATGTATGGCTCTTTTTATCCATTTCTTTAAAGACATACTTCGTTTTTGATCTACTATCAAGACATATATTCATATACCCTAGGGGGGTGAGAGGCCTGATTTTCATTTTCGTTTGTGAGTTTAATACTTAGCTTCAAACTCTCATTATTTTATTTAAACTGTATTACGCTATGATATATATTCTTATTATTTCAGATTTCACTATATTCTTATATTGAATATTCATATTCTGGATATATTCTCCAGGTTGTATTAATTACATGCCTTTTTGAAGGTGTTTTCCACTTTTTTGTCTCTGGTTTATCACTTTGGGTGTTAGTGAGGTTCACCTGGAACCCCTTCAATTTAGCAGATTGATTATCTAAGTCTAGTTGGTATACTACTGTTTTTTTTTCACACATTGTTATGTACACCTGTTTTTGATAATTGCATTGACAATCTGTGTATATAAACTGATAGTATGTACTAACAAATCACACTTCTGATGAAACCACCAAGGTGAAACACGTAAAGTGTGTTTTTTTACCATTTGGATTGTTTTTTTAGATATAACATTTTTACTATAATTTACTTATTTGATTTATTGTAGTAAAATTTATTTTATACCGAATTGATTTTGGATTGTCACCTATTTATTTTTGGCTTCCAGATTCACATATATCCCAGGTGGGGATTATACCACCAGAGCGCTTCCACACTAGAGCAGGTACATGCTCTAGTTCATGTGTCAGGATCGGGACAGGGATCCAACACGCAGAGTACAAAGAGTGGAAAGGTACGTATACCGGGCCTTAGAATGGCCGGACTAACGTACCGAGAGTAATAGAGAATAGTCAGAGACAAGCCGAGGTCGAGGGAACGGGAAGACAGATAAGCGAGAGACAAGCCGGGTCAAGGGAGAACAGAGAAGCAGGGTAGTACAACAAGCCGAGTCAAAACCAAATAGAGTAAACTAGAATACCAGAGCACTGAGTGACTAGACAAGCTAGAACCACGACAGGGCAATGAGCTGAAGAGAGAAGTAAGCTTAAATACCCTGGCTCTGGATGGTAATCACGCCTCTGACAAGTGCCAATTGGATATCGGACACTTGAGTGACAGGTCGCTCGTGATAGCGTCATGACGTCACGTATTGAGCGTCCTGCTAGAAAAGGACGTGGATTCCTCGCGGCCGGTGTTTAAGTGACTGGATGAACCGCGAGGAACGAAGGAAACAGCTCGCCTGGACGGGCAAACCACCAAATCTCTACCTCCCTTAGAGGTAGAGGCCTCAGGTACCCTGACAGTACCCCCCCTCTCAGATACGCCCACCGGGCGGAAGGAACCGGGGCGAGATGGGAAGCGGAGGTGAAATGCTCTGCGAAGGCGAGACGCATGAACGTCCTCCTGAGGTACCCAACTCCTCTCCTCAGGACCATATCCCCTCCAGTTGACCAGATATTGCAATTTTCCCCTTGAAATTCTGGAATCAATGATGGAGCTGACCTCGTACTCCTCCCGACCCTCCACCTGAACAGGACGAGGGGAGGAAACCTTAGAGGAGAATTTGTTGCAAATAAGAGGTTTCAACAAGGAGACATGAAAAGAGTTAGGAATGCGTAAGGCAGGTGGCAGAGCAAGGCGATACGCAACCGGGTTGATACGAGTGAGAATCCTGTAAGGACCTATGTAGCGAGGAGCAAACTTCATAGATGGGACTTTTAGGCGAATATTCTTAGTACTCAACCATACCCTATCCCCAGGAACAAAAACAGGAGCCGCTCTTCTATGCTTGTCAGCGTGTTTCTTGAACAACGAAGAACTATGTAATAGAATTTGCCGAGTCTGATCCCATAATCTCTTCAGGTTGGCGACATGATCATCAACCGACGGTATCCCCTGAGAAGAGGAAACCGAAGGAAAAATCGAAGGATGAAAGCCATAGTTCATGAAGAAAGGGCTAGAGCGAGTTGAATCACAAACAAGGTTATTGTGTGCGAACTCCGCCCAAGGAATCAGACCGACCCAATCGTCCTGGTGTTCGGAAACAAAGCAACGTAGATACTGTTCGATCTTTTGATTAGTACGTTCAGCAGCTCCGTTAGACTGAGGGTGATAGGCAGAGGAGAAGTTCAATTTGATACCCATTTGAGAACAAAAGGATCTCCAGAAACGTGAGACAAATTGAGAACCTCTATCAGAAACAATCTCCGAAGGAATCCCATGTAGGCGAAAAACCTCTCTCGCAAAAATCTCCGCCAATTCAGGAGAAGTCGGAAGTTTAGGTAATGGTACGAAATGAGCCATCTTAGTAAATCTATCCACCACCGTGAGAATAACAGTTTGTCTCTTGGAAGCAGGTAAATCAACGATAAAGTCTATGGACAAACAGGACCAAGGTTTCTCAGGAACGTCCAAGGGGTGTAACAGGCCACATGGAGAAGCATGAGGTAGTTTAGTCTTGGCACAAGTCTCACAAGCTGCGACGAACTCCTCAATATCTTTTCGAAGTGAAGGCCACCAGAAATCCTTGGATATCAGAGAGTATGTCTTGCGAATACCAGGATGACCAGCTATCTTACTTTCGTGAAAACATTGTAAGAGCTCCAGTTGAAGTTCAGGAGGAACAAAGTTTCTTCCCTCAGGAGTGTTTCCGGGAGCTAGATGTTGTGACTTCAAGATCTGGTCAAGTAGCGGAGAATGAATTTTAAGACTGGTATTAGCAATAATATTGCATTTGGGTACAATGGAGGACACAAGTGGTTCAACTGAAGCAGAAGGCTCAAATTGGCGAGATAGCGCATCGGCTTTAGAATTCTTTGAGCCAGGTCTGTAAGTCAGAACGTAATTGAAATGGGTAAGAAACAATGACCAACGAGCCTGCCTGGAGGACAAACGCTTGGCCTCTCCGATATAAGACAAATTTTTGTGGTCTGTTAGAATGGTAACAGGATGTAAAGTACCTTCCAATAAATGTCTCCACTCTTTCAAAGCTTTGATAACCGCTAGTAATTCTCTGTCACCAATGTCATATCTGCTCTCAGTACCGGACAATTTTTTAGAGAAAAATCCACATGGATGTAATGGTTTATCAACACCCAACCTTTGAGATAGGACAGCACCTAAACCAGTCTCTGATGCGTCTACCTCAAGCAGAAAAGGCAGGGAAGTGTCGGGGTGAACTAAAATTGGAGCGGAAGCGAAAAGCTCCTTGAGAGTTTTGAACGCAAGAAGAGCTTCAGTAGTCCAATTCTTAGTATCAGCCCCCTGTTTGGTCATATTAGTGATAGGTGCGATAATTGAAGAATAGCCCTTAATAAAGCGCCTATAATAATTGGAAAAACCAATAAATCTCTGTACGGCTTTAAGACCTTTGGGTAAAGGCCACTCTAGAATGGACTGGAGTTTATCCGGATCCATCTTAAATCCCTCCCCAGAGATCACATAGCCGAGAAAGGTTACATGGGTTTGATCAAAGCTACATTTCTCCAACTTGCAGTACAAACCATGCTGAAGAAGCTTGTGCAAAACCCTCCTGACTTGCTTGTGATGAGTCTCAATCTCACTAGAATGTATAAGTATATCATCTAGGTATACAATGACGCACTCTTGCTGAAATTCCCTAAGAACCTCATTTATCAGATCTTGGAATACCGCTGGTGCATTGCATAACCCAAAAGGCATAACCGTATATTCATAGTGACCATAGCGAGTATTGAATGCCGTCATCCACTCATGTCCCTGCTGGATTCTCACCAAGTTATATGCCCCTCTGAGGTCTAACTTGGTGAAAATTGTAGAGCCCTTCAAACGATCGAAGAGTTCGGTGATCAAGGGAATCGGGTAGGCATTTTTAATGGTTATCTTATTCAAGCCTCGATAATCAATACAAGGTCTCAAAGAACCATCTTTCTTTTTAACAAAAAAAAATCCAGCCCCGGCAGGGGAGGAGGACCTCCTGATGAATCCCTTGTCTAAATTCTCGTGAATATACTCATCTAGAACTGAGTTCTCTTTCGTAGATAATGGGTATACATGACCTCTGGGAGGCATGGTACCAGGGAGTAGGTTAATTTTGCAATCAAAGGACCTGTGTGGGGGTAAGGTATCGGCTTTCTTTTTGTCAAATACTGCCTTTAAATCTAGATACTGAGGCGGAATTTGTGTCTCTGTAGGATTGTCAGAGGTAGTCGATGTGTTAGTTAATCCGAGAGGTAAGACCTTCCGCAAGCATTTTTCTTGACAATTCTTTCCCCACGAAACTATCTCCCCTGACTCCCAATTAATAATAGGGTTGTGTCTTCTCAACCAGGAGTACCCCAGGACTATGGGAATAGACGGAGAAGAAATGAGCATTAAGGATATATCCTCTTTATGTAGGATGCCAACAGTTAAGTTAATCGGTATGGTCTCATGGAAAATAACAGGCTCAAGTAACGGTCTACCATCGATGGCCTCAACAGCCAGTGGTGTCTCTTTTAACTGGGATGGGATAGCATGCTTGGCAACAAAACCCTGATCTATAAAGCTCTCAGCAGCTCCAGAATCGATTAGTGCCATAGTCTTTACTACTCCCTTCTCCCACCTCAAAGAAACGGGTAACAGAAGCCTGAACTCTTTGTAGTTGTGAATAGAGGACAAAGTAGAAACACCCAAGGCCTGTCCTCTAGAGAAACTTAGGTGCGAGCGTTTCCCGAACGATTAGGACAATTTAGGCGTAAATGTCCTCTGACTCCACAATACATACATAAACCCTCCCTTCTTCTGTACTGTCTCTCTCTCTCTGTGAGATGAGTACTGCCTATCTGCATAGGTTCAGAAATACGTAAGTCCTCGAACTCAGAATTTTGAAAGGTAGGCGCTAGTTTAAAGGAGGGTCTACGGGTCCTATCTCGAGTGTTCTGCCTCTCTCTTATGCGTTCATCAATACGAGATATAAAAGAAATTAAATCCTCCAAATTCTCAGGGAGTTCTCTAGTAACGACCTCGTCAAGAATTACATCTGATAACCCATTCAGAAACACATCTATATAAGCCTGTTCGTTCCACTTAACTTCTGCCGCCAAGGACCTGAACTCTAGTGCATAGTCCACAAGTGTTCGATTGTCCTGTCTAAGGCGCAACAGTAATCTAGCTGCATTGACCTTTCTACCAGGAGGGTCAAAAGTTCTTCTAAACGCAGCTACAAAGGCATTATAATTATAGACTAGTGGATTATCATTCTCCCATAAAGGATTGGCCCATCTCAGAGCTTTCTCAATGAGTAAAGTAATAACAAATCCAACCTTCGCTCTATCTGTAGGATAAGAGCGGGGTTGTAATTCGAAATGGATGCTGATCTGGTTCAGAAAACCACGGCACTTCTCCGGTGACCCGCCATAACGTACTGGTGGGGTAATACGGGAAGAAGCACCTACAGTGGCTACCTCTAGACCTGAGACTGCAGGAGAAATAGAAGGAGTACGTGTCTCCTCAGGTGGGTTACTAGCACGAGACAAAAGTGCCTGTAGTGCTAGAGCCATCTGATCCATCCTATGCTCCATGGCGTCAAACCTGGGATCAGAAGAACCAAGCTGACTGTTTGTACCTGCAGGATCCATTGGCCCTGTCGTAATGTCAGGATCGGGACAGGGATCCAACACGCAGAGTACAAAGAGTGGAAAGGTACGTATACCGGGCCTTAGAATGGCCGGACTAACGTACCGAGAGTAATAGAGAATAGTCAGAGACAAGCCGAGGTCGAGGGAACGGGAAGACAGATAAGCGAGAGACAAGCCGGGTCAAGGGAGAACAGAGAAGCAGGGTAGTACAACAAGCCGAGTCAAAACCAAATAGAGTAAACTAGAATACCAGAGCACTGAGTGACTAGACAAGCTAGAACCACGACAGGGCAATGAGCTGAAGAGAGAAGTAAGCTTAAATACCCTGGCTCTGGATGGTAATCACGCCTCTGACAAGTGCCGATTGGATATCGGACACTTGAGTGACAGGTCGCTCGTGATAGCGTCATGACGTCACGTATTGAGCGTCCTGCTAGAAAAGGACGTGGATTCCTCGCGGCCGGTGTTTAAGTGACTGGATGAACCGCGAGGAACGAAGGAAACAGCTCGCCTGGACGGGCAAACCACCAAATCTCTACCTCCCTTAGAGGTAGAGGCCTCAGGTACCCTGACACATGTGAGTAAGATACTAACCTTTGTACATGCACAGTCACTTTACTATACATGTTCCACTATTTGACATCCTCATTCTTGTCTTCACATATTTGATACATTGACAACGTCTACCACCACTACTGTTGAATATACATCCCGAGATGGGGATCGTACCGTCTACGCCCAATACAGCAGAGCTCTTTGTAGCTCTATAAAGTGTGAGTGAGTTTTTGTACTATATCCCATTCTGACTGCTCTTAAAGACATACTGCACTATTATTGTTTTTCCTCTTTTTCTCTTTGAGATATAAAACATTGTGTGAAGTATAAGGATCCTTCAGATGTATGTTGGTATATTTATTATATATGTGATCTCACCTATGGGCTACACTGTATGTTAGGCGCGGTCATCTACTGTTTGTCTTTTGCTATACCAGAGTAAGCAACTCCAGATGTTGTGGACTACATCTCCCCTGATGCTTTGCCAGCATTACGGCTGTAAGAGCATTATGCGATATGCAGTCTACAACATCTGGAGTGTCGAAGGTTGCTTACCCCTGGTCTTTACGCTATAATAATTAGCTGTCATTGTCATTGCAGTTTAGACTTTTTATATTTCTCTCCTTGTTTTATTGCACTCACCCATTCCCCTTTTATCCTCCTGATACATTTGATAATTAGTTATCAATCTTCCACGTTATGTGTTGTACCTGTCTGTGTATCTCTTTTTCTGTCTATTCGGACTTCATATGGTTATCTCTTCCCAATGATCCTACCAAATGGACCTCTCAACACAGTTTCTTTTCCCGATCCACGTCACCAGCTATGCTCCCTTCTTTATTTGACGTTTGAACGTAATTCTGTAAGTGATTTCATCTTACAGTTACATAGTTACATAGCTGAAAAGAGACTCAAGTCCATCTTGTTTCAGCTCTGTCTAAAAGTGTGTAAGATTTGTTGTTTAGAACTGATCATACAGTTCACGCTTGTACATTCAATATGCCAGCAATAAGCCAATGGATCCTAATATTTGGGTTGGTAAAACGTTTCTTAGGTTCTCAATTCCTGGAACAGGCCATATTATTAATAAGGTCCAAGGCTTAGGAGCAGTGGGAAAAATTTGGTTTGGCCGAGTCTCTGTTCCAATAAGGAAATTTAATGTGGGACCTCAGATACTCGTTCATTGGAAAGCCCTGCTCGTCTGATTATTGTCTATGAAAACCATGTTTAGGTTATAAAAATGGACTGATAGTGTACTGCTAAATGTATAAATATAAATAATATGTATGTATTTTGCAGTATATAGATGCATTTTCCTGCCATTTCAGAGACCAAGTGAGAACATAGATATCAATCTAGATTTATATATACTTATTAAATATATACATATATAAATATGGATTTAAACAGCTACCCCTATTTTTCTCTTTATAGGTCACTACTCTCTTGATCTGACAATAAAATCATCTATTGGGGGCGTGGCCAGGCACATAAGGCCGTAATCAGAGGGAGCCTGATTAAACATGCCAGTTATAAAAACAAACAAAGAACTGCTAAATATAAAGACCTCATAGAACAAATAACGGAGTTGACTCATGCGAACAAACTAAACCCTTCTCAAACGCATTACGATGCCCTCAAAACTTTACAAACGCAACTAAGTGACGTAGAGACAGAAAAGACCAATTACATTTTACACAAGTACCGACATAAATTTTTTGCGCATGGTAACAAGTCCGGCGCTGCACTTGCAGCGAAGCTCAAAGAGCGCTTACCAAACTCCAAAATAGCCTACCTACTGACAACTGACAAACAAAAAATCCTACACCCGCAACATATTGTAGACGAATTTGCAAAGTACTACAGTACTTTATACAATCTCAAGGAGGTAGAGGGAGTACACGTTCCCACTCCCACCCAGGTTCAGGATTTTCTATCCAAA
This sequence comes from Pelobates fuscus, assembly GCF_036172605.1. Lineage (NCBI taxonomy): Eukaryota > Metazoa > Chordata > Amphibia > Anura > Pelobatidae > Pelobates > Pelobates fuscus. The sequence continues at coordinate 138,129,211 of NC_086326.1, read as the reverse complement.
ATCAGTCTACCTACTCTCACAGATGAGGAAATAGCACAGATCACGAGCAAATTCACGGAATCAGAGGTGGCTGCAGTGATAACTAAACTGCCCACACATAAATCTCCGGGTCCTGACGGTTTTACGAACCTGTACTACCAAACATTTGCAGGGGCATTACTCCCACATATGACACAGCTTATAAACCATTGCTACACCAACGGTAATATGCCGAAACAGATGCTTCAAGCGCATATCTCCACATTGCCAAAACCAGGCAAACCTGCCGATGTATGTCCAGACTTCCGACCCATATCCCTCCTGAACTGTGATACTAAGATTTATGCAAAACTAATAGCAGAGAGGCTGAAAGGAATACTGACACGTATTGTCCATAATGACCAATCAGGTTTTATTAAACAGAGACAGGGGTCTGACAACACCAGAAAAATACTATATATTTTAGCTCATATGGAAGCCCACCATATGGAAGGTCTTCTCCTAGCGCTGGACGCGGAGAAGGCCTTCGATAGACTAAATTGGCATTACATGGAACAGGTGTTGCTTAAGTATGCCAAGTTTCCCAATGTCTTTTATCAATGGGGTCATGGCGTTGTATAAACAACCTTCAGCCAGAGTCACGAACGCAGGCTTCGTCTCTAGCCCATTCACTATCACAAATGGGATGAGGCAGGGTTGCCCGCTTTCACCCTTACTATTTGTACTCTCCCTCGAACCCTTAGCACATATAATCAGAAACCACGCTCATATTAGGGGTATACAGGTGGGACCCAACGAATTTAAATTGGCTATGTTCGCGGATGACATTTTCATAACCTTAGCAGATCCGGGCGAATCCATGTCCTGTCTCCTGGATGTTCTCGAGGAATATAGTAGGGTCTCTTACTATAAACGTAACCAATTAAAGACCTAAGCCCTACCAATTAGACTGCAGACGGTGACGGTACAATCATTGAAGCACAAACATAAATTCGACTGGAGAACTACCCATATAACGTACCTGGGAGTGAAAATTGCACCCACACTTAGAGGAATTAACACACTCAACTTCTCCTCACTCCCACAACTATGCCTGCAATCACTACGCAAATGGAAAGATGTGTGGTTATCCTGGCTTGGAAGGATTAATGCTGTAAAAATGGTGATCCTCCGCTAGCTTTTATACGTATTTAGGATGCTTCCTCTTCCCTTGTCCGCCTCAGTAGGCAAACAACTCCAACGTCTTATAAACACGTACATCTGGGAAAATAAGAGACCACGCCTCCCGAGTGTGCTCCTACAGATTCCGGTAAACAGGGGGGGGGACAGGCCTCCCTAATATTACACTTTACCACAAGGCTGCAATACTGGAAGCAGCAATCAAACTACATGCCCCCTCACATACATTCCAATGGGTGGACATGGAAAACAATAATTTTCCACGCTCCTCAGTGGTAGACATACTGTGGACACCCAAACACCTCAGGGATAAAAGCATCTCACTGCTTCCTACGTCTAGAATCACAATCCAAATGTGGGACTACCTCCATAAACAACATGCGAGCACTGCGAAATTTTCCCCGTGGGCTCCGATAACAACGTTACATTCCATTTCCCCATGGTTATCTTTACATAAATGGAAAAACAAGGGCATTACACACATCACTGATATATATCAACATGGGGCCATTATACCCTTTCCTGATATCCAACTCAGGTATGCCTTACCGTCCAACTACATATTCTCGTACCTCCAACTCAAAAGCATAATTAAAGAAATGGTACAAACCCCGACTCAACATGCTCCCACCCTAAACCTTGATCTTATAGCTATATATAACAGGTGCCAAAAGGCGCCAATCAAAGCCAAAGCTTTATCCCTTGGATATGCCGCCTTAAGGCAACATCCCCCTCTGACGAACTTTGCTTCCAATGGCACAAAGAAGGACACCCACATTTCACTACCGATCAATGGCTAAGGTCACTTGGGGCACTCAAAGGCGTAACCTCTTGCTACACCCACATTGAGGCACACAAGAAACTTGTGATCCGGTGGTACCTCACACCTCGTAAACTACATAAAATTTACCCAGCAACCCCGAACACATGTTGGCGATGCACTAATGATATAGGGACCATGAGTCATGTTTGGTGGGACTGCCTGAATATTTTACCATTGTGGATAGAAGTCCAACGACTGGGCAAATCTCTGGGAATTATGAAGGGAACACTCACACCCACCATCAGTCTGTTCCTATTATTGCCTGCTCAGGTTTCTACACAAGACAAGCAATTATTGATTATACTACTACTAGCTGCGCGCAACCTTATAGTGTGCCACTGGAAACAACAGACCTGCCCGACGCCAAAGCAACTACACCACAAAACACAACAGTATCTGCGACATGAGATGCTGATCACATCGACACCCAGACGTAGAGACATCACACACAATAATTGGCTACGATGGTGCAACTACATAACCGACAGTCAGAACCCTCTGTAATTTACCATGCATGCATAGGCTACTCTACATACCGGGAAGGCTATATGCACAAACACAACATACAACGCACGACCGACGACAACAGGCTGGATACACATTTGTCTGTATTTACGACTGCAAAATGTGTTATGTTTGTAACGATTTATTTGTAACTATTATATTGTAACTATCTAATATATACTTGTGGATACCCCCCACCCCCTCTTCCCTTCTGTACCCCCCACATGGTTGTTTTGAAAACTCAATAAAATAAGAATTTGAAAAAAAAAACCATCATCTATTGTCATCTTGGTTGTCCCTTAACCATCCATCATCTTTTCCTATCAATCATCTCTTTTGCTCATCCATGATGCTAGTCGTTTGCTCTGTTAATTAATCCCTTAATATATATTCCGTCATGATTCCCTTTTATTCCAGAAGTTGTGTCCTTAAGGGGTTTATACACCCCTGTGACACTAAAGATATTGAATACGGCCGATCCGTCAATCAGCCTCAATTTAGACGACTTGTAATTTGTCTGAAACTGAATCAAAAACTCAACCCAGTAACTGCTTACAATAGAATGTTAAGTGTAGCAGTCCTGACTTCTCTAACAGAAAAAACACAGTAAGATGAGTCTAGTGAAGGTGTTTTACATAATTCATTTCAGTAAATCTTTCGTATATGTTGTTTTGTAATTTTGTATTTGGAGAATGGATCATCAAGCTGATATTATGTTCAGAATAACAAAAAATAACTACTCAGAAAGTATTCTAGGATTGCATTATCATGATGAAATGCAGGACGATGCAATGACCCTTTTTTTCATTCTTCTTTGAAACCAATTGGTAAAGAATTGGTTAATCTGTAATTCCTGCACTTTTTATTGTACTTGGATAACCACAGTAATAATGTATTTTAGAGGTAACTTAAAATAACATTCAGATAAGTGTAAGCCTCTGGGAGGGTGCGAATAAACTTTATTATATACCCAGACTACAGCTCCTGTCACTCCACTACAGCCTCTGTCACATTTTAACTGAGCATTATAAAAGTGCTGATTTTCCATAAAACATCTTTTATAAATACGCTCTAAAACACCTCCATGGCTGACAGACCTTTGCCAAAGATCAAGTCCCCCCTGTGAGAAAAAGTAGTCCCTGCGTTTTCTTAAAGGAACACTAAAGTCACCTAAATTACTTTAGCTAAATAAAGCAGTTTTAGTGTATAGATCATTCCCCTGCAATTTCACTGCTCAATTCACTGTCATTTAGGAGTTAAATCACTTTGTTTCTGTTTATGCAGCCCTAGCCACACCTCCCCTGGCTATGATTGACAGAGCCTGCATGAAAAAAAAAACTGGTTTCACTTTCAAACAGATGTAATTTACCTTAAATAATTGTATCTCAATCTCTAAATTGAACTTTAATCACATACAGGAGGCTCTTGCAGGGTCTAGCAAGCTATAAACATAGCAGGGGATAATAAAATCTTAATTAAACAAGAACTTGCAATAACGAAAGCCTAAATAGGGCTCTCTTTACAGGAAGTGTTTATGGAAGGCTGTGCAAGTCACATGCAGGGAGGTGTGACTAGGGTTCATAAACAAAGGGATTTAACTCCTAAATAGCAGAGGATTGAGCAGTGAGGCTGCAGGGGCATGTTCTATACACCAAAACTGCTTCATTAAGCTAAAGTTGTTCAGGTGACTATAGTGTCCCTTTAATGCATAACTAAAAATAAAGGTGACTTTAAAATAAATAAATACAATTAGGAAAAATAGAGGGGACAATAAAAGGATTCATTTAAAAGTAAACCTTGCAAAGTGAAAGAACTGCTGTATTCGTTCTAAGAAATAATTCACCCCTAAAATGGCCCTGGAAAACACAATTAAACCTCTTTATCCCACAACTGGCTGCTTCCATTTTAGCTCCCTGACAATCATTCTTACAAACACTGCCTTCATTTACATTGTGAGCCCTAGCGTTGTTTTTACTAGATTATGATGTCATTTGCTAATGTTTAATATGAATGTAAAAAAGACTGAATCATGTTATATGTGGTTTCAGTTGTTTTATTCAATGGCATACATATCAGAAAAATTACCGTTCTCCTTTGGGTGGTTTCCTCTCCATGATTTCGCAGTCCTGTTGTGTTAACCATGACCTCATTCTCATAGTAAAATCCATTTTAGAAGGACTTGCCTGGGCTTGGAATCTTGGGTTGTGTATGTTTTACTGAGCCCAATATGAGTTGTGAGGCATTGTGGCGAAGCAATTAAAATTCTCTGACCCAAGCCTCAGCTTGACAGGTTTAATTGATATGGTGTGACTAGACATGGTAAGCCTCTACTCTCGTCATGTGACGTGATGATGGGAGAGTTTCAGTCAACTTCAATTAACTTTTCTGAAGTTATTTTGAAAGGTTGCAAGGACTCCGAAACTTGGCAGTACCACAGTATTGATTCGTACTGCCTTGGCTTTATTGAATTCGCTATCTCTTTTAAAGAATGAATTTTCACACAATATAGATAAAGAATATATTTTATTTATATGAACTTAAGGACTAGGATACCAGTGACAAAGACAAAGAGCCCTGTGTGATATGAGTTAAAATTGGGCTAGTAAACTGAGTCATTACGGCAGCAATACATTACTCAGTGCCGTTAAATGACGCAATAACAGAATATAGAACTGTGTAAATGGTAATCGAATGAGATCATCTATTAAAACTCGCATCATTATGAATAACAGATAAAGTTGGTCTGACAGTATCATCTTTAATGTAGGTGGCTCTTATGCAGAAAAGTTAGAGTGCGTTGCTTATAAGGATGGACTTGTCGCCATGACCACTGTATTTTAAGAATCCCAGACCTAGCAAGTCCACCAATCGACTAAGTGCGTAAATTACTGAAGTTGACTTGGACCATTATCTATTTCTCTTTTGAGAATGCATATTACATGCAGGTTTACAAGACTAGTAATGGTAACGACAATGGGAGCTATGTACACCAGCACCTTGATGTTATATGAAACAACACATATCCTTTCATCAGTTGAGTAGATAATTCTATAAAATATCTAGTTTAATGGTGCTATTTGGGAGTGCATTTTTCTGCAAGGATGACCATTATTCAAGATTCAAAAAAAATAAAACACATTGAAGAAAACTGTCATTTAAATATGTGTTTTATTTCGAAAATGATTCCGATAAATCAAGTCAGCACAAAATATAAATAACAGTAAGGGTTTATGATTCAAACCACTTGTACAAAAAGCAAAAACGTTTCAGGTTTTGGTATTTTGTGAATGTCTCATAACTCTTAAATTCAACAAGGTCTTCTTTAATTCCTTCAGTACATAGTTTTAGCTACATGAAAAATTACATCAAATTTCATTCTAGGTGCAAATGGGATATATGCAAATATAACAGCACGTCACAAATTGTGTAAATTGTGTCTTCTTTGTAACTAGAATGGTCAGTTTTGCAACTGTGACTAATCAGTTTACATTTGTTTTAACTAACACAAGGACCTCCCAGTTACCTTCTCCCAGTTAAAATTGCACCTAAGCTATTTATATGTAGATCAATGGAAGTATAGTTTGCATTTACCAGAATACCTTGGGTCAGGAACACAAACATGTATTTCTGACGGTATAGTGTTAAAACCATAATTTAGGTCTGCAGGCACTGGACCCGCCCCCAATCCGCCACTTTGGCTGACATCATCAGAATTGATGATCTCAGCCAATCCAATGCTTTTCCGTAAGGAAAGCATTGGATTGTCTGAGATCGCCAAGGAGGTGGGGTGGGGGTGGAATCAAATGCCATCATGGCCAATCAGCATCTCCTCATAGAGATGCAATGTATGCAGAGCATTGAGAAGCTGAATGGCAGTGCTGCACACGGCGCAACACTGCTCCAGCAAACACCACCAGTGGCCATCTGAGGAGTGTCCCTAGGCTGTAATGCAAACACTGCCTTTTCTCTAATAAGACTGTGTTTGCATGAAAATGCCCGCAGTGACTGTCTATACTCACCATAAGAACTACAATGAGCTGTGGTTGTTCTGGTGACTATAGTGTCCCTTTAACATATATGTGTAAGAGAGACATGTTTTTTTTTTAGAAGCTAGTCTATACTAGTCTAAAGCTAGTTTTATACTACTGTACAACTGGGTGCTAACGTTACTGTCCAACTCTTCATTACCCAGGTACAATCCATTTCCTAGCAAGTTGATTTGCCTCTTGTTCCTGTGGCTCTGCTGTTGCTTAAAGGAACAGTGTTTCCCAATGTAACAGGAAAGTGGTCTACGTGATCCTTAATGCTCTACCATAGCATACAGACCGCTGTAGGTAAAAATTCTCTTTTTAAAAATAATATATTCTTGTTACAATATATTAAATTGTGTTATTTTTCAGTTTACTAATAGTGTTATTTACTAAAGTGAGAATTATAATAAATTGTGAACTCAGAGTGAATTTCAAAGGTTAGTCCAATATTAGAAGAATTCTGCAAGTCAATTATGTTTCCAAATCAGCTCTTTTGGACTTAAATGTTAAATTCACTTTGAATTGCCAGTAATTATCACTTTACTGGATAACCCTGGAAGAGTTTTGGCTATACTTATACCTCCCAATGGAAAAGTTATGTTGTATTTAGAATTCTTGCTAGACTTTAATAATTTCATTCAAATTGTCCTTTGCACTACTCTTATGCAAGAAGGTTTTATACCCTATATCATATTAAAATCTCAAGTTCTATGCTACTAGCCCAGCCTTGAAAGTTACTCACCACTGTAAGCCTGGAGAGTCTATGATATACTGAAAAGGGGTGAATTTCTGTTCCAAAGAGATACATTTTCGCTCATCAATGGAATGGAAATTTTGAGCCCAGTATCCTATGGGATATTTGCATTCATTCTCTAAACGTGGCCTGTCAGTTGCAAATCTGACTACCTGATTTTCTGGACGATTGATGAACCTGTGTTTCCTGCCTTGCTTCAGGAATTGTTTCATGACTGCTTCAACAATCCAAAGATCCAGACTTGAAAAAAAAACATTGTATTTCCACGTTTCTATAATGTATATAATCTATTGTTTTTAGTAGTTTGGGTAGTTCTGCAGCAACAAACATATTGCCCATATGCGCAGGTGTCTCTGTACTGTGCGTGTGCTGAGTGATGTCACGATGGGGCATGGAAGATCGGTACCGGGAGCTTCGCCTGATGCTGAATTCCAAGTAAGATTCTAAGGTTTGACGAGGCTCACCTAATAGTTGTAGTTTAAAAATGCATTTTAATTACAAGGGTTGGAGTGGCCCTTTAACCGCAAAACAATGCTTAGAGTTAGAATGGTCCTCCCCTATGTCTAAACTTCTTTAGACAACAAATATCTGTAGTTCTTTTATTTGCCCATTATTTGGGCAATACCGAAGTATGTGATGGTACCCTACAAACATGAATAATGATCCCTAATCTTTTCCCAAAGTCACTTTGTTAATTGATGGTGGTTAATACCATTGAATATAAGACAAGATAAATGATACAATCAAATGCTTAAAATTTTAAAAGCCCTTAGTTAAAGTTTTTAGCAATAATCAATTAACCTGCTTTTGGTATTCCAAGTCAACACAATTATCCCAATAAATACAAGTACTTTTTGTACACATTCTATGTATAAGTAGCTGAATTTGAATACAGACTTTGCCAAAGATTTTCTAATTGCATTCATAAAAATGCATACACAGGTTTCTAACATACAGCATTTAGTAATGGGTTTATTCCATAGACAATTTATATTTTGTCATCATGAGACAGAAGGCACTATACAGTCTACATCAATTATTCTACATGATGTCATAAGCAAGCCCTGAAATTGAGTTAATGCACTACGGCCCAAAGTGAGACTGATACGTGAAGACTTTTCTTTGACATATACTAAAATATTGCTTGTTTCGTACGTTCATTATTAAGATTCAATGCAAAGCTGACAAGTGCCAATATTCTTTTAAAATTTTAATATAAATACAGAAGTGAACTAAATATATGGGCTCACTTTTATATAATCCTCATATTCATTAGGATATTATGCAAAGGAATTTAAACTACATTCAACATATTTACATTTTTAATTTATAATATTTATTTTATGTAATTTTAAATTAGATGAGACATCTGTGAAAATATAGGGTTCATTAGATTTCTTATCAGAAACTTATATTTTGCATTATTTATATATTAATTTTGAACAGCATTTAACCATGTAACTGTTTTAGAGATATTACATTTAGTAGGTTTGAACTATTTTACCTCCTTAAAGTTTAGCCATAAAAAGCCTTTCCACTTCTCATTTTGTGGTCTGACGTGGCCACACCATACACACTTACGTCTGTAAAAACTATAATAAACATATTACTTGGTAGGAAAGCAGGATGGAGAAATATGGCAGGACATATGAAAGGTGGCATGAAGAGTGTCTATTTGTGTAGAGATGATCCCAGGTTACACCTTTCTGTGAGAACATATGGAGTCTGTTCACAAATATTCCACAGGCTGTTTGGGATGTATCCCTGGACATTTCTAAAATCCAAACTTAAAGATGGCTTTTTGGTGTGCTCCCAGGAATTGTTCTATAAAAATACTTTTAGAACTTTGGTGTCTGGGTGGTTACAGACGACATCGCCCACTGTGGAGGAGGTAAAGGCAAATGTAGTTGATAACTACCTCGTGGATAAATTGACGGCTATGGTAACATTACAGGACACACGCTTTTGAGAAGGTCTGGACTCTATCGGAGGAGGTCTAAGTGAGAGGAACTTCATCTCCATAAGGCTTTTTCCGGTCTTGCAGGGGGAACTGTGTTTATTGGGTACGCTATTTTCTTTTGTTTTATAATTTTTGTTATAACTTTGGTGATCATATAAATGGAATTGATTATACAGCAAATTACGAGCTCCGGTGTACCAGAACTGTACATACCAAATATAGAGCTTATAAGAACATACATACATTGATTTACTTGGAAATTACCTAAAATATGTATTGTCATGGACACTGTTTATTGAAAAGTTGTGAAACTGAAAATCGGGTACACACAGTATAAATGAATGTATATTACGGTTTCTTCATATGTACCTGTACACAAATAAAGAATATTAAAAACCAAAGTATAAATGTATTATTCAAAATAAATAAAACAGTTTACCCATGCAACACTCTTTAAAATGAATCTCCCATTTCCCTAAATCTTTTTACGGAATATTATTTTTTATAAAACAATATTTCAATGTGCATGACTAGGAGTAAATGCATTTAGGAAAGGAGGAGTAATTAGTCACATGTGTTACCTGTATGTCACTGATAAAGTGACTGGTCCTTTGTAAGGTGGATGCTTCAATAAGTCAAGAGTTTTATCAAGTTAACTGGCCCGTTTAATACTACATAACACGTCGGTGCTTTGTTATTACCAATAATATTACATTAAAAATTATTTGAAGAAACTCAATTTAATAAATAGAAATCTATTGTATCATCTCGTTTTATTTCCTGCCAACTCTTTAAGACCATTTATTAACCTAACTGAAGGTGCCTATTTCCTCTACAAAATGGCGGCCTGTATCTACAGTAGAGAAGAGTCCCGTTTTCCCGTTATACTGAATGGCAAGGCAAAGGTTTAATTAAAACTTGCTGTGTTGCAGTTGAGCTTCCACTTAATACTTCGAAACCATCTTATGATGCTTAAAATAAACAAAACATACAATTAATATTTAGATCCACGATTCACTGCATTTTACAACTGTGCCTCGCAAACAGCTGTCAGTATTTGCACTAAAATTATACGGTCATTTGCTTTTAATATCCGTGGCATTATGGTGTGCAGCTTTGTCAGTCACGCTGATTTCGCAAGGAATAATACAGCAGATTTTCATGACATCTATAAAACGTTTACCGTGTTTTTAACACTGAAATGGAACGAATGATCACAGTTAAAAGATAGACAAATTAGAAATGAAATGCTAACTTAACCTCCTTTCCATTTCAAGATGTTTTCTCTTGAGATAATTGCTTTAGGAAGATATCTGAGCTATTTTCAGGTATCACTTCGGAGGAGATCGTTGCGATAGATACATCTGGCTTCGTTGTATCCTTGTGCTTTTTGGTATCTTTCTCCTGATCTTGGTTGTTGAGCGTACAGGGCAAGGCCGAGTTGTGTTCCACCACTGCTTGACCTCCGTGGTGGTTGCTGTACGTCACAACGATGCTTGGTATCCTTGATGCTGCTGCTCTAGAAAATGTCTCTCCTCTTCTAGGCCCGAGGCCATTTAAAGTTTTACCTGTCTTAATCATTCAAAGAGAAAACGTAAAAATGTCAAACTGAAGAAAGAAGCATAAATGTGAACCAAAATCACATATAAGGTTAATTATCTAATGAACAGAAATTCACAAGATACATAGCACAGGTTCCTTATTCACAGTGAGAGCGTGTTATAATGATATGTTTTATCTAAATGAATCCTTGCTATGCTCCCTCTATTATCATTGACAGCAAACATGTTAGTGGGAGCTTTGAATAATATGCCAAAGGCAGATGTTTTGTATTCTTTTTATATTTTTCCATTTCTATTCATAGATGTTTGTCCCCTACATAAGATGTTTTTCAACCAGCAATCTCTCCCCTCCAGCTATTTTCTCCCTAGTACATTTAAGTGTTATTTGTTTTTGTTTTTCTTTCATTATGCATCTTTCTCTCTCTCTCCCATCTCTCTTTTAGCCATTTTATAACTCTTCTGCTTCCCTCAGACCATCTCCTTAATCTTTCTGTAATACTCAGGCAATAGTGTGGTGGTACACAAGGACCCAGGAAGGAGACCACCCAGTTTATGAATATTGCCTAAAAGACCTCCTAGATCATGGGTAGGCAACCTATGCTGATAAAGCATCATAGGAGATGTTGTTCACAACACTTGGAGTGCCAGAGGTTGCCCGTTACTGGTCTAGAGAGTCAATAATAGCCCAGGGGCTAACTATGGAGTACAGATAAGGTCCATACAGGGGTTTTGTGAATTAAAAAGGAACTACTAAAAATTGGGTATAAAAATAGCTTGGGAAGTCTATTCAAAAAGACAGCGGGGCAATTACTGCACTTAGTGCTGTTATTGTCTCTCTACAACTCCTTACAGACTTGCTTACCAGATGTTCATCACTTGACCACCACTATACTCTTGACTAGACACAAGAATATCAATGGGCCTTAATAAAATGTCAGCAGGTCTAATGTCATTGTACACTTTGAGCGAGCGTTGTCAGACAAAGCACTGTGATTTATTTCCTCTGCAAATCAATCACAGTGTAGTAAAGGCTCTCTGAGCTGTTTTGAGACCTTTCTCAATTTTTTTTGTTTTTATTTTGTTACTAATTTGTAATAGTTTTATTTATTTTTTTAGATATATGATAAAATATATACTTTGTATGAACTTACAGTGAATGGAGAATTGCGGCCTGCTGTACCAATCTCCACCAGGGAAATGTCATCAGCATCCATTGAGGTCTAAAAACACATGGGGATGAAATAGAATTTAACAAGAGACTCTTAAGAGGTAACTTAAAGCAGCAATGCCACTTTGAGTTTTCATTAAGATAGAATGATAATGAAAAACAAATTACACTGTATTGGAACATCACTTTCTCTTACGACAAGATGATTTTAGGCAAAATGAGGAAAAGGGAAACTTTGGCTGCCATATCTGGCCACTTCCTAAAACCATCTCTAGTGACAAAAGATGGTAACATACAAGAAGATCTATGGAAGGTCCTAAATTCTTGGTGGGTCTTCCATAAACCTATGGCTATTGTATATGCATGAAGATGGTTTCAACTGCCAGGAACTGAAGGTTGGAAGTAGGAGCCAAGATAGAGGAGCTATGCATAAATATTTCATTGTTCCTTCTCTCCCCTTGGACACCCTAATAGAAGCAGACATGTCACTTAGGCTGGTCTTTGAAACAAAGTACAAAGTCCAACACAGGACTATGCTGCTTCAATATTAATTCAGGACAAAAGAACGCATTGTGTTACAAATTAATTTTCTTTACATATTTACATGCAAAATTCTTTACTGTTTGGGTCTATTAAACAGAGGGATAGATTTCCGCATTAAAGGAATACAATAGTCACCTAAATTACTTTAGCTAAATAAAGCAGTTTTAGTGTATAGATCATTCCCCTGCAATTTCACTGCTCAATTCACTGTCATTTAGGAGTTAAATCACTTTGTTTCTGTTTGTGCAGCCCTAGCCACACCTCCCCTGGCTACGATTGACAGAGCCTGCATGAAAAACAACTGGTTTCACTTTCAATCAGATGTAATTTACCTTAAATAATTGTATCTCAATCTCGAAATTGAACTTTAATCACATACAGGAGGCTCTTGCAGGGTCTAGCAAGCTATTAACATAGCAGGGGATAAGAAAATCTTAATTAAACAGAACTTGCAATAAGGAAAGCCTAAATAGGGCTCTCTTTACAGGAAGTGTTTATGGAAGGCTGTGCAAGTCACATGCAGGGAGGTGTGACTAGGGTTCATAAACAAAGGGATTTAACTCCTAAATAGCAGAGGATTGAGCAGTGAGGCTGCAGGGGCATGTTCTATACACCAAAACTGCTTCATTAAGCTAAAGTTGTTCAGGTGACTATAGTGTCCCTTTAAGTGTACAAAGATTATGGCCAATGTAAACAATACATTAAAAAGGAACAGAAAATAATTACGGAAGGTACAGACATACAGACACAATCAAATGATGATTTTGTAAAGGAACGGAAAATAGTAAGGGAAGGTACAAACTTCAAGACGCAATCGTAATATTGAGTTTTGAAAGGAATGCAATATAACAATACAAGGTACAAACACCCAAATCAAGTGACGAAAATAAATGGTTACTAACGCAATTAAAATAAAACAACTGAAAGATAACAGTGCCCCAATCTGTGCAACCTAATCCCTACCTACTGTTCATAAGAGACTCACCAGATAATGATAGTGAATTTTCGCCTTTCTTAAGGTTATTTTTAATTTTTATTCTTCAGTCTATCAGTCTAGAAAGCTAAGCTTAATGCACTAACAAGATAGGCTGCCTAACTAGCATGTATCTCTCAACTGTTATATGCAAAGTATTTGAAAAAATATCCTTGCTTAGACTTCGTTTATACTTTAACAACTTAAAATGTGCTATACCTGCGAATGTACAACATTTCATTCACTGGTAATTCATGCTATGATCTACACTACTTTTGTTGTACTGCTGATGGTCAATTTCCTTGTATTTATAAGCACAACCAAAATAAAGAATAAAAAAAAAACAAAAAAAACAACTGGGGTGAAGAAAAAACCCAATAAATATACTAACTTATATTTCTAGAATAAATGGGCTACACCAAAAGTAATTGGAAGGACCCTTACTAATTGTTTTTTGTTGTTCTGGTATCTATGTTTTTCGTGATCTGGAATCCTGTGTAGTTATAAAGTTTCCCATGGAAATAATACAAGAGCTGTTTGAGTTGCGTAAAAATGTCGAGTTACCTTCTCAAAAATTCCAGAATCATGACTTTTCAACTTAGCTTTGGATATTATGTCATTGGTCTCACTGGTGTCTTTGCCCATTTCATAGGACACCTGCCTACTGGCTGGTCTGGAGTTCACACTACTGATATCAGCTTCAGTATCAGTCCAGCCCTGTAACGAATATCAAAGAGAATTTCTAAATGATATCGGGTGGGGGGGGAGGGGGAGGAGACATATTTTTTACATGGATGTGAGTCAACAGCAGGGGAAAATTAGGAGCGGAGGATGGAATGGAATGGTTTGTAGCAGCTGAGGAGGCACATTTTTGTGAATAAATGTGACTAGTACATTTTATTTTATACTTAATAGTGAAAGTGAGAATTTTGTCTATATTTACTAAAACATTGGCATTTTACAATGCAATCCTTAAAAAGTCTACTAGTTTGTTGACTTACAGTTTCCATATGTTAAAAATTAGGACTAAATGGTACATTTCGTCTTACGGTCAATGTTTATTGACACGGTAATGGCTGACGATGGTCCGTTAACCATCACAAAGCAATTGCAATCACACCTTTCTGATGTCTTTCTCCAACACTTTTATCAGTATCAGATTATTGACAATGGACTGCATGCCTTATGTTATGTTAACAATCAGGATGTAACTTTCACAGTCCTGCCAAAGCATAGGTATCAACACTTTGAACCACGAGACACCTAGCAAATTCAAAAAAACTCTTGAAAAACTCAAATAATATGTAAAACACTTTTCTAACAATTTCCCGATACTCCGATATAGAAGTGGTTTCACACAAGCAGTAGTAACATTCCCCTTGTATTGAAGACCAGTGTGGAAGTTACGTATTAACATTTCTTCTTTAAATCAAGTAAAAAGCTAAAACGCACTATAACCACAAAATAGCACAATATGTAGTATAGAGCAAAATCAATAACAAACTTGCATAATATTTTTTTGTTTGTTTTTTGTCATTAACCATCTGGTATCAACCAATGGAGCTTTACATCACAATCATCAAGATCAATGTGTAACTCTTCAATTCAGTCGAGTTTCAACTTTGACTTCAGTGGAATGATTTCAAAAGAAATGCCTATGCACTCCAATAGGTTTTTGTGAGCAGATTTATCAGTAATTTATATTGCTTGATAGAGGCTCAATTGCAGAGACAAAACGTTGCTCTAACTAATGAACTCTGCTCATGAAAACCTTGGGGTGCACAGACATTCCCTTTGAGGTATTGTATCTGGGTTCTGCCCATCCTGCATACTTGGTCTATTTTTTTTAGAAGCATGTGCGATTCTCTTTTTGGATATGATTCATTGGAATTATTGGCAGTAAATGGGTTTGTGATGTTTAGATTCTGATAAATTCCTTAGATATTTTTAGAAGATCCACAAAATGTTTTGCATTAATGGTTCATTTATGAGTTTATTTTAATTATATAAGTATGAATGGGGCTGTGCATAATTTGTATATATATTTTTTTTGTTAGAAAGTACACAGATATGCAGACACAGCAAATTGTATATACTACAATTATTAAACACATCAATAACTTAAAGGATCACTATACTGTCAGTAAAACATACCCGTTTTCTTGACACTATGGCATCCTTAGGACCCCCCTCCCTCAGGGTCCCCCTCCCTTGGCACTGAAGGGGTTAAAACACCTTCAGCAACTTACCTTAGACCTCTCCTCCCCCGCCGACGTCAGCTCCCGAGTGGAGCAAGAGCCGCGCGCGCATTCAAACAGTCCATAGGAAAGCATTTCTCAATGCTTTCCTATGGATGTTCTGCACGCTGGATGCGAATTTTGCATCCAGTGTCGCAGAAGCGCCTCTAGTGGCTGTCAGGAAGACAGCCACTAGAGGCTGTCTTAACCCTGCAATGTAAATATAGCAGTTTCTCTAAAACTGCTATGTTTACATCTGAAGGGTTAAAACCTGGGGGACCTGGCACCCAGACCACTTCATTGAGCTGAAGTGGTCTGGGTGTCTATAGTGTCCTTTTAAACATATGCTACTCAAATCTACATAGAAGTATGGCAAGGGATAAGAAAGAACTGTAGGTCCCCAGGTACATAATAATGGGGTCAGAGATCTTTAAGAAGGGGAGCTAGACAAAGCAACCCCTTGCATATCAGGAGTTTTCTCTATGACATTGGTCTAACTTTCTGAGTAGCTGCTGTAAACAGTAGACCCATCGCCTGGAAAACATGCTCTAGTCTAGAGAGCCATATGAGGCCAAGTTATGTTTGAACCCATGGACATGACTGTTAATTCTCTGCAACAGAGGTGTAGCGAGGAGTAGTAATGGCGGGCCCTAAAAACTGTTATCCCCAGGATGCCACACATTTACTGGGGGACTGTCCATGGTATGCAGACTGCGCTATCCTGGGGCCGGAAAGGAAGTGTTTGTATTTGTTACTGTGTATGACGTCATATTCCGGCTCCCGGGATCACTCTGCGGAGCACGAGGGAGCTGAGCAGAGCGCTCACTAATCAGTGCTCCCTCGCCAGTGCCGCCCGTCCGCCTGTAATGTCAGTTAGCTGCCAGGCTAACAAGACATTTGCCTGGGCATTTGGGGGCCTTTTTTGCCTCGCGGCTAATACATCCCTGTTAATGAGTGTATGTGAGTGTGTGCCAGTGACTGCGTGTGTGACAGATTGTGTGTCAGTGTAGTTGCATTGGTCACTGTGTGTGTGTCAGTGTTTGTAGGAGTCGCTATGTGTGTGCAAGTGTGTGTTAATAAGTATATGTGAGTGCATATATCTCTGGGTATGGGCACTGATGATTGGTGTCAGTGTGGTTGTATAAGTCACCATGTGTGTGCACCAATGTGTATGCCAGTGTTTGATTGTTAATAAGTGTGAGTAATGTGATTATGTGTGAGCATCAGTGAGTGTGTGTCACAGAATGCAACCATTCTTTAAAAAGCTCAAAACGATCCTTTGAAGATATGTGTGTGTGTGTGTTTATATATACGTATATATATAACTATATGTGTGTGTATTATAAGCATAACTTTACATTACAAATACACATCATAAACCTAGAAATCACATCAAAGGAATTCAAACTGTAACAAGACCTCACAGGGTTATTGGTTAAACTTAGAATTGCAGAAAATTAAATTTAAACATTTTTAGGACCAAATAGCTGAATTTGAAAACTTATCCAACTCTGCTATAGTGGCTCGTTCACTATTTTAGTCTAAATTTAGATTTTGATTTACAAAAATTGCTTTCTCCCAGTGCTTTTTGCCCTGGTGTCAGACTCCGGCCCTTAAGTATGTCCAGCAAAGTGTGTGCACTTATAGCATTTAAGAATAAAAAAAAAAAACGTCTTTATTTTAATCAGGTGTGCAACGGCACACAGTCAACGTCTCACTGGACTTTTCAAAAGACAGCAAACATTGACTGTTTATTGTTGTTGTTGCTCATACCTGTGTAAAATAAAGCAGTTATTTTGTTTGTGAGTGCCTTGGTCCACTTGAAAGCATTCTCAGTTTTAGGAAAAATGGTTTGGGCGGGCCTTGCAATATTAAAGGACTTGCCCCCAGGCACCTCATGACCTTACACCACTGCTCAACAATGCCCCAATGGCATTGGATCCTTTGTCTTTCAAGACTACTCTGACCATGTAAAAATTTATCCACTGCTGAAAAACAGTGAAAATGATAAGTTATGATATGAAACTGATGGTGGCAAGCATGAGGTGAACATGTGTTACATAACACTCCTGGCGTGTTCAGAGGAGCCAGGACCACCTTCCATTTTATGTAAAACTAATCTAACTTCAGGATCTGCTAAAGCACCCAGAACAGCCAATCTAATTCCCCAGTTCAACACAATCAATGCCAGCTCCAATTCTATACACCACCAATCCTGCTACGTGATACAGAGAAGAGCTGGTTGTAAGAGTAATACAGTCATTACATCTGGCGTGATTTTCTTTTGGGAGCATTAGAGCAGCCATGACACAATGTTGCTCTTACTGATTCACTGTCGGAGACTGATGGTAGACGACCCTTTAGTTTAGGATGGCCACCGACGTCCGAAGACTGGCTGCAATGACTTGTAACCGTTGAACGTCGAGATGAAGCATAGCTGCTGTAACTCCTTGAATCTTTGCGTTTCACTCTCAGCAAAGAACCCAGACAAGGGATGTACTTTGCAAGTGCCATCCTGCAAAACATTGAGTGACCATTAATTGATTATTAATATTTCAAGGTTAAATATATCTTATCATCATTGCCTTCAAAGCTAGTGTAACCATAAGTTACATTTTACATTGTAGATCTCTACCTAAATTACAAGTTACTGTACACTGCCTCCCCCCCCCCCCAATCCCCATCACCCCTTTGTAAGGTCCTCCACCACCCCTTTGTAAGGTCCTCCATCACCCCTTTGTAAGGTCCCCCATTTTAAATCCTTGATGGTGTAGGATGGTTGGAAGCTCCATTACCGAATGGAGTTTTTCATGTAATGGAAAGGCTAAATATATAAATTTAAAATTAGGTATAGTGTAAATTGTATAATTGCTTTGAGTTGCTGAGAGTTAATGGAGTGAATTGGCCAGCAGCCTCAACATTTCATTGCTGTCCAGGTCAGTGTTAATTTGGTCAACTAACAATTTTGGAGACTTAGTTGACTAAAATACAACTAAAACTAAACTGAAATTTGCCGCCATAATTAACACTGGCGGGTAAGACACATGGGGGAGGGAAGAGAGGAAATGAGACTCATGGGGGATTGGGGTATTGAGACACCTGGGGGCTGGGCGATTGAGACATGTGGGGGCTAGGGGAATAAGACACATGATGGGGCTGGGGGAATAAGAAACATGGTGAAAGAATGAGACAGGGGTTTGGGGCGGAGACACCCAAAGGTGATAAGGGAACACAAAGAGACACAAAGGGGCTGGGGAAAGGGCAAAAGAGACTGACCGGGGCTTGGGAGAGAGAAAAGCAGAGGGGCTGGGACTACACTATTTACATTTCACAATTCTCATGCCTCTAGAGGCTTTCAGACTAAAATAGATTTTGCATCCAGCGTTGGCATGTAACGTATGCTGTTCTTGGGTTCTGGATGTACATACAATGCTTGTCTATAAAACATTGCTTTTCTGTGAAGCAATAGACTGACGAATTGCAACAATAGCTGTGCATGCATCATATGTCTATAGTACTTCTTAATAAAGCATTTGATTGGACACAGATCATCAGGATTGACAATCTCACATCACAGCAGGAGGATCGAGCTGCTGTAAAGAGTCTGTCCTGGTAATAGCATGGTTTAACAAGTTAAAAAAAAAACAATTTGCCATAGAACTGTTTGTACTGGCCATGTTTTCCATTCCCCATATTAATTTTATGGGCTCCCTCTGCTCCTTTTCCAGTTCCATGATATCCTTCTTTAAAAATGGATGCCCAGAATCACCACATATTCAAGGTGTAGTCTTAAAAAAATTACATTTCGATTACTCAACTCCATTTTTGGACTTTTTGCTTGCTGTAAGGAATTTATAATTTTCACTGAATAAAGAGACAGTAGTGCTTTGATACTCCTGCACCAGGCTGGCTGCGTGACAGTGTTAGATGAATTATTTTTACTTAAGATAGAACTATTACAAACTATTAGAACTAGACAAATATTTAACAATTTGTTCAGATTCATTTTCTGCAGTCTGTTTTTAGTTGTTTCTTTTTTTTTTAGATCAGAAGATTAAGTCATGGGTTGTTATCCAACTAAAGTAACACAATAAATTGGCGTTATATCTGCATGATAGCTAAACTTTCATCTTTCATTCTGTTGGCATTGGCATCTTGTTCCTTTGTATGATGCCAAGATCCTTCATAAACGATCAGCAAACAAAGAATAAAATGTCTGAATTAGCATCGCAGAAAACCAATGAACAGGTCTTTTTGCCCAAAACAGGAGGTCTGTTTGACTCAAACTTAGCATGATCTGTCAATTGTCGGACCAAAAAAATCTCCATTACACAACCTGCATGGTGTCTGATGTTGTAATCTATGGGTTTACATGCACTGTTTGTTCTAGAGGAGCCACAAATTACAGCAACATCCTTCAGATCTCTTTCACAATCAGTTTGTCCATTAAAGGGTTACTTCAACCACCACGACAACTTCTGCTTTTTAAAGTGATCATGATGGTAGGAGTCCAGAGATATTTTTAATTGTTTGCTAGGGAAATGTTGAACCCCCTCAGCCCACGTGACTTAGGCAGCCTATAACTTTGTTCCAGACTTCCTTATATCAATGCTGTGCATAATTTCTGTCTGTTGTTAGCAGGGGAGGGCTGGCAGCCTTAGGCTTAGGGGGGAAATCCAGTCAAGTGGCCCATTGCACCACCGAATCAGCTCACCATCCATGCCCACCTTTTCTTGGTTTTATAATGCAGCCAGTCACACCAAGTCTCTCCCTCGCTCCACTGGTGCTGCCTAGTGCCTATCCTCCCCCTCCAACTTCCAAGAAGATTGTCTGTGCGAGGACTGGGAGACTGGGAGTTGTAGTTTCCTGCTGAGCTAAAGATGGGTTCTCCCCGCCCCCCCGGGAGCGTGAGTGAACCACTAGCAGGGACTACAACTGCCGGAATACATCAGCTTTCACTCCCTGTCAGCCAGTGAGCGGCCGTTCCATTCCCCCTCCCTCTGACTCCACAGCCAAGCGACAGCCAAGAGATCCTGTCTCTGCCTCCGTGGCAGGCAAGCAGACAGAGACAGCCAGGGCCGGACTGGGGATACACAGCAGCCCTAGAAAAAAATCTATTCCAGCCCCATAAGTCATTGCACCTGCCCCATAGTAACTGGAGCAAGATAGTGGAGTGCAGGGGAAGGTTGGTGTGTGAATGCAGATTAGAAGGGGTTGAGTTGCCAGCCAGGTGTGAAACGTTATGAGCCATCTCAAATGCTTGTGCATAGTATTTGTTTTAAAAAAAATTATATTTTATTTATTCAGGTATGTACACAACACAAATTTGTGCATATGCATGGCATATTTGTATTGATAGTTTTATGTGTGTGTGTAAATGTAGGGCCATATTTGTATGTAGTTTGTGTGGATACAGGTGCATATATATGGAGCAGGTCAATGTGTTTGAATGTAGGGACGTGTGTGTGGAGAGTCTGTGTGTGTATGCAGGGACGTGTCTGGAGGTAAGGTGCATAAGTGTGTAGTGGGTCAAGGTGTTTTTGTGTATGGTGGGCACTGTCTGCATTAATGAAGTGGTGAATTTGTATCCCTAATTGTCTGTAGCCCATTCCCATCTTTAATAGCTAGTAGCCCATTACTGCCCCATAGTGTGTAGTCTGTCCCCTCCCCCCCCCCCCATTTCCCATAGGTAGAAGCCTAGTCTCTGCCCTCTGTAGTTAGTAGCCCATCCCCTTCCCCCTATAGTTAATAGCATATGTTTCTTCTCTTTCCCCATAGATAGTACCCGATACCCCCCCATAGAAGTAACCTACTCACCTCCTCTCCCCCATAGATAGTACTACATTCTCCTCCTAGTACTCAATTTTCCTCCTCACCCCATTCTCCCCCCATAGATAGTATACATTCCACCCCCCCAGAAATAGTACCCAAGTCCCATTCCCCCATAGAGAGTGTCACAATTCCCCTCCTCATAGAGAGTGCCCCAATCCCCCACATCATAGAGAGTGTCCCAATCCCCCTCCTTATAGATAGTGCCCTAATCCCCTCCTCATATATAGTGCCCCAATCCCCTCCTCATATATAGTGCTCCAATCCCCCTCCTCATATATAGTGCCCCAATCCCCTCCTCGTATATAGTGCTCCAATCCCCCTCCTCATATATAGTGCCCCAATCCCCTCCTTGTATATAGTGCTCCAATCCCCTCCTCATATATAGTGCCCCAATCTCCCACATCATAGAGAGTGCCCCAATCCCCCTCCTCATAGGTAGTGCCCCAATCCCCTCCTCATAGGTAGTGACCTAATCCCCTCCTCATATATAGTGCCCCAATCCCCTCCTCATATATACTGCTCTAATCCCCCTCCTCATAGATAGTGCCCCAATCTCCTTGGATCTGAGCGCTCAATATGTCCGAAAAGCGCTCAGATCTCACAAATACAGTTGGATTGCCATGGGGTTAAACAATAGCAAGGGCTGATGAGAGATTGAGGAGGGACAAAGCAGCCAGTTTCAACTGGTCTGGCAGTGTCCCTGGGACAACGCCCTGCTGGAGAACAATAGGACAGGAAAAAGGGGGAAGGAAGAGGGATATTTCCCCACGGAATTAAAGGGACAGAAAAAAGTGTTTTAAAAATCCAATAAGCCCAAATAGACTTTTTAAATGGCAATACACCGCAGGGCCAAAGTCATAGGGCCGGAGGCTGGCAATCAGACTCCTCCAAAAGCCAGTGGCAAGGGTAGTTTGTCACATGTATGTAAGCTTAATTTAGTGACACTAGATGTGTATTATCCCAGGTCATTAACACAGGGCATACAAATTAGTAATTGTGGGGTCTTTCACTACACTACCGCTTACCAGGGTCGTTTGAAGGAATTTGGGGCCCCAAGCAAAATGGACATAGAGCCCCCCCAAACCTCAAAGCCCCCTCACACACACACACACACACACACACGAAGCCTACAGGAACCACAGCATAGCCATACAGTTTAAGTTGACCCACACTTTATATAAATAAAAAACTGCTGCTGCATATACTGTGCATAAATAAAAAATGTTTACAGTACAAATACTGCTGTTGCATATACTGTGCAAAAAAATTTCAACAATTGAACACTTGCAAAAAACACCACTGTACCATAAAATCAAATATACATTAAAAAAGTGCACAATAACTAAATCCAACATATCCCTGTGTCCTTCTTACTCCCCCCTTCCTACTCCCTCTGTCCTTCTTACTCCCCTCCCCATATACTTCTTACTCCCCCCTCCCCCTCCCTGTGTCCTTCTTACTCCCCTCCCCCTCCCTATGTTCTTTTTACTCCCCCCCCATTTTTTTTTACTCCCCCCTCCCTATGTTTTTTTACTCCCCCATGTTTTTATTACTCCCCCCTCCCACTGCCTATGTTCTTTTTACTCCCCCCCTCCCTCCCTCCCTCCATATGTTCTTTTTACTCCCCCCCCCCCCATGTTCTAGACACCTCCCCTTCCCTGTAGCATGGCCCAGCTCCTCTTCCTCCTGGCTGTCAGTCCGTCCGGGTACCGCGCGGTACAGGAGATTCAGTTTCCTGGTCCCGGCCGGACTAAAAGGAAGTGTGCACTCAGTGTGCACTTCCTGTCAGTCCGGCCGGGAACAGGAAACTGAATCTCCCGTACCGCGCGGTACCCGGCCGGACTGACAGCCAGGAGGAAGAGGAGCTCGGCCACGCTACAGGGAAGGGGAGGTGACAAGAGTAGAGTGCTGCAGCCGCCTGAGGCTCTTATAAAGCGCTCAGGCGGCTGCAGCCTTATAGGAGGCACTGGCCCTGCTTGGGGCCCCAGGCCAGCTTGGGGCCCCAAGCAATTGCTTGGTTTGCCTGCTTGGTAGCAACGGGCCTGCCGCTTACCACTGCTTACACTTACACTACCCTAACACCTAACCCCTACACTACTTTAACATTTAATGATCCTTAACCTCTACCATACAGCAACACACTACCCCTAGGTCTAACCCTACTCCCAGCACTAAAAACATAACCCAAACTATAACCCTTACAGACTAACCCTAAATGGGAAAAAGCAAAACATGTAATTTTAAAGGTACATAACAGCAAAGTGTGTATTATGAGAAAATAAAGCCATCTTGGGGTTTTAGAAACAGTTCTAAACCACAAGCCAATTGTCTTGTGGTTTACCCTGGTGTCTTCCGAACCCTTTAAGCAGCATTCTTTTCGTATAATAGAATGGCCATTTTAAATCTTTTATATTACACAATTCATTTTAGACTGGGGTTAGTGTGTAATATACAATATGTATAAACTATGCAAACAGTGGTGTGGAAAAAAAAACAATTTATTTAGGTTAAAAACTAAACTAGAATTATGTTGATGTCTGGAGAGTATCATTGTGACGAGACCAATCTCGCCACATTGCATTGGAGGAGCCTGGTTGCCCGCCTGCTGCCTTTGGATTATGGACCGGCAGCTAAAGGGTTAATTTTACTGTGCAGAAGGATTTATTTCTCCCTTTCTGCACAGCCGTTTGGTAGATTCTATCTACTGAACAAACAGCCGTTTTTCAGCCTCCCCAGAGCCGTGGGGAGCCGGCAGGCGCCGTTACTTGGCCACCCAGAAGCTGGAGTGCGCCCTCCATTTACCTCCCTGAAGCCGCGGTTAACCGCAGCTTAATTGATTGTTACTGGGTGGCCGCGGTTACACTTAGCGGCCACTAGATGACGGTGTTCTGGAGCTCCCCGGGCAGCCAGCGCTTTTCTGCCCGGCTTTCATGCACCAAACCCGGACACTTTTACGTGCAGGCACCGCTGAACCTCCAGCCCCTGGTTCTAATTTGTACTGATTTGGTGAATGCATGTAAATTCGGTATTTTGTGTTGGAGGAATGTTTTAACCCAGATAGCCATGCTATGGAGCATATTAGTGTAATTAAAGACTTTGGCTCCATGGCAATTAAACTGTATTCGTGTGGTCTGAGTGCCATTCACCTAATAATGTGTACTCAGACCTGAGCTATCTGGGGATATCTTAAATGTATATATTTATTGTACCATTTGTCCCATTATGTATTTTAAAGTGATAGTCTGTCTTCGTGTCCCCATGTGTGTAATGGAGTTTTGCCTTTGTCCTGGGAGATAATTGAATTACTTCTCCAGGGCGAAGGAGGGGAGGAAGCCATGATGCATTGTGGGGATGTTTTACTTCTGTATGTCTGTAATTGGTACTTGTCTGTCCGTTGTTACAGTCTCCCATTTGGTCCCCTAGGGGAGTGTCCACCAGGTGGGAGACCTGCATAAATACAGGGGCAGGTAGCCCTCAATAAACAGACCACTGCTTGACCCTCAACACGTAGCCATGTCTCGTTCTTGGGGGGATTCACTGTATGCTGATAGGGACTGACTGCCAGGAGTGTAAGCCGCTTGGGAGCTTTTCCTGTTTGTCTGCTAGCAGCTATTCGTGAGGTTCCAGTTTGGGAGTTTGGAGTGCTACCTTATTCCCTTGTATGCAGTTTGGGAGTTTGGTGCATTCACTTATATCCAATTCGTGATTTTACAGTAGCTGTGCCTGTCTGTGAAAAGGGGATTATCGCCTAAACGGATTCTAACCCCTTGTCTGCTGAAACGGTCCGTTACAATCATTAAATGAAGACGATTTAAAATGGCCTATTTAAAAAACAAACAAAAAAAAAAACACCCATCATTTGTTTGTGACAGATACATACATACACAGAATTGTAAATAATCAGAAACCATATAAGCTTGGTCATTCTCCACCAAAACTGACTAATAGTGAATTGGATATTCCTGACATTTTACCAGCTTTACTTCCTATGTTTTTATAAAGGATGGTTTGTTTTGATATCCCCATCAAGCTAGGATTATGTTGTAATAGTTGGTTTACAACACGACTTGGGAATGTAGTAGATTTGTCAGTATAAGATTCCATAAAACAATATTTATAGTAATTTAAACAACCCACGTTTTATTAATTATATACCAAACCTGAGGCTTCATTTTCTGCTGGTAAGAGATGCCCTGATAAGGAAATCAATGTTTCTATATTTATATACCACACGTGGCTTATTCACCACAAGGCTATCTCAATGCAGAACACGTTTTACGATTGGTTACCTCATCCTCACCTAGGAATTGCTAAAACCTATTAACAGGTTTGTTCACCAAAATTCAAAGTTAATTTAAAAATGGCTGATATATCAAATCATCCAAGCCATATGCCCAGTACCCATTGTACAGCGCTACGGAATCTGATGGCGCTATATAAATAATAAAATAATAATAATAATAATTATAATAATATAGCTATTTTGGACTCCCACTTGAATTTCACTCCAATTCTCGTTTTAGCAAATATTGAATAAGCCTGTAACAGGTGCATTTACTAAAGGGAGAATTCAAAGTGAGTTTCAAATGTAAAGTCAAAATAGCCGAGGTGGAAACATTATGTAAGTTAGCTCGGCTACTCTGAACTGAAATGTGAAATTCACTTTAAATTCTCACTTTAGTAAATAAACCTGTAAAAATTTTACCAAACACACCATGCTATGAATATCCACTAGGGGGAGCGCAAACTGGCACATGCATGTACAATGCACTCCAGATGCCATGGACTCCATCTCCCACAATGCTGTTACAGTAAAGGCATAATGCCTGCCTGCAAAGCATCCAGGGAGATGTAGTCCAAAACATCTGGCGTGCCAAACATTTTCTATACCTGCTTTAGAGAAATAAAAGCAATAATTACCTGCTAGGGTTAAGTCCTCCTCTAGTGGCTGTCTGCCAGATAGCAACCGGAGGGACTTCTGGCTTCTTAGACAATGTTTGGCCATCTAAACGACGCTGGACGTCCTCTCGCTATTGAATAATGCTTTCCTATGGGGAGATCCCATGCGCACGCACATTAGGTTACACATGTCGGCGGGGGAGGAGCGTGGGCAGAGCTGAGCCAGTGCTGAGGGACATCGGCACTGGACCCAGGTAAGTGACTGAAGGGGTTGTTAACCCCTCTAGCGCCGCGGGAGGTGGCCTTGACAAAGGGGGAAGCTATAGTGCCAGGAAAACATTTTTTGTTTTCCTGGCACTATAGTTTCCCTTTAATATGGGAGCTGAGGGCTACAATTGGTCTAGTCTGAGCACCACAATGGTAATTTATGCATGGCCAGAGTAGGTATTGCGGGTACAATTGAAGCAATGGCATAGAAAAGGTTTTTTTTACAGTAAGAGCAATAAGGATATGGAATTCTCTGCCTGAAGATGTGGTTTTGTCAGAATCTATACAGATGTTTAAATTGCAATTGGATAAATACTTGCAAAAACATAACATACAGGGAGATAATTTCTAATTAGTGGGGTAATAGCTGCTTGATCCAAGGAGACATCTGACTGCTATTTTGGGGTCAAGAAGGAATTTTTTTCTAGTTTGTTGCAAAATTGGAAGAGCTTCAGACTGGGTTTTTTGCCTTCTTTTGGATCAACAGCAAAAGCATATGTGAGGAAGGCTGAACTTGATGAACGCAAGTCTCTTTTCAGCTATGTAACTATGTAACTATGTAACTATGTAACTATGTAAATATGTATGGATCCAAAATGGCCATGGGAATTATTGCAGGCAAACTACAAGCACAGGCCTGGATTCATCCAGGATGCAACATTCCAATACTTCTTGTATATATTGCTTGTTTACATGTTCTACATAGACAGAGTGTATTTTGCCAATAAGATATCTATTAATTATTACTTATCCTTTGTATGGTCAAACTCAACACATGATAGGCCTCAGTGAAGGAAGTATTCACAATAATCAATTGGAAAGCCAACGTCTGGGAATCCAGAAGTATACACAAACAATATTTCTAGGGAATACAAAATGCTGGAATAATGAGTTCTACCTGGGTCAATGGCAAGAAAGACTTTGAGAACACTTTAAATACAATGCAGGGCAATAAACCACAATGAGGCAGTGACGGACCACTGGATGACGCTTTTATAGAGGGTAAAATTCAGTTGCCGTTTGTTAAATAGCTTCACTGAAATTACTGATAGCATTCTTCTTGGCCATATCCTGTCAAATGGATTCTTATATTTGAACTGACGCCGAGGGAGTGATCAATGTCTGGAGAGCTGTCTAAGGCATAGAATTCCTGCCAGGGATCTAAACATTTACTTGTCGCCTTAGCATTGAGTGTGAGTGTGCACCAGTCTCACACCCACTTGGTACCATCTCGGATTAATATGCAGTATCTCTGTAGCATGCAGTGATGCCGTTGAGCAACTTTTTAATGCAAACTCCACGCCAATAAAATAAGAGCACACCACAAGCCTTTTGCATGATTCCTCGACATGCATACTACAACTCTATTGTGAGGGGCTACGGATGGTGTCTTTTCCATGGCGGATACTATAAACAACCAAAGGACGGAGCTGTATGGCAAACTATTTCTGCTGATATTCTTAGTATCCGGAAACCTTGTGACCTGACCATTGGATCTGAAACCTGGAACTCTTTCACTGCTCAACAACCTTAGCTGTTTGTTCTGACCGTCTTGAATATGCTGTTATTACGCGGTGTACATCACACTAGGAGAAACCACTTTAAAAATAATAGGTAAACATACCTGTATTTAGGATGAGTAATGGCATAGATGATAGGATTGTGAATAGCAGACGCCTTTGCAATCACAGCCGGAACAGAGTTCATATATGGAGTTAGGAAACTTGAGTAACTACGAGAAAAAGGATTACAAAGCAGATCATTTATAAATGAATATAGGTCAACGAGTTTCACCTCCTAAATGCCATCTGCAAATCACCCTGCGTTTCTATAAGCATGTTGATCTTTCGTAGTTAATTACAATATGTAGATGGATTTTTTCACGTAATCTTTAGCCCAACTGGACCCTATGTAAATTAAACATGCTTGAATCTGCATGTTAGTGATCTAAATTAGAATATGTTCTGCCAATGGGGGGGAGAACCAGAGCAATTATTCTCTATTCAACTGGATACTTAAAATTCTTTCATTCCTGCCCATCATCCTGCAGCATTCCTTTTTAACATGGAATGTGCGTTCTAGTAAAGTAATAGACAGGCTAAATATGCCGGTGCAATCGAAGATGTATTTCAGCCGTAAAACTGCAAACCAATTATATTTGGCCTTCATCAACATTTCAGATTTTTATGTCAATTGTGCTGGCTGTTTTATTGGCCTGGTAGAAAGCTAATTTAAGTTGGTGAGATGTGTTTTTGTATGACGTAGATTAATCCACAGATAGAGGATTACAAACCGAAAGGAAATGTCAGATTTAAATCAAGGGTTATTAAAAGATTTATAGTTTATCTTATGACCTGCTCTATTAAAACACAAGTGTAAAACATTTGTTTTTTTTTACTTAAATTGGGATACATTTTCCTAATGTTTCTTTCTCATAATAATTTAAAATAAATCACATTTTTAGTAATATTTGTTTACAAAAATCCTTAAAGGATATTATAGTCACCAAAACAACTTTAGTTTAATGAAGCAGTGTTGGTGTATAGATCATGACCCTGAAGTCTCACTGCTCAGTTATCTGTCATTTAGGAGTTAAATCACTTTGTTTCTGTTTATGCAGCACTAGCCACACCTCCCCTGGCTGTGACCGACACAGCCTGCATTACACGATTGGTTTCACTTTAAAACTTACTTTAGTTTGTATCTCCTGCTCTGTAAATTGAACTTTAATTACATACACAAGGCTGCAATTCTAAATTAAACAGAATTTGCAATAAAAATATGACAAAAAAATAAAAATAAACATTTCCAAATATGTTTGAAGCTGATAGATACTACTCGTGTGTATTGCAAAATTGTCCAAACCAGAGACAATATCAACATCTAAGAGCAGATCCACAATAGCTTGTAGTGAGATGCAAATGGTTCATGAAAATTAAATAATTCAAGATAATCCACCAACAGTTTTCTATGTTTTTACTTGCATCTTGTTTAGAACTTAGTTTTTCTGAAATTTAGTTTAAAAAAAAAGCATATGGCCGATGATACTTTTTTGTAATATGAATATGGTCAATGACAGATTTTGTTTAATATAAATCTATCGCTAAAAATGAAATTACCCAGCAAAAGCCACCAGGGCTACCGTAGAGTAGGGGGACCATGAAACAACATAAAGAAGGATGACAACAAGAGCAATTTTTGCCATTTTCCATTCATTTTGCATTTTCTGATACTGCTTATGAGATTCCTTATTGTTGTCAGAACCAATTTTCTGAACAGCCCTGTAATAAGAAAAAACGGCATAGTTTAGTTAAAAAAGTGTATTTCTGCTTGTCGATGGTATTATTTGGACGTATTTGGAAAAGGAACGCAATAAGAATTCTTACATTATAAAACAATACTAAAAGATAACTGCTTGTTTTTTTCACCAAATTGGGAATTGTAGAAAATTGACTGGAAAATAGTTTTCTACTTAAAAATGTAAAATGTTTCCATTTTTTTTATAGTACTAGAATTGCAATAGAACAGTGTTACTGTCATTACTAATAACATTAATGCAAACATACTTACCACACGCGTTTCTCCCCTGATTCCTATCTTTTAACCATCCATTGGCCTCAGATATCGAAGATAAAGCTCTAGCCATACACATATTGATGGCTACTAAACTAACAGTAGCACCGATACTGGAAAACGCCCTCCACTCCAGAATAAAAGGAGATTGAAACACTATGCCTTTACCAATGCAAAATGGAATTATATTTAAGTAGAAATAACCCATTAAAACTACCGAAGTATAATATCTGAGAATAAATTATGGAGAAGATTAATAACTCCAACTATTAGTAGGTTTTTAACAAGTACAAAAATCTTGCCGTTCATCAATTACAAAACTGAATCCAACTCACAAATGAATAACTCTCCATGTACACTTTTTTTTTATAATCTTTCCACTTTGATATCGAAGGTTTGAAGTCCTATGCTGCCGTGTACAGCTGTCACATGGTTAATGTATATATATATGTGTTTGTCATCTATGTCCGGGTCTCGTAATGAGATTACTACAATATATAACGATAAATACTGAAATGAGATCTCTGTTTAATGTTTTAACTATATTATTTGTACTTTTTTAATGCGTATCTTTCATGTTGTCTTTTGAAAAACACTAAATAAAGAATAAAGTTTTTAAAAAAATCAAACAAATATACTTATCACACCGTATAACACAATCGCATGCTTTTAAAAGTCACATTTCTAAAAGCCATCTTTACCCGCCTATTGCTCGTAGATTGGAATATAGTCTTATTTATACATTATTAGCGTATTGAATTACAATGCTGAACTCATTGCAAACACACACAATGGGAATGGTAGTGGTAACCTGTAGGTCCGTCTGAATTAAATTACCTGTTGGTGTTTTTGATGGCCTTGAAAATGAAGACGTAGCAATATATAATAATAAATAGAGGTATGAAGAAGACGAAACAGAACAGAAGCATTGTGTAGGCTCTCACAGAAGGAGTGAAGGTCATGTAATCCCAAGTACAGGACGTCATTAGACCTTCAGGGATGTACGCACCTGCAAACATTATGGTTAGTGTAGCATTGACTGGTGCTCTCTATATATACAGTTCAAGGTATTCTATGAGGTTTATACATTGTTGGAAGCATTTCAATCCCTTGTGACAATGGAGATATCACAAATACATAGTAAACATGTATTTTTATAAAATCCATCAGAACCTACCAATGTTAAAATAGGATGTGGGTTGCTAACAAAACGTTAAGTAACACGAATGCATACCACATCCCTCTTATTTGAGTTCTTAACCACATGTATAAACTGGTATTGAGAAGGCATGTGGGTGACATAATAAAACAGACAGATATATTGATGATCTATAAAATGTAAGATGGTACCAGTGGCCAAACAACTGAAATTATATTATTTTACTAGCAAGTCGATTCATAATTATTTTAATGCATGTATTTTCGAATGTGCGATGTTTATAAAAATCTAAATTGTGTACGATAGGTTTTTAAAACATCTGGACGCTGTATTATATTTTTTTCTATGAATACACAACAAAAGAGGAATTGTGCTTGTATGCACTCAACACCATTACAATCGGAGTTATAAACACACTGTTGCTTATTCTTTAAACTAAAAACTGAGAAGAATTAACAATACAATTAGAAGTTTTCGCCTACAATATCTGAATTTTTTTTTAAAAAAAATCTCAAATTCAGCATTTCCCCCCCCCCCCAACTTATTTAAAGGCTTATTCACTAAACTACGAATTATCAGAATTCACTAGGTATCTGCACTCTTCAGGCAAAAATAGATAAATAGTTTCTAGATCTGTTATTTTGGCATTAAATTTGCATTGCCTGAGTGAATATCCAAATTCAATGTTTAGTAATACCTCTGATTTATTGGCCTACATTTTGCAATTACCATGTCAATCCTCCACATATTTAAAGTTTACAGAACAAACGCTTTATCTTTTTTCTTGTTACACAATTGACTATCAAGCATGATACTACATGCATAATTTTGTGCAAACACTGCTGTTATTGTTGGTGTGATTAAAGTGTATTAGTTAAGATATGTTAGAATAAAGAAATTAAGACAATTAAGAATTAAAAACACTAGGGGGCACCACAATTCAAAATAAATAAAACAGTTTTATTAAATCAATATCACTACTAAATAAATATTTGGTACAACATGTGCATAAAAAAACTCCATGTGTATTGTGCCGGATATTTCTTTAGTTCTGCGATGACCACTTATTTTATCAATTTAATTTTAAAATGACCTAGCAGTTGGGTGACCAAAAAATAATGCACAAAACTATTGGTGCCAATCTAAATGGTAGTCGGGGCTTTGTCTTTAGTCCATCAGTGACGTAGTATGAGGAATTTTACCTGACGCATTTCTTGGATTTTTATGTTATCTTACCTGCTATTTATTTCTGTTTCTTTCAACTGTCCAGAATTTTTACAACTCAATTTTTTTTTTTGTAAAGTCACTTTTTATTGTAAGTTATGAACAAAGTATACAAGCAAACATGGCAGTCAGGTGCTATAGCAGTGGGACGCGCAGGTCTCCACTCGGGTGACATCAACTACATACAAGTTGGATGTGCAGATCCATATTAGTGAGGCATACAGTCGGTCGTAAAGTGGAAGTGGTTACCTCGCTCCATGTGGTCCGAAAAATCTTCTTGACCAGTTTGCCTATATATAATTAGTGAAGTGTTAAGAAATAACTTAGGTGTATATGAACAACGGGACGCAAAGGTCCCTTCAACAATTAGTAGGCGTGACCACAGTGTGTCTGTCGTAGCAATAGTATTTATCGTTTCATTTTTATTTTTATTACCTAGTCGTTTGCTAAACATGTTTATTTTTCCCTAGTTAGTCATTGTTGTATACGTGTAACTTTCTGTGGCAGTGTTGCCATTCGTGTTTGTCTGAGTCTGTGTGGTGTTGTGCCTGTGGGGTGGTGTGTCTTGTGTTGTGTCTCCACTTTTGAATGGGCTCCCTATGTGTCTATGGGTCGTATTAGTCAGTTGCCTGATTCCCCGGGGGGGGGAGTGGCGGGGGTGAATCCCCTGCATTTGCTTCTGTAGAGCCTATGTTGGGCCTGTTATGGAAGGGCTAAGGTGGGGTCATGACCCTCCCGAGGTTGCTGTTTCCCATCTAGCTCCCAATGTCTCGTCAGCGTCAGGTAGCTATATGGTCGTCGGAGCGGTTATTAGACGAGAGCTTTTCCTGGGGACGTCAGGTGTGTACTCCGCTGTCTAATGGTGTCCTCAGTGTTGTTCTCATGCGGTTAACCTCGTGATTCGGAACAAGATTGTGTGAGTGTGAATGTATGTGTGTATGTGCTGTCATGGTTGCATAAAGGGTCCCTGAGTGGGGGGTGCAGTGCGTATGTTTTGGGCCGTGGTAGTCCAGTGGTGGTGAACGATGCCATTACCTATTTCGTTGTTTCCCCGCGTGACACGGGCAGTTGTGACCTGGTTCGGGGGCCATGGGAGTGTCTGTCTATGTGTTGTCCGAAAGTGGATCCCCCTATTCCCGTCCCTAAGGTCTTAGTGTTTCCCTTTTGCCCATTGGTGGGGTTCTGTGTGGTTTCGTATATGCAGTGTGTCCGTTCCCCCCTGAGTCCACATCTCTCCGCTACCGGTGGGCGGGGGGGCTCCAGGTTGCGACCGGAGGAGCCACATCCGGCGAGTCCGGGTATCCCATCTCTCCTCTCTCCTATCCCCCCACTCGTCGCAGTCCCACCAGATGTGTTTGATAGTACCTATTTCATTTTCACATCTCCAGCAGATGTCTGGTATGTTCGGGTTGATCCGATGTAGGAGAGATGGCGTGCGGTACCAGTGTGACAACAGTTTATAGTTCATTTCCTGGTAGTTCGTGTTCGAGAAGCTTTTATGTTGTAGCAGCAATATTTGTTCCCATTGACCCTCCGTGTATGTGGTGTCCAAGAGGTCTTCCCATTGTCTCTTGAATAGGTCCTTCCCGTCCCTTTCGCCCGTCGCCAGACGTTGGTATATGGTCGAGACGGTGCCATCTGCTTCGGGCGTCTGGAAGCAGAGTTGTTCAAACCAGGTCAGGTCTCTGTGCAGCTTGGCCTTGTTCGGGAGATTGTGGTAAAAATGCTTGAGTTGGGCATAGTGAAATTGGTGCATGAGGGTAGTCGTCCTCCCATGCGATATTTCCCGTAGGGTCTTCAGTCCGGTTCCAGTTAGCGTCATATGCAGTGGAATGCAGCCTTCATGGCCTCCAGTGGCCATGCTGATGGTGGTAGACTGTCTCCTATGTTCGGGTTGTGGGTGATGGGGATCAGCGGGCTGGGAGAGGGGGATATGTAGAGTGCCTTCCTCATTCTGATCCAAGATTTGAGCGTTTGTGTGATGGGGGAGTCTTCCCCCATCAGGTTCGGGGCTTCGGTTCCGTCGTGCCAGATGTATCTGTGTAGTTGGTTGTGTTTTAGCTCTTTGCACAGTGCGGTCCTTTGTTTCTGAGGTGTGACTATATGGAGTTCTCTGATGCGCTGTAGTACCGTTACTTGGTAGTATTTTTATAGATCCGGTAGGGCAAGTCCCCCCCATGTTTTGGGAAGGCACAGTTTGTCGTGTGCTATCCTGGCTCTGTCTCCCTTCCATATATATTTAAGGATCGCGGTCCGGAGCGTTTTGGGGATGATGTGTGGGAGTGTGTGGAACACGTAGAGTATCCTGGGGAGGATATTCATCTTTACAACCGCGATGCGCCCCTGCCATGAGATGTGGTTGTAGTTCCATCTCTTGAGGTCCTGCAGGACAGTGGACAGGAGGGGTGTGTAGTTGCGCGCGTAGAGATCCTTCGCGTCAGGGGTAACCTGCAACCCTAGGTATTTCATGCTCTCCGTGCACCAGTGGAACGGGAATTGTTGTCGTAGTCGCTCGCATTCTTCCCCTGGTATTGTCACATTTAGTATCTCGCACTTGGGTATGTTGAGTTTGAGCCTCGACAGGTTACCATACATCTGAAATTCTGTCATAAGGTGGGGGATCGATTCTAGGGGTTCAGCCAGGAAGAATAGCATGTCGTCCGCATAGGCGGCGACCTTGTGTTCCTGCGTTCTATAGCTGATACCAAGTATCCTGGGGTTCCTACGTATTCTATCCAGGAGTGGTTCCAATAGAAGCGGTGAGAGTGGGCAGCCTTGTCTGGTTCCGTTCCTTATATTGAAGCTATCTGTGAGCGCCCCATTCACTCGGACTTTAGCATTTGGTTGATGCTAGAGTGTCGCGATCCAGTGCAGCATTCGGTCTCCGATGCCCGTCTTCCATAGTGTTTCCATCATAAATCGCCAATCCACTCTATCGAATGCTTTTTCTGCATCCGTAGATAGCAGAAGTAGCTTCTTCTTAAGATGTTTCGCTGCATGTTGAACCACAAAGAGCTTGAGGGTGCTGTCTCTGGCCTCCCTGCCCGGGATGAACCCTGTTTGGTCTGGGTGGATCAGTCGCAGCATGTGCATCTGTAATCGAGAAGATAGTATCTTCGAGAAGAGCTTGATGTCCGCGTTGATGAGAGATATCGGGCGGTAGTTCCCCACTTGTTCCATATTCTTGCCTGGTTTCGGAATCACCGTGATTGTCGCTGTTAGGGATTCCTTGTGAAAGGATGCTCCTTCCCGTAGGCTGTTGAGTGCATTAACCAGCTTCGGTACCAGTTCGTCGCTGAACTTCTTGTAGTATTCTACCGGGAAGCCGTCCGGGTCTGGTGCTTTACCGTTCTTAGCTACTTTTAGGGCTAGTTTGACCTCCTCTTCAGTCACCGGCGCGTCCAGCGTTTCTGCTTCCTCCGGGGTGAGGGCATCAGGGCTGAAGTCCTGCAGGTAGTTCACCGTGTCTATTTGTTTTCGTCTATGTTATAAAGGTTTATGTTATGTTATAAAGGTTTGTGTAGAAGAGCTTGAATTCCTCAGCGATTTCTTCAGGGAATTGCGACAGTCTGCCTTGTCTGGTTCGTAGGGCATGTACCTGGGCTCTGTTTTGCGGTCCCCGTAGCATTTGGGCCAGCAGTTTCCCGCCTTTGTTGGCATGTCTGTAGAAGAATATTTTTGAGCGTTGCAGTTGTCTCGCATATCTGTGTTCTATGATGTCCGACAGTTGTCTCCTTTTTGCGATAAGGTCCGTATATGTCTGGTCATGTTGAGATCTTTTATGCCTCTGTTCCAAGGCCGCTATCTGTTGGGTGAGGTCCCGTAGTTGTTGTCCTGCGTCTCTTTTCTTCTGCGCTGCTATCCGTATTTGGTGTCCCCTCAGGACGCTTTTGTGCGCTTCCCATATCGTCATGCCTGACAGTTCCTCCGTCGTATTCTCCTCGAAATATTGACGGATGTGCTCAGCTATTTGCGTTCTCGTCGGTTCGTCCAGAAGCAGGGCATCGTTAAGTCTCCATGTCATCTTGGTCGATTCCATGGGTGATTCCATTTCCACTTTCACCGCACTATGGTCCGACCAGGGCGTAGGTTGGATGTCAGCCTTCCTGAGGTAGGTAAGTCCCTCCTGCTGTATGCAGATGTAATCAATTCTGGAATACCGGTGGTGTAGTGTGGAGTAGTATGTAAAGTCCCGTTCCACCGGGTGTAGTGCCCGCCACGCGTCTATGAGCCGAAGGTCTCTGAGGGCCTTCAGGATGGTCTTAATAGTCGAGCTCGGTACACTGCTGCGTCCCATGGACGTGTCCGTCAGGGGGTCCAGTGGGACGTTTAAGTCTCCACCCAGTATCAGGACTCCTTCCACGAACTTGGCCAGTTTCAGCAGTGTTCTGCGAATGAAGCTCGCTTGTCCCGAGTTCGGGGCGTAACTGTTTGCAAGTGTGTATGTTTTTCCGGCTATTTCCCCTTTCACGAATAGGAATCTACCGTCGGCATCAACTAACTGGTCGGAAGCCAAAAATTGGAGGTCAGCTGCGATCAGAATGGCAGTACCCGCTTTCTTCAGAGAGGGGTGGTTGCTGTAGAAGTTCTGCGGGTAGAACCGGTTTTTAAGTAGGGAGTTCGCTTCCGCCTTTAGGTGGGTTTCCTGGAGGAGTGCAACTGAGACATGTTGTCTCTTAAGGTCTTTCAGAAGATGGGATCTCTTTTCGGGGGCATTAAGTCCCCTGCAGTTTTGCGTAAGTATGGTTAAGGGTGTCGGGGTGTAAGTGCGAAATGGGTAACGTTATACCAATCTGCCTATACGTAGGTCAGGGGCCCAGACTCGCCGGACTACCAGCTGTGCGGGCAGGCAGAGGCCGGGGGTGGGGGTGGGGGGGTCAGGAGGTGGATGCGGGCGCGGCGTGTGCGGAGGGACGTAGCGGCTGTTTGGGAACCCAGGAGGAGGGGTGCGGAGAAGAGATGTGTGTTGTCCCCCTCGCAGGGGGCCAATTTACATCCTGTGTGTTGGTGTCTTGGTGTGTGTCAATGTGTGAGGGTCTAAGCGTAAGGGTCAATGTGTAAGAGTGTAATCAATGTATGGGGTCGTCTCTCCCTAGTTCGGGCAGAGTCCCGTGTAACTGGGTGGGTGGCCAGCGCCGTACCACTACACGGTGATTACCGGAGTGGCTGCAAGCGTGGTTCCCCCAGTAGTCCTGGTATACTCGGGTCTAGTTCGGGTCGTGACTTTCGCCAAGCGGCGTCAGCCAAGTGTGTGTGTCTCTCAGGGTTTGAATCGGGTTCCTGTTCCACTAAATGTGCGTCTGTTACTGTGCACTAGGTTGTCGGGTCATGCGCTTATGTGTACTCTCTATCTGGGGTCTGGTTTGTCAATCAAATATATGTCGCGCCAGTGTGGTCTCCCTGTTCCTAGCAGCTCGGAGCGTCTCGTCATATTAGCTTGTTGTGTTATCCACTCACGGGTGCACGGTGCAGTGATCGGGTGGGTGGAGTAGGTCACGGTCATACGTGTCCCCAGGCTGTCATGTCAGTCAAGACTAGGCGACGGGCAACGGGGGGGGGGGGGGGGGGGGAGTTGGCAAAGCAGCAAAACTCATCCATTTACATTTTTACCAAGTAAATAACAGAAACACATGGATTCTATCACAAAAACACATGAGCTTTGCTAACGGCAGTTCAATCCGTGGAGTACGGCGTCGGACTATAAACATGGGCGAGTCTCGCGTTTTTTTTTTGCCCTGTCGGGTAACATCCCCCCCTCTGTCGTCGTCCCCCACCAGAGCCAACCACCCAGTACAAGCAAATATGTCCGGCAATTTGACAGGAGGAAAAGTCCGTAGGCACTCAGGGCATGCAATAACATCTAGCGTGCCGAATCAGATAGCTAGACAGGGCCGGTCTGTCATCATACATATCAGTCCCCAATCCGCTGTGCCCCTTCCCATCCCGGCAGGTGCTCCCACCCAATGCTGTCACGTGTGCCACCCATCTTGACCGCAGGTCTGCCAATGTGTTTGGCATACTAGTGTGTTACCCCCGTTAGCAAATCTTGTGTAGTTAGGGTTCGTGGGAGATGTCCCCTCCCATGTCACATTGCGTGGTCCCCAAGTGGTACTGTACGCATGTTTAGCTTTGCCCGATTCCCCCATCTCCCCTCCCAAGAGCTATATGGCAGGGTATGGCCCATCGGTGTCACGAATAGCGGTATCGGTATGTCCAGCTTGTGGTCTGCTCCGTGTCGGACACACATAAGCCATGGTCACAGTTAGTGGTGGGCTGTGTGCCTCTGTCAAAAGTCATGCCTCATGGTGGGTTAGGTCCCGGGAGGGCCGTTGGAAGGCCAAGAACTAATAGTCGGTGCATGTCAAAAGATGGGGGTAGAAAGAACTTAACAGGATGTGATGTCTGCGTCCCCTATTCTTTTCTGTCAACGTCTCCGGGCCGCCAGGCAGGGATAGCGTCACATTGGTCCACTGGGTCAGCTTGTCTCTCACTCAGCATGTTGGGCCGGGTTGCGCGGCCTGTGTGCCGGGGGTCTGCGTGGTGAGTCCTCTCTGCGTCTTCTGGCGGCTCTTTGTGCTATGGGGCCCGGCCGTTGTTCAAGTGGTCCCAACATCCAGTCGGCTACTTCAGTGTGTGGTATGCCCAGCTTTCTCAGAAATACTGGGACCTCGTCCGGCCACCTCACGTGCGCCCATTTGTTGTCATGGCGGGCGAGCAGGTTAATGTTTGGTATGTTTCTCCTCCGCAACAATTGTGTTATGGGCCTTAGAGCTCTGCAGGCTTCTAGTGTGAGGGGCGAGAGGTCCTGGTATAAGGCAACCTCAGCTCCCTGAAACGGCCAGCTTTGTCTGGATCTAGCCTTTGTGTAGGCAACATATAACATCTCTGGGCGAGTTATCAGCGTTTCGTGGCCTAAGTGCCCTGTGCGCTCTGTCGAATCTGATGTTAGTGCGTCTGGGCCTAGTATCTCTTTAAATAGTGCTGTGAGTATGGCTTCCACATTTTCTTTCTTGTGGCTCAGGGAGATTTCGGATTCTAATGTTAGATCTACGGCCCCTGTTATCTAGGTCCTCTGCCTGCCTTCTGAGGTGCAAGAGAATGGTACCTTGTCGGCCTATAGCCAGGTTGTTAGCTTTAATGTTGCCTGACATCAATTGTCCTGCAGCCCGGGTGTCTGGTGTGTGTCTGGGCGTTTAGTGTGCCCCATTTAGAGAGTCCGCGCTGCTGTTTGTGCGCCTATAGTTGCTGCGCGGGTCGGAGCTCCGAAATCAGGCAGCCGGCGCCATCAGCGTTCAAGCCACAACTCAATTATTTTGACCTACATTTTAAAAATCCATTAATTGTGATTTCTGACCCTAGCTCAGTCTTCACAAACATAGGTTTTACTTTATTCTTATGTAAATATATTGCAGTGCAATTTTACAGCTTACTGCATTTCTTGTTTTGTAATCTTAGCTACCTTACAAAGTCATCACTGACTGGCACTTCTGCAGTTTCATAACAGTTTATTATGTATTTTGACATGCTTTTAATTTAATCAGCTTATCTTTTTTTGTTCAATTGCTAATGCGATCCCGGCAAAGTGTTCAAGGTATTTAAATGTTGCGAAGGAAGCCGGAGCTCTCGGCTTTGTACTTAAAAATATCTAAACGTTACTTGCAAGCCAATAATCTTTTGTTTCTCGTGTCGTATCTGAAACTGCAGGAGCACTGTCTCATTCTTAATTCATCCTATCTATCAAAAAGGAATCCAACTTACTCCAACCAAAGAAGGGAGGTAGGCTCCACGCCAAAGAATACAGCCACACGCTTAAAAGGATTAGCACGGCTTTCTTCTTAGACATTACTCCGATGGAGGCAAGCGGTCGTGTGATTACGAAATACCGATCCAGTGCAATCACCATCAATGTAATCATAGACGTAATTCCGAAAAGTGCCCCGCAGAAAGCGTATAACTCACAACCTAACAAAACAAAACACAGCTGGAATTGAAACACACAAAATTAAGCCCTTGCCCAAACTCCCACTCTCCTGGTAGCAATGACTATAGTATTCATCAGCCTCAATATATGGAATAAAAACCAAAAGAGGTTACTAGCACGCTATCCCAAATGCATATGCACATTTTTTTATTATCGCTCCAATAGCCATTAAAGTGTAAGCCCACCTGCCACGTCAAGGTAATACCTCTTTGGTGAGTACACTAACAATTCACCTTGCTAGTTGCTACTTGGTATGGTAAAATGCAAAATCTCTCGTAAGACAGAGAGGGGTATTTTTATAAACCCTACACAGAGGGTAAAAATACCCATTCACTTACCCATACCCATTTACCAATACGCATGATTTTGGTTTTTAGCTAAAGGTAGCAAGGTCAATTGCAATGTTTTGGGGGTGTTTGTTCTACAGTTGGAATTGAAAACATGTTAAATAATTATGTTTTCTTCAAATTATACATAGACATTGGTAAACATTCACTGTATTTAATTTTTTTTTATCATATAATTATTCCAACGATAAATAACTTATTTAAATAATTTTTACAGAGGAAATTGTGTTGTGATTTCTTTCATTCCAAGGATGTACAGGAGAGTAAGAACATGCAAAAAAATGACATTCAAAAATATAAAAAAACTACTTTTTTTTGCAATGTATGAATGAAATGATATCTGAATGTTACTGTCCAGAGTGCTAAGCTGTTCTTGAAGCAATGAGTAATGAGTATTGAGAAGAAAATCCTGGATAGGCCATATTCACATGTTAGCAGTGTTGGTTACTAAAGTGTGACTGGTAGAGAATTCAAAGTAAGATTACATTTTACAATTTTAATAGTATGACATCAATTGATGGTTTTTGGATTACGGTATTGTACTGATACAAGGTAAGTTAAAGGGACACTATAGTGTTAGTAATACAAACGTATTCCTAACACTATAGTTTTGGACTGCATATTAGTGTCTCTGGCCCCCCTCAGAGTGCAGAAATAAAGCTTTTAACCTCACCGTGTCGATATAGCGGTGGATGGCCCTGCTTCCATGGCTGAGATTGTGGTGGAGCTCCTAAACTTTAAACTTGACCAGAGTATCCCCGCCAAAAGTCTCTGTCCTTTTCCCGCAGAGTGATCTGTGATATAGCCGCCCACCCAAACATCAGTCAAAACTTGATGAAGGATAGAAATAGGACTTCCTTTTTTTTGATCACAGTACAGATGTTCTTAACATGGGTCGTTAACTAAACCAATATAGATCCCAGGCACCTCTGTGTCTTGGAGATAACTAGTTCTCAATCTACAGGTTGCAGATGTCACTTGATCCAACTTGTCATGAAACTTGGCTTTGCAGTTTAGCTATTCCAGCACGACCCAGGACTATGAGACTCTTCACGTCTTGTGTCCACTCAAACCAACTCAATTACAATTTCAAACAGAATTAAAGGAGTGACTCTCACTTGTCTGGAAATTACAATACTGAAAAGAAAATGTGAATCACCAATATCTTTTTTTACATGTGACGTGCCATTTGTGTGTTACAAAGTTAGCAAATGACATCACAGCCCAGTTCACTCCAGGCAGTGAGGTCACACAGTGCAGGGCCGCCTCCAGAAATTTTGGGGCCCCTAACTGAGCTCTGGGTTTGGGCCCCCGGGGGCCCCCTGCAAGACCGCCCATAGGGACTACCTCCAAATCCCACCCACAGGAATACACACACTGACACAAACACATTCACTGATACAAAAGGACACAGATACACACACACACACACACATACATACTAACAGACACACATACTGATACGCATATAAGCATACATACTGACACACACATACTGAGACATACACACATATACCGACACACAGGCGTACATAGTGACAGACAGACACATACTAACATACATACAGACACACATGCATAAGGACATACAGACACAGACACATTCATAATGACAGACAGACATACATACATTCTTACTGGCATACAGACACTGACATCTATACATACATACACTGACATTCATACACACATAATGACATACAGACATGCATACATACAGACAGACATACATACATACATACAGACATGCATACAGACAGACATACAGACAGACATACATACAGAAAGACATACACACAGACATGCATACATACAGACATGCATACATACAGAGAGACATACAGACATACAGACATACATACAGACATACATACAGACAGACATACAGACATACATACAGACATACAGACATACATACATACAGACATACATACATACAGACATACAGACAGACATGCAGACAGACATGCAGACATACATACAGACATGCAGACATACATACAGACAGACATACAGACAGACATACCCACACACACACACAAAGCTCATTTTCCAGCCACCCTCCTGTTTCTTACCTTTTCGTTGCAGGAGGGTGGCATCAGCGCGTGGCCCCCGGTGCAACTGCACCGGCGGAAGTTCCAGGGCCGCCGGGCCCATGACAACTGTTATGGTTGTCACCCCCTGATGGCGGCCCTGACACAGTGCAAATAAGGAAGAGAGATAAAAACGGTATTATCAGTATTATCTTCTCTGACTGACAGGGAGCTAAGACGGAGGCGCCCACTTACAGGATAACAAGACGTGGATTTCTACATTTTATTGCATTTTTCACATTTCACAAATACATATTTCTTAAACCTATAACAATATAAGAGATATGGAATATCTGAAGGTGACAGTTGCCCTTTAATATTAAAGCATGCAATGGCTATAATACCCAGCCACGGGTGAATAGGTGTTTTCTTCTTGTATTCATTTTTATTCGGCTTTATATCTGTCCTCAGAATCTGAGCAATGCAGGCCAACACTGACTTTCATTTAACATGAGTACCATCACCCAAAGAGGGATAATTCAGACTATCTACACTCCCAGATGTAATTGAAAACTATTGAAAGCAAAATATACATCATATTCCGGCCCCGGTCTCATTAAGTTGCACGCGAGGGCGGGGGAGCAGAGACAGAACAGCCTGCTCCCCCAGCGGCCGCCAGAAGAGCTTCCCCTGCGGCCGCCATTCAAGTTCTCCCTGTGGCCGCCAGCACACCTATCAGTCTGCCCACCCACACAGGTAGCAACAAGTATGTATGTCAGTGGGAGTGTGTGTGTGTGTCTGTGTCATGCTGTGTGTGTGTGTGTGTGTGTGTGTGTCTGTGTCATGCTGTCTGTGTCTGTCTGTCATGGTGTGAGTGTGTGTCTGTCTGTGTCATGGTGTGTGTGTGTGTCTGTCTGTGTCATGGTGTGTGTGTGTGTGTGTCTGTCTGTGTCATGGTGTGTGTGTGTGTGTCTGTCTGTCTGTGTCATGCTGTGTGTGTGTCTGTGTCATGCTGTGTGTGTGTGTGTCTGTGTCATGCTGTGTGTGTGTGTGTGTGTGTGTGTGTCTGTCTGTCTGTGTCATGGTGTGTGTGTGTCTGTCTGTGTCATGGTGTGTGTGTGTGTGTGTGTGTGTGTGTGTGTGTGTGTCTGTCTGTGTCATGCTGTGTGTGTGTCTGTGGCATGCTGTGTGTGTGTGTGTGTGTCTGTGTCATGCTGTGTGTGTCTGTCTGTCATGGTGTGTGTCTGTCTGTGTCAAGGTGTGTGTGTGTCTGTCTGTGTCATGGTGTGTGTGTGTGTGTCTGTGTCATGCTGTGTGTGTCTGTGTCATGCTGTGTGTGTCTGTGTCATGGTGTGTGTGTGTGTCTGTCTGTGTCATGGTGTGTGTGTCTGTCTGTCTGTGTCATGCTGTGTGTGTGTCTGTCTGTCTGTGTCATGCTGTGTGTGTGTCTGTCTGTTATGGTGTGTGTGTGTGTCTGTGTCATGGTGTGTGTGTGTCTGTCTGTTTCATGGTGTGTGTGTCTGTCTGCCTGTGTCATGCTGTGTGTGTCTGTGTCATGCTGTGTGTGTGTCTGTGTCATGCTGTGTGTGTGTCTGTCTGTCATGGTGTGTGTGTGTGTCTGTCTGTGTCATGGTGTGTGTGTCTGTCTGTCTGTGTCATGCTGTGTGTGTGTCTGTCTGTTATGGTGTGTGTGTGTGTGTGTCTGTCTGTGTCATGGTGTGTGTCT
This sequence comes from Pelobates fuscus, assembly GCF_036172605.1. NCBI lineage: Eukaryota > Metazoa > Chordata > Amphibia > Anura > Pelobatidae > Pelobates > Pelobates fuscus. The sequence goes on along the minus strand of NC_086326.1, from coordinate 138,084,457 downwards.
GTGCCATGGTGTGTGTGTCTGTGTCATGTGTGTGTGTGTCTGTGTCACGGTGTGTCTGTATCATGGTGTGTGTGTGTCTGTCTGTGTCATGGTGTGTGTGTGTCATGGTGTGTGTGTGTCTGTCTGTGTGATGGTGTGTCTGTCATGGTGTGTGTATGTCTGTCATTGTGTGTGTGTGTCAGTCGTGGTGTCTGTGTGTGTTTTTAAAAATAGTGTTTTACTCACCTTTTTTTTTTTCCAACGTCGTACTGGTCTCTGCCTCTATGACTGAGATCATCAAGCTTGATGATCTCAGCCAATCCGCACTGACACAGGAAGCGCCTCTAGTGACCGTCTGAGTGTCTGTCACTAGAGGTGTCACTAGGAAGCAATGTAAACACTGCTTTTTCTCTGAAAAGTCAGTGTTTACATTCAAATGCCTGCAGGGACAGGCTATAGACACCAGAACCACTACATTAAGCTGTGTGTGTGTCTGTGTGTGCCTGCTAGTGAGTGAGCTTGCTTCATGTGTGTGTGTGCCTGCTAGTGAGTGAGCTTGTGTTTTTATGTCAATGAGCTTATGTATATTAGTGAAAGTGTTTGTCTATGAGGCTGTGTATCAATGAGCTTGTGTGTGTCAGTGAGATTGCCTGTGTCTGCATGTGAGTATGCTTACTGTATAATTAAATGTTTTACTCTGAAAGGACCAATATTTTATATTAGAAAAAGCAATATATAATATATATATATATATATATATATATATATATACTGTATATATATATATATATATATATATATATATATATTACTCAATCATCTGGGGTGGCAAGACATAGCCTTACATACTACATGCGACAATATATGGCGCAATGACTTATGGGGCTGGCATAGATTTTTTTTTTCCAGGGCTGCTTTGTATCCCCAGTCCAGCCCTGAGTGTGTGTCATTGTGTGTATATAGCAATGTATGTACATGCCATGTATAAAATATGTGGTTATTCTAGCTTCATGTCTCTCACCACTCTCCCAGAGTCTCTTAAGAGAAAAATACAGACCTTTGCATTGCAAGTATTTTTGCAATATCAGCACTGGCCAGACAGCAAGGTGACAACCCTGCCAACAGAAGAATTGAGAAAGCATATCTAAATAACAGGAGATTTTTAGTATCACTCTATTGGTCATTAAATTGTAGGCTCACCTGCCATGTCAAGCTGAAACCTCATTGGTGAGTCCTACACTAACAATTCACATTGCTGTGTTCAGCTAAAAGGCACAATTCCCACAACACACGTCTTAACCCTTAATACATGTGTAAGGTTTAATAAGAATACCCCTCTCTGTCTCAAGTTCAAGAACGAATGGCTATGTCCAACTTCAGAATCCAGTCCATAGGATAGAAATGGTTCACTCTAGATCAGAGGTTCTCAACACTGTCCTCAAGGACCCCCTACCAGTCCAGGGTTTAGGGATTACCTGGGTGTGTCTAAGGTGTTTAGAAAAAGAAAAGAAAAAAACACCTTAGAGTCTAAGGCGTTTTTCCCCCCTTTTTCTAAACACCTTAGACACACCCAGGTAATCCCCAAATCCTAGACTGGTAGGGAGTCCTGAGGACTGGGTTGAGAACCCCTGCTCTAAATAGTTATATCATTTACGTACCTTTTTCTCCAAAGATCCATCTTTTATGAAGACTAGTTGCAAAAAACACCGGGGCTTGTGTTACTGACATAAAAAAATCACTTATTGCAAGATTGATAATGAACATATTGGCTGGTGATCGAAGGCTTCTGCTCCTAGAGATTTAAAAGAACAAAGAGATAAAACATGTTATGTTCCATCATGTCAGATTTGCGAACACCGTGACGGAAATTGCAACGAGCAGTCTAAAACAGCTGCCAAATTATATCACACAAATTGAATTGACTCCTGATTAGTTTTCAGAACCCAGCAGCATTTAATTATCCAGCACGGGTTTAGCTACTGCACCCTTTTTACCGAGCCCAGCAGGAAATTAACGTTGATCCAGTCTGTTGATTTTTTGTGTGTGGTGGGGTGGATGGGGGGGAGGGTCAGGATTTGGGTCATGACAAGATTGGAGGATGGTAAATTTTCCAAAGTTGATGTGATTAACATTGACTTTCAAAATGAAGATTACACAGACTGATTTCGTCATTTTTGTGCCAATGAAGTCCGCCATGCCTAGGTAAATTAATCTTGAATTTAAAATAAATATGTAATTTAATAAGAAAAATAGAACAAGGACAGGGATATACAATCAATTTAAGCATATAGAATCTGTTAAAATTATAGTAAATTGTAGGACAGGGATAAGGTGGAAAACTTATTGCCTCTTTTGGATTCAACTACCACCTGTACGCTGATGACACTCAGATATACCTCTCCTCACCGGACCTCTCCCCGGCCGTCCTGCAACGTGTCACTGCTTGCCTCTCTTCCATCTCTGACTGGATGTCGTCACGCTTTCTCAAACTTAACCTCTCTAAAACTGAACTCCTTGTCTTTCCTCCTCCTAATACTGATCCTCCTCTCTCACTCTCCCTTCAAGTCAGTGATATCCACATAAGTCCATCCCTGCAAGCGCGCTGTCTTGGCGTCATACTTGACTCTGGTCTCACCTTTGAGTCTCACATCCAGTTTGTTGCCAAGTCCTGTAGGTTCCAACTCAAAAACATAGCCCCCATCCGCCCCTTTCTTACGCAAGATGCTACCAAGGAGCTTGTCCATGCTCTAGTAATTTCCCGCATGGATTACTGTAACCCTCTCCTGATTGGTCTCCCCAAAAGCCGTACTGCCCCGCTACAGTCTGTAATGAATGCTGCAGCTAGACTGATTTTCCTATCCAGTCGGTCCTCTCACACCTCGCCCCTCTGCCAGTCCTTACATTGGCTCCCTGTATCCTATAGGAGTCAATTCAAAGTGCTAACCCATACATTTAAAGCACTGAACAATTCCAGCCCCTCTTATATCTCTTCACTGATCCAGAGGTATGCCCCTCCTCGTACCCTCCGCTCTGCCCGCGACCACCTCCTGACCGCTGCTCGCACCCGTACGGCCAACTCACGCTTGCAGGACCTCTCACGGGCGGCTCCTCTCCTATGGAATAGCCTGCCTACTGCCATCAGACTCTTCCCTAGTCTTCAATCATTTAAGAAGGGCCTTAAAACCCATCTCTTCAGGAAAGCGTATGGCCTCCCAGAGTAATCTATCCCTTACATACCTGTCTCTTGCTCTCCTATGGGATAGTGCTTTGCTCTCTCCTCCAGCTCTGCTTCACTCCTACTTGATATTTCCTATCCTAATGTTTCTAATACCCCACCTCCTATAGACTGTAAGCTCATTTGAGCAGGGTCCTCTTCAACCTATTATTCCTGTAAGTTTTCTTGTAATTGTCTTATTTATTGTTACATCCCCCCTCTCAAAATATTGTAAAGCGCTACGGAATCAGTTGGCGCTATATAAATGGCAATAATAATAATAATAATATAGAAACATTTGAGTTGTGAGTGTAACCCATGGATATACCTGCAGAAAGCATAGATGACCAGAAAGTTTCCAACGGCTCCTGTAATCCCTACTGCGAGTATGACAGCACCAATTGTGTAATGAACATGGTCTGGAACATCGGCTGTAGGATATACATGATGGACATCATTGATAGGGGGCTCCTAAACAATACAAAATGATGAAACAATATGATATCACCGTCTCACAAATTATTCAGAAGGATATATGGTTAATACGATGCTAACCTGAAAAAAAAAAAACACTTCTGCCAGGGCAATTTTTTTGGAGCAACCCAACTACCACAATGCAAAATATAGATCAGTGGTTAGAAGCCAACTACTACAATACAAATGATAGATCAGTGGTTAGAAGCAGATATGTCTTGGGATCGCTAAAATGTTTTCCATCACGGATATCACCTCCAACAAAAACATTTCTGATGGCTTAGAATGTAAAAGTTAGCATGGAGGTATTTGGATGCTAAGTGTTATAGGTAATTAAAAGATCCCATCAAGACTACAAAACAAACTTTGTGATGGTGTCAAATGCTATGGCTTCACTCCAAGGCAAGCCTACTTACTTGTAAAAATAGAGTATAAGATGTCACTCAGGAGTCGGTGGTGCTCACTAAATAGTCTAGCAACTGGTGCACGAATAATCCTTTAAGTCAAGGCATTCCTCATGTCCCCTTTGTATATATTTTTTAATATTTTCTTTGTCTTTTTTCTCCTTTTAAAGCTTTTTTTCATTCGTTTCACTTTTTCTCATGTGCTAAGCCTTTTGTCTTTTTTGCTTTTTAAATTAGCTTTTTGTCACAATACTAGTTTGAAGTATACTGAGAACCACCCCAGAGCCTATTGTCTATTTTACAAGCTATTTTTACACGTTGCACACTTTTTTCTTGTTATTTTTACTTGTTGACCTTTATCTTTTCTTGGATATCTATTTTCCTGAGTAGACATGACTATTTTGTTTAGTACTTACCTGTTTTATGTATGGATTAGATTCCTGAGAGTTTGTACGAAAAACATTTTTGGGAAGTGATCTTATCCTTTTTATGTGCAATAATAAAAATTACTTTTTTGCAATAACTTTATTTATTTTGTTCTACTTACTTGTATCCTTGCGGTCTGTACAAATTCTGAGTTCACATGCATGCATCACACTGCGTATTTGCCCTGTTTATACATTAGGCAACGGCGCACGCATTGGACTCTTACCGTGATTTCTGGGCAACAGTTTGGTAAACTTGGATGAAGTCTCCACAGCTGCTTCTCCTCGTTTAACCCAATGGACGATGTGGAGCTAAAAAATTCTATCAAGAGGTAAGTTGATATAGTCCCCCTGGCATATTCGCACAAGAAGAAAAATGCAATAATTACCTGCTAGGGTTAACTCCACTTCTAGAGGCTGTCTACCAGACAGCCACTAGAGGGACTTCCAGGCTGTTAGGTGACTTTCTAGGCTGTTAGTGGCTATGCATGGGGACATCCAGCATCATCCAAAACCTCACAGAAAAGCATTGAATGCGAAAGTCCTAATGCGAAAGCATGCACATTAGGTGTCCCCCGCAGGCTGGTGTCGGTGGGGGGAGGAGGGAAGGGGCATCGGCGCTGGGCCTAGGTAAGTGACAGAAGGGGTTTTAACCCCTTTCTGCACCACAGGGGGCTTGACGGAGAGAGGGGAGACGGAGACGGATAGGGAAGATGGAAGCAATAGTGCTAGGAAACGAGTTTGTTTTCCTGGCACTATCGTTTCCCTTTAAGTAGTTACTACTGTTCTTTTTCTTCTACATCATCTTTATAATATTGTTCTCATTATAATTAGTATTACATGTTACTTTTTCAATTTCTTCAGAATATTTGTAAAAATCACTGCCACTCATCCTCTTCTCCTGGTGACCGACATTACAGGAATGCTGTTTTCTCATCTACGTGGCTAGATGTGTAGTGTGGACTCACCTGGTGAGCACATACAAGCTGTACAAGTTCCCACCATCAATGATAGGCTAAATATTTTTTACAATATTTTTCAAAAGGAAAGGAGGAGTGAGTGAAATAAAAAAAAAATATCTGTATAAGTGCACAAAAGCCTTGGAAGCTTAGAAAGAAATTCACCTGGATAGTGATCCTAAGCACAACCATCAACCAAAGCAACACTGGATTAGCTGAAGAACAAAAATGTGAATGTTCTAGAATGGCGCATGTTATACACGTTTCAAAATAATAACAATAAATATCAATTCGCTTTTGCTACCTCAATTTTCCTGCAGGAATTAAAACGCCTCAGGTTGACAGGTGGAGACTAGAGATGTCCCGAATAGTTCGCTGGCGAATAGTTCCTGGCGAACATAGCTTGTTCGCGTTCGCCACGGCGGGCGAACATATGCGATGTTCGGTCTGCCCCCTATTCGTCATCATTGAGTAAACTTTGACCCTGTACCTCACAGTCAGCAGACACATTCCAGCCAATCAGCAGCAGACCCTCCCTCCCAGACCCTCCCACCTCCTGGACAGCATCCATTTTAGATTCGGAAGCTGCATTCTTAGTGAGAGGAGGGACAGTGTAGCTGCTGCTGATTTAATAGGGAAATCGATAGCTAGGCTAGTGTATTCAGTGTCCACTACAGTCCTGAAGGACTCATCTGATCTCTGCTGTAAGGACAGCACCCCAAAAAAGCCCTTTTTAGGGCTAGAACATCAGTCTGCTTTTTTTTTTCCCTGTGTAATCTAATTGCAGTTGCCTGCCTGCCTGCCAGCATGTGTGTCAGGCTCACAGCGTATACTGTGCCCACTTGCCCAGTGCCACCACTCATATCTGGTGTCACAATAGCTTGCATTTAAAAAAAACTAAACTTTTTTGACTGTAATATAATAGCAGTCAGTTTCCTTCACACATGTGCGTTTCAGGTCCTGCCAGGGCAGTGTCACACCAGTGCAACTCATATCTGGTGTAACAGTAGTGTACATTTAAAAAAGTCAACACTTTTTTGACTGTGAAATAATAGCAGTCAGTTTCCTTCACGCGTGTGCGTTTCAGGGCCTGCCAGGGCACAGTGTCACACCAGTGCAACTCATATCTGGTGTAACAGTAGTGTACATTAAAAAAAAAAACTAGAAATTTGACTGTGAAATAATAGCAGTCAGTTTCCTTCACACGTGTGCGTTTCAGGGCCTGCCAGGGCACAGTGTCACACCAGTGCAACTCATATCTGGTGTAACAGTAGTGTACTTTAAAAAAAAAAAACGAGAAATTTGACTGTGAAATAATAGCAGTCAGTTTCCTTCACACGTGTGCGTTTCAGGGCCTGCCAGGGCACAGTGTCACACCAGTGCAACTCATATCTGGTGTAACAGTAGTGTACATTAAAAAAAAAAAACTAGAAATTTGACTGTGAAATAATAGCAGTCAGCATAGGCGTGCGCACGGGGTGTGCCGGGTGTGCCTGGGCACACCCTAATCCCCGCGGCACGCCTATGTATTGAGACCGGCAGGGGAGATCTCAGGATCTCCCCTGCCGGCTCATGCAGAGCCGGCGCTATCCAAGCTCCGGCTCTGCTCTCAGCCTCCCCTCACCGGCTCACAGGCAGTGAGGGAGGCAGGAGAGGACCGGCGGAGCTCTTGCCAGCAGCTCCGCCGGGTTCCTCTCGCGAGATCTGAGCGTTGCCGCGGCAACGCTCAGATCTCGCGTGAGTGAACTCTAGCCCTGCGGGGCTAGAGTTCACTCTCCACTGGACCACCAGGGATGGCAGCAGCAGCAGGATCCCCCCTCCCAGGCATAAGGTAAGAAGGGAGGGGGGATAACTGATCTGCCCCCACCTCCACTGGACCACCAGGGAAAGCAGCAAGGAAGGATCCCCCCTCCCTACATAAAGTAAGAAGGGAGGGGGGATATTAAGTAATGTACCCCCACCTCCACCCCCCACAATCACCCCCACACACACATACACAGCACCCACACACACACACAGCACCCACACACACACACAGCACCCATAGACATACACAGCACCCATAGACATACACAGCACCCACAGACATACACAGCACCCACAGACATACACAGCACCCACAGACATACACAGCACCCACACACATACAGCACCCACACACATACACAGCACCTACACACATACAGCACCTACACACATACAGCACCCACACACATACAGCACCCACAGACATACACATCACCCACAGACATACACATCACCCACAGACATACACAGCACCAACACACATACACAGCACCAACACACATACACAGCACCAACACACACAGCACCCTCACAAACACACAGCACTCTCACACTCATTATACAAACAGCACCCTCACAAACACAAACAGGACCCTAACAAACACACACACAGCACACTACCAGTACCCTCACACACAAACAGCACCCTCACACACAGTACATTTACAGCACCCTCACAAGTGCACACACACACACAAACAGCACCCTGACACACAGTACATTCACAGCACCCTCACAAGCATGCACACACAAACACCCTCACCCACATAGTACACTACCAGCACCCTCACACACACATCACACTAACAGCACCCTCACACAGCACACACACAGCTTTGTGTGTGTGTGTGTATGTGTGTGTATATATATATATATATATATATATATATATATATATATATATAGATATATATCTATATATATATATACGCCGCGTGTGCTTGTGCTTTAGGGTGCACACCCTAATGCAATGGGCTGCGCACGCCTATGGCAGTCAGTTTCCTTCACACGTGTGCATTTCAGGGCCTGCCAGGGAACAGTGTCACACCAGTGCAACTCATATCTGGTGTAAGAGTAGTGTACATTTAAAAAAGTCAACACTTTTTTGACTGTGAAATAATAGCAGTTTCCTTCAAAAATAAAATTTTGACTGTAATAGATTGAATAGCAGTTAGTTGTCTGCAAGCGTGTGTGTCAGGCCTACAGCGTCTACTCTGCCAACTTCTGCCAGTGCACAGTGCCACTCATATCTGTTGTCACAGTAGCTTGCACGCATAGTACACCTAATCGAAAAAAAAATGACAGGCAGAGGCAGGCCACCCTGCAGGGGCCGTCGTGGTCGTGGTGCTGTGATTCCCTTTGGCCCTAGAATAATGCCCAGTGTTCAGAGGCCACGTACCCTGAACTCGAAAAGTTCTGAGGACATACCGTATATACTCGTGTATAAGTCGATCTCATGTATAAGTCGAGGGCAGTTTTGTGACCAACAATTGTGAAATATGCTATGCCTCGTGGATAAGTCGAGGGTAAAACTTGGGGCTATGAAATTCTGTGATTTTTCTAATTATATATACACACACTCATACAAACACACACACACACACACTGCATTATATACACACATACTCATACAAACAATCTGCATTCTACACACACACTTATACAAACACACACACACACACTCTGCATTATATACACACACACTGTGTGTATATAATGCAGAGTGTGTGTGTTTGTATGAGTGTGTGTAGAATGCAGATTGTTTGTATGAGTGTGTGTGTATATAATGCAGAGTGTGTGTTTGTATGTGTGTATATAATGCAAAGTGTGTGTTTGTATGTGTGTGTAGAATGCAGATTGTTTGTATGAGTGTGTGTATATAATGCAGAGTGTGTGTTTGTATGAGTGTGTGTAGAATGCAGATTGTTTGTATCAGTGTGTGTGTATATAATGCAGAGTGTGTGTTTGTATGAGTGTGTATATAATGCAGAGTGTGTGTTTGTATGAGTGTGTGTAGAATGCAGATTGTTTGTATGAGTGTGTGTGTGTATATAATGCAGAGTGTGTGTAGAATGCAGAGTGTGTGTGTGTGTGTGTGTGTGTGTGTGTGTGTACTGGGTGGGAGGAGGGCATTTTTATTATAATTTTTTTATTTTAATATTTTAAGTTTTTTATTTTAATATTTTAAGTTTTTTATTTTAATATTTTTCATTGTATTTTTTTTTATATTTGATTTAATTTTCGTCCCCCCTCCCTGCTTGTTAGCTTGCCAGGGAGGGGGCTCTCACTCCCTGGTGGTCCAGTGTATGGGCTGTGTAGGAGGGGGGGCTGACAGTGAGCGGTTACTTACCTTCCTGCAGCTCCTGTCAGCTCCCTTCTCCTCCGTGCAGCTCCTCTGTCAGCTCCCACTGTAAGTCTCGCGAGAGCCGCGGTGACCCCGTGGCTCTCGCGAGACTTACAGTGGGAGCTGACAGAGGAGCTGCATGGAGGAGAAGGGAGCTGACAGGAGCTGCAGGAAGGTAAGTTAATGCTCTCTGCCAGCCCCCCAACAGGACCGCCGGGCTTGTAATGAGCCCGGCGGTCCTTGTCTGTATTATGGCAATGTAAGTTGCCATAATACAGACATTAACTCGAGTATAAGTCGAGTGAGGGTTTTTCAGCACAAAAAATGTGCTGAAAAACTCGACTTATACTCGAGTATATACGGTAGTTGACTGGCTAACACAGGACACCCAATCTTCTACAGCTTCCGCTTGGAACCTTGACGCACCATCCTCCTCCAGCTTAGCTTCGGGCACCTCTCAAGTTACCACTCGCCCGCCTGCTGCCACCACCAACACTAGCACCACAGCCGCTTCACTTGATCTGTCAGAGGAGTTATTTACACATCAGTTGGAAGAAATGAGTGATGCGCAACCATTATTGCCAGAGGATGTAGATAACAGGGATATGTCTCAGTCAGGCAGCATTATACACATGGACGTACGGTGTGATGATGATGATGTTGTACCCGCTGCAGCTTCCTTTGCTGAGTTGTCAGATACAAGTGAAGCGGTTGATGATGACGATGCATCCGTGGATGTCACGTGGGTGCCCGCTAGAAGAGAAGAAGAACAGGGGGAAAGATGGGCAGACAGAGAGGAGGAGGAGACGAGTTGGAAGCAGGGGGAGGTCGTCGCAAGGAGCTAGTGGCACAGTCAGACAGCATGCATCGGCACCCGGGGTCAGCCCGACAGCACGCCAATCAACGCATGCTGTGTCCACCACCAGAATGCCGTCATTGCAGAGCTCAGCAGTGTGGCATTTTTTTTGTGTGTCTGCCTCTGACAACAGCGATGCCATTTGCAACCTGTGCCAAAAGAAACTGAGTCTTGGGAAGTCCAACACCCACCTAGGTACAACTGCTTTGCGAAGGCACATGATCGCACATCACAAACACCTATGGGATCAACACATGAGTACAAGTAGCACACAAACTCAAAGCCGCCATCCTCCTCCTGGTCGAGCATCTTCAGCAACGTCAACCACTGCTGTCCTCCTTGCCCCCTCTCAACCATCCGCCACTCCGTCTCTCGCCTTGAGCTCATCTGCATCAGGTGTCTGTCAAGGACATGTTTGAGCGTAAGAAGCCAATGTCACAAAGTCACCCCCTTGCCCGGCATCTGACAGCTGGCTTGTCTGAACTCTTAGCCCGCCAGCTTTTACCATACAAGCTGGTGGAGTCTGAGGCGTTCTAAAAATTTGTAGCTATTGGGACACCGCAGTGGCAGGTACCCGGCCGAAATTTCTTTGCACAAAAGGCAATCCCCAACCTGTACTCGATGCAAAAGGAAGTAATGGCATGTCTGGCACACAGTGTTGGGGCAAGGGTCCATCTGACCACTGATGCCTGGTCTGCAAAGCATGGTCAGGGCAGGTATATCACCTACACTGCGCATTGGGTAAACCTGCTGACGGCTGCCAAGCATTGGAATGCGTGGCTCTGCAGAGGAGTTGGTGACACCGCCACGACTTGCAGGCAGGCCTGCTGCCACCTCCTCTACTCCTCCTACTCCTCCTACTCCATCCTCTTCCATAACCTCCTCGGCTGAGTCCTCTTCTGCTGCTGCGTCTTGCTCCACATCAACGGCACCCCCCCAGCTCCCAAGGTACTATTCCACATCCCGGATATGGCAGTGTCACGCCGTCTTGGGGTTGACTTGCCTGAAAGCAGAGAGTCACACCGGACCAGCACTCCTGTCCGCCCTGAACGCACAGGTGGATCAGTGGCTGACTCCGCACCAACTGGAGATCAACAAAGTGGTTTGTGACAACGGAAGAAATTTGTTGGCGGCATTGAATTTGGGCAAGTTGACACATGTGCCGTGCATGGCACATGTGTCTAATCTGATCGTACAACGCTTTGTGCATAAGTACCCAGGCTTACAGGACGTCCTGAAGCAGGCCAGGAAGGTGTGTGGCCATTTCAGGCGTTCCTACATGGCCATGGCGCACTTTTCAGATATCCAGCGGCGAAACAACATGCCAGTGAGGCGCTTGATTTGTGACAGCCCGACACGTTGGAATTCAACACTCCTAATGTTCGACCGCCTGCTCCAACAAGAAAAAGCCATTGATGACTATTTGTATGACCGGGGTGCTAGGACAGCCTCTGCGGAGCTGGGAATTTTTTGCCACGTTACTGGACGCAACATTTGTTTTCTTCCTGGAGCGCAACCATTTGTTTTCTTCCTGGAGCGTGCCCTGCGAAGAGTGCTGGATCAGCCTGTAGATGAGCGTGAAGAGGAAGAGGAAGAGTTGTGGTCACCATCACCACCAGAAACAGCCTTATCAGCATCGCTTGCTGGACCTGCGGCAACGCTGGAAGAGGATTGTGAGGAAGAGGAGTCAGAGGAGGAATGTGGCTTTGAGGAGGAGGAGGAAGACCAACCACAACAGGCATCCCAGGGTGCTCGTTGTCACCTATCTGGTACCCGTGGTGTTGTACGTGGCTGGGGGGAAGAACATACCTTCAGTGAGATCACTGAGGACGAGGAACGGGACATGAGTAGCTCGGCATCCAACTAACAGGGGAAGAGGTGAAAGTAATCCTCCTCCTCCCACGATCACGCCAGCAAGGACAGGACGCTTTACAGACGTGTTGTTGATGGAGGACATGCAGAGCTTTTTAAGTCCTACGCATCGCCACAGCCCTTCGGGGTCCACCCTCAGTGAATGGCTCGACCGACAGGTAGCAGACTACCTCACCTTAACTGCAGATATCGACACTCTGAGGAGCGATGAACCACTTGACTACTGGGTGTGCAGGCTTGACCTGTGGCCTGAGCTATCCCAATTTGCAATAGAACTTCTGGCCTGCCTCGCATCAAGTGTCCTGTCAGAAAGGACCTTCAGTGCAGCAGGAGGTATTGTCACTGAGACGAGAAGTCGCCTAGGTCAAAAAAGTCTAGATTACCTCACCTTTATTAAGATGAATGAGGGATGGATCCCGAAGGGACTGACAGTGGGCGATACATTCGACTAAAAAAGGCCTGATGAGGGGGGCGTTACAGGGATTAAACTGATAAGAATAGTACTACTTAACACACCACTCCTATCTGGTGGCACATTAGATTACACGCACAGTGCCCCAAATTTGAAGTAGGAGGACCAACCAAGCATCTTTTTCCATCTCCCGGTTCCTAAAATCGATGCCATATACACGTCCCCTAATAGGGGACGTAACAGGGATTAAACTGATAAGAATAGTACTACTTAACACACCACTCCTATCTGGTGGCACATTAGATTGCACGCGCAGTGCCCCAAATTTGAAGTAGGAGGACTGACCAAGCATCTTTTTCCATCTCCCGGTTCCTAAAATCGATGCCATATACACGTCCTCTGATAGGGGACGTAACAGGGATTAAACTGATAAGAATAGTACTACTTAACACACCACTCCTATCTGGTGGCACATTAGATTACACGCGCAGTGCCCCAAATTTGAAGTAGGAGGACCAACCAAGCATCTTTTTCCCTCTCCCGGTTCCTAAAATCGATGCCATATACACGTCCCCTGATAGGGGACGTAACAGGGATTAAACTGATAAGAATAGTACTACTTAACACACCACTCCTATCTGGTGGCACATTAGATTGCACGCACAGTGCCCCAAATTTGAAGTAGGAGGACCGACCAAGCATCTTTTTCCATCTCCCGGTTCCTAAAATCGATGCCATATACACGTCCCCTGATAGGGGAAGTAACAGGGATTAAACTGATAAGAATAGTACTACTTAACACACCACTCCTATCTGGTGGCACATTAGATTACACGCGTAGTGCCCCAAATTTGAAGTAGGAGGACCAACCAAGCATCTTTTTCCATCTCCCGGTTCCTAAAATCGATGCCATATACACGTCCCCTGATAGGGGACGTAACAGGGATTGAACTGATAAGAATAGTACTACTTAACACACCACTCCTATCTGGTGGCACATTAGATTCCAGCGCAGTGCCCCAAATTTGAAGTAGGAGGACTGTCAGGATCGGGTCAGGGATCCAACACGCAGAGTACAAAGAGTAGCGGATACGTATACCGGACCTTAGAATGGCCGGACTTAACGTAATACTACGTATAGAATGGTCAGGGACAAGCCGAGGTTGAGGGAACGAGAAGACAGGTAAGCGAGAGACAAGCCGGGTCAAGGATAACAGAAAGACAGGTAAGTAATAACAAAGCCGGGTCAGAACCAAAAGACAAGAGAATACAAGAGCACTGTGTGACTAGGCTGACTAGAACCACGACAGGGCAATGAGTGAATGGGAGAAACAGCGTTAAATACCCTGGATCAGTGAGTAGGCCCGCCTCCGACGAGTCCTGACTGGCTTCCAGTCAATTGAGTGACAGGTCGGTCCGGACTGACGTCATGACGTCGAGCAGTGTGCGTGACGTTATAAAAGGGGACGGATCCCTCGCGGCCGGCGTGTGAGTGACTAGGAGAGCCGCGAGGGATGGGAGAAGCAGCCCTGCCGGAAGGACAAACCACCAAGTCTCTACCTCTTTCGGAGGTAGAGACCTCAGGTACCCTGACAAGGACCAACCAAGCATCTTTTTCCATCTCCCAGTTCCTAAAATCGATGCCATATACACGTCCCCTGATAGGGGACGTAACAGGGATTAAACTGATAGGAATAGTACTACTTAACACACCTTATAATAACGCAGAGAGAGGCAACGCGAAGAAAGGAGTCTGAAGAAGAGGAGTCAGAGGAGGAAGGTGGCTTTGTGGAGGTGGAAGACCAAACACAGCAGGCGTCCCAGGGGGCTTGTTGTCACCTTTCGGGGACCCTTGGTGTTGTACGTGGCTGGGTGGAGGAAGAGACCTTCAATGACATCAGTGAGGACAAGGAACGGGACATGGCTAGCTTGGTATCCAACCTTGTGCAAATGGGGAGTTTGCGGTTGTGCAAATGGACTGTTTGCGGTTGTTTGCGGTGCGTTAAACGGGGAGTTTGGTCTGTCACTGTGAAGCGGGTGTAACCCTTACACTACCTGATCGATACAACATCATACCTGATGTTTTAAAGCACGTTATTGCAAACAATTTAGGAATGTTAGGTGAATTATGCCCTTTATGGATTAAAACCAGACTCTGCATCAACTATGTAATTTTCCATGGGAGTTTTGCCATGGATCCCCCTCCGGCATGCCACAGTCCAGGTGTTAGTACCCTTGAAACAACTTTTCCATCACTATTGTGGCCAGAAAGAGTCCCTGTGGGTTTTAAAATTCGCCTGCCTATTGAAGTCTATGGCGGTTCGCCCGGTTCGCCCGGTTCGCCCGTTTGCGAACATTTGCGGAAATTCGCGTTCGCCGTTCGCGAACGGAAAACTTTATGTTCGCGACATCTCTAGTGGGGACATCTGAAATAAGTTGACAAGACAGCAACAATAGAAGACCTAACAACACTGGTTCACGTTCTTCAAGTATCCAACTGAGAGCACTTGGCAGCATTTTAACTAACATTTCAAAACATTTACAGGTCCAATTAATTATATGTCTGAATAAACCACATTCCCCTTGAGCCTTAAATGTTGCTGCGTCTTTTATTTTTAATACACAAACTTAACTGACTTATTTTGTATTTTTTTGCGTAATTCTTTATTTTTGTTGTGCTTCAGAGAAACAAACAGTCTTGCACTGCCCCGACAGCAGTGACAAAATAAGTTGTATACACAGTTGAACAGTAAAGGACAGTCGAGTATACAGCACATTGTTGTGTAGAAATAATTTTGATAACAACAAATATGCCTGGCGAGACAATTTACGCTAAACAATAGCAGAGTAACTGGCATGTATAAGTGCCTGAATGTGAGTGCGAGATAAAATAAAATAAAGTAAAATAAAATAGGTAACAGTAGGAATATGGCATGTTAGGCGTTAGTAGGAGTACTGGCGTAGTATATATATTGTTACATGCTTGTGATAATAAGTATTAAGGACAAGATAAATCAGATTAGATAGGACAATCTGCAGCCTTGTAAAAAGAGATTACTTGCTAGGTTTCCAGGTCTAACTTTAGTACCCGGCTTATCGAGGTTTGATTGAGAAACAGACAAGTATGTTATGAAGCCTGTGTACGTGGAGACTGTCATGCCTAACTAACACTGTGCCCTGAGATTAATGAATTCCACTACTGCTAAGTTTCCTTCGTGCCACACGATCTGGCCCGCCTGCACAGTGTGTCAGATCAGCGTAATGTTAGGGCCGCTCCCTGGGCTGTACTCTACCCGCAATGCTATCTGAAACTATAGTTGCTCATCTCGTGTGTATTATAAGCAGAGGAGTGCTGTGCGGTAAAAGGTAAATCATTCTTATAATACTTGGCGTGGGAGATAAATATACAATGCAGGCTAAATAGGCCCCTAAGACCCAACAAACTGTCACCCTTTCTGCACATGTAAAGCTTCACAAGTTAACTTAAACTACTGTATAAAGCAAAAATAATACGATAAGAGTACTTGGAGTGTCCACATGTATGAGGGAAGCAATGGTTGGCAGCCATTACTCGGCTATGCAGTAAAAGCTGCAGCTGGTAATGCCCGTACCATGTCCACAGTCAGCCAATGCCTAGACTAGGCAGTGAAACAGCGGAGGTATGGAGGATCCATAAGGCAATGGTGAGGTGTGGGCAGCGAGAGTCCCCTCTCAAGCCCCAGGCCTGTAAGAAGGACCGCATCCATGATCCACAGACTCGGGTACACTCTGTGGCTGGTTCTTTTCCTTTGCTGGCGTTGTGGAAGACCCTGATGTTCTGCCTCCATCAGTGGTAGGCGGTCTTCTGGCGTCATGGGTGATGCCGTGGAGTAATCCTCCGTATGGCCTTCGGGCTATGTAGGCAGGCAGCATGAGTGGCTTGTGCTCTGTGCAGGAGTCTGCCCGAGAGAGGCCCGCTTGGCCCTCAGTCACCATCCCTCCACACCTCCGTCGTGATAATAGGCGACTGTGGTGCCAGACATTGTTCCAGCTGGTCCCAGAATCGCTGGAATATCTCGTCGAGATGTCGGAGGGAGCAGTCCACCATCGTCCTGTCTGGGTCCACATGTGCCAGAGGTAGTGGGGCCTTGTTGCTAGGCCCACCTTGTTCGAGTTGTAGACCATCGTGGGCAGTAGACGTCAATGAAGGAGCGTCTATTAGGTCGATGGGGACCGGGATAACCCCTACCGGTCCATAGGGTTGGGAACAGGGTTCCTTGCTTGTCAGCACTGCTGTGTGTCTCGGCGGGAGGGCAGCCGTCTCTCCCACTCCAGCCAGGTTTGTAGGCCGCATGTTTGGTACTGGTACATAGAGCTTGCTGCCCATCGTCACCCTATAACAGGTATTGGGTCTGGAATTGCTTTGTTTCATCGATAATCTGTCAAATCTGCTACCAGAAGCAGGAGCTGCAGCAGCAAGCATCTGCTCTGCTCCGTGGTCAGGCCCCACCACCATCTGAGACCTTCTAACAACTTAAAAAAACTAAATCAAACCATTCCACCAACACTATGCACAAATCTGCTGACCACTTACCCAATATCGCTTTAGCCACTGTAACCAAAGCAGTGACAATTGCCGTTACCCCACACTTGGTGAGAAAGAATGTTCATGCAAGCTACATTTTGATTTTAGCAGCATAAACCCAGTCACTTTGAATAATCAGTTTTACAGATTATATTTATAATATAGAAATATCTAGGTATTAATTTCAGTGCACCATTTGTATTTAAGTTGTAAGATACTATTGGTCACAGGGTTTCATGGAAGAAGCGGAGATTATTTAATACCCTTCTACTCAGTTACCATTTTTCTCAGCCTCCTTACTTCCTTTTAAAGTGTGATCTCTTGAGTCCTATTACTAACATTCTATACACAAGTAGTGCCAACACTACACTATAAACTCACAGACCTGATCTGTTCCTTTTATTTTATTAAAGGAAAACTATGTCCCTTGGTGCTGGATCGGGTACACCTTCACTCCTCCCCCACCAACGTCAGCCGGAGGAGGGGAGCTACACTGCTCCAGGATCCCCTCAGAGTATTAAAACCTGGAGGATCCAACCCAGTATATTTGGGAGCAGTGTGGGAAACAACTGGTTGAGTGGGCAAACAGGCATAGTGTCCCACCCACAAAGGGAGCATGGACCCCTACTCACCTAGATAGCGCCATCCACTTAAATAGGCCCCTCCTTGTGGGAAGGCTCAAATTCCCTCTCCCCTATTTAAACCCAGACCACCCTGTGTTCTTTGCACAGTTGTCTTGTGAAGTCCTAGAGGTTACAAGCCTCCTTTGCCTTATATCTGAATTAACTCTCACTTGTCTGGTTAACCTTGCCATACTTGAACCTGCATTGGTTAACCTCAGTCAGCCTGATCCTGCCTAGATTGCCTGCTTAACCTTTAACTACTTGATTACCTGCTAAAGACTATCTGTGTGCTGGTCCTGCCTGTATTATCCTGTTTAGAATTTCCTTTAGCTTCCCGGTCCTTGTCCTTCCTCTGCATACCGATCCAATTCACCCCAAACCATTACAAAAATAGAAAATATCAATAAGCAGAATTAGTTGCCAACATTTAAAAAAAATTCCATGGACACTTTGCAGCACAACTATCAATTACTACTGTACCTTGAAAATGTACCACACCCACTGTCGCAAAGCTCCGCTCACTATGTCCAACCCACATAATTAATATCCGCCTACTTATCACAGTGCAGATTACGAGTCTACTCAATAAAGAGAGAATTACAGGGAATTGAGATTGTGATTTTAAACTCACACAAGGCTCACTACAAACAAGCTCAGTGACACACACAAGCTTACTACAGACAAGCTCACTGACACACACAAGCTGACTAAATAGAAACTCACTGACACACACAAGCTCACTAAATACAAGCTTACTGACACACACACACGCTCACTACAGAAATGCTCACTGACATACACAAGCAGTGCCATCTTAACAGTGTTATGGGCCCCTAGGCAAAGCAGTGCACTGGGGCCCTTCCTACAGAACAATTCACAGACTGACTAAATAGAAACTCACTGACACACACAAGCTCACTAAATACAAGCTTACTGACATACACACACGCTCACTACAGAAATGCTCACTGACACACACAAGCAGTGCCATCTTAACAGTGTTATGGGCCCCTAGGCAAAGCAGTGCACTGGGGCCCTTCCTACAGAACAATTCACAGGAATAAAATATAAAATGAACGATAAAAATTAAGCTTATATTTATTGGTACCTCCAACAAATGCAATACGTACATACAATACATACACACAGACTGCTGAATACACACACACCGATTGCTGAATACACACAGAGAGACTGCTGTGTACACACAGACAGACTGCAAAGTACATACACACAGTACACTAAATACACACACACACACACAGACTGCTGAATACACACATACGGACTGCTGAATATACACACAGAGACTGCTGAGTACACACACACAGGCTGCTGAGTGCACACAAATAGACTGCTGAGTACACACAGTACACTGAATACACACACAAAAAAACACACAGAGACCGCTGAATACACACACACAGACTGCTGTAAATACACAGAATGCTGAATACATACACATACTGCTGAATACACACAGGTTGCTAAATACACACACACAGACTGCTGAATACATACAGACTGCTGAATACACACAGAGACTGCTAAATACACACAGACTGCAGTGAGATGTGCAGTGCATGTGTTTGTGTGTAGTGGTGCTATTTGGGAGGTATGTGTAGGAATGCTCTGTGTGTTTGTGTGTAGGGATGCTGTGTGTGAGGGGTTCAGTGTGTGTGTGTGTGTGTGTGAGGGGTGATGGGTGTGTCTGTGTTGAGGGGTGCTGTGTATGTGTGAGAGGTGCTAACGTATGTGTCAGAGGGGCTATGTGTGTGTGAGGGTGCTTTGTGTGTGAGAGGTGCTTTGTGTCAGGAGTGCTGTGTGTGTGTGTGTGAGGGGTGCTGTGTGTGTTTGAGTGGTGCTGTGTGTGATGGGTGCTGTGTGTGTGCGTTAGGGGTGCAGTGTATGTGTAAGGGGTGCAGTGTATGAGGGGTGCTGAGTGTGTGTGAGGGGTGCTGAGTGTGTGTGAGGGGTGTTGTGTATGTGTGTCAGAGGTGCTGTGTGTGAGGGTGCTGTGTGTGTGAGGGGTGCTGTGCCATGGTGGTCCACTGGTAATGAGTTGCCTATAGCTTGCAGCTCTTCTGCAGGCTGTCTTCACTCCTCCCGCGTGCAGAATGCTGTGTCGGAGCATTGCCATGGTAACACGCGGCAACGCTCTGCACAGCATGCTCCCAGGTCCTCCAGCCCTTCCTGTCACTAACGAAGGCCCTTGGACCAGTGAGGGAGATCTTTGATCTCCTCACGGCCCACCAGGGCCCATAGCAAGAAAGCAGGTCTTGTCTGTCAGCCTGAGCACTGACACACACATGCACACACACACAAGCTCACTACACACAAGCTCACTGGCACACACAAGCTTTCTTACTAACACACACACGCACCTGACTATATCAAGCTTACCTTGCACTGACTGGAGGTCAGGTAGACATTTTCTGGCCTCTTCCAACTGCAGCAAGGTCTGCTGCTTAAAGGTGGGGGTGGAGCTGCGTGAAGGGAGGCAGGGCTTGCATGCGTGGATGAAGCTTGCATCATATGGGGCGGAGCCTGCTAATCCGAGGCAGAGCAGGAGCCTGTGTGCCGGGGAAGCTTCTGGGAATTCGGGAGGGAGACTGTTAGTGCTCCCTCCCACCCCCAGCAGCCTCATTGCAGCCCCTGGCATCTCCCAGCAGCTTTGTCCTGAAGCCCCTTAGCCTGTAACAGGCTGTTACAGTCCGAGGGAACATAATAAAAGCACATGGCCCAGCAAGTTGCCGGGACAATCTCGGGAGAGTGAATTGCCTGGGACAGACTCCAGCTTGCCGGGACTATCCCGGCAAAAATGGGACAGATGGCAACTAGGTAAAAGACAGACTTGCCTAAATCACAGACACATATAAATAAAAAACATCAAATATCCTTCATTATTTTTCTTTCTTACTATACAACTTAAATATAACATAAAAATATGGAACGATAATATTAGTGCTTATTGGACTTTATTTACAAAAAAGAATGATATTGACATTTGACCGAGCTCTTCTCTGCTCAATAGTGGACACAGTAGGTCAGGCCGTCTAGATACATGTTTTATTAACGAACTAATTAATCTTCTATCAGATAAGAAAATATTTAACTCTGTTCTCTTGCTTCCATAATATTACACTTTTCTTTGCAATAGTATTGTAGGGCAAATCTCATCTCATTAAATTATTACAAAAGCAGTTAATTGGTTTCAAGTTCGAATGTTTCCAATTTGACATCTTCTGAGCTCGCTGAAACTTTAAAACCCCTGGGAATGCTTTGTGCTTCATACCGCTTCACAACATTGTGACTTATTACCTGGAGTCAACGAGTGTAACTCCTTGCCACCAGAGAGCCAGAAGTTTCTGCTTAGGAACTTCCGTTAGCTCTACATTGTATAGGTTATGATATAAGAGCATCGTTGTCTCTGCTTCCTGTGCCGTTCTCTTCTGGTGAGCTGTATAAAGAGAGCACTGTGTCTCTTCTGTAAACTAATGGCTTGTTTACAATCTTGTTGGTAAAGGCAGTCACAAAGTTTTACTATTAGCAACAGCCTGTAGGTTGTAGCGGCTACAAATTATCATCAATCGTATCAGCTTACACAAACACAAACAGAAAGTCCTCTGGCTCAAATGTTTAAATCCTTACAGATACATATAACATCAGAAAAAAAACCTAAATAATGACAAAAACCAACACAGATCAATCTTCAAGTATAAAATCTCCAGTCTTAGAGAACACTAACAGTCCTCCTAAAACACATATGACCCAACACAAAATTCCCTGTTCTACTGGGAAACCTTGGGTCCTGGCTTTCATGTGGATGTTACTTTGATACGTACCACCTATCTAGAGATTTATGGCAATGGGGTTCCCTGATGATGATGGCTGTGACCTCTTTCAACAGGATAATGCACCCTGCCACACTGCAAAAATAGTTCAGGAAGGGTTTGAGGAACACGTCAAAGAGTTAAAGGTGTTGCCTTGACCTCCAAATTCCCAAGATCTCAATCCAATTGAGCATCTGTGGGATGTGCTGGGACAAAAAAATCTGATTCCTTGGATGCCCCACCTCGCAACTTGCAGGACATAAAGGATCTGCTGCCAATGCTTTGGTGCCACTTACCATAGTTCAGATGTCTTGTGGAGTCCATGCCTTGATGCATCAGAGCTCTTTTGGTTGTGTGAAGGGGACCTACACAACATTAGGCAGGTGTTTTTAATGTTTTGGGTGATCAGTGTATGACAATACTGTATTTAAGTCCCTACTTTTTACAGTTCCTAACATTTTGAATTTCAAAATTAATTTCATCACTGCCTATCTTCTCTAAGCACATCTCCGAAAATGTAAATCATTTTCATGACACCTGCTATAGAAGACCTGTGTGTGGATGGGTGCGGTCCTCCATATTTTGCAGTCACTAAACAGTCACTGCTCTTTAAAAGAAGCGTCAGGCATGGTAACGAGAAGCGGGGGAACACTAAATAGTAGCAACAAGATTCAGAAATGGCCACAGTCTTATTTAGACTATTCTGTCGTTAAAGTACTGCAGCATTGATGACAGTCATTGTCAGCAATGATTGTCAGCAATTATTGTACAAATCTCTAGATCTACCTCAGTCTTCACTTTGTTGTAGTCTGTCTAAAGGTAACTGGCTAGATGACCCAGACCAATCTGGTACTGGTCACTGAGAAAGGGCAGCCAACATATGTAACTGCCCAGTTAAGGGCACACTACAGTGTTAGGAATACAAACAGACATACAAACATACAAAATGCTTCCCCCCCCCCCCCCCCCCCCACCAAAACCACACCCACAAAATACGCCCACATTCACTATCTTATGCAGTGTGTAGTGAATATTGTGTGTGTGCTGGGGATGAAGTGTGTGTCTGTGTGTGTGCTGGGGTCGGGATGAATTGTGCAGGGGATGCACCATGTATCTGTGAGTGTCCAGGGGATGCAGTCAGTGGTGTATCCTGGTTTTGTGCTGCCCTAGGCACACTCACTCACATTAACACTTTTTTTATTTTTTATTTAACCTCCCCCCAGCCTCCTTACCTTTGGGAATGCGGGGGGGTCTCTTTCTCCCTGGTGGTCCTGTGGCTGCTGGGCGGGCGGCACTGGCGGGTGGGCGGCTGGCGAGGGAGCACTTTCCCCTGAGCACTCTGCTCAGCTCCCTCGCGCACCGCAGAGTGAGGCTGGGAGCCGGAAAATGACGTTACATTCCGGCTCCCAGCCTCACTCTGCGGCGCGCGAGGGAGCTGAGCAGACAGCTCAGAGGAAGTGCTCCCTCGCCAGCCGCCCGCCCGTCCGCCAGTGCCGCCAGCCCAGCATGTCAGTTAGCCGCAAGGCTAACAAGGCATTTGCCCTGGGCATTTGGGGGCGGCGTTTTTTGCCGCCCCCTGCAAAATGCTGCCCAAGGCAAATGCCTTGTTTGCCTCGCGGCTAAAACGTCCCTGGATGCAGTGTGTGTCTGTGTGTGTGCTGGGATACATTCTGTATCTTTGTGCTTGGAGATGTAGTGTATATATGTGTGTGCTGGGGATGCAGTGTGTCTGTGTGTGTACTGGGGATGCAGTGTGTGTCTGTGTTCTGGGGATGCCGGCTGTATCTGTGTGTTTGCTAGAGATGCAGTGTGTATGTGTGCAGAAAATGCAGTGTGTTTCTGTGTGTATGCTGGGATACAGTCTGTATCTGTGTGCTGGTGATGCAGTGTGTGTCTGTGTTCTGGGGATGCCGGCTGTATCTGTGTGTTTGCTAGAGATGCAGTGTGTATGTGTGCAGAAAATGCTGTGTGTTTCTGTGTGTATGCTGGGATACAGTCTGTAGCTGTGTGCTGGTGATGCAGTGTGTGTCTGTGTTCTGGGGATGCCGGCTGTATCTGTGTGTTTGCTAGAGATGCAGTGTGTATGTGTGCAGAAAATGCAGTGTGTTTCTGTGTGTATGCTGGGATACAGTCTGTATCTGTGTGCTGGGGATGCAGTGTGTGTCTGTGTGTGCTAGGCATGTAGGGTGTCCGTGGGTGCTAGGGATGTAGTGTGTCTGTGTGTGCTAGGTTGAAGTGTGTGTGTGTGTGTGTGTGTCTGTGTGTGCTGGGGATGCAGTGTGTGTCTGTTTGTGCCAGGGATGCAGTGTGTCTAAGTGTGTGCTGGGGAAGCAGTATGGATCTGTGTGTGCTGGGGAGGAAGTGTGTCTGTGTGTGTGCTGGGGATGCAGTGTATCTGTGTGTGCTGATAATAAAATGCATCTGTGTGTGCTGGGAATGCAGTGTGTATCTGTGTGTGTTTGTGTGTACTTGGAATGAAATATGTGACTGTTCTGGGGATTCAGTGTGTATCTGTTTGTGTGTGCTTGGTGATACAGTGTGTCATTGTGTGTGCTTGGGATGCAGTATGTGTTTGTGTGTGCTGGGGATGTAGTGTTGACTGTGTGCTTGTGATGCAGTGTGTCAGTGTATGTGCTGAGGATGCAGTGTGTCTGTGTGTGTGCTGGGAATGCAGTGTGACTCCTAGCGGCTTCGCTCTTCACCTGCTGGCTCAGTCCTTACTCCTGCCCTCATCTGAGATCTGTGTCCTGCTTACTGTGATACCCTGTTGATGCCTGCTGCAGCAAATACATACCAGGACATGGAGGGTAATTCTGCTACTCCAACTAGGCAGCAGCCCAAAGCCCTGTCCCTGGCGCAAATAACTGTAAGTTAAAGTGACCGTTGAAGTTCTGACATGCACTGCAAGTAATGTCAGAGTGCAGGAACTTCAGTGGGAAACGTGAGCAAAATCCCGAGTCCCTGGCAACCCATCTCAGCCTGCCCTTTCTGACAACCCTGATTTTTAGAATTTTGGGTGGCCTCCAAGTCTGCCCAGGCAGAGGGACTGATAAGGAAAGACGATGTATATCACTAAGAGTTGGCAAAATGCCGCCCATGTCAAAATACCACCTGGAGTCTTGGTCGCATCAGGACCTATGGATGGGTTGGCCATTAATACAAACCAGCATTCCTAGAACTATGGTGTCCTTGTCCCTGTACCTATACAGGTTTCCCCTCAGTGTGTAATAAAATATTAAAATTTTTGAATTTTTCCATCATCAAGGAGGCATGACCTTCTCGGGGATGGTCCAATCCAATGCTCCCCAAAGAGAAGCAATGTGCGCTGAGTACGTCAAATCGATGCTTCTCCACAGGTGCTTCCATGTCATGTGACCGAGTTTTACAAGATCAGTGCCGAGAAGTATCTCCATCTACTGTTAGTGTAACAGGCAGTGGAGGTGGATGTAACCCTGTATTACACACATTGCAATTCTAAAAAAAAACACAAAAACGCAGTTTTACATCGCAGGGTTAAACCTAAAAGACCAACGCACCCAGATCAGATGAAGTGCCCAGGTTATTTTAGTGTCCCTTTAACTACATGTCTTCTTTGTCACTGTCCACAAAACTTACAATTTCATGAACTATCAACACTTTTATAAATTAATTTGGGAGCAACTCTCTCCGCAGCCAAGCTGACCGTCAGGGGTCCTTCTCTGGACACTTCCCTAGAACAATCATTCAAGTTAGAGCGTCCAGAGAGAAGTATTAGTCAGTGCTTACCTACGAGAAGAACTTTTCACGATCATTGTATTTAATGCGCAGAAGGGACGAGGAAGGAATGCCAAGATCAATAGAAAACCAACATCATATTGGGCATTCTGCATTTCACAATACTCTTGAAACCTGGTTAAATGTGTCCTCAGTTAAATCATTTCCTGATATTATTGTATAAACCTACTGTAACGGACCGTTTCACTTACAAGAGGATAAAACCCAGTTTAGGCGATATCCCCCTTTTCCATAGACCAGCAGCTACAGCAATCACCAATTCTCCTGAACTGCAAACTGTACGAATTCTGGAAACTCCCGACCTGGAAACACACGAACCGTGGAATCAGCCGAACAGGAAAAGCATACAATCCGCTTACACTCCTGGCAGTCAGCATACAGTCAAATTCCCCCAAAAACGAGACGACACATCGGTTTGAGGGTCAAGCAGAATCTGAGGTCCTGGCACACCCAGCCTGGTTTTTATTACGGTTGTGCACATACAGGACACACCCAGGGGGAGGCATAAAATAACCAATCAAGTAACAGTACAACCCACACATCCCCTCCCCTCAGATAAGCAGTTAACATAATTTATTACATACAGTAAAAATACAGTTTCCACACATACTCTGTAACTTTAAAACCATACATCACATTCACATAAAAATACATATCCACAATCAATCCATTCAGGGGAACAACATATAAAAAAATGGCATTAGTAACAGTATCTTTTGTTCCCCCTGGCTGGCAGTATTTTAATCTGGCTCAAACAGTAAAAGTAAAACATCCCCGCAATGCATCCTGGCTTCCTCCCTTCTGCCCTGGAGATAATTGGAGAAGTAATCCAATTATCTCCCAGGTCAAAGACAAAACTCCATTACACATGTGGGGACCTAAATACAGGATTATGTTTTAAAATATATAAAGTAACTTTTTATACATTAAACACAGACATGTAACATATCCCCAGATAGCTCAGGTCTGCGTGCACATTATTAGGTGAATGGCACGCAGACCACACAAAGACAGTTTAATTGCCATGGAGCCAAAGTCTTTCCCATAGTCTTTCATTATATGACTAGGCTCCATGGCATAGCTATCTGGGGGTATCACTGCTCACACAGGGCAAGTACCGAATGGCTCCACTGTGTTTAAAGGGCCAGAATGAGTGACATGCACTCTGTTAGGGCCGAATACGTTTTGTAAAAGGGCCCAATCTCCCAGGGCCATAGTCCAAAGGCAAGAGGCGGGCAAGCAGCCCCCTCCAAGGACACGTGGCGAGGTCGGTTTCGCCACACCTACACTCAGATCACACGAGATAAAAAGAAAGCAAAACAAAATGATGTGGATTGAGTTTTTTCCTTGTTTTGATGTCTGCACTGCCTGGGTTTTTAATTCATTTTTATTTCTTAACATTTAAACAGGAACATTCTTAATTCTTCACCCCAGTAAACACTTTCGCAAGGCAAATAAAAAACCACAATCCCATGATCCATTGGGCACGGCCATTCATGCGTGTGCCTTCACATAGAAATTCTGCATAAACACATGCACACCGCACATTTTCTCATGCTCTGATGTATACGAATGCGTCATGTGTTTGGCACTGTAGGGGTTAACTAACTCGCATGATTTGCACAGAGCATGCAAAAAAATTATAATAATCTGTAAAGAACTGATAAAACCAAAAGCTCATTTTTAGTCACTTTCATAATTTTGGAGTTAATCTTTAAATTACGTTTTTTTTATGATATATGATTTTATATTTTAAATCAACAAAACAAAATCTTTATGGAGTTTCATATTTTGCCAAATGCTATTATTGACTTATTAAATATATTAC
The DNA here is from genome assembly GCF_036172605.1 of Pelobates fuscus. Classification (NCBI taxonomy): domain Eukaryota; kingdom Metazoa; phylum Chordata; class Amphibia; order Anura; family Pelobatidae; genus Pelobates; species Pelobates fuscus. The sequence goes on along the minus strand of NC_086326.1, from coordinate 138,057,090 downwards.
AATCAACTTGAATTGTTATTTAAATAACTGCCCAATTTTACACTGAATTGCATGACAGGTGCATTGTCGCTATCTGGGCAGGAGGAGAGAGACCCCTGACCATCCACACCCCACCATTTACCCCAGAATTCCAACCACTCTGAGTTATGGGTCAATATGTCCACAGCTTTATTGAACATTATGAATATACAGAGAAACTTTTTAAAAATCATTGCTCGCCCCCACCCAACCACACATCAACATACGTATCTCTTACATCATAAGTAATAATAAGGCAATGACCCATATTGTAAATATTCTTGTAACAATATAACGACCTATAAATATACATATACAATTCAACATATACACAATATACACCAATCATATTTAACATAACTTAACACCTCCTGGTAAGGGTATACTCGGATATCCCTACCCCACCCAAATTCCATATAATTGTATCGCCTCCTGGTAGGGGTATACCCGGATACCCCTACCCCACCAAGGTTCCGAGCCACCGGCAGGCTTGAACCCACCAACCTAACACCAACATTATAACCAACCAACTTGAACCACTCGGCCAAACGTCCTTAACTTCTCTGTAACTCCACCAGGGACCCTTTTTATCCCTATATTTTCCCCTAACTAACCCTGCCACTGTGACAGAACGGGGACACTTAGAATTCAACCCGAGGGAGGGAGGGACCTACTCAAACTTGTAAGGAAATTAATGGTGACAGGAGCTACGATGGCAGATCTATTTATACTAGACCGCCCCCCCGATCATAACATCAAATCCCACCCCCTATACTCCCCCTAAGCCCGCCTCCAAGCCCTATCAAGGGGCTACAAAATGACTGCCCATGAAATAGATTGTAATCTCTATCACCATTAGCAAGTCAAACTTTGTGTATTTACAAAATAGATGCAGATTGCATTTCTAGAGGTTTGTGTGCTGTAATTTCTTTGAATTGTTTGTTTTCTAATAAACTCAAAGAGTTAACAGAAATAAAAACGCTAAATAACGTTTAATGAAAATACCTTGCTTTTCAGGTCTTCTATCAAAAATCCCTGCCCCGTGAAAATTCCCTAACTCCATCACTTCGGGTGACACTGCAGCACCGGAAGTGAGGCAAATCAGCTGTAGGCACGGTTCACCTGTGTGGAGCACCTGCGCCCCACCAGGAGCACAGCACGTGCTCTGGCACAGGAACATTGTGAGTGCGCATGCGTTTGCGTGGGGGAGGGGAGAAGGCGTGTCATTATGATGTGGAGCTGCACGTTCGCAGTATTAGGGTAGGGTATTTTCACGGTAGTAGTGTGCATGTGCCAGAATCAGCTGCGCAGTAGCACCGTGCATGCGTATTACACAGCTGTTTCTGGCGCATGCACACTACTACCGTGAAAATACCGTACCCTAATACTGCGCATGCGCTTTTGTGACTTCAATAGCATACGCCCCCTGCACTCGCAATGTTCCTGTAACAAAGCGTGTACTATGCATGGGCACTCTGCAAGCGCACTGCGCACCATGAGAACCCCATGCCCCACACAGGTATGCCGTCCTACAGCTAACTTGTGGTGCGACCGTGTCACTGGAGGTGACGGTGGTAGGGAATTTTCATGGGGTAGGGTTTTTTGATAGAACACTGGTCCTGAACATTTAACAAAACCTGACCCAATTCTTTATCTTCAGTATTCTATACATTTTATATTCCAGCATTGTATTTCACAAGATGATATACTATTAACCACTTAATGACCAGGGCTAAGCAACCTTCGGCAATCCAGATGTTGTGGACTACATCTCCCCTGATGCTTTGCCAGCATTACGGCTGCACGAGCATCATGGGAGATGTAGTCCAGATCTTCAGTGCCTGGTATATGCCATCTTAAAAACTTCAAGCACTGTTTTCGTAGGGGAATTTGACAGCATCGCTGTAGAGAGCTGCATACGCTTAATAACAAGGAAGTCCCGTGCTGGTATAGGGTCTTCAATGACCAGATTATTATGATGGTAAAAATATTGGTCATTGGTTCTTAAGGGGTTCCTTAATCCCCCAAAGACCAGTAACACCCCATGCCATCAGTATAATGCAACAATTCACCAGTTAAATCTGAAAATATCTTAGAATCTCTACGCCAACATGAAACTCTTTAGAAGCACCAGTACTGGTAATCTTTCCCAGTGGCATTGCTTTCTTCAGGACTACACTGTGACAACATGAATTGCTATTGGTTTAATGTATTAAAGACTTTGCTAGCATGGATTGTTCTTCCTAATTACCAAAAGCAGCTGTGGAGAGCCAGCCTATCAATCCTAGACTGGACTGGACATACTCAAACCTGTTGCTGAAATCTAGGGGCAAATCTTTTGAAGGAACATTATAAACATCTAAAGCACTTTAGCTGTGTGTCTGCTATTTTTTCATTTTACAAAAAATACAGATTTAATTTTTTACAAATTAACCTTATTACACCCCACTGGCTGTCAATCAGATAACCAGTCCTGTTACTTCCTGGTTTGGTTAGCTCAGTGGAGCTAACCTCAAGAGGCAGCAATTGCCCAGAGCACCTGCCTTGCAAAGACTTCTCATTGAGCTGCATTGTGGAGTCTGTGATTGGACAGCCACAGAAAGTCTGGGCTTCCAAAAGGCTACAGACAAGAGATCTATATATATACACTAATGAGAAAAATGCATAAATAAATGCATGAAGGTTTTTATTGGCGGAATATCTAGTAAATATTGATTTTTGTTTTGTATTTGGGTAGTGGAGTGTCTCTTTAAACTGCAGATGTTCCAAACCAAACAACCACCTGATATTAGATATTTAACTGTGTACTAAACATCTAAACTGTATTACAGGTCGCATGGAAGATGTTTAGACCTGAGCGGCATTATGCAGAGGTTCTGGGTATACCCCATATGAATTGATAGACAGATAAAGATAGATAGATAGAACGATAGATATAAGATAGATAGATAGATAGATAGATGGAAAGATAGATCGATAGATAAATAGATAGAATGATTGATAGAACGATAGATAGATAGATAAATAGATATAAGATAGATAGATAGCTGGAAAGATAGATAGATCGATCGATAGATAGATATATAGATAGAATGATAGATAGAACAATAGATGTAAGATAGATAGATAGATAGATAGATAGATGGAAAGATAGATAGATCGATAGATAGATATAAGGTAGATAGATAGATAGAAAGTGAGATAGATAGATAGAATGATAGATAGAACGATAGATAGATAGATAGATAGATAGATAGATAGATAGATAGATAGACAGATAGACAGATAGATGGATATAAGATAGATAGATAGATAGATAGATAGATAGAATGATAGATAGATAGACAGATAGATAGATAGATAGATAGATAGAATGATAGATAGATAGATAGATAGATAGACAGATAGATAGACAGATAGATAGATAGATAGAATGATAGATAGATAAATAGATAGATAGATAGACAGATAGATAGATAGATAGATGGTAGATGGTAGGTAGATAGATAGATAGATAGATAGATGGTAGATAGATAGATAGATAGATAGATAGATAGATAGACAGATAGATAGATAGATAGATAGATAGATAGATGATAGATGGTAGATAGATAGATAGATAGACAGATAGATAGATAGATAGATAGATGATAGATAGATAGATAGACAGATAGATAGATAGATAGATAGATAGATAGATGATAGATGGTAGATAGATAGATAGATAGACAGATAGATAGATAGATAGATAGATGATAGATGGTAGATAGACAGATAGATAGATAGATAGATAGATAGATAGATGATAGATGGTAGATAGATAGATAGATAGACAGATAGATAGATAGATAGATAGATGATAGATGGTAGATAGATAGATAGATAGATAGATATATCTTGGACTAGATGCCATTTAATTTACCCATAATTGCATTATTTAATATTATTTAACAGCGACGGCCATTTACTTTTTTACATGGCTAAACATTATGATACTTTCATAGTCCATTCTCCTTCAAAGAAAGATGACAAATTATTGCATTTTGTAAATTTAGAAATTCCATGCAAATTGTTTTCAGTGTATACAATGCAGAGAATAAGAGGTTAATTAAAGAGTAAATGCTGTAATCCCCATATTAAAGAAACAATATTGATTTCACACACATATGGTATCATTCCAGCTAGTAAATAAATTCGGAGATTTAAAATAAAAATCTAATTTTTGAACCCTTGCAAAATCCTCGATTTCAAAATGCGCGTTATAACTAAAATCAGATTTAAATTTTATACTTCATAAAATAAGTAAATACATAATGTCCACATGCAAAAACCTTTAGTATCGACATTAGACTATCCAATTCCAACTTCATTCTTTCATGAATTGAAACCAGCGAATTATTATCAGCTTGTGATGAAATTAGAATTCCTGTCCTAAGATCGCGAAACATATAGATTGTGCAAAACAGCCAGAATACTTTCAGTGTTACTGATAATGCCCACTCAGAGAATGGCCAGTGCCACTTAAAAATGTAAATCATCCTCCCGTAGATGCTGATTTATGAAGTTGAGTTAAGTCTTTTTTTATAGGTTAAAAGTTGTTTAGACTTTTATGCTTCAAAGTCCCATCTGTATATTGACTATAAAGTTTTAGAACATCCCAAACAGCATGAATTTGTTCTATTAATGCTAAAATAATAGAACCCTGCTCGTTTGAGCTGGGTCCTCATCAACCTATCATTCCTGTAACATTTTGCAATTGTCTCATTTATTTTTAAATGTCCCCCTTTTATAATATTGTAAAGCGCTGTAGAATAAGTTGGCTCTATCTAAATACTAATAATATATATATTTTTATTATTATTTTATTATTTATATAGCGCCATCAGATTCCGTAGTGCTGTACAATGGATTAGTGTCTCCAAACTTACCGTTGTCTCAATTGGCGGCAGCTCCACCAGTTTATAAGAACTGACTTCTGAAGAATCATTCCAGGTGCTTAAAGATTCCAGTATCCTGGTGCAATTGGCATCTCGAGGTGGGCAGCTAATGCCCTTCCGCATTGACTGATAGTTCATCCTCGGAGCAGAGCAGGAATGAAAGATCTGGATTTGTGTCTGAATAGGTTTCTTTAGGGACTGTAAGGCAGCTTGTCTGTTGCAGAGATGTGAAAAGCTTGTCTGTGATCATGTGCAGCCAGTGCTAAAACCCAAAGAAAGCTACCTCCCTTTAAATATAAGAGCATATTGTGTGCACATGCTCACTGGAGATCAAATCTCATTCAAAGTCTAATTATATTACACCATAGATGATCACTATATGACTAGTCTTCTTGGCACACTGAAAGCAGTATTACAGCGGATTATACTAATATATTGTGGAAGATATATTTCCTGACCTGGTTAAGCGCCAAACTCTTTATTACCTACTTAATTTAGTTTCTATGATCCACACATAACATACCTCCAATACCCAGTATTTACGACAGGGAAACAGACTATATATATAAATGGATGTTTTAAAGCAAAATGAATAGGGTGATCATCATCGGTGAAATGAAAAGGACAGGTTGAACAGACAGAGATTTCTGCTCATGTGTGTGAATTTATTCAAATATTGTCTAAATGTTTGTATGACTGAAGACATTGATGTAATGATTGATGTATCGTTAAAACATACTGCCCTTATGTGTTGATTGTACCATGCAGTGGGGGAAGGATTTAATGACGGTGACAATCTCCATGGTAACCAGTAGAATGTTATCGCTTGTTGCTCCCCTTTAGAATGTTGCTCCAGAATTGCTCCTCATACATAATGCTACATAATGTTATTGGATCAGCATTGGTCTGAGTGTGTACTTTGCCATGGGGACAGTATGGGACCAGAGTTTGGGTGGCACAGATTTCTCTTCCAAGCTCCCATGCAAGGTTCACCTACAGAAAAAACTGAAAGAATTGTGACATCCTAGCTTGACTTCTTCATTCTATATTTAGGACCATCAGACACAAACCTTCAACTCGGACGCACTAGATATGAAAACTTAACAGAGCTCAGTGCGTCCAGAAACCTTAACTACAACTACAATATCTGAACTTAAAATGCTGTAATTTTTTAATGTATTATACCAGCATCCAACATTACTGTTTCAACCGAGGCACCAAAGCATGGGAAGTCTGTCCAGCTCGCTCACACCGTCCACAAAGAATTACTGTTAAAAGGAACAATATAATAACCATAACCACTACAGTGTGCTGTAATGGTGATAGTGCCAGGAGTGTCCTAGTGCCTCCCCATTACAAGCAAACTGTTTTAGAACTGTTTGACTTCTCACCTGGGGTCGACTTTGCCATGCGCCCCACCTTCACTATATCAAACAGAGAAATGGAACGTCTCTGTCTAAACTAAGCTTGGCAGTGCAGGGCTTCGCTTACTGGCTCAGAGCTATTAGCCAACGAAATAGTCATACAGTGCAGGGTTTAGATCAGATTCCGGCTCTCTATAGTGGAGCGATTTGACGGTTTGACTGCTCACAATGGGGGCAGCACTGTACTTCTGCCACCATAAAAGCTACAGCAGTTTAGACAGTGTTTAAGACAGTGTTTACAGAAAAAAGATGCAGGGACAGGCTATAGACAATACATTATGCTGTAGTTTTTCTGGTGACTATAGTATCCCTTTAAATTTAACATTCACTTTGAATGCCCAAAGATTCTCACTCTAGTAAAAAACCCTGCAAGTGTTATGGAAGCTTGTTTTTTTGTTGTTGCTTTTTTATATTTTAACATATGTTTATTATGATATAGATATAAAATTATTTTTATTCCAGGTACTTCGTACCCCGTACTTCGTACCCCTCGACCCTTTTTTCTTCTTTTGCTGTAATTTTTCCTTTTGTATAAATATATATATATATATATATATATATATTGTTTTTTTGTTTTTTATTGCACAAACTTCACAAATCACCGAATGGATCTCCCCTTAGGTCTCGAACATTGTCTGTCTCCATAAAAGATAGTCACACCATGTTGATGGAGAAATACTGTCAAAATGCCTGCAGTTTCAGGCACGACTAGAAGAATTCCATAGAACTATGATTATAGAATCAGATTAGATCAGATTATAAAATTTTACCTTTTAGCATGCTCTCAAGAGGGTGACAAAAGGCAGTAAAAATGTGTTAATCTATACAAGCGATGGCATAAAAACATTTTTAGACGGAATATTTGAATAAATGTGTACATACATTATATTCAGCCAATGCAGGACTCTTTCACTTAATGATCGATGCTTGCAACAAGAATCCAATACATGTGTTACTAATCTCAGCCAGAATAACCAATGACCTTCACACTGGTTGCACCCCTGCCTGTCGAACGGTTTAACACTCAATACAGCTAGGCAGAGGAAGATGAAATATTCACAGTGAATCTTAAGCAATACAGCTAAAAACAAGTTTAAGGAAAGTGATGAAAATCAATCTTTGCCAAACACAAAATACAAACCAGATGAATGAATACAAGACAGTTTTTTTTCCTGCTGATTAACCTTATTATTGCATATAACCCTTGATTATGTTCTACATTCATTTTCATTATTCTGTAAAGGAAAATTGTCTTTGATTTTTATTTCTGTTGAAAATGAAATATTACACATACTGAACATGTATTATAGTCTTGTTGAGTATTATTTTATAATGAATATAAATAGGTTAATAACTCTTTTTAGTGAATCTCATGGCTTATGATGTTGAGTTCCTGACCCCACCACTAGCAGTGCACACGCCAGACTGACAGGTCACGCAGAGGAAACTAATAAAAACCCTTTGTGCCTGTACTTCTGGACTGAGCTATGGGGCAATGCAATACTTGGAGAGGGGTGTGGAATGCATTCTCATCCTGGTTTCACTTGTGATGGAACACCCCTCATTAGTACATGGCTGGTCATACATCAAGAGCCTCATGTGGCTTCCTGTGAACCTCAACTTGTGAGACACAGAATGAGGAACGCATTTTTTATTTGAGAAAGTCTCGTTTCAGAGACAAAACTAGTCGACAATCGAGGACGCCAGATGGCGGTCCTGAACGCTATTATTATTCTTTAACGCCTATTGCAAACTGGAACTAATATTTGCAAGGCACATTTTAGATCACTAACGATATGGTCAGAACTCTTCATGGAAAGACCGATTACTTCTAGAAATCTGGACATTCCACTGATCTGATATACGGACTATGTTTTATATATATAAACAGATTGTGGCATGTAATTATTATATATTTTTTTACCGGTGACCACCTTCAGGCCTCTTTGGTATAGCCCACATGACCAAAAAAACATGCATATCATAAAAAACTATATAAGCTAAATACTGCACTTAAAATAAAATACATACAAAAAAAAGTAAGTATAACAATTATATTTTCAGTGGTAAAACAGTATGAAGCCTTAAAGGGACACCATATGTGTTGCTAGTGGGGTTTTGGGGCTAAAGACCTGGACATGGGATTCTTCAGCCCTGAACCTGTACAGGCAGTAGATGGGGCAGAAAGATAATAGTGGTGCTTTTTTCTAAATGTGTATTATGTATTATTTTATGTATTATAATTATTTTTAACCAAAGCAGCTGTTTGCGGTAATATATAAAGAAAGACCACCAACATAGTGCTCTGCAAGGTAACTGTCGAGAGGGGTGTTTGTTAACAGAAATTTGCTGCAGAGCAGGGATGCATCATGACATATCCCCACCTATCTGGTAAAGTAAGAGATATCGAGTACTGATTTGGGCTTAAACCCCAGGTGTTTCTGGAACCTATGAACTCCACTGATCAGAACTGGATAGACAATAAAGAACAGTTCCGCAAATAATTTAATATTAACACAAACACGATTCATCCCAACCGTCTTCTGGCAAATGATTTATTGACTTGTAATTACTCTTGCCTTAAACTATCCAAACTCTTACCTATTTTCTATGACCTAGTCTCCCCTAACATATAGTCGGTTTAGATAGTTTGGTTCGAGTTCCTGAGCCCTGGTGTTCTAATGGTGAAGGAGCAGAGGTCTGTGGACCTCCAGATCTCCATGACTGATCCTCCTTACTATACTGAGGTGCCAGATGCCAGTATTTTCTGTGAAAGGGAGCACTGACAGAGATCAGAGCTGGAAAGGGCACAAACACCTGCTTCTTCCCAATTACATAAGCTATGTAGAGAGGTTTGTAAAATACAGGAGAACCCTGTTGCCAGTAGCCATCCCCAGGATATTTCCTGAAGTCTCAACACAGCTCTTTGGCCCTGTGGAGTGATAGAGATTCAATAAATGATGCAAAACAAAATATATACACTTTTCATACCAAGAACCAAGCCAGCTACCTAAAGACAAATAGTTAATTATATTTTTATTATTATTTAAGATGAAAGAAAACAAGTATTATCTCTGTGTCTATTAGTTTGTATTTTTTTTACATAGATAGTTAAGTAAATATCTGTTTTCAGTGCATCTCCTGGCTTAAAGGACCACTATAGGCACCCACACCACTTGAACTTAATGAAGTGGTCTGGGTGCCAGGTCCATCTAGGATTAACCCTGCCTGCTGTAAACATAGCAGTTTCAGAGAAACTGCTATGTTTACTTTAGGGTTAATCCAGCCACTAGAGGCGCTTCCGCGCTTCTCACTGTGATTTTAACAGTGAGAAGACGCCAGCGTCCATAGGAAAGCATTGAGAATGCTTTCCTATGGACTGGCTGAATGTGCGCGCCTAGTTGAGCTATTATCTTGTCTTTTCAGCTCGGAACTCTCCCTTCCTGTGTCGATGAGCTTCTAATGCAGTCCATGCGCATTCAGCCGGTGACGTCAGAAGAGGGAGGAGAGTCCCCAGCGCCGAGGGAACCCGGCGCTGGAGAAAGGTGAGTGTTTAACCACCTTCCTCCCGCTTCAGCCCGGCGGGAGTGGGACCCACGGGTGGGGGCACCCGCAGGGCACTATAGTGCCAGGAAAACGAGTTTGTTTTCCTGGCACTATAGTGGTCCTTTAAATGATATATTTTATAGTGCCAACAGATTAAGAAGCAATGTACAATAAAAATGAAATACATAACACACATTCAGAACGAACGATGAGCTCAAATTGATGGAGATTACGATCTACTTTCAAGATCTGAAATATAATCAGTTTAATACAATCTAAGTTATCTAAATGGACAGTTAAGGCAGCTCCAGTATCATATTCTTTTGGTTGCTTGCGGTCAGTCTCTCGGCCAGCCTTAAGTCATCTGCTTCCATTTCCACTTGAGTTGTGTGAAATTAGCAATGGTTCACTTCCAGTTCAGCAGTCTGCACTTTCAAGTCAGTGAAACACCTACTGTCTTCTTGCTTCCTTTGAGGATGCTTGTGAAATGATTGGCAGAATGATCAAATGCAAGAGTAATCCTCAAAGGTCACCCAAAAAAACTTGCAATCATGTGTCTCCATTCCATATTAGCTTTGCTGATCCGTGCCATTCCAGATAACTGGACTCAGTGCATTAGAAGCTCTTCGACACAGGAAGTGAGAGTTCCGAGCTGAAAAGACAAGATAATAGCTTAACCAGGCTCAGATTAATGGTGTAGTATAGATGTCGTGGGCTATGGTATCTGTATTACTGAAACAATTAATGACAGCCTTCAAGTAAAGGGTTTGATAAAGAATTGACAAGGAAATTGTAAATTGTAGACTTCAACAGCCCAATTGGAAAACGTCTTCCTTATGGGTATTTTGCAGAAGATGTGAAATTCCCTTGTGATCTCTCCACAGTTTCCCGTTAAGTGAAAAAATCCCAACGTAACTATTAACTCTGCGAAATACATATTGTTTAACATGCTTTGGGCTAAATTTTTATTTGATGGAAAGGCAGTCGACCTCTGGTCTAGATAGGCCTGAACAGATCCTATCAGGGATTAGATACAAAGAAAGTATCACCAGACATCCCTAGATCTATAGAATGAAGGGGCAGTCTAAGCCCCATAACCACTATAGCATACTGTAGTAATTATGGTGCAAATAGGCTATGGGCATCATCGCCCGGTTCTGTGTTAAACTATTTTCAGGTGGCTTGACCGGCACCGGTGACCCAGACCCTCACTTGCCATACTGCTTTGGAAGTTGAATTTACACTAACAATATCAATTTATCCATAGCTGGATGACAGTGATTGGTTAAGAGTACCAATTACCCGTTAGTTAATCTTTCCTTTTGTTTAAACAGTAAAAAGATGAAAGCATCGGCAAAGATGGCCAACGTTCACATCCCACTGACACTGATATTTGGGGCCAAGCGGCACAAAAAAGACAGTCTCATAAATAAACACAGAGCATGGAGCAGTATCGCAATGTCCCAAATTTAAAACAGGTTTCTATCTCTTGAGATTTTAAAGGGACACTCCAGGCACCAGGACCACTTCTGCCCATTGGAGTGGTCTGGGTGCCAACTCCCACTACCCTTAACCCTGCAACTGTAATTATTGCAGGTTTTTATAAATTGCAATAATTACCTTGCAGGGTTGACTCCCCCTCTAGTGTATGTCTACTAGACAGCCACTAGAGGGAACTTCCTGCTTCATAGCACAGAAAACCTGTGCTAGAGCGTCGCTGGACGTCCTCACGCTGTCCATGTGACATCACAATGCCCCACCCATATGATCTGCCATATGAACTAACGCCAGTGCTGCACACAGTGTGTGTTTACATTAAAAAGAATGCAGGGACCGGCTATAGACACCAGAACCACTTAATTAAGCTGAGGTGGTTCTGGGGACTATAGTGTCCCTTTAATGTGAGGTAAATTATAGATTAGTTTCACTAATATCATACTAGATTGCCTACTTACAACCAGATGAGGATGATGATGGGCTGCAGTTTGGCTCCACTGGTCTGGTGTAGAACAGGATCTCTGGAGGCTGTTTGCATCTGTGGGCACAAAATTCAATGTTCTGGGAGAATTGGAAGCAGCTCAATTTTTTTGGGGCCCCTTACACAGCTCAAGGTCTGAGCCCCATGGCCTGACGGTGAGTATGCCCACAAGACCAACTCATAAGTCCACTTACATGTTCCACCCACCCATGAGTTCGCTCACAGGGAGTGGAGTGTGTAGGGGATGTGTTATGTGTTATTGTAGATGATATAATATGTGTGCTTATGGTATGTAGTGTATAGGGATACCAGTTTGTGTAGGTGATGCAGTGTGTTTGTGTGTAGTGGAAGCAGTGTGTATCTGTGTATAAGGGATGTATTGTGTGTTTCTAGTTGTGTGTAAGGCATGCATTGTGTGAATCTGTGTTTGTATGCATAAGGGATGCAAGGTGTGTGTCTGTATGTGTGTGCATTGAGTGTGTGTAAGAGATGCATTGTGTTTCTGTGTGTATGTAAGAAAAGCAGTGTGTGTGTTTGCATGTGTGTGTAAGGGTTTGCATTGTGTGTTTCTGTGTATGTGTGCAAAGGATGCATTGTCATTGTGTGTAAGGGTTGCATTGTGTGTGTGTAATGGATGCATTGTCCGTTTCTCTGTGTGTAAGGGAAGCATCAGGGCCGCCATCAGGGGGTGACAACCATAACGGTTGTTACGGGCCCGGCGGCCCTGGGGGGCTCGGCCGCCCGGGCCCCACGTGTAGCGCACGCTCATGGAGCCCATCGGGTGGCCCACCTTTAGGGGCCCGGTCAGCGCTGCGGCTGTGCCATAGCGCGACCGGGCCCTTTAAAAAAATCTCAGGCGCAAAGTACTGCTTGGAGGTAGTGGCCGTCACTTCCTCCCAGCTCCCTCCCCTCAGCGCCGCGCGGGAGGCAAAAAAGACAGGCCGCAGCCCGCAGGAGCCACGCCGACTCCCATAAGCCACAGCCTTCCACCTGCAAAAAAAGGCAAGCAAAATTATCTGTATTTGTGTATGTAAGTATGTATGTATGTCAGTATGTCAGTATGTATGTCAGAATGTCAGTATGTCTGTGTGTATGTCAGAATGTCTGTATGTATGTCTCTGTGTATGTCAGAATGTCTGTATGTATGTCAGTATGTCTCTGTGTATGTCAGAATGTCTGTATGTATGTCAGAATGTCTGTATGTATGTCAGTATGTCCCTGTGTATGTCAGAATGTCTGTGTGTATGTCAGTATGTCTGGGTGTATGTCAGAATGTCTGTGTGTATGTCAGAATGTCTGTATGTATGTCAGTATGTCTGTGTGTATGTCAGAATGTCTGTATGTATGTCAGAATGTCTGTATGTATGTCAGAATGTCTGTATGTATGTCAGTATGTCTCTGTGTATGTCAGAATGTCTGCGTGTATGTCAGAATGTCTGTATGTATGTCAGTATGTCTGTGTGTATGTCAGAATGTCTGTATGTATGTCAGTATGTCTGTGTGTATGTCAGAATGTCTGTATGTATGTCAGAATGTCTGTATGTATGTCAGTATGTCTTTGTGTATGTCAGGATGTCTGTATGTATGTCAGAATGTCAGTATGCCTGTGTGTATGTCAGAATGTCTGTATGTATGTATCTGTGTATGTCAGTATGTCTGTGTGTATGTCAGTATGTCTGTGTGTATGTCATAATGTCTGTATGTATGTCTGTATGTATGTCAGTATGTCTCTGTGTATGTCAGAATGTCTGTGTGTATGTCAGAATGTCTGTACGTATGTCAGTATGTCTGTGTGTATGTCAGAATGTCTGTATGTATGTCAGTATGTCTGTATCTATGTCAGTATGTCTCTGTGTATGTCAGTATATCTGTGTGTATGTCAGTATCTCTGTATGTATGTCAGTATGTCTCTGTGTATGTCAGTATGTCTGTATGTATGTCAGAATGTCTGTGTGTATGTCAGTATGTCTGTGTGTATGTCAGAATGTATGTCAGTATGTCTGTATGTGTAATGCTCAATTGTGGACAAGATGGAAACAACTGCAGATTTCTGAAACTGATATTGTTTATTGCTTTAAAATAAAAAAGATAATCAATTTGAACTGTCTCTTTAATTCCTGGCAGGTTATAAACAGCAGCGGAGTTGAAGTTGTTTTAAGATAAGGCAATTTTAACACAACCAGCGAGAAGTTCCAAATTAGGATGCAGATGATTAATTAGTAGTTGAAACAAGGTTAGGAGGTTAGGTGGAGCAGATAGCGAACCACATAGAATTAGGATGGTTATATATCCAGCTTGAGCAGATCTGGTTTACTTAACTTATGAAGGAGCGATAATCCAAATTGGTGATAGAGATTCCACAAAGAATCGAGGTTGCAGCAGGCAAGAGAATATCCAAAAACAGTCCGAGGTCGTGGGAGAGGAGAAGGAGGGTAAACGATTAAACAGTCCGGGTCCGATACACAGTAGAAGTAGTAATAATTCAGTTTGAAGTTCGCGGGAGCTTTCGAGTTGATCCAGCACTGTGGTGTTGACGCGGTCTCTCTATGAATCCTGGGAACGACCGCGTCATAGGAGGGGGAGTGGCCGCGCTCCGAGAACCCGGAAGTCCACGGTTAGCGAATGCCGGAAGGTCTGACAGAACCCCCCTCATAAGAAGCAGCCACCGGATGCTGTCAACGAGGTCTGGACGGGTAGCGAGCATGGTACGCATTGATAAGTCGACGAGCATGCACCGCGGAGGACGACACCCATGAATCTTCGTCAACTCCGTAGCCCTTCCACCGGACAAGATACTGTAAGGAACCACGATGGATTCGTGAATCTAGAATCCTCTGGACCTCGTATTCCTCTTCACCTTGTACCAGAATGGGATCAGGAGTGGTAAGAACATCCCTCAGGAAAGGGTCGGAGTGGTGTGGTTTAAGCAATGACACATGGAAGACTGGATGTAGTTTCATGGTAGGTGGAAGTTTCAATCTGACCACGTTTTCGTTGATAAGCGACAATATACGAAAAGGGCCAAGGAAGAGTGAACTCAGTTTCTTTGAGGGACGGTTGGTGACAATGTTTTTTGAAGAGAGCCATACTAGATCACCAACCTTGTAAGTAGGGGAAGGTCGTCTACCAGTATCGAAAAACTTTTTCTGAGCAGATGATGCATTTTTAAGGTTATCACGTAACCTGAGGAAGAGGGCAGACATGAAAGAGTTATGGTTGGAGACGTATGGATTAGAAGAAGGAAGTCCTTGATCAGGAAATGAAGAGGGATGGAATCCAAAATTTGAGAAGAATGGAGTCATTTTGCTACTAGCGTGTACCGAGTTGTTGTATGAGAACTCTGCCATTGGTAACCACGTGATCCAATCATCTTGTAAGTGAGAGCAATAACACCGCAAGTATTGTTCAACACATTGATTAACTCTCTCTGTTTGTCCGTTGGTTTGGGGATGATAGGCTGAAGATAATTTACGTTGAATATTGAGGGAGGAACACATCTCATTCCAGAATTTGGAGGTGAACTGTGTTCCTCTGTCTGATATGATTTCTTCAGGAAGACCATGGAGTTTCACGATGTTATTGATGAATATTTTTGCAAGTTCAGATGAAGAGGGTAATTTCTTCAAAGGAATAAAATGGGACATCTTGGTGAAACGGTCTACCACTACCAGAATGGTGGTATGATGTTGCGAAGGAGGGAGTTCTACCAAGAAGTCCATTGAGATGGACTGCCAAGGTCTTTCTGAAACAGGTAGGCTTAATAATTGACCGAATGGTGGATGATGGTCAGATTTTGATCTCAGACAGGTTGGGCAGTTTTTGACATAAGATTCTATGGTTCTGTCCTGGCGAGGCCACCAGTAATATCTTTTAGACAGCTCCAGTGTTTTCCTTGTACCAGGATGACCAGCCAGAGGGGAATCATGAATCAAAGAGAGTATTTTATTCCTAAGCAAGGGAGGAATGTATAACCTGTCTTTGAAGTAGTAGATACCGTCCTTTTTTGATAGATTGCTTTGTTTGGGAAGTTCAAGATCTTCTTCCTTAAGATGTTTAATATCATCTATTAATGACGAAATAATACCTATGATTTTAGGTGGTTGAGTTTCGTTTACAGGAAGATCTTGGTGAATTCTGGACAGGGCATCTGCCTTTTTGTTTCTGGATCCAGGTCTGTAGATGATTTGAAAATTGAAACGGGAAAAGAAAAGATTCCAGCGTACTTGTCTGGCAGAGAGTGTTTTGTTGGAATGAAGATATTCAAGGTTCCTGTGGTCTGTATAAACAATTACAGGAGTGCGTGTGTCTTCAAGTATGTGACGCCAGTTTTCGAATGCAGCTTTAATACTTAATAATTCTTTTTCTCCTACAGGATAATTTCGTTCAGCAGGAGACAAAGATCGTGAAAAAAAAGCTACTGGATGGAGAGGATCTTGAGGCGTTTGGTGTTGAGAGAGGACAGCCCCTATAGCTGTGTCAGAAGCATCCGTTTCCATGACGTAGAGAAAAGCAGGATTAGGTAGTTGGAGAATGGGAGCACTTGTGAATCTCCGTTTTAATTCATCAAAGGCTGCTTGAGCCTTATCGTTCCAAGCAAAGGACCGTTTACTGCTATTGAGCAGGTTGAGGGGATGAGCAACATTGGAGTAATTTTTAATGAACTTCCTATAGAAGTTGGCAAATCCCAGAAAACGTTGTAAGTCTTTAGTATTAGTAGGAGTAGACCAGTTGACAATGCAATCTATTTTGGAGGTATCCATACTTATTGAATGAGGGGAGATAACGTATCCCAAAAAAGTGATTTCATTGACTTCAAATATAAATTTTTCTGCTTTTGCGTATAATTTGTGTGTTCTTAATCTGGATAATACCCATCTCACGTGTTTTCTGTGTTCTTCAAGGTTGTTGGAGTAGATGAGAATATCATCTAAGTAAATGATGACACAAACGTCTAGGAGATCTCGGAAGATATCGTTAATGAAATGCTGAAAGGTTGCAGGGGCGTTACATAGCCCGAA
Organism: Pelobates fuscus; assembly: GCF_036172605.1. Classification (NCBI taxonomy): domain Eukaryota; kingdom Metazoa; phylum Chordata; class Amphibia; order Anura; family Pelobatidae; genus Pelobates; species Pelobates fuscus. The sequence goes on along the minus strand of NC_086326.1, from coordinate 138,040,169 downwards.
GGGCATGACAAGATATTCGTAAAGACCATATCGGGTCCTGAACGCCGTTTTCCATTCATCATTGGCCTTGATTCTAACAAGGTTATATGCCCCACGAAGGTCAAGTTTAGTGTAGATGGTAGCTGTTCTTAATCTTTCAATCAACTCATTGATCAGGGGAAGAGGGTAACGATTCTTGATAGTTATTTTATTTAAAGACCTGTAATCGATGATTGGCCGTATAGTCTGGTCCTTGTTTCTTACAAAAAACATGCTGGAAGCGGCTGGTGAACAGGAAGGTCTAATGAACCCCTTACGGAGGTTTTCATCCAGGTATTCCTTGAGGGTTTTTAACTCTGATTCAGAGAGAGGATAAATATGTCCAAAAGGGATAGGAGCACCAGGAACAAGGTCAATCGGACAATCATAGGGTCGATGAGGAGGAAGTGTCTCTGCTTCCTTTTTACTGAACACATCAGCGAACTCTGAATAGCTGGAAGGTATAGTGGATTCCCCAGTAACTTGCAAAATGGGGATGTGTTGTAGACATGTTCCCTGGCAATATGCAGAGTTAAACGTGAGAGAGAAAGGAGCCCATGTAATATGTGGGTTATGAGTCCGTAACCAGTCTATCCCTAATATTATTGGATAAAGAGGAGAATTTATGACATCAAAAACAAGAAATTCAGAATGGATATAATTAGTAGTAGTCCTTAAAGGGACAGTTTCAAGGCGAATGGGCCCCGAGGAGATTAAGGAGCCATCAATAACTCTGACAGAGACGGAATTACGTTTTTGAACACAAGGAATTTTATTTTTTGTAACAAAGGATGAGTCCAGGAACACTCCATTAGCGCCGGAATCAATAATGGCCTTAGTCGTAATTCTTTCTTTGTCCCACTGTAATATGAGAGAAACAGAGGAGAAATGAGAGATTGGTTTAGAGGGAAGCACACTCATAACAATTGTGGTGGAACCATGCTTACCACCTCGGGGACGTTTCAATAGGGGACAGTCTGGGACCACATGTTCTTGTGAAGCACAGTACATGCAGAGGTTCATTTGTCTTCTTCTGGTTCTCTCTTCTGGAGTAAGAGGACTTCTCACAACCCCTATTTCCATAGGTTCAGCGGGAGTTATAGGTTTCTCCGGTGCCTTTGAAGAGGTGAAGGGTTTTTTCCATAGAGAGCTAGTGAGTGATTTCTCAGCTTTTCTTTCCCTAAGTCTTCTGTCAATGCTGATTGACAGTTGGATAAGTGTATTCAGTGTAGTAGGTAGTTCAGTTCTGGAGAGCTCATCCTTGACAGCTTCAGATAACCCAATACGGAACTGGTTACGTAGAGTTATGTCATTCCACTGAGTTTCTGGTGCCCATCGTTTGAATTCAGCAATGTAATCTTCGACAGGCCTGTTTCTTTGCTGCAGTGTTCTAATGGTTAAATCTGCAGTCGCTTGTTTGTTTGGGTCTTCGTAAAGAAGAGACATGGCTTCAAAGAATTCATCCAGAGAATCCAATATGGGATCATCATTCTCAAGAAAGGAATGAGCCCAGGCCATGGGTTCACCTCTCAAAAAAGAAATAACAGAACAAACTTTAGATCTTTCAGTGGGATATGATCGAGGTTTTAATGCAATCAACAACTTGCAAGAATTGATAAACTCTCGGTATTGGGACCTGTCTCCAGAGAATTTTTCGGGGTTGGAGACAGCAGGGTCACTAGCCGAGTGTGTAACTGTGTGAGGAGTATGTGTTTGCAAGTCCCTTACATAAGTAAGGATTCTTTCATTGGTGATCTGTAGATCTTGCATGCCTTGAGTAAGCGTATCCACTCTTTGGTTTAATCTGGTGATTTCAGAAGTGAGATCTGCTGTATCCATTAATTAGGCTGGATCAATCTGTAATGCTCAATTGTGGACAAGATGGAAACAACTGCAGATTTCTGAAACTGATATTGTTTATTGCTTTAAAATAAAAAAGATAATCAATTTGAACTGTCTCTTTAATTCCTGGCAGGTTATAAACAGCAGCGGAGTTGAAGTTGTTTTAAGATAAGGCAATTTTAACACAACCAGCGAGAAGTTCCAAATTAGGATGCAGATGATTAATTAGTAGTTGAAACAAGGTTAGGAGGTTAGGTGGAGCAGATAGCGAACCACATAGAATTAGGATGGTTATATATCCAGCTTGAGCAGATCTGGTTTACTTAACTTATGAAGGAGCGATAATCCAAATTGGTGATAGAGATTCCACAAAGAATCGAGGTTGCAGCAGGCAAGAGAATATCCAAAAACAGTCCGAGGTCGTGGGAGAGGAGAAGGAGGGTAAACGATTAAACAGTCCGGGTCCGATACACAGTAGAAGTAGTAATAATTCAGTTTGAAGTTCGCGGGAGCTTTCGAGTTGATCCAGCACTGTGGTGTTGACGCGGTCTCTCTATGAATCCTGGGAACGACCGCGTCATAGGAGGGGGAGTGGCCGCGCTCCGAGAACCCGGAAGTCCACGGTTAGCGAATGCCGGAAGGTCTGACAGTATGTATGTCAGAATGTCTGTATGTATGTCAGTATGTCTGTATGTATGTCAGAATGTCTGTGTGTATGTCAGTATGTCTGTGTGTATGTCAGTATGTCTGTGTGTATGTCAGAATGTATTTCAGTATGTCTGTATGTATGTCAGAATGTCTGTGTGTATGTCAGTATGTCTGTGTGTATGTCAGTATGTCTGTGTGTATCTCAGAATGTATGTCAGTATGTCTGTATGTATGTCAGTATGTCTGTATGTATGTCAGAATGTCTGTGTGTATGTCAGTATGTATGTGTGTATGTCAGAATGTATGTCAGTATGTCTGTATGTATGTCAGAATGTCTGTATGTATGTCAGTATGTATGTATGTATGTCAGAATGTCTGTATGTATGTCTGTATGTGTGTCTGTGTGTATGGATGTCAGTATATATGAATGTATGTATCTATGTCTGTCAGAATGTCTGTATATATGCGTGTATGCCAGTATGAATGTATGCCATTATGAATGTATGTCTGTGTATGTATGTGTGTATGGATGTCAGTGTCTGTATGAATGTATGTTTGTCAGTATGTCTGTATGTATGTATGCCAGTATGAATGGATGTATGTCTGTGTGTATGTATGTAATGTCGGTGTAAATCCTCATGCATGTGTGTCTGTATGTATGTTAGTATGTGTCTATCTGTCACTATGTATGCCTGTGTGTCTGTATATGTGTGTATGTCTCAGTATGTGTGTGTCAGTACGTATGCCTATATGCGTGTATGTCTGTTTCAGTATGTGTGTCTGTTAATATGTATCTTTGTGTGTGTATGTGTGTCTGTGTGTGTATTCCTGTGGGCGGGATTGGGAGGCAGACCCTGTGGGCGGGATTTGAGGCGGGCCCCAGGGGGCCCAGACCCTGAGCTGAGTTAGGGGCCCCAACATTTCTGGTGGCAGCCCTGGGAAGCATATTGTGTTTCTGTGTGTGTAGGGATGCATTGTGTGTTTCTGTGTATGTATAGGGATGTTCTTCTTACCCCTCCTTGTTCTTCTTCTTACTCCCCCCTTCTTCTTACCCCCTTTTCTTCTTACCCCCCTTCTTCTTACCCCCCTTCTTCTAACCCCCACCTGTTCTTCTTACCCCTCCTTGTTCCTCTTACCCCTCCTTGTTCTTCTTACTCCCCCCTTCTTCTTACTCCCCTCTTCTTCTTCTTACCCCCATCTTCTTAGCCCCCCTTTTTCTTAGCCCCCTCCTCTTCTTACCCCACGCCTTCTTCTTACCCCACCCCTTCTTCTTACCCACCCTGTTCTTCTTATCCCACCCCTTCTTCTTACCCCCCTCTTCTTACTCCCCCTCCCCTTCCCTTCCCTGTAGCGTGGCCAAGCTCCTCTCCGGTCCGCGGTGCTCGGATGGAGTGATAGGAAGGTGCACACTCAGTAACCAGAAACTCCTGTTTCGCGCTGAGTTTCTGTTTCCTGTAACCGGCCGGACTAACAGGAAGTGCACACTGAGTGTGCACCTTCCTATCACTCGACCACGCCACAGAGAAGGGAAGGGAAGGGGAGGGGAGGGGAGGGGAGGGGAGAAGCTGTGCTGCAGCCGCCTGAGGCTCTTAACAGAGCGCTCAGACGGCTGCAGCATTAGGACCAGCCCGCGGCGTCCGGTTTTAAAATTATTTAGGACGGCCTGGGGGGCAATTGCCTACCTTCCCCCCGGCTCAGCCCACCCCTGGAAGTAATACATCCCAGTTCCAATCCATATGTCATACGTGCCTCAATGCATTTTGTACTCCTTACATTATACATGGACTACAGCTTAATGTAGTTGTTCTGGAGTCTACATCCTGCCCCAGCAGGCATTTTCAGACTAAAGGCAGTGTTTACATTACTCCCTAGGAACACCTTTAGGGATGCTTCCTGGGTCAGTGAATGTGCAGCACTGACATTTAGCGTCTTCACGCTCTGCATGGAGGCGCTAAACATTCCCCATAGAGCTGCATTGATTCAATGCATCTCTATGAGGATGTGTTTATTGGCACAGCACTGTGTTTTGCCGTGCATGGCCAATAGCCTCCCAATGCCTTCCTATGGGCAAGTTTGATGATATCAGTCAAGGAGGCAGAATTGGGAGCCAACTGTGAGGAGACCTGCTCAGCACTGGAAAACGTACTCTAACCTTTTTAAGGGTTATTATAGGCACCCAGGCCACTTCAGCTCATTGAAGTGGTCTGGGTACAGTGCCCCTGAAAGTTTAACTATGCAGTTGTAATTATTGCAGTTATTGATAAACTACAATAATTACCTTGCAGGGTTAACTCTACCTCTAGTGACTTTCTACCAGACAGCCACTAGAGGGACTTCCTGGTGATTAACTGACGCTGGACATCCTCACGCTCTGCATGATTCAATGAGTTCCTATGGAGTAGTCCTAATTCGATTGCTCATGTGCATTAGACCCCCACGCGGGCGTGCGGAGCGGAGGCAGAGGATGACCCATGAATCAGGTAAGTGACAAAAGGGTTTACAATCCTTTAAACGCTTCAGGTAGGTGGGAGGCGGGAGGGCACTTTAGGGTACTATAGTGCTAGGAATACAATTTTAAATTACTAGCACTATAGGTTCCCTTTAATGGCAGCCAGGATTCTTAAATGGGCTACACCTATAGTGTCAGAAATACATGTTTGTATAGTGTATAGAATATAGTCTTCCTTTAACAGGTCCTTCCATAAAAATGAATTACTTTCATGTTCTAACACGCTAGAAATGTCAGCCAAGTCGTTTCTTCTGCAAGCCGTAACAAATAATGCAATAATGTATATATATATATATAAATTGTTCAGTCCACGTTGGCTTAGAATATTTCCATTTATATTAGTCATTCACATTAGTACTGACTATTTTGCCTTCATTGCTCCATTAGTATGGATGGAGAAATACAGATTAATCAATCCTTGCCTCGAGAAATAGATAATCTAATGATGAGAAACCATTATTTGAAGAACATATGAAACACATTTAAGCTGCTTTTTTAAGATAGTTTCTATAAATATTTTGCATTGTTCATTCTGTCCAAGCATTGCAAAGTGTATTGCCAGCTCAAAGTTTTGGTCAATTTCTGTTAGAAACAAAGTCATATTAACTAGTACCACCACATACATTATATTGCATAATAGTCTCGCCCTACGTCCTCCTACCTCACCCAATAAAATGAAGCATGGGAATTACTAACATACGCATTGTTAAGGGGGATATTTAGGGCCTGAAGCCCCAAATGGGATCTGTACAGTTAGTGGAGGGGGTAGGAGGACACACTGACACGTCATGCCCTGTTCAATCCCATAAACAGACAGTACTGTTTTTTATTTTCTGACATACATTTATGATTAGTCCTTACCTACCACACAAATGGATTTTCTTTTTTTTGGAAACAAAAACTGGAGGGAAATTGTCCCACTTGCCTCTATGAATCATCTTCTACTGGATAGCACTTTGCGAATTCGATTTTATAAACCATGCTGCCAAAATCATAAACGTGAATATTATATCTGTACCTTATTCAGATAGTAGGTGTAAAGTCGTGTATACAACTGTTGGCACAAATATCCCAATTTGTTACTAGGGGTGCTGGCTGTAGGGTTGACTGGGCTAGAACCATGAGAGTGCCCCCCAAAAGCCTTGGGTGTAAAACCTGCACATTTGAATTAGTAGCCCTGAGTCCCACATTCTGGGGCAGGCCGGGACACTAAGGCTACACTGAGCAGACATTCCTCACTGAAGTTCCAGCACTCTGCAATCACGTGCTGGAACCTTAGTGCTTGTCTATCGTGGAGGTGGCGGTGAGGAGCGAGGACATTGAGAGTATAGTGGGCATGGCAAGCCCATTAGATGTGGCAGATCTGATCCCGTTTCCTCTGTCCGGGCTGCGTTTGAAGAGACACAGAGTCGGGCCCCCTGGGTAGCCCAACCAAAACATGGGCTTTGCTCCCCCCATACCTCCATTTATTCCACTGATACTTGTACTTCTCTCTGTGCATTATTCTTCTTCTTGTTATTTAACTCCAGTAGTCCTTCTCTGCCAACTTCCCAATTTTAATATAGGATAACTTCCTCTAGCTACCCATTGTACTCCATTCTCTCCTCTTCCATCCGCTATAGACCCTGATCCTATATAGAGAATTCCCTTATGTGTTGCACATTCCCCTTCACACCCTTTCTTCAATATTCCTGATTTCAGTGGGAGGCCCTGGATATCTCCACTTCCAGGTGTGACCTCTACAGAGAGTGTCACATTGTACATGGCTAGTGTCAGCTGCATATGAAAAATACGTTGTTCTGCTATAAATGATTCAGTGCTTTTTGCCTTTACACAGATCTGCACACATGTGTGTACCTGTATTTCTGCCTGTGTATTCCTATATAACAAATGTGAAAACCACCATTTTTAATTCTTATCTCCCTCCATCTCCTATGAATGATTGGCATTTCCAACTTCCTAAGCAAATTATGCTAATATAATAATAAATATAAACAATATATTTTTATTGAATGGTTTAAAAATGTTACATTTAAATGACTCCTAAAAACCATTAAAAAACTGCTCTGATGAATAGATTTCAAATGCTATTGTTGTAGATCACAATGTAAAAACAGTAATCAACCTTATTACAGCACATATATATTTTCAGAAGGGCTAACGCCGACTGAATGGTTTGAATCTGGCCTGGTGAAGCAATCTATGAGATGGCTGGAAGCTATCTTTGATGTCTTCTGGGATAAACTAGCAGCTCGAGCAGCACCATCTCAGCTGAATGCCCAAGTTGGAACACAGACATGCAAGAGGCAAGATGGCAGTGAAGTGGCGCCACTATACCAAAGCACCAGTTCCTCACACTACCGACGATGGTTGAAGGCCACCGGGGTATAAATACCTTGCATTGACCACAGAAGCAGGGCATTTATACACCTAGCCCCTGCAGCCCCCCTAGCAGGAATAACTTGGACTTCACCCGGTCTCGAGTTTGTGGAAAGCTGATGCGGGCCTACACACAAGCCTGTGGGTTCCCTTGCCGTATCTCTGCCCAACAATCGCAGCTACACCGAGCATCCCGAGTCTAGGAATTGGCTGAACTGTGACTCACAGCACCATAAGTCTCACACCAACAGTGTTTCAATGGCAACATATCTTGGAGGTCACAGTTCATATGAGCTGTGCTATGTCTACTATTACTCACATTCTGTTTTATTGTTTTACATTTCAGATATGTGATATAGTCTCTCTCATATTTTGAGTTATTTTCATATTAGCCTTCACATCGTACAAGCATGTTAATTATTACTTTGATATAACTTCTTCACATGTCTGTAATTTTGCTTATGTCCTGTTCTTCACTAGTATCTAGACTTGCCAACCTAGCGCGTTTAGTTTCTATTTTATCTTTACTTTAATTTTGTGTATCTGTGTGTGTGTGTATGTATGTATGTATCTATCTGTGTGTCTTAGTGTGTGTATCTGTGTGTCTTAGTGTGTGTATCTGTATAAGTATGTGCCAATGTGTGTCTGTGTATCAAGGTGTGTGTATCTGTGTTTGTATGTGCCAGTGTGTGTCAAGGTGTGTGTATCTGTGCTTGTAGGTGCCAGTGTGTGCATCTGTGTGTGAGTGTGTCTGTGTGTATGTATGTATCTTACACACAGATACACACACACACTGGCACATAGTGGCACCAAATACACACACTGACACACAGATACACACACCTTGACACACAGTGTGTATCTGCATGTGTGTATGTATGTGTGTGTAAAGGTATGTGTATCTATGTGTCAAAGTGTGTGTATCTGTGTTTGTATGTGCTGGTGTGTGTCAAGGTGTGTGTATCTGTGTTTGTATGTGCCAGTGTGTGTATCTATGTGTCAGTTTGTATCTGTGTGTGTTTATGTATCTGACACACAGATACACACACTGGCACAGATACACACACTGACACACATATAAACACACACTGGCACATACAGACACACACTGGCACATACACGCACTGGCAGATACACTGACACACACAGACACACATATATACACACTAAGTGACACATACACACACCTTGACACACAAATACACAAACTGGCACATAAGCACACAGATTCACACACATTGGGAGATACACACACTGACCTAGGTACACACACACAGACACATACACACACACACATGTTTTTAAATTTGCTGTTCACTTACCTTTTTTCTGCAGGAGGATCTTCAGTGCTGCTGGCTGAGGTTGGTGTGTTGCTCTGTCCCCACTGCACCCACGCCCCCTCCAGGTGGCGTGCTCTGTATGGGAGGAAGTGCTGTCACTTTCTCTCAGCATCCAATCAGTGAATGACTCTTTTGATAGGGCCCTCGAATTGGTTCGGGAGGCTGGAGCCCTTCTGCCGAAGTCGGACATTGAGTCTGCATTTCGCCTGTTTCCGGTGCACCCAGGCTGTTTCCATTTATTGGGATGTTACTTTAGCGGTTCCTTCTATTTTTTTTTTTTTTTTTTAATTCTTTATTTTTGTTGCGCAGGTGGGTACAGACTTATTGACGATCGCCACAACAGCGTATATGTGCATAACAACAGATTAAACAGTGGCAGCAATACATGCGCATTTTTGTAATTCTTTGGTACAGGCTTATCCCTACGCCATAGATGCGTTCCTAGGTGCGTATTTGTGCTTAATAATGGCGTGAGTGTATGTATAGATTGAAAAAAAAAAAAAAAAAAAAATATCTGACTAGACATTTTTGCAGTAAACAAAACTAGTGGGTTGTTACGTAGCTATATAGTACGGTCGCATAGTAGTAATAACAGTTGTATAGCTAACATATCATGAGGCTTAACGAGTGAAAAAGACATTATGCTGGCAAAGCTGTACTGTATATAAAAGAAAACTTAAGAGCAAGGCATGCATATAGAAATTAGTGATACTGTTTGGTAGAAGTGATATACTGGTATTAACTGCTAAATTAGCCCTCTCGTTTTTGGGTCTGCTAATACTATTGGAACATTGTGGGCATATTCATAGGCAATTATAAGCAAGACCGGAATTAAACTATAAAGATCATAGAAAACGGTAGACACAACAAAGAAAAGGCAAAGAAAGTAAAGCCGTGGGGTTTCACAATACTGAAAGTCCATGTTGTTACTCAGGACCTTCTCCTCTGCTTGGGCGAGGTGTCTCGGCCCCAGTCCATCGTGGTGACCGTAGTCAGCCAACACCTCTTCTGCTTGTTCGCTGGAGTTGTGTGTAGGCCCCTTGGTCTTGTATGGTCCTCGCCTCGTCGGAGGCCTGAGGTGGTACTTCCAGGCCTCTAGGTCCCCAGGCTGACCTCAGTCCCAGTGGGTTTGTGGGCCGTTTAGGACCTCTGTGCACTTTTCGTACCCTTCTGCCCTGGTACCTCTTGAGAGCTGATGCCCTTGTGCCACGAGCTCGGGGTCCTTTGTGGCCCGAGTTCTCCCCTGTCGGGGTTGCGCGGTGGGTTTTATTCTGTGTTCGCCGTCGCTGAGGTTCTGCCACCCTCCGCCGGTGTGGCTGGCACCTGTGGGGTACACCCTCTCTTGCTCTCGGACCAGGAGGGCCTCCGGTTTGGGAGGATGTGGTTCGGGAGTCTCCAGCCCTAAAAGGCGATGGTCTAGAGCCCCTCTTTGCCGGGGCCCCACGCGTTGCGGGCTTCTTGTGACTCGGCCCAGCAGCTTGCATGCAGTTGGTTAGTTGGGTCCAAAAGTTCTCAAAGATTACGTCTATCGGATCCTTCTCGGTTTCTCCAGCGCCCGGCTGGGTAGATTGAGGTTTGTCTCGCTGTGTTCGAGGCGCTTTATCCGCCATTTTGGAGGTGCCGCTCCCCACATTACTTGTATACGTCGCTTGCTGGATCGGGGGTTGTGGGGTGGAAAGCACTCCGCCTGGTGGGGACCGGGATCTCCCCCACCGGTCCATAGGGGGGGGAAAAGCCGTACACATACTTGTGTTGTCGTTTGCGGCTGGCGGGAAAGCGGCCGCCATTCCCCGCCGCCTCTCGCGGTAGGCCTCACTTCGCCTTTGCGTTTCCCTGCGGTCCCGGGTGTCGGTTTTGGCATCGCCAGGTTCAGGTAATGCTTCTTAACGCAGTGGTGCAGTTTGCCAAGAGTTAGTGTCGCTTTCGTTCGGGTTAAACCGAGGATTGTGCGTTCTTCGGCGGGAGCTCAGGCAAAACACGACCTGGCCGCTCGCTGGTTAGGCTCCGCCCCCGGTTCCTTCTAGTTTGATATGTGTTTACCCATGGGTTGAACAATTTCATGTTCCTATTTTTGAAATGTTTGCCTCATTCCTTGAATGGGTTGTGTCCCAGGTCTCGGCCTGCTCGACCGTTACTCATTATCTGGACGACTTTTTGGTCGGTGGTCGGATATTTAATCTTCCAGAGGACAAGCTGGAGCAGTTTCTCCGCTTGGTCGATATGGTGAAGATAGCGAAGAAGGTGCAGTTGCGCCTGTTGCAGGTTTTGTTAGGTCACCTTAATTTTGCGTGCAGCGTGCTCTGAATGGGTTGGGCCTTCTGTCGACGCCTGTCCCTCTTGACAGTAGAAGTCAGACAGCCTTTTCACTTTATTCGGATCACTAGCCGGCTGCGGGAAAATCTTCGGATGTGGAGTTCCTTTCTCTGTACGTATAATGGGCATGGTCCACGCGGACAATATGTCCATGGTCAACGTGATTAACTGATCAACTTCGGCATCGCCTCCGGTTTAAGTACCGCTTAGGCGTTTAATGCTCCTTAGCTTGCACCACAATATTTGGCTGGTCGCGTCACGTCCCAGGAAGTTTGAATGTAATCGCCGACTCTCTGTCTCAGTTTCTGTGGGACCGATTCTGGGATGCGGACATCTGAGGCGGTTGGTCAGAGGGTCTCTCTCGGAGTCGTCCTGGCGGTCTAACGCTGCAGTCTGGCAGCGCTGGTGGGATTTGGGATTGTCCAGATGTCTGTCTTCTGAGGCAGGTAGGTGGAGCACTACTCTGGAGCTGTTACAATCTTTATGTGCATAGGGTAAGTTGGAATCAGTGGCGATTCGGCACTTGGCAGCTCTGTCGTTTTTGTGCCAATGGCTCATTTGGGTAGACGTGTCGAAGGCTTTCTGTGTGTCTTGGGTGGTAAAAGGGTGGATGAGGAGGCGTAGGCTGGATATTTGGCGCCCGATCTCCTTTAAATTGTTGCAACAGCTGTGGATGTTCCTGCCTCAGGTATGTTACTCCTCATATGAGGTGTGTCTGTTCTGCGTGGCCTTTTCGTTGTGCTTTTTCGGTGCGTTACGCATAGGGGAGTTGGTGGCGCTGAGATCATCATCCCAGTCTACCTTACATCGGGAAGATTTGTCTGTGTCCCCCTAAGGTATAGTGCTGGGTATCCGATGGTCTAAGATGGACCTAGGATCCGTGGGAGCACGGGTTTGTATTGGAGCCACGGGTGGCTCCTTTTGTCCTGTTAAGTGGTTAAGTGACTGGGTGGCAATACGTGCACTACCAGCTATATGTCCGTCCGCATTTGTTATAATCATTTCTTCTTGTTTCCTTCCTCTCAGTTCGTTGGCTGTTGTCTGGATATTGGGTTATTCATTTGTGTATTGGGCAGCCAGGCGTGCACAGAATAGAGCATATTGCCATAACTTAGGATTCCCATATGAGGCACTACGGGTACGTTGGCGGGAGATGAGGGAGTTAGGGTAGGACCAGATTTCTGCAGAGTGTGTTCATCTGAGTCGCTGTGCGTCAGGGCAGGTCATACTAGTGTTGAACGCGGGTGGGAATAAGATCGGACGCCGGAGGTCCATCGATCTCATCCATGCCATGAAGCAGGATATGGCGCGTTGCTTGGCCCTGTTTTCAGATTTGATTTTAATCTGGTCTGAGATCATCCCTCGCTCTGGAGGGCCTGGAGGGTGGGTTCGAAGGGGAAGGGCTTGGAGCGATGTAGGAGGAGAATTAATATGACAGTTTCTAGGTTATTTCGCCGCCTGGGCGGTCTGGTGGCGTCACATTTCGAATTAGAAGGTGACAACTCCAACATAATGCGGCGGGATGGGGTTCACCTATCCCCCATAGGGTTGGATATATTTGGGGAGGTCACAGTGCCGGCGCGGCATAGGGCGAGTTATCCTGGACAGCACAGAGGAAAAAGGACAAGACGAAGAGTCACCCTGGGAAGATGACAGCCTTCACGGGAGCTGATGGCAAGTGCCGGCTGTATAGGCTGAATAGGCTCTGGGTAAATAAGGTTGGATAACTGTCTGTTACATAGTTACATAGCTGAAAAGAGACTTGCGTCCATCAAGTTCAGCCTTCCTCACATTTGTTTTTTGCTGTTGATCCAAAAGAAGGCAAAAAATCCAGTTTGAAGCACTTCCTATTTTGCAACAAGCTAGGAAAAAAATATCCTTCTTGACCCCAGAATGGCAGTCAGATCTGCTCAACTGACAGGGTTGTGTGGATAATTTGAATATTGGATTTGTTAATAAAGCTGTGGCCATTGCCCTTATCCAATAAGAACAGAAGGTGTTTGGTGTGTTATAGGGAGGGCAACGGTGGTTAAGAGGGTTATGGGTCAGCAGTCAAGAGCAAACCTGGAATGGCGGGGCAGGATCTCATACTAACACTGTCCCATCTAACCTGGGTATTTTTAAAGAGTTGTGCTCTAGATATCACATAGAACCACCTGCGGCCAATCTCACTATTACTGTCTGCATTAAGCAATGTTTCTAACAGTAACTCACCTCCTAGCACACTTCAATGTCTCTTGAAGTTTCAGTGAGTGAGACACTTGACCGGGACCTTGTTTTCCATAGACCCACCCAAAAAAAATTGTAAATATTATTATGGCACCATCTGTTTTTTTTGTCAATCTTTATTTTATTTGTGCATAGTGAGAACAAGCATGTTTGCACTGCCACAATAGCTGGTGCAAGAAAATATGTAGACATATTATAACATTGGTATGGCATTGAAAAACATTGCACATTTTTTTTTTGATATTCAGAATATGTAACAAGTTGAATGTTGAACAGGCTTATACGATTCGACGTATTGATAGATTAAGTTAATGCCAGGTTGCATAAGTACAAGTTTACTGCATCAAACTAGACTTCATTGAGATAGGCAATGTCAATAAAACTTTGCTAGAAGCTAGGCACATCTATTCAAACAGTGTAGTGATGCTTGCAATAGGAGGTAGTGAAAGCCACGTAGAGCAATGTGGTAATACAAAAGATAACAGTGAGAAACCCAAGACCAAGAAACCTTCAGGGTACAACTTTCTGACATATATATAGCATGGGATGGTCAGGTGTGGTGGCCACGATCTTGGGAACTCAGATCAACCCATGCCAGTCACCATTATTGCCACATAATTTTATGGTGTTAGTAAGCTCGTATATCGTTTGTAGCTTGATTAGCTAAGATGGGTTGCCTAGCAGTAGGTGAGTTAGATAATGAGAGATATCTATATATAAATGGTAGCACATGGTGACCATCTGGTTTTTTTAGGCCACTCCAAGTAGATTCTGGGGATCTTGTAGGAAATATATAGTTATAACAGACAACATGGAAACTTTGCTTCACATGCCCCATTGAAGACCTTTTGTTCTTCATTTCTCTGCAATATCGGCACACGAGGAAACCATATCACATGATATCCTTTAGCTGATGAATAACGGTCTTTGTATCTTTTAATTCTGACTTACGTAAAACAATAGAAGCTAATGTGGTAATACAATTTCATCAATTCTGCTTACCCAGATATCTTTTTGGTACATCAGAGCAGTTTCTTCCTGTTTTTCTTCATGAAAATAAATAAATAAATAATAATATATAAAGATTATATTCATTTCTATTTGGAAAAGAAAAAATCGCTGTAAGTGTAGCAGATGAGACAGAAGAGTTTTTTTCACCAAACTGGGAATTCTGGAGAGTCGACAACACAATCACACATTTTAGACATTTTTTTTTTTTTTTAAATCTTTTTAACATTTTTTTAAATTCATTCGTCTATTATGGGGGGTGGGGCCGGGCGGCCATGCTAGCAGGCTGCAAGTCACTTCGGCACCAGGGGAAGTCAACTAAAAATGGGTAAATACCAGCCATATCCAGCTTGGAACCCCCTGGAAGTGCGTGATACAAAGCCCAGGAGGCAGTGCCCGGAAAGGCCGTCCTCAAACAAAGATTCCATCACAGCGTTACCCACACCTGGTTACTGCGACCTGTACAGCATCACATGCGCACACACACACCAGCCGGGTGATGGGATCACAGAGATCCATGGACACTTGAACCTGCTGTGGGTCCCCAGGACTCATGGACTCCATAGTGCCCTGCAAGGACTAACTTTATGCTGGAGAATAGAAGGCTGATGAACATCATTCCTGATGCCAAGGCCGACAGGTACCCCAGCTCCTTATGTCAGATGGCACCTAAAGCATAGACCGCTGGACCCGTCGCCGACAGCCTTAACTGCAGACACCCTGTCTGAGGTCACCAAACGGACATGTCGGCTACTGGGACCACAAAGGAGGTTACAGCATAGGATAGTCTTAGTGCCCTCCTTAGTCCAGATAATAACTCAGCATGCCACAACCCGCCTGGTGGCACATAACTTACCTACTTGAGTAATAATTTTGAGATAAGCTGTTATTTCATAAAAGCATGTATGTGTCTTTGCATAATCTTAATATTGATTGCATGTACCCATCTATTAGTCCTTCTTAAACATATTCTCTATCTACTCTTGCATCCGAATGCTTAAGCCTGATTAAAACATAAAATTGTGCATGTTAATCTTGTGCCCCACATGTTACGCGTGGGAAAAGCTAGAGGACTGCCTTTGGGGCACCTCTTGCCTGTTTGTGTTCTATCTCTGCACTGCAAAAAAAATAAATAAAAAAAATAATAAATTAATTAATTAATTAATTAGGCTATTATGATCTAAAAAAAATGTGCCATTCCCTTGCTAGCTCTACACAATTCCTGTTTTGGTGAATAAATTACGGAGGTAGAAATACTCAGTTTGTTTAGTTCACTAATCTCTGAATTTAGGTAAAACAAGTTGTTTTGGAAACATTTTCCATCTCAGCGCTAGTCACAGCTTGGCTATTAAATCCTCAGTTTCGCCATTCAGATTCAGGCCTCGATTTATTATTGAAGGATAAGCTTTTTCAAATTATTTAATATATCTGGATAAAAATTTGTAATATTTCGAAAAAAAAAATAAAATTCTAAGACTATCCACCTCTGTACTGGGATGGTCATTTTCTCGGTTTCAAAATACATAGAGCCCAAAGTAGCAAACAGCAGGTGTGAATAAATCAAAAGTGAAGTTTTAAAATGCAAATATTTCTTCTTTATTTAACTCGAGGCACTTTAAAAGCACAATCCAAACGTGCACTGGCTAAAAGAGATACATCATCAAACTTTTAAATGAACGGTTACTAATCAGGATCTCTATTATGTTCACTTATCCCCTATATTTAATACATCTATTTATATTTGTGAGATGTGAAAAATAATATTAAATGGAGAAATCACCACCTCATTCTCCTGTAACTGGGTGCCGCCATCTTAGCTGCCTGTCAATCATTGTTATAAGCTCCGCCCTTTACACCTGGCAGTCAGTATAGATAGAGCCGCCTCAATCTTAGCTGCCTGTCAATCATTGTTATAAGCTCCGCCCTTTACACCTGGCAGTCAGTATAGATAGAGCCGCCTCAATCTTAGCTGCCTGTCAATCATTGCTATAAGCTCCGCCCTTTACACCTGGCAGTCAGTATAGATAGAGCCGCCTCAATCTTAGCTGCCTGTCAATCATTGTTAAAAGATCTGTTATTAGCATCTGGCAGTGAGCGTAGAGAGAGCGTACACAGAGGAGGGGAATCAAACAATCGGGGTGATTTACTAAAGTGGGAATTCAAAGGGAATTTCAATTAAAAGGCCAAAGTACCCGCATTGGAAGGCTAGCTAACTTAGAGAATGTTTCCAGCGTGGCTATTTTTAACTTGAATTGTAAATAAAATAAAATTTAGTGTAAATAAATTTAATTAAATATGTATTTAATTTAAATTAAATCAAATTCTCACTATAGTAAATAACCCTGAATGTTTCTTTCTCTCGTCCTCATTTGCATTGTGTGCCCTGCCGATTACTATAGCCTTCTGGGACTATTGGTTCATCACGCCCATTACAATTAATTATTACTGTGTATCTTTTCATTAAAGGGACACTCCATAATGGGGGATGACGATTTATTTTCAATGCATTGTACGAGTAATGCATTTACAAAAGTATCCAATCCATCATGTTTTTTTACATCATTACATCATCTGCAAGAAATATCCAGAACTTTATTTTCCTGCCGTTAGCACCTTCTCGACCAGGAAGTGACCAGTCAGTCTCGAAGCTCCTCTAGCAAGACACATTTCTGAAGACATGAACAACTGTGTTATTTTACGGACACTGTAGACTGGGAGGGACAACATGGGAGCTGTGACATCAGGTACCACAATGTACTGCAACCAGCACTACATTGGTATTAAGGAGGTGAGACAGAGGAGGCAGGGTTAATACATGCAGAATAGTGCCAAATATTCTCCATTTCTGTTTGCAAAAGCTATGCAAAACTCAGCCTGAAAACATAGAGCCAATTATTTAGGCCAGAAGCTATACAAACACTAAAGTTGTCTGGGTGCCTGGGTGTCTCCTCAAGCAGCATGTCCGAAGCAGGACTGGCCGTCTGGCTATTGCGATCACCGTACGGGGTGCAGGAATTAGACAGGCGTCCTGTAACCATGAATTGCTTGACCCCATAAACCAACGATATGGGAAGAATAAGGAGGGGCCACAAACTGGTAAATGTCTGTCCAACAAGAGAAAAGAGGCTCCTCAGGAACAATATGAACTATGAAAGGATATTGGATGGATTATTGTGCTCTACATATATTGAGTTTGTGATATTCCCAATATATTCATGCTGTAACCTAGTATTCCTCTAGCACAGCATCAGAGACCACTTTATTATCTGGCTTAGGTGACCTAAAGAGGCTGTTACTCTGCCAGGCTGCCGCTAGAGGCTGTCTTAGTACTACAATTAATCATGGCAGCTTCTCTAAAACTGTTTCACATTGCAGCACTAAGTGCAATAGGGACATTGCATCCAGACCACATCAATGAGCTGAAGTGGTCTGGGTGCCCATAGTGTCCATTTAAAGCAGCGGTTGTCAGCTTGTGGGTTGCGTCAGTATGGGCTACACACACTGCATACACTAATACAACATACACTCTGCATACACTGCACACTAACACACTCACTGCATCCACTACACTGACACACACTCTTCATTCGCTACACTAACACACACTCTGCATCTACTACACATTACACTAACACACACTCTGCATCTACTACACACTAACACACTCTCTGCATTCACTACACATTAACACATTCTGCATTCACTACACTAACACACACTCTGAATCCGCTACACATTTACACACACTCTGCATTCACTGCACTAACACACACACTACATTCATTACACTAACACACACTCTGCATCTACTACACATTACACTAACACACACTCTGCATCCGCTACACACTAACACACCCTCTGCATTCACTACACATTAACACATTCTGCATTCACTACACTAACACACACTCTGAATCCGCTACACATTTACACACACTCTGCATTCACTGCACTAACACACACACTACATTCATTACACTAACACACACTCTGCATTCATTACACACTAACACACACTCTGCATTCACTATACTGACACACACTCTGCATTCACTACACTAACATACACTCTGCATTAACTGTACACACAGCATCCACTACACAAACATCCTGTATTCACAGTACACACACTACATCCACCACACATTGAAACACTCTGCATTCAATATACACAGACACTGCGTCTAATACACACACTACATTGTGTGGAAATCTATTCACAAACCGGACTTTACATAGGACACGAGGCCATGCGTTTAGACTGGAAGAAAGAAGATTTCGTCTAAGGCAAAGGAAAGGTTTTTTTACTGTAAGAACAATCAGGATGTGGAATTCTCTGCCTGAAGAAGTGGTTTTATCAGAGTCCATACAGATGTTCAAACAGCTACTAGATGCATACTTGCAAAGACAGAATATTCAAGGATATAATCTTTCAATGTAGGGTAATAACTGCTTGATTCAAGGATAAATCTGACTGCCATTCTGGGGTCAAGAAGGAATTTTTTGTCCTAGCTTGTTGCAAAATTGTGCTTCAAACTGGGTTTTTTTCTTTTTTTTTTTTTTTTTTTTTTTTTTTTTTCTTTTCTTTTGGATCAACAGCAAAAAACAGGTGTGAGGAAGGCTGAACTTGATGGACGCAAGTCTCTTTTCAGCTATCTAACTATGTAACTATGTAACATCCACTACAGACACTGCTTCCACTAAACACATTTCATCTAGTACATACACACACTACATCCACTACACAAACACACACTACATCACTGTACACACACTACATCCACTACACATACACACTCTGCGTTCACTATACACACTGCATCCGCTACACAAACACACACTCTGCATTCACTGCACAAACGGTATCTAATACACACAAACACTACATCCATTACACACATTCTAGTTCACTTCCACTATACACACCACATTCAGTCTTGCATCATTGTCAGCGGACCAGGTAGGGCGTGGGTGGGCCTGGAAGGGAGGGGGGGGGCAGACCTTGTGCTTTGTCAGGGGCCCCAAAATTTCTGATGGCGGCCCTGGGTGTAGGTCTTCAGGCCCGGTGTCATAGACACTGGCAGTAATGGTAGGCAGCTTCTCCTCCACACTCTGTCTCGTTGTAGAGTAACCATGTTTGCTTTTCGTTCTATAAGCGTTGATGTCGACCCGGTCTCCATCTTCCTCGAGGTGTACTGATGCAGTGTACACCACCTATGGCGCTGCTTTCTTACGGTGTGTTTTACCGGACTGCGCTGGATGCGGCTGGGTGGACTCATAGTCACCCAGTCAGCTCGTGGAGCAGATAATGGTAAGCCAGAAGTTTAATTTCTGCCAGAAGGCTTGAAATATTGCATCAAGGTGCTGTAAAGATAGGGATAGCTCTCTGCTTTGTTTAAGGGTATACATGGTGTCTGCCATCTTGGTTGCATCAGTTTCAGAACAGCCAAGGACAACAGCGCTACCTGACCGTGCGGAGGACAGGAAGTCTCTAGAGTGTGGACCGGGATCCCACCCACCAGTTCAGAGGGTGGGGATTAACAGAGCATTATGTTTTGAGACAGAATGTGTCGCCCGCCTAGCACACATCAGGCTTTGCTCTCGAACTGTGAAGATCTCCATCAAGACTGTAGTTAGTGACTGCTGGGATCAACCCAGAGCTGGTTGCTCGATTCAGAATGCCGAGAAGTCTTAACTTACTCAATGTAGAGCATTCAATATATGGGAGACTGTACTAAATTGTGCCATACTTAAAGGACCACTATAGTGCCAGGAAAACATACTTGTTTACCGGGCTCTTGGGGGTGGAAGTGGTTAAATTTACCACTTTCTCCAGCGCCGGGCGGGGGACTCTCCTCCTCCTCTCCGCCTCCTCTCCTCCTCAGCTGAATGCGCATGCGCGGCACGAGCCGCGCACGCATTTAGCCAGTCCATAGGAAAGCATTCACAATGCTTTTCTATGGACGCTGGCGTCTTCTCACTGTGAAAATCACAGTGAGAAGCGTGGAGCGCCTCTAGCGGCTGTCAATGAGACAGCCACTAGAGGCTGGATTAACCCATAGATAAACATAGCAGTTTCTCTGAAACTGCTATGTTTACTGCAGAAAGGGTTAAACCTAGCTGGACCTGGCACCCAGACCACTTCATTATGCTGAAGTGGTCTGGGTGCCTATAGTGGTCCTTTAAGTAGCTCAAAGAGAACACGTCTTGTCGCCATCACTGCCCGGCCCCACACCCCTCTGTATTTAATTTTTGTAAGCAATATACCAGCAGATGTTGTAGACTACATGTCCCCAAATGCTTTGCCAATACTATGGCTGTAAGATCATGCCTAAGGTTGCCTACCCCACTATATACAGTATAGTAGGATAAGCTTACATTACTGCATGTTTGTTCAGTTTGTTTAATTGTTTTTCCATTCCACGACAGCGCAATAGCCCTTTAGGCTATCATGCACGATCCGTATCATATATTTAGAACAGTCCTATTAACCTTGAGTGTCTTTATTGATAAATGTACTTACAATGTTATACAAGTGCAGTATCAACTTATCAGTCATTGATTTTTTTAGGACTGTGCTAAATCTTTTATGTGAATTGCTGCGATAACATTTTGAAATCTTTATGTATTGAGCTCGGAGAATCTCGCTGGTGTGCACAGCTAAGGATTATTGCACCTGGCGTTGTAGTATCTATATTTAATGCGAACAAATCAATTCATTAAATGTTTAATGACGCCTGCTTCACCATAAATGTAAAATGTATATTTTTATTGCTCTTTAGGGATTTGATAAGTCATCTGTAACAATGTTTTTGACATATTTAGGTTGCAAGTATCATGTGGAAAATAATCATGTGTGTACGTAGTAGTCAGATAATGAACAGCAGAACATAACTGTGGTCGAGTTGATCGAGTGCAGTCTGAACCGGTGTTTAATGGTTTTTAATCTTTTGTCCGCCCAATTGTAGATTCTACACTTTATTTTCCAAGAGTTGCTAAAAATGCATTTCCTTAACCATGTTTCCTTTCTTCAGATCAGATAGTTTATTGATTTATAACCATTTACAAAGCAGGAATCGATCCAGCTGTGCTATCAGTGGAGAGTGGAGATATACTTACAGCCATAGCGGTATCAAGACTTTTGACGTTATCTTTTTTGCTTTGTTTTTTTTAACAAATAAAGAACAAAATGCACAGATATTTGCCACCATGAAACAAGGCTAATTGATTTGAAATAAAAGTCAAGTTTACTAGAAAAATACCTAAAATTATGTATGATAGCAAATGGAAAAAGTAAAGATAAAGACTGAGGTAGTGAGAGGTGGGAGGGAAATTACCAAAGTAATCCCTAAATCCTGGACTGTTTGGTGTGCCTTGAGCAGAGGGTTGAGGAGCACTGCTGTAAAGGAGCACTATAGAATTATTAATGCAAATATGTACTCCTAACATACCTGTAATCTAGGCACGGCAGTGTCCCCGCCTCCTTGTCTAAGATCATCAATCTTAATGATCTCAGCCAATCCAATGCTTTTCCATAGTAAAGCATCGGGAGGCTAGTGCGCATGCACAACAAAACCCAGCACTCTGTGAGGTCATGTGACTAAAATAGGTGAGATTTAGTTGGCTATTTTTGCAGAAATGCCTCTTGTGGTTGTCAGTATAACAGACACTAGAGGCATTTAAACCCTGCAAGGTAAACAACGTTGTTCCTAAAGAATTGCAGTGTTTTTAGTTGCAGGGTTAAACCAAGTGGACATGACACTCAGACCACATGATTGAGATGAATGGTCCTGGGTGCCTATAATGCCCCTTTAAAGGAACAGTTGTGTATTTTTACTTGTCTGCTAATGTTTACAGTAATCTAAATGTACTAGTTCCCATTCTATCTACAGTTGTACATGGTAATCTTCAGGACAATCCACATAAACTCTTCGTGCCAAGCAATTAGATATACTAGGGCTTAAAGGATAAGGTCCTCTGCAACTTTTGGTAACATTTGGCAAGCAGAACGATGGGTCCAAGATTTTTATTTTTATTTTGGAAAAGCAAAATATTGGTGTCGAAGACTTGAATTATAAGAATTTTGGACTTACATCATGCTTTTCCCTGAGATCATTGGAATCTGAGAATCTTGGTTCTTATGCAAATCTGGATTCAATGCTTTTGGGTATGTTCTTCAAATGTTTGCAATCTGTTCGAAAAAAAACATATCCAATCGTTTATCTACAAATATCCCCTAAGACTTTAATGGTGATTTCTGTAAATCAACCATTTGCAAGGTTTTTCTAACAAATTGTGATCATTTGAAACGCTTATCCAAAAACAATTACAACAAAAAACAACGGAGGCCATATTTTGGTTACTATAAATGGTGATGTATCTGGTTCCTATCATCTTGAGGTTCCAATGTAATTATGACGATTATGATGCATCAGACGGTCTTTTCCACTCAAAACACTGTTTCCAGGCTATACGCTAAACACATTTATTTCCATTAACTTTAAGAACTGATATACTGTGTAGTTATTGCTGTTAAGGTCATGGAGATTCATATTTTCCATTCAATCAAAGAAAAAAGGTCTATACTCTATGTAATAGACAAACATACATTCCATCGGTCCAAGGGCCATAAACGCTTTCTATAGACATGAATATTTTAAGGCGCAGTTCATATAAGTGATGCTTTGGATTTCATTTACAATGTGACCTTGATTTTCAGTTTTCCTCTTTAGGAAAAAAAAAGGTATATCAAAAACGCCATAGCAACCTCGAAAATGATTTAATAATTTACGCTTTTTATCTAAGCAAACAAAACAGAAAAGAAAGACACATTGAACAGTATTGTTAATTAGAAATAATCATCGCAATTTAAAGTAAAGAATAACAGTAAATGAAAAATTTTGAGACGTTCGTGTCTTTTCTTACGAAAAAGCATGAATTGACTTTACTTTCAGTTGGCCATTAAAGGTTTGGATCACTTATTATTATTTTTGTTCATAACAATTTATTCACCAGTATGATGTAAAGATTTATATTCTCTGTTCTATCTATCTCAAGTGATGTGCTTCTTGTTGCTTCTTTGTAATTATTCTGCCATTGGGCAATGTCAATGTCTGTTGTTTTGTAACCTTTTTCTTTGTCTTAAACTGTACAGAAGCAAGAATTTTATTATTTTTTAATAAAAATATGTCATTTTTCTCTCTGCACTAGTAACACAGATGCATTGCTCGAGGTTCGTTGTTCTCCTAATCAATAATAGACATCTCAAGAAAGACTGAAATCCATCAGATTTGTTAAAAGTACGTAATAGGTTCTACAATAGGGAAATTATTTACTAATAAAATATATGAGTAAAGTGACAAGAAATTGCAATGTGATCTTCAGGGAAGGTTAAAGGGATCCTATAGTGCCAGCAAAACAAAGTCCTCCACCCCCTCCCGCAGGGTTGAAGGGGTTAAAACCCCTTCAGCCACTTACATGAATGCAGCGCCGATGCCCCTCGGCGCTGGGTCACGCTCCGCTCACGCAATGGCCGCAAGCGCATTAGACCTCCCCATAAGAAAGCATTATTCAATACTTTCCTATGGGGTAAATCTGACGGTGGAGGTTCGTGAGGACCTCATGTAGACCTCTGGTAGACAGCCACATAGGGCAGACTTAGAGCTGCAATGTAAACATTGCAGTAATCTGGAACTGCTATGTTTCATATTGCAGCACTAAGTGCAAAAGGGTCACAGCACCCAGACCACTTCAATGAGCTCAAGTGGTCTGGGTGCCTACAGTGTCCCTTTAATTCAAAAGTTGTAGAATTGGTCTCTCTTGTTGGGGCCATATTTAAAAAAAAATTTTTATAGTGTTTTTAATGGAACACCGTACTCACTATAACAACTTCATCTAAATTAAGTTGTTGTAGTGCCCGCAGTAGTTCCACCTATGTCCTCAGTTTAAAATAGCAATATTTGCATTTTAAAATAATGCTTTTCATTCTTTAGATTGCACACTGGGGGCGTTAGGAATACAGATTTGAATTCTTAAAGCTATAGTGCTCCTTTAATTTAATGTGTATGGCCGACTAATCATTTCTTTGTTTGTTTAGTCTTTGATTTCATTCAATATCTCTTTGTAATATATCTCACCTAACGCTCTAATACTATCTTATTAACAGAGAATTGTTGCTAATAAGAGGCCATGCTGAGTTATTTGGTAATAGTAGATCAAATGTTCGATCGAGTATAATAGTTAAAGGTTCTGCACTGTAAGGGAATATTTTATAAAATCTTAGGATATCTGCAATGAGTCTAAGTATTGATTGGAGTGTGTGTAGCGGAGAGCTGATATCCCACAGCTATTCTCCACTAAAGATCCCAGGGAGGCTCAGGAACAAGGCAATAGTAAATCCACAGGCAGAGTTTCCAGCAGGCAAAATGACACAGCAAGATCCCCACAGCAATCCCAATAACTGGACGACACACAGTTTCAGGAACAGAACTGCTGGCTGGTACATCCAGCCTGCCTTTTATTACAACTGTACACAGACAGGCCACACCCAGGGGGAGGCATAAAATAACCAATAGTATCATGGGTGCAACCCACACATCCCCTCCCCTTAGTGTGACACATAATCCCATTATACATACAGTTAAAATATACTTTTTACACAACTTTCATAACTCTAAAACCATACATCACATTCACATAAAAATACATATCCACAATCAATCCATTCAGGGGAACAACATATTAAAAAATTATCCAGGGCTAGAAGCAGACTCCATTAACCACATGGTTACAGAAAGACATAAAACACTTTAAAATACAGAAAGTTACTTTTTATCCATAACACACAGACATGTAACATATCCCCAGATAGCTCAGGTCTGAGTGCACATTATTAGGTGAATGGCACGCAGACCACACAAATACAGTTTAATTGCCATGGAGCCAAAGTCTTTCCCATAGTCTTTCATTATATGAATAGGCTCCATGGCATAGCTATCTGGGGGTATCACTGCTCACACAGGGCAAGTACCGAATGGCCCCACTGTGTTTAAAGGGCCAGAATGAGTGACATGCACTCTGCTAGGGCCGAATACGTTTTTTAAAAGGGCCCAATCTCCCAGGGCCATAGTCCAAAGGCAGCAGGCGGCAATCAACAATGCAGGAAGGACAGCCACAATAGGGTTCCGCTACACTGCTCCCCCTTGCCCACAAGCCGGCATACACAGTCTGATCCAACACGGATCGGCTTGGGGATGTCCGGGGCTCACGGATCATTTTTCTAGGTCAGTTTGTCTGGACAACCCGTCAGCATTTCCATTCTGCTTACCCGGTCGGTACTGGATATTAAAGTCAAAGGGCTGCAGCGCCAAACTCCAGCGCAGCAGCCTGGCATTGTCCCCAGCCACCCGGTTCAGCCATACTAACGGGTTGTGATCCGTGAGCAAGGAAAAGGGCTGTCCATACAGATAGGGCTGCAGTTTCTTTAGGGCCCACACCACAGCCAGGCATTCTTTTTCGATGGCGGCGTAGCTTACTTCTCGAGGTAACAGCTTGCGACTGATGTAAGCCACGGGATGTTCTCCGCTATCGGCCCCGACTTGGCTCAGTACTGCTCCCAATCCAAACATAGAAGCGTCTGTGTGAACAAGAAATCATTTAGTTGGATTGGGAGCTGCCAAGACAGGGGCATTTATCAGTGCATTTTTCAGGTGTTGGAATGCCTGCTCACACTCCGGGGTCCAGTTTACTTGGCGGGGAAGGTTCTTACGGGTCAGGTCCGTGAGGGGTTTGGCCAGGGCGCTATAATTGGGAACAAACTTCCTGTAATACCCCGCTGTCCCTAGAAACGCTAAAACCTGGGTCTTAGTCCTAGGGGTGGGCCACTGGGCTACGGCCTCTACTTTGGCAGATTCGGGCTTCTGTTTACCGCACCCCACTCTATGTCCCAGGTACTGCACCTCAGCCATTCCTATACTACACTTAGCCGGCTTCAGGGTCAAACCAGCTTCCCTTATCCTGTCTAGTACAGCTCCTATATGGGCCAAGTGTTCCTGCCACGTATTGCTAAAAATAGCAATATCGTCCAGGTAGGCACAGGTATAGTCCTGGAATCCATCCAGAAGTCGATCTACCATCCTCTGGAAGGTAGCTGGGGCGTTTTTCATCCCAAATGGCATGACCTTAAACTGATACAAGCCAAATGGGGTGACAAAGGCCGACTTCGGGATGGCGTCTGGGGCCAGGGGGATTTGCCAATATCCTTTCCATAAGTCAATAGTGGTGAGGTATTGGCCCCTGGCCATTCTGTCTAGTAACTCGTCTATCCGGGGCATAGGATAGGCGTCTGACACGGTTTTCTCATTTAATCTTCTATAGTCCACGCAGAAGCGAGTCGTACCGTCTTGCTTCGGCACGAGGACTACCGGAGAGGCCCATGGGCTATCTGAGGGCTCTATCACCCCCAGTTGGAGCATCTCATCGATCTCCTTGCGCATGTTTTCCCTCACTGCTTCTGGGATGCGGTAGGGGGTCTGGCGCATGGGTAGTTGCCCTGGGGTCTCGACCCGGTGAGTTGCTAGAGGAGTGTATCCAGGTACATTTGAGAAAGTTTCTTGCTTCTCTCGCAACAGCTGCTGTACTTCGATACGCTCCTGTGGACTCAGCCGGTTTCTGGAGGGGGCCTATGATATCCACCGCTATTCGGTGGAAGGGTTCCTCAATTATCGGTAGCGGATGCAGTTTTGCTTTCCGCCGGTCTCCCCTCTTCCCCACCTTCTGGCACGTGTCACAGGTATTACAATACTTCCGTACTTCCTGGCTAACTCCCGGCCAAAATAAATTTTGCGTCAGTCGGTATCTGGTCCGACTAACCCCTAAATGCCCGGATAGCGGAATGTCGTGTGCTATCCGCAGCAATTCGGCTCGGTACCTCTGTGGTACCACTAATTGTCTTAACACAATCGGGTCTGACCCATCTACTTGCTTGTCGTACTCCCGGTATAACAGCTGCCCCTCCCATACAAATCTTTCCCCCTCTGCCCCAGGGTGGTCAGAGGTGACTTTATCTCTATATACTTGCAAGGTA
Organism: Pelobates fuscus; assembly: GCF_036172605.1. Lineage (NCBI taxonomy): Eukaryota > Metazoa > Chordata > Amphibia > Anura > Pelobatidae > Pelobates > Pelobates fuscus. The sequence continues at coordinate 138,012,796 of NC_086326.1, read as the reverse complement.
GGGTCAGTTATCACCTCTGCTGCAAATTCGTTAGGGGGGGACCAGGGGACACAGTCTAGGGAAGGGGAAGGTTCTCTTACCTGGACCTCCGGCAGTGTGTTGTAGTCCTGGGTGCGGGCCTGTTGTCTGGTGACCACTGGGTGTGCTTCCTCAGTGGTGGTGGGCTGGGGCTCAAAAGCAGATGTGAGCTTTCCCAAATCGTTTCCCAGTACCACCTCTGCGGGTAACTGGGGCATCAACCCCACCTCCACCCTCCCTGACCCCACTCCCCAATGCAAATGGACGTTGGCAGTGTCCAGCCGGTAGACGGCTCCCCCAGCAACTCTGACTGCTATGGTCCGGTTAGTCTTAGCCTTGTCAGCGACCAAGTGGCTTTTGACCAGGGTTATAGTGGCACCAGAGTCTCGGAGCCCCTGTACTGCTTTTCCCTCCAGGTATACCGTCTGTCTGTGGTGCTGGCGATTATCGGCATGGGCTTGTAGTGGTTAGCTTTGTGTAGTACCTCCCACTGTTCTATGGTGGTAACAGGAACCGCGGAGCCATAAGCAACTGGTGGCTCCCCCTGGTAGTGATGGGCAGCGGCTCTCGGGGGTGGTGGGGGCCCTGGTCGGATCCATGAGGATCGGTCTCGGAGTTGTGGGCACTCTCTTTTGTAATGCCCCCACTTCTGGCAGTGATGACAGGGCCCAGAGCTAGGTTGGCGGAAACGTGGTTGCACAGCAGGTGGTGGTGGTGGTAGCTGTCGGAGTGGTACAGGGGAGTAGTTCGTTCCCCCAAAGGATTTCATCGTTACTTTTGGGGCTACCGGTTTCTGTGACCTGCGCGCATCTAGGTACTCATCCGCCTTCCTAGCCGCCTCTGTGAGGGATGCAGGGTTGCGGTCTCTTACCCACTCCTGTACATCAGTTGTTACCCCATCATAGAATTGTTCCATGAGCAACATTTGTATCACATCTTCCATGGATCGGGCCTTGCTGGCTTGCACCCATCCAAGGGCCGCCCGCTGCAACCTAAAAGCCCACTCGGCATGTGAGTCTTTATCTGCCTTTTAAACTCTCGAAACTGCCTTCGGTATGCCTCTGGTGTTATGGCATACCGGGCCAATATAATCTCCTTTACCCGGCTGTAGTTCCGGATCTCCTCATATGGTACAGTTCTATAAGCTTCTGCTGCCCTCCCAGACAACCGCCCAGCCAAAATAGGTACCCAATCCTCAGTACTGATCTTATGTAAGGCACACAGTCTTTCAAAATCTTGGAGGAAAGCATCTATGTCTTCCTCCACCTCCACATAGTTTTTAAACGCTTGGTAAGGAATTTTTGTCTTACCCTCTGTACTGTTGGTATTTGCTGTGTCCCGTACTGTGGATGGTTGTGGCCTTTGGCGCAACATAAATTCTTGCACCTCGGTCATAGTCCTGGAAATAATGTCAAGCGTTGCATTTCCTCCATAAAAGGCCAGTCTACATTGCACTTGCCTTTCAAATTCCTCTTGTTCTAACCCATCCGATGTGTTATGCTGTTCAGGGATTGCCCTGCCCTCGGTTTGATATTCCGCCATCACTTCTGCAATGAGGGTTGCTTTCTTTTTGTTGCTTGCTGCAATCCCTCTTGCTTCCAGTAGGTCCTTTAGCGTGGTTCTTTTAAGCTTAGCATAGTCACTCTCCATCCGTATTCCATTAATCCTTGTTCCCTTGTGAGTCTGGATCCCAGCGCTGCCAACCAATGTAGCGGAGAGCTGATATCCCACAGCTATTCTCCACTGAAGATCCCAGGAAGGCTCAGGAACAAGGCAATAGTAAATCCACAGGCAAAGTTTCCAACAGGCAAAATGACACAGCAAGATCCCCACAGCAATCCCAATAACTGGACGACACACAGTTTCAGGAACAGAACTGCTGGCTGGTACATCCAGCCTGCCTTTTATTACAACTGTACACAGACAGGCCACACCCAGGGGGAGGCATAAAATAACCAATAGTATCATGGGTGCAACCCACACATCCCCTCCCCTTAGTGTGACACATAATCCCATTATACATACAGTTAAAATATACTTTTTACACAACTTTCATAACTCTAAAACCATACATCACATTCACATAAAAATACATATCCACAATCAATCCATTCAGGGGAACAACATATAAAAAAATGGCATGAATCCGAACAGGGGTTCAAAAGTTACTAAAAGTATCTTTTGTCCCTTACTAGCCGCATGGCAAACCGGTTTAGACAGGTTTTACATAGGCCTCTATCCTGGAGACAAAGAGGAAAGTAATCCAATTATCCAGGGCTAGAAGCAGACTCCATTAACCACATGGTTACAGAAAGACATAAAACACTTTAAAATACAGAAAGTTACTTTTTATCCATAACACACATACATGTAACATATCCCCAGATAGCTCAGGTCTGAGTGCACATTATTAGGTGAATGGCACACAGACCACACAAATACAGTTTAATTGCCATGGAGCCAAAGTCTTTCCCATAGTCTTTCATTATAGGAATAGGCTCCATGGCATAGCTATCTGGGGGTATCACCGCTCACACAGGGCAAGTACCGAATGGCCCCACTATGTTTAAAGGGCCAGAATGAGTGACATGCACTCTGTTAGGGCCGAATACGTTTTTTAAAAGGGCCCAATCTCCCAGGGCCATAGTCCAAAGGCAGCAGGCGGCAATCAACAATACAGGAAGGACAGCCACAATAGGGTTCCGCTACAGTGTGCAATAAAAATATCTGCAATAATCAAAATGAAGCACCCCAAACTGCAAAATCGTAATACTTTTTATTTAGAGATATCGCCCCAAAATAGCAAAAAATAAATACATTGATGCATTGACCAAATGGCCTTAATAATATATATCACGGTGCCCTTTCCTTATTTTGGTCAATCATGATACCCATTCCTTATTCTGATTATCGTTGCTGGCGAGGGATCGTTACTCTGGGAAGGAGCTCCTACTAGACAGTGAACATACCACAGTTTTTTCCCGAGTGCGGTGCTGACATATTTAATTTCAGTCAATAGATACGTCAGGCAGCATTATTTAGTACTGATATAACAGAAAGGTGAACAGCACTAATAATCAGAAACATACATACGTATAATGAAATACTGGCCATCGAAGTAGCTTAAAAAAAAGGAACAGAAATACAATAATGGTACAGTATGTATGAACAATATAACTAGACGAAATAGAGGTGTTAAATTCACACTCACACTTTCGTGACAAGAAAGATGACTGGATATGTATAAAAAATATATATACTTTATTGCAAATTAATAAAAGTGAAATTTGCAAATTATAAAACCAGTCCTGTTAAAAAGTCCAAAATTCTTCCTCACTTGACGCGTTTCGCCGAAGCTTTTTCAAAAGTTTTTTTTCACTTTTTATTAATTTGCAATAAAGTATATATTTTTTATACATATCTAGTCATCTTTCTTGTCCTCCTTCCTATTCATCATTGTTTTGCTGCTATACCTGGGTCCAGTATATCCCAAGGTGGGGATTGTTCCACCTGAAACTCTCCAAACTGGAGCAGGTCCTTGCTCTAGTATATGCAAGTCAGATTATCCATTTTACTGAATTATGTTATATATACATACTATACCATGTGGTGCATTCTATTTCTGTTTTACATATAACGAACATCTATACCTATAAGTCCATCAACGATCTTGAACTCCAAGAAATCCACAGACGGGGATTATTCCGTCCAGGCTTACAATACTGAGCTGATATAGCTCTTAAAAGTGTGAGTGTGAATTAAACACCTCTATTTCATCTAGTTATATTGTTCATACATACTGTACCATTATTGTATTTCTGTTCCTTTTTTTCAAGCTACTTCGTTGGCCAGTATTTCATTATACGTATGTATGTTTCTGATTATTAGCGCTGTTCACCTTTCTGTTATATCTGTCCACTTTTCACAAGGTTGAGGGAACACCTTGTCGGTGAACTGCAGCTCACCCTTAAGAAGAGAGCGCTTATTTCAGTTTTTTTGCATTATTTAATACTGATTGCACAAAGGAAAATAGACATACTGAAAGGGCATGTTGTTTGCAGTTGTCAGTGGCAGATCATGAGTATATAAATTAATGTGTATGTTGTGCCTTGGGATCACACAGAGGGCTGTTAGATAACGAATGATAAATAACACAATATTATATAAATTACTTATATGGTGCCAACATATTCTGCTGCGCTGTACAATAAGTAAACAAGACAAACGTTTAGTTTCAACAAAACATGATTGACATACGGGAGCAGTAGGTGAAGAGGGCACTGCCCAAATGAGCTTACAATCTAAATATATATCTTGTCACAGTGTGTCTGGAAGGGAAGGTATTTAGGGCTGGGAATCCTTCATAGTCTCTATCCACTCACCTCTCCCTAATTAATTAGCAGCAGGTACAGTCTCGGGCTGCTGACTCCTAGAAAAAAAAAAGTGTTTTGTTTTAACTTCTGAGGACAGCAGTGAGCAGTGAAACGTATCAGAGAAAACAGGTACTTTTTTGCAATGGTAGTTAGGATCAGAGTCATCCCAACTCTCCAGGAGCTTACGGAAGTCTCCCGCATTTTTATTTCCTGACACCCGCAAATCATATACAATATCCTGGCAATCACACACAATCTGACATAGATTGTATATAATTCGCGTCCGCCCAATGAGTATTATCGATTACCCCCTGTGATATCGGCCGGCTGGGAGGAAGTGACAGCTGATCACTTCCTCTCAGCTTCGAACAAAGCGACGCGAGAGAGGGAGGGAGGAGGAGTCTGGGGGCAGAGAAGTGGCTAGAGTGAGCTGCTGCAGACCCTCACTCCCATCAACATCAGCCAGCATAACTGGATCCAAAGCAACAGGTTTCTTACAAAAGGTTTCTCAATAACAGCCCTTTGTTGTACTGGGCAGGACCTTTACAAGAGCAATGTCTTTAAGAATTTCTTCTAACTAATGCAGTGTAATGGAAAAACGTTATAGAGATCTGTGTCAACGTAAATACAGATCTCCTGCCTCCTCGCAATTCACCTGCAATCTATAATGCAACTTATATTTTTGGTTAGCTGAAGGCTCCTCAATACCATCAGTCATTAATGCATGACACAAGTAGTAATTCCCTAAATGGAATTATATTTGTAGAATTTGTCCATTACTGAAGGAAACACTGTTAAATATTACTGTATATTTCAATTTAATACATTTTATCACATTGATCCTTAAAATAAATTCTGTTTATCAGTATGTGTGTGTGTATCTGTGTCTATGTGCAAGTGTGTAGCTCTGTATCAGTGTATGTATGTGCCAGTCACAGTGTGTGTATCTAAGTATGTGTGTCAGTCTGCGTATCTGAGTGTCAGTGTGTATCTGAGTGTGTGTGTCAGTGTGTGAATCTGATGTGTGTGTCTACGTGCTAGTGTGTGTATCTGTGTGTCAAGGTGTGTGCATGTGTCCAGGTGGGAGCATGTTTTAGTGTGTTAATAGTGTGTGTAAATAGTTGCAATATGTTGTTAAATAAATAGTTGTGTTCAGTCTCCATGGGATTTTGTTTCCTGTACTGTTGTTTCCCTTATACATGTTGAGAGATAATGCCTTTTCAGGACATAGGTGGCATTAGTGACAGAAGGGCAGAAGCACGAGTTTATACGCAGGCAGAGGTTGATACCATAATTGCTAGATACAGTGTGAAACAAAGTGGGTTTGTGACTGATCAGACCATGCTGTATCGACGGGTTGAATATTTAGAAAAGAAATTGGTGAATTATCAATTGCACTCGGAGACACTTGTTGAATACCTTAGGGTTAAAAGGATCCCAAGGTTATTAAGGCTCAATATTAGACCTAACTTTTGTAGAACACGCAAAGAGTTCTGTGCCAATTTGTATAAAATCTTAAATAAGTGCAGTTTAGATCGTATAGCACTGACAATTGAGGATTACAACATGACTTGGTTGAAATAGAAGGCTTACTTAGGGATACTAAGAAAATGTTGTTTGAGACTGGTGACATAGCAGTGATAGAGGATAAACTTGTTGCAATCTCTTTTCGGTTACCATAGCATAGAGAGGAAGTGCTTGAGAGAAAACTTGATAAGTTTCGTAGAGATACGGTTGATTATTTAGAAGACAAGGTGAACCACGTTACTTTCAGAGAAGAAATAAGAATACTAACTTTACTAGTCAATCCAATCCTGAAGGGACGTCTGGCAATTCAGAATCTAGCAGCCACGTTTGATTTTTAGGAAGAACACAAGAACGAGACAGGTAGGAGGAGGAGAAAGACTGAGCAGAAAATCAACAACGTTGGCATCAACAGAACCCAAGAAGAGGTATCCAGGGAGGACCAGACAGCAGTCAAGATGTTGGTAGTTAATATGTCGAGTAAGGCACTGACCACATCACAAGTAAGTGTACTTAAAAGAGGTTTTGGCTTTGTACCTACTTACTCCGGTGAGAAATTAAATACGGAAATTGAGAAGGAGCGCTTCTTTCGGTCAGTTTGTTTAAAAGGATTCTTTCATTTGCAGGACCTTCAGGTCGATCAGGATCAGCAGATGGAAAAGCTGAGTCTACTAAATATGATCGGAAGAAGTGCAGGCCGAAGAGTAAATGTCTTCCTTCCACCACTGACTAATGCCAGTATTGAAACCTTTGTCAAGTCTTGACAGATGGATATAGACAGGATACATTGGAAAAAGAAGTGTAAATCCAATTTGAATAGGAGTGAATTGCCTCCAGGAATTAAAAGATGATAGATCTATTTCGATTCGACCTGCTGATAAAGGAGGTGCCCTGGTGATTATGGATACTCAAAAGTATATAGTAGAGATGGATCGACAATTATCAAATATGCACCGCTATAGGATCCTTGATGGAAATCCAACAGGTGAGCTTCGTGAAATTATAGATGGAATTACTAGGAAGGCTTTGGATGAGGGGTTAATTGAGAAGAGGGATTTTAATTTCCTCAATGTGGATAATCTATGTAACATTGTAGCACTTAATCTATTGAGATCTGTTTAGCCCTCACTGTTGAGCAAATACTAGACTTTTTGAGCAATATATTTGGGAGCATACCAACAGCATTGGTTTCTCTACAATATTGCTACAAATAGGCTTGGTTATTAATGTCCTTTTTGCAATTTTACGCATAAAGCTGGATCTCTTATATACTTCCTACATGGTTAAATTGGTGGTTAGGTTTAGGAATCGCCTTATAAGGCTAGTCTCACAGTAATTAATATTATTTTGGTATTTGATATATTCTAATGAAGATCCTCTCCAGTCTGATTTATATATGAGTCTTTGCTACGTTCCGCACAGCTTAGGATTCTTTCAATAATTCCAGGTTGCACCTATCCTCGTGACAAGGAAAAGTGCCTATTTTTTCCAATTGTATAATTAGGATGAGGCCCTAAGACACCGGTGGTGTGTCTTACTGGTGTACAGGTTCCGGGTCATTTGTTTTTTACGCTGCAATCTATCATTACTATCCTGCTTAATGAATGTAGATTTTACTCGTTAAAAGATAAATCAGGAACTCCGTGTTCTCTAAGTGTTCGGTTGACTATGAGAATACAATAGTTATTTGAAACATGTTGATGTGTACACAGTGTCTGTGTATTCACTGTGATATTATTCTCTGGGAAGTCAAACTGATAAAGCTTATTATGAGAAATATCCTCCTGGATAAAGCCTGATTTATTAAATTGAGGATGTTCTTGGTCCTACGGAGTGAGACAATCCTCCTTATGTAGCTTGCTTGTAATCCAAATAAAGGATTTCTTTATGAGCAGCTAGTGGCTGTGACCCATATCTGTGGCCATGTGATACGCATGATGCCTCGAGACAGCTGTCACAAATAGGATACTAATTAATATGAACATCAAGGTAAGCTTCAAAAAAATGTCAAGTTTGTTTACACAAAAAAAATCTAAAAAACAAAATAAAAAGAACTAGCATAGTACAGTACCATGTACTAGACAGACAGACACAGGCACTTAGCGTCTCCTGGACAAGTGACGGCCTTGGTGGCCAAAATATGAATTTTAAGCTTGTCTGGGCCTGTTTGTATACTGTTGCAGTATGCCATTCATGTTTTATTAGAATTTAGTGTCTTTTTTGTTTACTTACTGTCAGTGGTCGAACTAATGTAGAGAGGGTCGTGGTTTATTGGTCTCCCTCAAGCGCAAGAATGGCCATCTGTTGCACAACTCCAAGAATGCTATGCCAATTGGGGACCTACCATTTGCCCATCCTTGCAGGGCTGTATTTGTGAGTAGTGTTTGTGCGTTTGAATGTAAGCATGTTTTTGTATAGAGTATGTGTGTGCATTTGTATGTACTGTTGTCATTGGAATGCAGTGGTGTACTTGTGTAATGCTTACATTTTAATGCAGACGTACTTTTGTGTGTAGTGTTGGTGTCAGGGCAGTGGCCTATGGCGCCGACTAAGAAGGAGCACCTACAGGGGCTGTAACTCTACTCTGAACTCACCATAAGAATAAGCTGGCGTGTGCCACCTCCCCCTGTGACAGAGCTGCTGGCACATGGGGCAAAAACACTGCCTTATACATACACACACTGTCTAATAGACACACACTACCTAATACATACACTGTCTGATAGACACACACACACACACTGTCTAATAGACACACACTGGCAGTGAGCACGTCCTGACAGACTGCTTAGCCACACTGCATATAGCGATGGAAGGGGATGCAAGAACTGCCGACAAACGATCTGCAGCTTTTACAAGCTGTTTTTATATTTAAACACACACTAAATACTGCATAGTCACAAGACATAGAAGACCCGATGGCAGCCCTGTTGATTCTTACCTAGCTCTGCAGGGCCCCCAAGATCTGTCTGAAATGATATTTTACAGCAGTGGTCATTATTTATTGGCAGAGAATGTCATCCGATTCATGATGTCCAAATGCTAATGCTGAAGTATGAACTTCCATTTCAGCATAGCAAGGCAAACCGAATGACCATAGATACCGAACAAAGCCAGGTAAAGGTTTTAATAGCTTAGTGAGGGACAGCAACAGGTGACTACTAATCCCCCTAGTGCCCCTGTAGTAGTTATGGTGTTACACATTACTGTTGATTCTATTTAATGCCAACACCTGCATCATGGATGCCATTCTCATTTTCGGTTAGCCTGATTCTATCTTGCTTAACTTGGCATTATTATTATTATTATTATGATCGCCATTTATATAGCACTAACAGATTCCATAGCGCTTTACAATATTATATTCATACCTTTCTATTGGCACCTTTATACACCTGGTATTTACACATATTATAATTAGACAAATGTTTTGGATAAACGTACAGAGAGCAGACAATAACAGATCTCCCTAGTCAATGTACCCTCTCAACAATTTCTTAAATGCACCCCATTGTGCCAATAGCTGAAACCTTTTTATGTACATGAGTCCCACCACGAAGGACATTCCAAATATAAAGACCGCCAGGAAATTAAAAGCATGTCTAAATGTTTCAGACATTTTCAGATCCTGACTGTGAGGTACATCGATATACCCCTAGGCAGAGTGTTCAAGGGGACCACAGCTGGCTCTTCACATTTAGGATGCTAACACAATGTAGATAGATAAACAATGCATAATTAGAAAACCAAACAAACTTGTCTTATGGGATGGTGCTCATTAGGAACATCTAAAATTAGTTTTAGGTCACTTGTGCGTTTATTGTAGAAAGCTTTGATCCACGGCTCACTTGATTCCATGCTATGTGAGATGGTATTAAGGTCTTTCTATTTTTAGTGATAGTCTGTGACATATTCGTTTGCTAACAGGTTCTACCAACGGAAGGTTGAGACTGCGAAAGATAGAATTATATATTCAGGTCTTTTACTGCAGAATTATGCTGTGTCACCTCGCATCGTTTACATACAGTATGGCTGTGGATTGATATCAAGATTTTGACATTCTTACAAAAAATTAATCTGTACGCTGGTGGTAGATTGTAGTTCTTTAAATAAATATGATCATTTATGGCTCCCAGTAGAATTATCTCATCTGGGCTGTAGAATTTGGCTACAGAGTGACACCCAGTGGACGTTTCTTTCATACAACTATCAATCTTGAAGAAGAGCACTCGTAGGTGTTTGCTGAATTTCTCTGTATCTCTTTATTGCTTATTAACAAGACTTTGTTAATAATACTACATTGATGTATAAGTTCACTCCAGGACAAACAAAGATTGCCAACAATGAAAATAGTGAAGAAACACAAAAGAGAGGATGGTGATGGTGAAATTGATGCTTTATGGTGTGACATTTCCATCACAGAAAGTGTTCGCAATTACTGGAACATACGTATGCAAAATGGGGTTGTCTTCACACAATACAATAGATTTTACATACATATAGTCATGTCCAGTGAAATGCTTCTTCAGAGAACTTCAAACACTTCCCAACAGTCATAAAGAAGATATGTTAATAGGATATAGGATGCTGGGGAGGGGGCGGGGGAGACAAGAAGAAGATACAAATCAGGATCATAATAGAGCATCCTGACATTACTCAATCAATTGTGTGGTGTTGTCAGGATCGGGACAGGGATCCAACACGCAGAGTACAAACAGTAGCCAGATACGTATACCGGACCTTAGAATGGCCGGACTAACGTAAGTAGTACAGTATAGAATGGTCAAAGACAAGCCGAGGTCGAGGGTAACAGAAGACAGGTAAGCGAGAGACAAGCCGAATCAAGGGTAACAGAGAATAGCAGAGTAAGGTAAACAAGCCGGGTCAAAACCAAAAGGGATAATAGAATACACAAGCAGTGAGTGACTAGAACAAGCTAGAACCACGACAGGGCAATGAGCTAATGAAAGAAGCTCTGTTAAATACCCTGTTCAGAGCAGTAACCACGCCTCCAAGGCGTCTTGATTGGTTCTGCAGCAATTGACTGACAGGTCGTTCCGGGGGAGTGTCCTGATGACTACTTCCTGCCTAGATGCTGTAAAAGGCAGTCACTCCCTCGCGGCCGGCCTAGCATGACCGGATAGACCGCGGGGAAGGGAGCCATCAGGCCGTCTGGATGGAGGAACAGCTAAGTCTCTACCTCTTTCGGAGGTAGAGACCACAGGTACCCTGACAGTACCCCCCCTCTCAGATACGCCCACGGGGCGGAATGAACCGGGACGAGATGGGAAGCGAGAGTGATACGCCCTGCGGAGACGGGGAGCATGAACATCCTCCTGAGGTACCCAACTCCTCTCCTCAGGACCATATCCCTTCCAATCAACCAGATATTGTACTCTCCCCCGGGAGATTCGAGAATCAATAATAGAGTTAACCTCATACTCCTCCTGACCCTCCACCTGAACGGGGCGAGGAGGGGCTATTGTGGAGGAAAATCTGTTACATATGAGTGGTTTCAGCAATGAAACGTGAAACGAGTTCGGGATGCGTAAGGTATTAGGAAGAGCTAAACGATACGCAACTGGATTGATACGGGTCAGCACCCTGTAGGGTCCAATATAACGAGGAGCGAACTTCATGGATGGCACTTTTAAACGGATGTTCCTCGTGCTCAGCCATACCCTATCACCTGGAACAAAGACCGGAGCCGCCCTTCTACGTTTATCAGCGTGTTTCTTAACCAACATAGAGTTGTGCACAAGGATTTGTCGAGTTTGATCCCACAACTTCCTCAAATTGGCAACATGAACATCAACCGACGGCACCCCCTGGGAAGGAGAATCCGAAGGAAGAATAGACGGATGAAAACCATAATTCATGAAGAAGGGGCTTGAATGAGTAGAATCGCAAACGAGATTGTTGTGTGCAAACTCCGCCCAAGGAATCAAACCGACCCAATCATCCTGGTGTTCAGAAACAAAGCATCGTAAATATTGTTCAATATTCTGGTTGGTACGTTCAGCAGCTCCGTTAGACTGAGGATGATAGGCAGAAGAAAAGTTTAATTTGATACCAAGTTGAGAGCAGAAGGACCTCCAAAAGCGGGAAACAAATTGGGAGCCTCTGTCCGACACAATTTGAGAGGGTAGGCGAAAAATCTCCTTAGCGAATATCTCTGCCAATTCGGGAGAAGACGGGAGTTTAGGCAGGGGAATGAAGTGTGCCATCTTAGTAAACCTGTCAACCACGGTGAGGATAACAGTCTGTCTTTTAGAGATAGGTAGATCGACAATAAAGTCCATGGCCAAACAGGACCATGGTTTTTCTGGAACCTCCAAGGGGTGCAGGAATCCACATGGAAGCGTATGGGGTTGTTTGGTTTTAGTACAAACTTCACATGCAGCGATGAACTCCTCAATATCCCTCCGTAAAGCAGGCCACCAGAAGTCCTTAGAGATCAACGCGTAAGTCTTGCGAATACCAGGATGTCCCGCCATCTTGCTATTATGTAAACACTGTAAAAGTTCCAGTTGAAGAGCAGGAGGAACGAAATGACGGCCCGCAGGAGTCTGTTTAGGTGCTAGATGTTGCAACTTAATGATCTCGGCCAGTAATGGAGAATGAATCCTGAGATTCGTATTAGCAATGATATTGCATTTCGGAACTATAGAAGAAAGAACTGGTTCAGGTACAGTAGAAGGTTCATATTGGCGAGATAATGCATCGGCTTTAGAGTTTTTAGAACCAGGTCTGTAAGTCAGTACATAATTGAAGTGAGTCAGGAATAAGGACCAACGAGCTTGTCTAGAGGATAAGCGCTTAGCCTCCCCAATATAGGACAAGTTTTTGTGGTCCGTCAAAATCGTAATAGGGTGTAGGGTCCCCTCCAACAAATGTCTCCACTCCTTTAAGGCTTTAATGACTGCTAACAGTTCCCTTTCCCCGATGTCATATCTGCTCTCAGGCCCAGAAAATTTCTTAGAGAAGAAACCACAAGGGTGTAACGGTTTATCCACCCCTAACCTTTGAGACAGAACAGCCCCAACTGCTGTCTCAGAGGCATCGACCTCAAGCAAGAAAGGCAGAGTCGTATCAGGATGGACTAGAATGGGAGCCGAGGCAAAAAGTTCCTTGAGAGTCTTGAAAGCACCAAGAGCTTCCTTAGACCAGAACTTAGTATCAGCCCCTTGTTTGGTCATATTGGTAATAGGCGCAATGATAGAGGAGTATCCTTTAATGAAGCGCCTATAGTAGTTGGAAAAACCAATAAACCTTTGGATAGCTTTGAGTCCTTTGGGCAAGGGCCAGTCTAAAATAGATTGGAGTTTTACAGGATCCATTTTAAAACCCTCCCCAGAAATCACGTATCCAAGAAAGTCTACCTGAGACTGATCAAAACTGCACTTCTCCAATTTGCAATATAGGCCATGTTGCAGCAGCTTGTGTAATACCTTTCTGACCTGTCTATGGTGAGTCTCAATCTCCTTAGAGTGTATTAGTATGTCGTCCAGGTAAACAATAACACAATCATGCTGAAACTCCCTAAGTACCTCATTAATCAAATCTTGAAATACTGCAGGCGCATTGCATAGTCCAAATGGCATAACAGTGTATTCGTAATGGCCATACCGGGTATTGAATGCCGTCATCCACTCGTGACCTTGCTGGATTCTCACCAAATTGTAAGCCCCTCTGAGATCTAACTTGGTGAAGATTTTGGAGCCCTTAAGACGATCAAATAACTCGGTAATCAGTGGGATAGGATAGGCATTTCTGACAGTTATTTTATTCAAGCCTCGGTAATCGATACATGGTCTCAGCGTGCCATCCTTCTTCTTAATGAAAAAGAACCCAGCCCCGGCCGGAGAAGAAGACCTCCTGATGAATCCCTTTTCTAAATTCTCCCGAATATACTCCTCTAGAACCGAGTTTTCCTGAACAGACAAAGGATATACATGGCCCCTCGGAGGCATAGTGCCGGGTAGAAGCTTAATCTTACAGTCAAATGACCTGTGTGGAGGCAAAGAATCGGCATTCTTCTTGTCAAACACTGCCCTTAAGTCTAGGTAAAGGTCTGGTATTTGTCTTTCTGTGGACTGAGTAGGATTCTCCGGTATGTTAATATTAGCTAATGGGGAAACCTTGCACAAACACCGATCCTGGCAGCCCTGGCCCCACGAGAGTATCTCTCCTAACTCCCAATCGATAATAGGGTTATGTTTTTTCAACCATGGGTACCCCAGAACTATGGGAACGGAAGGAGACGAAATGAGCATAAGAGATAACTTCTCCACGTGTAGGATACCAACATTTAACTCAATGGGTATGGTCTCACGAAAGATAACAGGGTCTAGTAGTGGTCTACCATCTATGGCCTCAACGGCCAAAGGTGTCTCCGTTAGCTGGGATGGGAAATTGTTCTTACTAGCAAAGGCTTGGTCGATAAAATTCTCAGCAGCACCGGAATCTATCAATGCCATAGCCCTTACTACTTCCTTCCCCCAAGTTAAGGAAACTGGTAGCAGAAGCCTGTGATCTTTATAATTAGGAGTAGAGGACAAAATAGAAACACCCAAGGCCTGTCCTCTAGAGAGACTTAGGTGCGAGCGTTTCCCGGGCGGTTAGAACAGTTCGAGAGAAAATGACCCTTGGCCCCACAGTACATACACAAACCCTCTCTTCTCCTGTGCTGTCTTTCCTCCTCAGAGAGGCGGGTATACCCTATCTGCATAGGTTCAGTAAACAAAGATATCGTGGAGTCAGGACTTGGAAAAGCGGGAGCTAACCTAAAAGAAGGTCTCTGGTTCCTCTCTCGAGTGTTCTGTCTCTCTCTTAGACGTTCATCTATACGAGAGATGAACGAAATTAAATCCTCTAAATTCTCAGGGAGTTCTCTGGTAGCAACCTCATCAAGGATTACATCAGATAGGCCATTCAAAAATACATCCATATACGCCTGCTCATTCCACTTGATTTCTGCCACCAGTGTTCGGTTCTCCTGTCTCAGGCGCAACAGTAATCTGGCTGCATTAACCTTTCTACCTGGAGGGTCAAATGTTCTTCTAAAAGCAGCTACAAATGCGTTATAGTTATAAACTAATGGGTTATCGTTCTCCCATAGTGGGTTGGCCCATCTCAGAGCTTTCTCAATGAGTAGGGTGATAATAAATCCTACTTTTGCCCTATCTGTAGGATAAGAGCGAGGTTGCAATTCAAAGTGGATACTAATTTGGTTTAAAAAACCACGACACTTCTCAGGAGCCCCACCATAGCGTACTGGGGGGGTAATGTGAGAAGAAGCACCCACTGTGGCTACCTCTAGACCAGAACCGACAGGAGAAACAGGGGTATTACGTATCTCCTCTGGTGGGTTATTGGCACAAGCTAATAGAGCCTGTAGCGCAAGCGCCATCTGATCCATTCTGTGATCCATGGCTTCAAACCTAGGATCAGGAGCAGCCAGCTTACTGTTTGTACTTGCAGGATCCATTGGCCCTGTCGTAATGTCAGGATCGGGACAGGGATCCAACACGCAGAGTACAAACAGTAGCCAGATACGTATACCGGACCTTAGAATGGCCGGACTAACGTAAGTAGTACAGTATAGAATGGTCAAAGACAAGCCGAGGTCGAGGGTAACAGAAGACAGGTAAGCGAGAGACAAGCCGAATCAAGGGTAACAGAGAATAGCAGAGTAAGGTAAACAAGCCGGGTCAAAACCAAAAGGGATAATAGAATACACAAGCACTGAGTGACTAGAACAAGCTAGAACCACGACAGGGCAATGAGCTAATGAAAGAAGCTCTGTTAAATACCCTGTTCAGAGCAGTAACCACGCCTCCAAGGCGTCTTGATTGGTCCTGCAGCAATTGACTGACAGGTCGTTCCGGGGGAGTGTCCTGATGACTACTTCCTGCCTAGATGCTGTAAAAGGCAGTCACTCCCTCGCGGCCGGCCTAGCATGACCGGATAGACCGCGGGGAAGGGAGCCATCAGGCCGTCTGGATGGAGGAACAGCTAAGTCTCTACCTCTTTCGGAGGTAGAGACCACAGGTACCCTGACAGGTGTGACACAGGATAAAAGGGGGAAAGGTGCTCATTAACCCATATCAATAAGCAAGTAACGTTTTGTTATTGGTAGAAAGAAGAACCTGTTTGGATTTTGCGTTCATTGGCTGAGCCCATCAGTCATTGCACTAAGCCTATGACTTTATAAATAAATCCCGATGTATTGAGTCAAATGCTTGGACTATGAGTTATAACCATTTTCCCCAATACATAAATTCAAGTGAAAAAATGTATTTACATTTGAGGACTGTAAAATATGGTGATTCAGGAATTAGTCCAAAGCAAGGAAACGCTTTGCCGAGGATTGATATCAGTGATGAGAGGCCTTCCAATGAGAAGCATCTAGGACAAGCTCAATTTTTCAACTGAGAAGGCATTAGTAGAAAGAATAGCAGAAAAGACACTGATGTTTTACAAAAGATTGCCTAGTTGTAGACCTTTTCTTTGGAGATATCTGGGTCAACACGGTTCTCATGGTTGGAGAGCAAACTGAAATGTGAATTTCCAACAGAAATACAGAACGAAAAATCACAGGATGCAAAACAGAGGTAATCGTACAAAGACCCTAAACTTTGGGTTAAGCTATTTGTCATAGGAGTCACTGGTTCTTGATCTTTCTATGTTTGACTCTCAAATCTAATGGCAGTCCAATGTAGACATTTCTCTATTCGTGCATAACAGAACCTCCACTTTATCATGGAGCAAAGTCTGGTAAATCCAAAGTAGTTCTGGATTCAACTCCAGTTTGCACCTCTATGATAAAGGAGAGAGTGTCTTTTAAAGTCTGGTGTGGGGGTTTCACTTTTTTCATGGTAGAGTAGAATCCTCACAATAGCAAAACTCTTGTTTTCTTTAGACTTTTTTTATTTTTGCTTTAGTATTTCCCAGAATCCCGTGGTAAAGCCTAACCCATGTATCAGAGTATCTACTTATCACATGAAAGGTTTAGAATTAGCAATAATGCTGAATATTATGACCATAGCACATGTCACCGCTCCAACCCTCTCAAATCATTAATATAAAATTAATCTATAAACAAAACCCTGTAACCCAATAATAAAGGAAATTAAATTGTGTAATTACACAGTCAAACAATTTAACAGGTAAAATAATGACACAAAAACCTGCAAACAACAATATTTATAACACTGCAATAATATCGATTTTATCAGTGGTTATTGAGGAAGAGGTCTGATTGTGAAATTGAGCATGCCGTGTTTTCATGGCCCTCCTCCAAGCACTCCTACAATGCCCACACACACACTGACACACATATACATACACAGTTACACACAGATACACAGACACACTGACACATGTTACACACAGACACACAAAATGACAAATTGTTACACACACAGATACACACACTTACATATACCCATTCCGACACACACACACATATACACAGACACTCATGTACACATTGACACAGAATACACTCACACAGACACAAACACAGATATACACACTGACACACAAATACACACACTGACATGAAAGGACACACAGATACACACACACAAACACACACACACACACACACACACTGTGACACACAAAGACATACTGACACATACACACACTGACACATACACACAGACATGCTGACACAGAGACACACAAACTGACACACAGATATACACACAGATATGATGATACACAGATACACACAGACCCACAGACATACATACTGACACACAGACACACTGACAAACATACAAGCCATTTTTAGCTACCCTCCTGTTTCTTACATTTTGGGTGCAGGAGTGTGGCTGGGGCTGATAGGAGTCAGTCTGGTAGCTGGCTCTCTCCTCCTCACTGCCCCCATTTTGTCTCCTCCCTCCCACCCAGAGTAAGCTGAGAGGATGTGACCGGCTGTCATTTCCTCCCAGCACTGGGAAGAAATGACAGTGCTAGTAAAGGGCCGCAGTGCTGACCAGGCCCCTGAAGACATATGATCATCAGACGGCCCTAAGTGCATGGGCCACCCGATGGGACCCATCAGGATGCGGGCCCCAGTGGCAGTTCTGCCACTACAGATAGAGAATTTTGGTCCCGGGCAGCCGGATAACCCAGGACCTGGGCCCGTGAAAGCCATTATGGTTATCATCCCCTGATGGTGACCCTGCACACACAAACACCTTCTGTAATCCTGGTGACACCAAGCAGGTATTACAGGTGGCCTGTGCACAATGGTACTGTAAGGGTTAAATAATCCTGGAACAAAACTAAAACAAAACGTGTCTCTAAAATTCACCATTGACAGTTTAGGATGTGTCTCAGTGTAATGTCTGCTTGGATTTCCCACCTCAGATTACTTCCTTAATTACTTAATTAGTTACTCATACTTTAGCTTAAAAGACACTCCACTGCCCAACCCACCTCACCCCCCAAAAAAGACTTAATATTTAGTAGATAGACCCCCAATGACAATACACATGCATTTAATTATGCATTTTTTCATTGGGGATATATCTAAAAGCAGCTTGCAAAAGCTGCAGATCTCCTATCTGCAGCCTTTGCAAGCCCTCCCCCTCTAACGCCGCCCATACTTTCTGTGGCTGTCCAATCACAGACTTCCCAATGCAGCTCAATGAGAAGTCCTTGGAAGGCAGGTGCTCTGGGCAATTGCTGCCTCTTGAATTTAGCTCTACCGAACTAACGAAAGCAGGAAGTGACAGAATCGGTTGCCTGACAGCCAGGGGGTGTAACCAGGTTAATTTATAAAACTGACAATTTCTATTAAAATCTGCACTATTTGTAAAATGAAAAATGAAAAATATAGGACACACTCTTCACACATAATAAATTTCTAACAACTGCTTTAGTGATCTGGAGTGTCCCTTTAATCAAACAGGTTGGGTTTAGTTTTCCAGTAACTACATTCATTACATTTTGCACTTTGCCTAAATGTCCACTAGATGTCAATCCTTACTGTAAACAGTGTGCAGTTTATACATAATAAGGAAACACATGGGAACTGAACCGGTAATGCTGGTTTTATATCTAATTAGCTCTTTCAAGACCAACGTTATGCTAAAGCTTTGTTTGTTTGATTTTTTTTGTCCTGACATCGTCAACCCTTTCGCGTTGGCTTTATTGTTGCCAATTGCCAAAATATGTCTACACTGTGTTTTGTTGATATTTTACTGTCTTTAATTTACAAAACTAATAAGAAATTTTATTTATTTATTTATAAAATATTTTACCAGGAAGGATACATTTATGTCCTGGGTCCACAAAACATTGCATTTATACAACAGGGTACAATAAAATACAAAAACAATATTATTAATACACATTATATACAAAATGTAACATAGAACAGGTAGGAAATCTATAATCAACCATGCCACGTGCATTCTGTTTTGAGATATGTAGAGAGGGATCTCTTAAAGGATTTAAGGCTGGGAACAGATTTGAGATTGTGCGGGAGGTCGTTCCATAATTGTGGTGCTGTGTAGGAGAAGGAGGATCGGGCTGCTTTCTTTTTGTATTCAGGTAGACTAAATAAAGTGCTGGTACTGGATCGGAGGTTATAGGAAGTGGGAACAGCCAGGGAGAGCATTCTGCTCAGCGATGTATGCTTTATTTTGTGTCAATATTACAATTCCAAAAAACATTGCAGAATTGCACTAAAAACACTAAAAATGTTTATTGGTAATGCAACAGTACGTTTAATAAAAAGTCTCTGAAAACCAGAAAACATAAAGGTGGTAAACTCTGAATCCTCTCCCCTCAGCGCTCACTTGTCCACTCATTCCCTTCCCATCTTACTAGCAGGTAGAAGCTCCTCGTGTGCAGCCTGGAACAGAGCAACAGGGGATGTAGCGAATGTAGCAGAAATAGAACATGCCACACTACTAGAGAGACAAAGCTGTAAGAGCTTTACATTAACTATTGTATAGTCAGCCAGTCCACACAGGTTTTGTTCCCCTGATTGCTTACTTATTTCCCATTCTTCATTCCCTCTGCATAGCATTATAGGGCATGTGAAGATTAGAAAATATATAAAAATTAATGGGCCTATTCCATGTGCATGGGCCTGGAGCTTCAGCTTCATTAGCCCCTATGTTATTCCTGCTCAGACAACATAATTTATTGCATGGTCAGTGCCTTCAAGCTCAGTGTGTACTACACAAAACTTGTCTGACCGGTTCTGTTTCAGTTGATCCATATTGTGACATCGCGTCAGTGTGACTAATCTTGGTCCAGTTACTCAAAAACTGCCAGTCAAGTACATCCTCAGTTAAGGATGTATATGTCACGGTAGTGACCCCTTCTCACAGAGTGTAACCCAGAACAGAACGTATACCGGACCTTAGAATGGCCGGACTAACGTTTAGAGTAGTCAAAAGGGATAGCCAGAGATCAAGGGAGTACGGAAGACGGATAAACGATAACCTTGCCAAAGTACGGGGAACCAGAGAGTAGAGTAGTCAATAAGGAAAGCCAATAGTCAATAACCAGGAAACAATCAATAAAAATAGCTTAACAGCACTAGAGGAACCAACAAGAACCACACTAGGGCACCTTACCATGGTCAGGGGCTCCCTTTTATAGTGTGGGGTATATTGCTTTAAAACCACGCCCCCCAAAAGGTCCGGGGGCGCGGCCGCGTACGAATCACGTCGACATTTACTTGCCGGCTATGGCGCACATGCGCCGTATCATAAAAAGACGAGCGGTTGAGCGACCGGCGTCAGAAGGGCTGTTCCGCTCACCGGAAGAGGATGCCTTGCTGCGCGGGTCCGAGGAGGAAAGGTAAGGTATCGTCACAGTACCCCCCCTCTAGAACCTCCCCCAGGGTGGGCAGAACGCCTCCTTTCAAATAAACGAACCAGGCGAGGGGCATGAACATCAGATGCGTCCACCCATGAACGCTCTTCGGGACCGTAACCCTTCCAATCCAAGAGACATTGAAGTTTCCCTCTAGAAATACGGCAATCTAAAATGGACTTCACCTCGTATTCGTTTCGCTCCTCAACAACAGCAGGAAGAGGTGTCGAGGGTCTTCGAGTAAAACGATTACATATTAAAGGTTTGAGAAGGGAAACATGAAATAAATTAGGAATCTTCATGGTAGATGGCAAACGCAGTCTATAACATACAGGGTTGATGCGTTTAACTACCTGGAATGGTCCAATAAAACGTGGTGCAAACTTCATGGACGGGACCTTAAGTTTATTGTTACGAGTACTCAGCCATTGTCAGGGCTCCGCGGGCGGCTGTGAGGGGAGCGGCGTCCTCTCTGCTTGACGCGCCACTCGCGTCCTCCTCCTCTCCTCCCAGCGGCAGCATGTATAACGCTGCACGCTGGGAGCCGGCACATTTATCTAAACGCCGGGGTCACTCACGTGACCCGGCATTAAAGCAACAGCACAACAATCACAGTGGGAGGTATAGATATCCCCCACGTGTGATTGTTAATTCTGATTGGAAGTTATCCAATCAGAATTAAGCACAGGATTTAAATACTTACCTTTCCTGTCTCTCAGTGCCCTGTTGTGGTCTTATGATACCTGTATTGCAATTTGCTCGTGTTTCTCTCTGGTTACCGAATATTTGGCTTGTTATTACGATTCTTCTGCTTTCTCCATTCCTTTGACCTCGGCTTGTTTCTCGTTCTCCTGTTTTCTGGCTCCCTTTACTTGGCTCTTCTCCTGACTATTCTTAGTGTGCTTAACCCGGCCATTCTAAGGACCGGTATTGCACCCTTTACTATCTGTGACCTGTTAGCGTGTTAGGTTCCCGAATCGTGACAGCCATACTCTATCTCCGACCACAAATGTGGGGGCAGCCCTTCGATGCCTGTCCGCATTAATTTTTTGAATCTTGGCCCTTTGAATCAAAATATGTTTAACCCCTAACCAAGTCTCCTTCATATTCCGGACAGTGTTGTTAACACTTGGCACTCCTGTAGACATAGGCGTGCGCACGGGGTGTGCCGGGTGTGCCTGGGCACACCCTAATCCCCGTGGCACGCCTATGTATTGAGTCCTGCAGGAACAGCGTTCCTGCACTTTTATTTGAGCAGGAACGCTGTTCCTGCAGGCACTCAGCTCCCCCTTCCTCACCCTATGTTCCCCCTGTCATTGGGGTCGGTCAAGCGCCGGTCTCCACTCAGCCGCGGCGAGGGAGCTGTGTGCTCTCTGCTTCCTCTCGCCGCGCGCTGTTTGCTGATGCTGGGAGCCGGAATATGACGTCATATTCCGGCTCCCAGCTACAGCAGACAGCCCGCGCGGCGAGAGGGAGCAGAGAGCACACAGCTCCCTCGCCGCGGCTGAGTGGAGACCGGCGCTTGACCGACCCACTGGACCCCAGGGACAAGTCCACGCCAGCACTCCAGGTAGGGAGGCTGGGTGGACTTTTTTAATTAAAAAATAATAATTTGTATGTATGTGTCTGTGAGTGATTGTGTCTGTGAATGTATGTATGTGTGTGTGTGTGTGTGTGTCTGTGTGTATGTGTCTGTGAGTGATTGTGTCTGTGAATGTATGTGTGTGTGTGTGTCTGTGAGTGATTGTGTCTGTGAATGTATGTATGTGTGTGTGTGTCTGTGTGTATGTGTCTGTGAGTGATTGTGTCTGTGAATGTATGTATGTGTGTGTGTGTCTGTGTGTATGTTTCTGTGAGTGATTGTGTCTGTGAATGTATGTATGTGTGTGTGTGTGTGTCTGTGTGTATATGTCTGTGAGTGAGTGTGTCTGTGAATGTGTGTGTGTCTGTGTGTCTGTGTGTATGTGTCTGTGAGTGAATGTGTGTATGTGTCTGTGTGTCTGTGAGTGAGTGTGTCTTTGAATGTATGTATGTGTGTGTGTCTGTGTGTGTGTGTCTGTGAGTGAGTGTGTCTGTGAATGTATGTATGTGTGTCTGTAAGTGTGTCTGTGAATGTAGGTGTGTGTCTGAGAGTGTGTGTGTCTGAATGTGTGTGTGTGTCTGTGAGTGTGTGTATGGGTGTGTGTCTGTAGGTGTGTGGGTGTCTGTGAATGTGTGTGTGTGCACGCGTATATATGTGTGTCTGTGTATGTGTCAGTCTGTGTGTGCACGCATATATATATATATATATATATATAAATACACACACACACACACGTGTATATTATTTTTTTGGGGAGGTGGGAAAAGAGTTCCCACACTTTATTCCCCCGGACTTCACCGGAGATCTCCGGATCTCCCCTGTCGGCTCACGCAGAGTTGGCGCTATCTGAGTGCCGGCTCTGCTCTAAGCCTCCATGGGCTGGCGGGGAGATCAAAGATCTACCTCACCAGCCCACAGCAACATGGAGGGAGGCAGTAGAGGACCCAGGTTCCTCTCACGAGATCTGAGCATTGCCACGGCAACACTCAGATCTCGTGAGAGTTAACTCTAGCCCCGCAGGCTAGAGTTCACTCTCCACTGGACCACCAGGGATGGCACATGGCAGCAAGGATCCCCCCTCCCTATATAAGGTAGGGAGGGGGGATATTTACTAATCTGCCCCCACCTCCACAATCCCTCCAAGCATACAGCCTGCATGCTCACACACACAGTACACTAACCGCACCCTCACAAACACACAACACCCTCACACACAGCACACTAACAGCACCCTCACAAACACACACAAACAGCACCCTCACAAATACACGACACCCACACACATCACACAAACGGCACCATCACACGCACACATCACACAAACAGCACCCTCACACACACAGCACCCTCACACAGCACAGTAACAGGACCCTAACAAACACACACACAAACACCCTCACCCACATAGAACACTACCAGCACCCTCACACCACCCTCACACAGCACACGAGCAGCACACACATACACAGCAGTGTATGTGTGTGTGTGTATATGTATGTATGTATGTATATATATATATATATATATATATATATATATATATAAATATATATTACATATATACACATGCGCCGTGTGTTTGTGCTTTAGGGTGCACACCCTAATGCAATAGGCTGCGCACGCCTATGCCTGTAGAAGAAAAAGAACTCGGAAGGGTAGTAGGGTTAAAACCGTAATTGATAAAAAAGGGGCTACTTTGAGTAGATTCGTGCACCTGATGGTTGTGGGCAAATTCTGCCCATGGTAGCAACTCAACCCAATCATCTTAATGAACTGAAGTAAAACAGCGGATATGCTGTTCTAGACATTTATTCATCCTTTCCGTAACCCCATTAGATTAGGGATGGTAGGAAGACGAAAGATTAAGGTTGATACCTAATTGTTTACAAAATGCTTTCCAGAACCGTGAAACAAATGGCGGGCCCCTGTCGGAAACAATATCTTGGGGTATGCCATGTAAACGGACAACCTCCCTTATAAACATAGAAGCCAGTTTGGAAGAAGAAGGTAATTTGATAAGTGGGACACGATGGGACATTTTAGTGAATCTCTCTATAATAGTCAATATGATGCTGTGTTTCTTAGAACGAGGCAGGTCCACTACAAAATCCAGGGCAATACTCGACCAGGGTGTATCTGGAATAGGCAATGGCATGAGAAGACCAAAAGGTCGGCCTTTGGGAGATTTAGTCGAGGAACAGATACTACATGCAAGAACAAATTCACGAACATCCTTCTTGTATGAAGGCCACCAGAATTGTTCTTCAAGCAACGATTCAGTTTTATGTATTCCTGGATGCCCTGCCAATTTGGAATCATGCATAAGGGATAGGACTCTATTCCGATAGGCTAAGGGCACGTACAATTTACCTTGGGGAACAGTCAATGAATGGAATTTAGAAAGTTCTTCCATCATCCACGAAGAGATTTTAGCATGTACAATGGCTACTATGTGATCAGTAGGGATTATGGAGGACAATAAGTCTTCGGGGGGTGTTCATATTGGTGGGATAGGGCATCAGCTTTAGTATTTTTTGACCCCGGTCTATATGTTACAATGTAATTGAAACGGGTTAGATATAGGGACCATCGGATTTGCCTGTCGGACATTTTTTTAGCTTCTCCGAAATAAGAAAGGTTCTTATGGTCAGTAAGAATGGTAATAGGGACGGGTGACCCCTCAAGCAAATGACGCCATTCCTTAAGAGCAGAAATAATAGCCAACAATTCCCTATCCCCTATATCATATCTTTTTTCCGTTTCAGTTAACTTTTTTGAAAAAAATCCACAGGGGTGTAGAGGTTGATCATCCGAAGGTCTTTGAGATGGTACAGCTCCTATACCTGTTTCGGATGCATCTACCTCAAGTAAAAAAGGATGGGAAGGATTAGGATGTCTTAACACCGGGGCTGAAGAAAAAGCCTCTTTTAACCTCTCAAAAGCTCTTTTAGCATCTAGACCCTATTCCATATGATTCCTTCCTTTTTTAGTCATGGCAGTAATAGGGGTGGTTATGGAGGAAAACCCCTTAATAAATTTCCGGTAATAATTAGCAAACCCCAGGAAGCGTTGGATGGCTTTAAGTCCAACGGGTAAGGGCCATAGCTGAATGGCTTCTAGCTTTTTTGGTTCCATTTGAAAACCAGTTCCTGATATGATGTAACCCAGGAAATGCACTTCGTCTTTGTGAAACAAGCATTTCTCCAGCTTACAATAGAGTCCATTTTTTAATAACTTAGAAAGAACTAACCTGACGTGTTTATAGTGTTCTTTCATGTTTTTAGAGTAGATCAGTATATCATCCAAATAGACGATTACAAACATCTGTAAATAATCTCTTAAAACATCATTAATGAAGTCTTGGAAGACTGCAGGGGCATTACATAACCCGAAGGGCATAACCCGGTACTCCTAGTGACCAAAGCGAGTATTAATTGCAGTCTTCCATTCATGCCCTTTCTTAATCATGATTAAATTATATGCTCCGCGGAAGTCCAATTTAGAAAAGACCGTTGCTCCTTTCAACCTGCCAAGAGTTCAGTAACTAAGGGTATAGGATAAGCGTTCCGTATAGTTATCTTATTTAATCCCCTGTAATCAATACAGGGTCTTAAATCTCCCTCCTTTTTGGAAACAAAGAAAAAACCAGCGCCCGCTGGAGATGATGATTTAGTAATAAACCCTTTTCTTAAAATTTCTGTAATGTATTCCTCTAATACCTTATTCTCAGCCATAGAAAGGGGATATACAGTGCCTCGAGGGGGCATAGTGCCGGGTAACAAGTCGATGGCGCAATCATATGCACGGTGAGGAGGTAATTTTTCTGCCTCTCGTGGTTCAAAGACAGCTTTAAGATCTGAATATTGTTTGGGTATCTGGGTGGTCAAAGGTTCCATAGTAGGTATATTAATAAGACCTACTGGTTTGATTGGGGGAATACACTTTCTGAGACCAGAATCTCCCCATTTTAGAATGTATTTTCTTTCCCAGTCTATTGAAGGATTATGCTGGGAGAGCCAAGGGAAACCAAGAATAACAGGAAAGATGGGAGAAATTATTTGTTGCAGGGTAATAACCTCCTTATGAAGGAAACCTACGGACAATACCAATGGAATAGTTTCCTGAGTAATTAGAGGCACCGACAGTGATCTACCATCTATGGCCTCAACGGCCAAGGGTGCGGATCTATTTTGAAATGGGAGAGCATGTTTCTGACCGAATTTGTGATCCACAAAATTCTCGGCTACCCCAGAATCTATTAAAGCAATGGTTGATACCTTTTTTCTTTCCCATTCTATAGTCACAGGTAGAAGAAGCCTAAGATCTTTCTTATCATTGAAGGAGGACATACACATAACACCCAAGGCCTGTCCTCCTTGAGGGCTTAGGTGCGGGAGTTTTCCGGCCGGTTAGGACATGTAAAGCGGGAATGCTCTTTCTTGCCACAATACAAGCATAAGCCCTTCCTTCTACGGTATTGTCTCTCTGTCTCAGACAACCGTGTAACTCCCAATTGCATTGGCTCTGGAGGAGTAACTGTTGTTGTCTCAGACGAGGGATAAGTCAAGGTTAGGCGTTCCGGCACCCTTCTAGGTCTCTCCCTAGTGTTTTGCCTATGCCGGAGTCGTTCGTCAATGTGAGCCAGATAAGTGATTAATTCCTCCAGAGTATTAGGTAAATCTCTGGTGGTTACTTCATCTAAGAGTTTGTCAGATAATCCCTTCATAAATACATCTACAAACGCTTGTTCGTTCCATCTAACCTCAGCAGCAAGAGTACGGAATTCCAGAGCATAGTCAACTAGGGAACGTGGGCCTTGTCTCAACTGTAACAAAGTTTTGGCAGCGTTAGTCCTTCTCTCTGGGGGGTCAAAGGTTCTCCTAAAAGCTGCAACAAATTCAGTATAGTTAAAAACTATCGGGTTGTCGTTTTCCCACAAGGGATTTGCCCAGACTAATGCTCGATCTACTAATAGGGTGATTATATAACCAATTTTAGCCCTGTCAGTAGGATATGCTCTTGGATGGAGTTCAAAATAAATGCTGACTTGGTTCAAGAAACCTCGACATACCTTAGGATCACCCCCACATCGAAGAGGAGACGTAGCCTGATTGGAAGTGCTTGCAGCAAGCATTTCCATAGGGTGTTCCTGACCTCTCTGGGTAGGGATTTTCTCCTCCGGTTGGAGATGAGCAGTACGGGTTAGTAAAGTTTGTACGGCTAGAGCGATCTGGTCCATACAATGATCCAGTTCCTCTAACCGATTGTCAGGTATTGGCCCAAGAGGGTTAACACCTGCAGGGTCCATGGCCCTAGTGCAATGTCTCACAGAGTGTAACCCAGAACAGAACGTATACCGAACCTTAGAATGGCCGGACTAACGTTTAGAGTAGTCAAAAGGGATAGCCAGAGTTCAAGGAAGTACGGAAGACGGATAAACGATAACCTAGCCAAAGTACGGGGAACCAGAGAGTAGAGTAGTCAATAAGGAAAGCCAATAGTCAATAACCAGGAAACAATCAATAAAAATAGCTTAACAGCTATAGAGGAACCAACAAGAACCACACTTGGGCGCCTTACCACTGTCAGGGGCTCCCTTTTATAGTGTGGGGTATATTGATTTAAAACCACGCACCCAAAAGGTCCAGGGACGTGGCCGCGTACGAATCACGTCGGCATTTACTTGCCGGCTATGGCGCGCATGCGCCGTATCATAAAAAGACGAGCGGTGTGAGCAGTTGGCGTCAGAAGGGCTGTGCCGCTCACCGGAAGAGGATGCCTAGCTGCGCGGGTCCGAGGAGGAAAGGTAAGGTATTGTCACAGTATATACCTTCTTTGATAATATAGATCTAAATCCTGTTTTGCTTATGTTCTGACCATGGGAGGGCTGGCAAGAGTGGCACGAGAGCAATTGTCCCCCTGGTCACTAGAATGGTAGGACTGGCAAGGGGGACATGGATTGTAGCCTCAAACAATTCTTCTGAAGGTTAAAATAGCAAACATACCATGGAATGTCTGTTGCCAGAGTATAGCAGGAATAAGCCAGCAGGCAGGAGTTGTGCATGGCCTTTGCTAGCCCACCCAGCACGGTGTGGGATTATGCATGGGCTTTTGACCTGTGCTCCCATTGCTCCCAAGGACTGCACTGGCCCAGTAGGATATTTCATGGTCGACTGTAGAGTCTGGGATCAGTAAGTATGTTGCCCCTGGACATTTTTGTAATGATGACTTAAGTGTGTGATCAAACAGTGCTCATTATCCCATTCATACCACGTATCACTTGCTTACTGATGCCAATGGAATCCCGGGTTGTTCACTGAAGAGGAAATTCAAACTGATGTTCAAATGTAAAGTCAAAATAGTTGAACTGCAAAAATTACCTAAGTCTGTTAAACTTTGAGTTGACATTTAAGAGTTGACTTTCAGTTGACGGTTCGACTCTTGACTTTCAGTTGACGGTTCGACTCTTAAATGTTTAATTCACTTTGAATTCTCAATTTAGTGAATCTCTGTGAAGGCTCCATCATATTGTACAAGCCATACCAACTGAGATTTCTGGGATACATGATGCCTCACCTCACAATCAGCTTCCGTCTATCTAAACCTATTCACGATATCTCCATACGCGTTGAGCTGTCCACATTGAACTTTGTGAGAAAAAAGAGATCTGTGCTCTATACTATTTTTTTTATTTACCAATAGCTGCAGTAGAGTACATAAGGAGATGCCTTAAACCTCCAAAATGAAAATGCAGCCCTTTATATAACCTAATATATAAGCAGTATAAACTAACAGAAAGGAAATGA
Organism: Pelobates fuscus; assembly: GCF_036172605.1. Classification (NCBI taxonomy): domain Eukaryota; kingdom Metazoa; phylum Chordata; class Amphibia; order Anura; family Pelobatidae; genus Pelobates; species Pelobates fuscus. The sequence goes on along the minus strand of NC_086326.1, from coordinate 137,983,643 downwards.
ATGGAGGGTGTAGCTGTACATCTAGAACGGATTAACCAGAAAAATAGCTATAATTAACTATGTATTAAAATACATACACGTATAGTATACCGGTAGTATAGTATACCATCATATAATAATTCCAAGAATGTATTATTAGATGAAACATTAGATAATTACAGGGCAGGTGTGCCACATAGCTACCAAGTACGATCATTATATTTTAAAGCATATCAGGAGGAATAAAGTGTCCTGGAATTCCTAGTAATCACAGTTCAGTCATAATCCATCAGGTAATTGATCCCCCCATCCCCACCAATAAAGATATAGGGTATAATTATATGCATTTATATGCTCCGTGTATTAACCCCTTCAGGACAGAGTCAATAGTACACGTTCTGATCAAAACAAAATGTAAACAAAAACTGGAATTTGCGCTATATGTCTGTTCACCCGTAGTTCCCCTCTTTCATATTAAGTGCACCCACACTTATTAAATATCATTTTGTTCAGGAGAAACAGGGCTTTAATTTCTCATGAACTATTCATATATGAAACATAAGTTGTTATGAATAAAATTAAAAAAATGGTGAGAAATTAAGAGAATTTTTTTTTTTTAGTTCTGCCTGTTATTTTAGCTGTAAATGTCATAATACTGTTAGCTTTTACTGCAATAAAATGCACATATTTGTATTCAGCAATGTCTCACGAGTAAAACAGTACCCCCCATTTACAGATTTTACGGTGTTTTGGAAAGGTACAGGGTCAAATATAGAACGTTCCATTTTTCATTTTTTTTACATTAACATTTGCCAGATTAGTAATGTTACCTTTGAGGTTGGTGTGGTAGCCCAGGAATGAGAATTACCCCCTTGATGGCATACCATTTGCAAAAGTACACAACCCAAGGTATTGCAAGTGGGTATGTTCAGTCTTTTTTAGTAGCCACTTAGTCACAAACACTGGCCAAAGTTAGCGTTCATATTTGTTTTTGTGTGAAAAAAGCAAAAAATTCATCTTTGGCCAGTGTTTGTGACTAAGTGGCTACTAAAAATGACTGGACATACCCCATTTGCAATACCTTGGGTTGTTTACTTTTGCAAATTGTATACAATCATGGGGGTAATTCTCACTCCTGGGCTACCATACGGTCTCAAAGGCAACATTACCAAACTGGCAAATTTCAATGTGAAAGGGGGGGGAGGTACTGTTATACTTGGGAGACTTCACTGAACACAAACATAAGTGTTAAAACATATTAACATAAGTGTTAAAACATATTACAACAATAATAATGTCAGTAAAAGTGCAGTTCGTGTGTGAAAAATGCAAAAAACTTAACTTTTACTGAAAATATCATTGTTGTATTACAATTTATAATTTTGAAACAATAATATTTGTATTCAGTGAAGTCTTCTGAGTAAAACAGTACTCCCCTCCCCCCCCCCCCCCCCCCCCCCCATGTACAGGTTTTATGGTGTCTTGGAAAGTTACAGGGTTAAATATAGTGCTAGCAAATTAAATTCTCTGCACTTTCTGCCTGGGTTGTCAGGCATGTCAATCAAATTGTAATTAATTAAATCACATAATTATGTTAAAATATTACTTAAATATACACGTAGAATTGTAATATATACATATATATGTATTTAAATTCTACGTGTATACTTATGTAATCATTTATGTAATTATATATACACCCTGTTCCAAATTATTATGCAAATGATATTTGTCTCATTTACCTAAATAATTGATGTAAATAACAGTCAGCATAATTCTCATGTTTTCAACTATTAAGAGTACAATTCAAATTTTATTGAACAAACCTCCTAATGATAACAGTATTTTTTTAAACAGTAAGTAAGCTTAAAAAGTAAGTTTCAACACACTTTATAGGTTGTAAAGAACTGAAAATTGTCATTTGTTGTGTTTGCAGCATATTTACTGAAATCAAAAGCTATTTTAACAGGACATGTTGCATTTTAACATAGGACCCCTTATTTGATAGCAGCTTCACAAGTCTTGCATCCATTGAACTTGTGAGTTTTTGGACAGTTTCTGCTTGAATTTGTTTGTAGGATGTCAGAATAGCCTCCCAGAGCTGCTGTTTGGATGTAAACTGCTTCCCACCCTCATAGATCTTTTGCTTGAGGATGTTCCAAAGATTCTCAATAGGATTGAGGTCAGGGGGGAATGGGGGGCCACACCATGACTTTCTCTGTTTTTATCCCCATAGCAGCCTTTGATGCAGGGGTATTCTTTGCAGCATGAGATGGTGCATTGTCATGCATTAAGATGATTGTATTATGGAAAGCATAGTTCTTCCTTCTGTACCAGGGAAGAAAGTGGTAAGTCAGAAACTCCACATACTTTGCAGAGGTCATCTTTACACCTTTGGGGACCGTAAAGGGGCCGACCAGCTCTCTTCCCATGATTCTGGCCCAAAACATGACTCCACCACCGCCTTGCTGACGTCGCAGCCTTGTTGGAACAGGGTGGCTGTCCTCCATCCATCTGGACCATCCAGGGTTGCACGGCACTCATCAGTGAACAGGACTGTTTAAAAATTAGTCTTCATGTATTTTTCTGCCCAATGCAGCCGTTTCTGCTTGTGAGCATTGGTTAGTGGTGGCCGAATAGAAGGTTTATGCACAGTTGCAAGACTCTGGAGGACTCTGGAGGATTCTACACCTTGATGTCTGTGGGACTCCAGAGGCACCAGCAGCTTCAAATATCTGTTTGCTGCTATGTAATGGTATTTTAGCAGCTGCTCTCTTGATCTGATGCATGGATCTGGCAGAAATCTTCCTCAATGTGCCTTTATCTGCACAAACCCGTCTGTGCTCTGAATCAGCCAGAAATCTCTTAATAGTGCGATGATCACGCTTAAGTTTTCGTGAAATAATCTTTGTGACACTTAAATAGAATTTGCATAATAATTTAGAACAGGGTGTAGTTATCTATAAATATATATTTGCGGTTATTTGTATTTTATATATAGAAAGATATATATAGAATGTCATTCTAAGTGTATTTTGTTCCGTATATGTATATATCTATATATATATATATATATATAGATATATATATATTAATAACAAAATACACTTAGAATGAAATTACATATGTATTTATAATTTATTTAATTTAAAAAATATATTTTATTTATTTTATTATTGTATTTATTTATTATTGTAATTATACGTGTATATATAAAAATAAAATATATATGTATTATATATATATATCTTATATATATATGTAACTTCATTCTAAGTGTATTTAATACTAATATATGCACTTATATTAATATTAAAAGACAGTCCCCCTGCTGGCAGATCCACAGCCAGCTATAGGGGGCCATGGGATCGCTCTTTGAGAGCGATCACATGGCCCCCGGGGGCCTGATTTGCCGGAGGGAGGGCTGCCTGGGCTGTGAGGCAGTCCTACCGAAGCAGATCGCTGGGAAGGTGAGTAGCTGGAGGCTCCTGGGGGCTGAAGCCGTTACGGCGTTCTATGCCGCTGCAGCGGCTTTAAAGTCCATTATAATGGGGATGGCATAGAACAGCGTTAAGGGGTTAAAGGGACACTCCATTGCCTAAATGCAAAATAATAACATTTTTTAAAAAATGAAACATTTAAAAAATATAAAAATCCCTGCAGTAGATATACCGCAGCAAAAACATGCATGCATTTAATTATGAATTTTAATTGATTGGGTGTATATCTAAAAACAGCTTGAAAGAGCTGTAGATCTCTTGCCTGCAGTCTGTAGAAGCCCTTTACTTCTAACCCCGCCCAGACTTTCTGTGGCTGTCCAATCACAGATTTCCCAATGCAGCTCAATGAAAAGTCTTTGCAAGGCAGGTGCTCTGGGTAATTGCTGCCTCTTGTGGTTAGCTCCAATAAGCTAAACAAACCAGGAAGTAACAGGATCATTGCTTGATTGACAGCCAGGGGATGTAACCTGGTTAATTTATAAAAGTTACAACTTTTATTGAAATCTGCACTTTCTGTAAAATGAACGAAAGCTTTAGGCATCGGGAGTGTCCCTCTATGTTAGTATTACATATGGTTCCATAAATCAGAGCGTGTATTTCAGGTCATTTATCGGTTTGATAAATCGATGGATAGATAAATGGATAGATGAATGGATAGATGAATGGATAGATGAATGGATAGATAGATAGATAGATAGATAGATGTGTGTGTTAGATTGTAAGTGGAATAGGGCCGTTGACTCCTCCTGTATTCGTTTGTTACATTTTGTATTATCTCTATGTATTATACCTTTGATATTTGTATTTGTACCAAGTGTACCCGTGTACAAGACTGCTGAATGTGAGTATATTATCGAGCACTCAGAGGGCTGTTATTTATTGCTTTTATGAATAGAAATAAATATAAAAATTCAGTTCTTTGGCTCTGATGAGGATTTTTTTCCCAATAATTTTACACTGTGTGATCAGAAACAGTATGATAATAAATAACATCTGAATGTACTTTACTTTTTTTTATTTAATTTAATTAAGCATGGCCAAATACATATTCAAAATAATTGTACAGAGAAAATAGTAATAGTATGGTGTAACATAAAGAATGCACAGCTTATAAGTACAGCACAAGTCTTCACCATGACCCAAGTTTTACATTTTTAAAAAAAAAATGGGCGAGTATCCCACGTAAAAATAAATGGAACCACAAGTAATACTGTGCAAACACAGAATAAAAACAGATCAAAGAGAATAACCCCTTCAGGACGGAGTCAATAGTGCACGTTCTGATCAAAACAAAACGTAAACAAAAACTGGAATTTGAGCTATATGTCTGTTCAACCGTAATTCACCGCTGTCACATTAAGTGCACCCACAGTTATTATATATCATTTTGTTCAGGAGAAACAGGGCTTTAATTTATCAATAACTATTCATATATGGAACATAATTTATTATGAATAAAATTTTAGAAAAATTTGAGAAAATAAGATTTTTTTTTAAATTTGTATTTCCGTCTGCCATTTTAGCTGTGAATGTCATAATACTGTTAGGTTTTACTGCAAAAAAATGCACATATTTGTAATCAGCGATGTCTCACGAGTACAACAGTACCCCCCATTAACAGGTTTTATGGTGTTTTGGAAAGTTACAGGGTAAAATATAGAACGTTCCATTTTCAAATTGAAATTTGCCAGATTAGTAATGTTACTTTTAGAGACGGTGTGGTAGCCCAGGAAAGAGAATTACCCACATAATGGCATACCATTTTAAAAAGAAGACAAGCCAAGGTATTGAAAGTGGGGTATGTTTAGTCTTTTTTAGTAGCCACTTAGTCACAAACACTGGCCGAAGTTAGCGTTCATATTTGTTTTTGTGTGAAAAAAGCAAAAAGCTAATATTTGGCCAGTGTTTGTGACTAAGTGGCTACTTAGAAAGACTGGACATACCCCACTAGCAATACCTTGGGTTGTCTTCTTTTGCAAATGGTATGCCATCATGGGGGTAATTCTCATTCCTGGGCTACCATACGCTCTCAAAGGCAACATAACTAATCTGGCAAATTTCAATGTGAAAAAAATGAAATGCAAGCCTTATATGTGACTCTCTAACTTTCCAAAACACCATAAAACCTGTACATTGGGGTACTGTTATTCTCGAGAGACTTCACTAAACACAAATATTAGTGTTTTAAAACAGTCAAATATATTACAACAATAATATAGTCCAGGGGTAGGCAACCTTTTAGCAGCACTGTGCCGATATAGGTTTGTGATGTCCCGTAGCGTGCCAATCCTATTTTTTTTAAATTGAGGTGTGTATGCTGCCGTATTCTGCTTGTGTTATTTTTACTGTAATTGCTTTGTATCGTTGTATTTGTGCGTAAATTAGCTATTATATTGTATATGTTCATTAGTAGTTTATGGTATCGTGTATGATACACATGAATGTGGGCTGTGTATGAGGGCTGCTTGAGGAATTGTGTGTGGGTGGATATGTCACATTGTGTGTTAGGTAGTGTATGGGGGCTGTTTGGGGTATTGCATGTGAGAGGCTGCATGTGGGATTGTGTGCATGTATGTGGATTGTTAGTGGTGTTGCGTTTGTGGGGATTATGTGTATGTTTGTGTGTGGGCTGTTCGTATTATTTGTATGAGGGGAGGCTTATTCTGCAGGTCTGTGTATATCTAGCAGTGTGGGTGGCTTCCCTGGGTTCCAGTGGGGACCAGTCTGGCCAGGTACAGGTCAAGGACAGGAGCTGCAACAGCAGCTGCAGGCTGCTCTACTACAGTGTGGATTTCCATTCATAAGTGCTGGGAAGAACTGATCCGAGATCACTTCCTCTACATTCTGCAATGCATAAATTGAGGATTTTCCTTCACCACCTTTTCCTATTAGCAGATATCTGAAGTTTCACTGAGACTCCTGATAGGCCAGAGCCTGTTTGGCTCTAGCAGCCTTGAGTGCCGTGGAAAGACACCTTGAGTGCCGTGCATGGCACTAGTGCCGGAGGTTGCCTACCCCTGATATAGTCCATAAAACTGCAGTTCGTTTGTAAAAAAATGCAAAAAACTTCACTTTTACTTAAAATATCATCATTGTAATACAATTTACCAGTTTGAAACACTAATATTTGAGTTCAGCGAAGTCTCCCCCTATGTACAGGTTTTATGGTGTCTTGGAGAGTTACAGGGTCAAATATAGTACTTGCGAATTAAATTCTCTGCACTTTCTCCCTGTGTTGTCAGGCATGTCAATCAAATTTTAATTAATCAAATCACATAATTCTGTTAAAAGATTACTTAAATATACATGTAGAATTTTAATATATATACATATATATGTATTTAAATTCTACGTGTATATTAACGTAATCTTTTATGCAATTATATGTATTTATCTATATATATATATATATATATATTTGCGGTTATTTGTATTTTATATATAGATAGATATATATAGAATGTCATTCTAAGTGTATTTTGTTACCAATATATATATATATATTAATAACAAAATACAGTTAGAATGAAATTACATATGGATATATAATTTATATTAAATTTTGTTTCAATATTTTATTTATTTATTTTATTATTTTATTTATTTATTATTTTAATTATACGTATATATATATATATATAATATATATATATATGTAGATCTATTATATATATAATATATATACATATTATATATATGTAACGTCATTCTAAGTGTATTTTAATACTAATTTATATACTTATATTAGTATTAAAATACACTTTGTGTCACGTTACATATATAATATGTATATATATTATATATATAATATATATACATATATTATATATATAAAAATGCATTTAATTTATTTTATAATATGTTTAATATTTTTTTTTTACACTACCTGCCAGCAGGGAGACTGTCTGATATTTCAGACAGTCCCCCTGCTGGCAGGTCCACAGCCAGCTATAGAGGGCCATGTGATCGCTCTTTGAGAGCGATCACATGGCCCCCGGGGGCCTCATTTGCCGGAAGGGGGCTGCCTGGGCTGTCAGGCAGCCCCCCAGAAGAGGATCGCGGCGGAGGTGAGTAGTTGCTGGCTCCTGGGGGCTGCAGCCGTTACGCCGTTCCATGCCGCCGCAACGGCTTTAAAGCCCATTTAAAGCGCGACGGCATGGAACGCCGTAACGGCGTTAAGGGGATAAGGAGAAGGAGAGAGAGAGACGGGACTCACTGATCTGTACAATCCTATAACATTACAGAGAGCAAAAAACAGGGCGCAAGAGAATACTGAGAACGGGCAGCAGCTCAGATCTCCAGTTGGTTTTAGCTCATCTTGTGCCATTACAGAGAGAACATATCTGAAGCATATGAGACTGGTCCCACCTGTACAGGCAGTCCAGATCCGAAATGTCAGCAAGTTCCCTCTAAACGAGAGACACAGACGATCGTTTCAGCCTTGTTAGGCATCATCAGTGAGGCATAGCTGATATCTTTCTAGGCACTGTGAGCAAGGGGTCCACGTCTGGATTACCCTTTAAACTTATGGAGAGCAAAAACGGGTCGCAAGAGAATACTGAGTACGGGAGATCCTATAACATTAGGCACCAGGAATCAGGGACCAGGGATCCCAAATTTTATACAATGGAAAAGTAATGTAAACCATGGTGTTCGATTCATCCAGAAAAATAAAATGTTTGTTAACTGATGAGTAATTTTATTAAAAGTTTGTAGTTTGATAAGGTTTTTTTTTGTGAATAAGCCCTGTCAGAAGTGTGACATTTTCCTAGGGGGAAAAGAAACGAGACACACAATTCGTTCTCAAAGGTCGCACGTCACATGCAGATAAAATCCATTAGGTGAATCTGTGCAGAGATAGATTCTAGGATAGAATACGTAATATTTACTCAATTTTATTTATGGAAAATTGCAAAAATCCGGACAATTTTAAATACAGTGAACAACAGACTTTTGCACAGCAAAAAATAAAATAAAAAATGTTTTGACTGAACATTTTCATCTAAAAACAAAAAAATTCTGGCGGCGACATATCACTGTTTGGCAGCCCAGGAGGGTAGGGGGGAGATGATGTGCGCAGCTCCTGCTCCCCCATCTTCCTCCAGGTAGGCAGCCAGAGGCCAGAGGTCAACTGCAGGATCCGCTACCAACTGCTGCTGTATGTCAAGGCACTGGCTAAGCTCCACCGGCAGATCTACACGGCGGCTGTGCCCGATAGGTAGCAGCAGGTTGGACACAGTGCCAAGTATGCCAAGCCAGGCTGCATGGGGCCCCGCCCCCTGCTAGGTGGCAGAGCTGGTACCCCCGAGAGCTGCATTAGCCCAGGTCATCTGCCAGGGCAGGAAGGGGCAACCAAAGTGTGCTGCAGCAAGGTGACAGACTCGGGGGGTGGGGATATGGCAGGGTGGCTGTCGGTTGATGGCGCGGTGGTTAAAGTGACGGTCTGCATGTGGATGTGGCATGGGTGCAAAGGTCACATGATTACCGCCTGTAATATGTGCGGCACGGGGAGGCCAAAAGGTAGATCCTCAACTGGGGAATACTGGTGTGCATTGAGAGGGGCGGCAAACTCAGGGTGGCAAAAGCTCTAGCTACACCACTGGTAAAATATATACATAATATAAGTACTTCAAATATACATAGAAAATAAAAACATTATATAGAATTATATATAAATATAATGCATTTTCTAGTCATTTGCTTCACAAATCAAGTGAGAAAAATTTACCATTAGATGAAAAAAGTGGAGGAGCAGTAAAATTATCTATATTTATCTATTATATATTTATTAAACACATAATATATGCATTTATTTCTGTTCCTGCTTTTCTTTCCTCTATTGGTCATTTCTCACTTGATTTGTGAATAAAATTAACATCTAGGGACTGTGCCATAGCCATCAATTATCTTTTTTCTCATCAATCATGTCTATTTTGTGGTGCCACATGCGGATTTCTGAATTACGAATCCACTCGAACACGCTCGTCCATTGAGCGAGTCATTTGTTTCATGATTAGTCAATATGGCTGTTCGGAAAATGCCTGCATATAGTTTGCATCCGGAGATGTTGATGTAGATAGCATTTGCCCTAGGTGACTTGTTTTTCCAGGTGGTTAACTACCCGACGTAATTTCTTGAGTGTGACCATATCTGAAGGCCGTCTGATCTGGCTGTCGACCTTTGCCCGAGTGGTGGAACAGACTCCATTGGATGTATAGAGGTAGGCCTGGTGATTTTCTGTTGCCCCATGAACCTGGTACCATGAACCTTTTTTGGTTATTTCAAGAATGTTTTGTACACTTAATTAAAAAAAAACCCATCAATTACAATTACTTTGTAACCTCCAAAATCTCTGCACACAATTGATTCCCCGCTACCGTCCTATTTGCAACAGCATAATGTGGCACATGGTTCAAATGTAGAGTGAAATGTTTATTGCCAACTTCTTCATTGTATTTTCCGTTTTACAGATGGCTTCAATTCACCCAAGGAATACTTTCTCCAATCCTCCTTCTGTTCAAGGAATGTTAGTTTTCAAAAACACTTGTTTTCTGGGTTTTGTCCAAGTCTAATAATTACTCGGTCGAAACTCCATCGAATAGTAGTTTGTAATGAACGTAACTAAACTATAAAGGTTCTGGGTTGAGATAAATGAATTTTCTCGAAAGGTTAAAACCATTCCTCCTAAAAGTCCATTATTTTTGCACTAAGAATGTCTTTTAAGAATGTCTTTTAAAGAGGAACAGTCAGTCATTAAGTTTAGCACAGCTTGATAGCTAACGAAATGTTAACTATTAGTTGTGCTGAACCTATTTTACATTTTCGTATTTTTCCATTTAATTTCCATGCTTTGCCAGGCACTGCTGGAGAAAATGCTGATTGATCATGCCCACGTGTCGCATTTCTCTGTTAGCTGCCCGCGCACGTCCAAGGCATCTTAGGGTAGTGAAGTAAGTGAGTTTTTGTTTGGTTTTTTTCACCTCTGCTGCTTTTCTCATCCCAGTAAATGCTGGATTGGGTTTATGGAGATGAAAGTGAAAGTATTGCTTTAAAAACCCTTTAAAAAAAAAAATGTATTCAAGGTTAGTGAAAACAACAATAGCAAATACAGAAAATGCATCAAAACGAAAGAGGATGGCAGAGGGGATGAAAACAGCACGGCGCTGTTATATAACCGAAAACCCGGAAGCGTTACTCTCTACTAGTAATAATTAAATTGCTAGAAACTGTCTCAGCTCCTATTTTGCTGTTTGCAATGATAATATCAAAGTATTCGACAAGGAGTATTTACAGTCAGGTCCATAAATATTGGGACATCAACACATTTCTAATCTTTTTGGCTATATACACCAACACAATGGGTTTGAAATGAAATGAACAAGATGTGCTTTAACTGCAGACTTTCAGCTTTAATTTGAGGGTATTTACATCCAAATCAGGTGAACGGTGTAGGAATTACAACAGTTTGTATATGTGCCTCCCACTTTTCAAGGGACCAAAAGTAATGGGACAGATTAACAGTCAGAACTCAAACTTTCACTTAATAATACATGGTTGCAAATCCTTTGCAGTCAATTACAGCCTGAAGTCTGGAACACATAGACATCACCGGACGCTGGGTTTCATCCCTGGTGATGCTCTGCCAGGCCTCTACTGCAACTGTCTTCAGTTCCTGCTTGTTCTTGGGGCCCTCTTGTTACCATGTCGAGGCACAGTGTTCATGCATGTTTGTATTGCACAGTGTACTACGGGATTTAAAAGCAATTACACATTCTAGCCCCAAACAGCCACGCTGGAGAAATAATTGCATGGGTGCATGTGTGCCGAGATGACAAACCTAGCCTATTATTGACTAAATTAATGGGATAGAGAGAGAGGGATCAGTGCAACTCCCACCAATCTCAGGCATGATACGGGGGGTGCTGTGATTGCATTTAGTATAGTAAGACGTTTACCACTGTATTTGGTAAATAGAAAAACGTTGGATCGCTGTGATCTCAGCTGGAATGTTTTGGGTGTTGTTGCTGAATGTAACTGTAACATAATTCTAGATGTACAGCGTACGTAGCGGGCTCTCTCAAACATCGCACACCTCCATGCAGAATCTGCCAGCAGTTTGTAACAGGATGTAAATTAGGCTCCAAACATGTTTCCTTCTCCGATGACAGTGGGAATAAAAACAGCACGGCGCTGTTATATAACCAAAAACTCAGAGCGTTACTCTATACTAGTAATAATTATATGGCTAGAAACTGTCTCAGCTCCTATTTTGCTGTTTGCAATGATAATATCAAAGTATTCAACAAGGAGTATATACCAGGGGATGGCAACCATCGGCACTCCAGATGTTGTGGACTACATCTCCCCTGATGCTTTGCCACCATTATGGCAGTAAGAGCATTATGGGTGATGTAGTCTGATGGTTGCCTACTCCTGGTATATTCATTTCGTGTTGGCTAGTTTTCAGGTACATGATTGGGGCAGTGGCATACATACCGCAGTCGCAGGGGTCGCAGCTGCAACCAGGCCCATCACTCCAGGGGGCCTGGCTGCCCTGCGGACCCTTGCAACTGGGTACCCACCGCGATGTGTTGCGGCCTCGGCCCGCATGGTAAACCGCCGGGGCAGCACATTCAAGGGGCCCATCGGGTGGCCCATGCTGCTAGGGCCACCCGATAGAGATGAATTTCCAGGGGGCCCCGGCCAGCGCTTCTGCGCTTTAACAGCACGACCGGGCCCCCTGTAATGACATCACAGCTGGGAGGAAGTGACTGCCCGTCAATCCTCCCAGCTATCAGCGAGAGACCGCGCAGGAGGAAGGAGAGGGAGTCAGAGTGGGAATTCTGACTCCCACCAGCCTGAGCCACCACTGGACCCCAGGGAAAGTCACCCTCCTGCACTTTAAAGGTAGGAAACAGGAGGGTGACTTGAACAATTTGTATATGTGTGTTTTTGTTTGTATGTATGTGTGTGTGTGTGTTTGTGTGTCTGTATGTGTATGTGTGTCTGTGTGTGTGTATGTGTGTGTGTGTCTCTGTATGTATGGGGTATTGTGTTTACTACACTGCTTATTTATATTTTATTCAGATTAAACCTTTAACAAATCAACTTTTTGTCTTTGTGACTTACATTAGTTTCAGGCCTTGATAATAGAACCCCAATTCAGTGTCTGACTGTCACGGAGTGCTAACCCAAACACGCAGAGTTTAGGACAGCAAGGAACAGACAATATAAATATAAACGTCTTACCGGACTTAACGTTAGACAGAGAAAAGCGTAGTTGAAATACGAGCCGAGGTCAGGATAACGGAGAGACAGCAAATACGAGAACTAGCCAGAGTCAGATACACGGTAATAATCAGAAGGGCAAACAAGACATGAAAGGGTAAAAGAGAAACAAAGCCAAGGTCAATACCAGAATACAATACAATACTAATCACAAGGAACACTCTAAAAGGTACTGGAAACAGAAACCACAACAGGGCACAGAATCTAGGACCAGGTAAGTTTAAATATCTTTATTTTTAATTTGATTGGTCCAAAACGTGCGTGAATGGGGGCACCGGGATGACGTTGGCCAATGGGAGCCGACCGCAAGGCCAGTCTGGGCCTGGTCAGAATGGTATAACAGGACCTGTAAATTGGGACTGTCCCGCTGAAATCAGGATGGTTGGGATGCATGCAGCTATAGTAGCAGCTTTCTTTTTCATTTTGCTATTTAATTTTTTTTTGTGAATCCCCATTTTCTTTGAATATGACACCAACATGTTTAAAAAAAAAAAACAATGCAAAACCCATAAAGGATGTTTTATATTTATATTTGCTTATTCACTTGCCTTAAAGGACCACTCTAGTGCCAGGAAAGCATACTCGTTTTCCTGGCACTAGAGTGCCCTGAGGGTGCCCCCACCCTCAGGGACCCCCTCCCGCCCGGCTCTGGAAAGGGGAAAAGGGTTAAAACTTACCTTTTTCCAGCGCTGGGCGGGGAGCTCTCCTCCTCCTCTCCGCCTCCGTTCCTCCCCGTCGGCTGAATGCGCACGCGCGGCAAGAGCTGCGCGCGCATTCAGCCGGTCGCATAGGAAAGCATTCATAATGCTTTCCTATGGACGCTTGCGTGCTCTCACTGTGATTTTCACAGTGAGAATCACGCAAGCGCCTCTAGCGGCTGTCAGTGAGACAGCCACTAGAGGAAAAAGGGGAAGGCTTAACTAATTGATAAACATAGCAGTTTCTCTGAAACTGCTATGTTTATAAAAAAATTAGTTAACCCTAGCTGGACCTGGCACCCATACCACTTCATTAAGCTGAAGTGGTCTGGGTGCCTAGAGTGGTCCTTTAATTGATAATTCTGAATTGTGGAATAAATGTATGTTATTTAAAAAGTTTTTTTTTTTTTTTCTAGAAACCTCCATTTACAATAATCTAGTTCGCCATTAGGGGTCAGTGTGGGTTACCTGATGAAAAGTATGAACACCAGCTGTCTTCCTTTCTTAGAACCTTTCTGTTTATTCTTTGAAGACTACTTTTCTCACCGAGACACCAAGCACATAATCACAGACACATCAGTTTATCTGAGATCATTTACTCCGCTGAGATTGAGAAAACAGATTTACTCTGATTATATCGGTCTCATATTGAAAAAGAATTGAAACTTTACACAGTCATTTTTATTGTGTTTTTTTAAGGCATAATATAAATAAGTACATTAGTACATTTTTATGATTCTTCAATCTCTACCATTCATGTTTTAGTTGGCACCAGAACTGGCTAAGTACATAGAGTTACTGAAACACAATTGAAATTCGAGATATCATTGCAGTTAGGCAGGGAGACATATCTGAAGGTTTCAGTATGTTTATATCAAGGGGTAGGAGTGCTAGGCCCCATTAAAGGGTGTTCATTCTGCTCTCTGTCCATCTAGACCAAAGCCCAGAAAACCAGGACAACTGGGGAAAAATCTGGGACAGAATTGGGAAATTCCTGCGGGATCCAGGAAATAGATTTGAAAGATTCTTCCTATAGAACAAGTATTTTATATAATAGGTTTTATCGAGACACTCATTTACATCTGGTGTCCATGCCTCCAATTCTGAGCTATGTAGTAATAGTTTCGCCATCTAGTTAGTGTAATCAGAGGTTCTCATGAAAATTACATGCATCTTCATTTTATTGGTGTGCCTTTATTAATGTTCCTCTGATTAAAGTCATCCTACATATCTTCTGTCATTCAGGTTGTCTCAAAAGTAAGTATTTGTTTATCTCCCTCTAACCTTTATATTGTTCAGGATTTGAGCAATTTCCCATTTAGATAATTACATTTCAGTGGGTTACTGCAACACAGTGAATCCAAGCAAACACGTTTCACCAGCGGGGGGGCTTTCTCAAGTGTAGAAAGCTTGAGAAAGCCCCCCAGTTGGCGAAACGCGTTGTGTTGTTTTAACTTTTTTTTTTTTTTTAATTCTTTATTTTTCACGTGCAAAAAAATGACAAACAAGCTTGAGTCGCCACGATAGCTGAAACAAGCACATTATAAACAATCAGCGTAGGACAGATACATGGTTATATATAGACAGCACATTTTATATTTATGTATGAATATCAACGTATGTAATCACTAGCTTAGGTCGTGAAGTAAAAGTTTGAGTAGCGTGAGACTAGCGTGTAAACCATTCTTGGAAACTTTTCGTTCCAGATCTAGGTGTTTTTGCGGGATCTGACATCCCCTATGTATGATGTGTGTGGTCTAACTGTGGCCTGCATTTGTGTAGTGCATGCGTGGTGCCGTTAACCTGTGGCTAGTGGCACGAAGGGAGATTAAGTATCCCCGGTTACCGGGGGGAAGAGAGAGTCAAGCTCTCTTGGTGGCCTTGCGTACAACGGGTAAGTGTGTAGCCGTGGGTATAACTGCTGTGACAGGACTGCTGGTGGCACCTTGTCTTCAGGCTTTGTAAATTATGTATGTCCTGCGCTAATATAAAGTTGTCAGCAATAAGATAGTAAAACAGTTGTAGACAAAATATAAGAATCATAAAGCAAAAAACAACTGAAATTATAATAAGAAAGAAAAGAGTCAGCATCCTCTTCATGCTTTAAACTGGCTCCTTAAACAGATGCTGTCATTGCTTCAGAATAGTAATACATATAACAATATCAATGATAATAGGCTAAAGACGTTATTATCAGCATTATGTCAGTCATGTTATTCCCTATGAAATTAAGAAACGATAAAAGTTCTATGAGGGTTAAGTCCATGAGAAGTGTAGTGTGGAGCAGCAACCTTACACAGTCCATGGGCAGCCAGTGTGGCAAGTGTCTGTAGCCTCTGCGTCCCGTTTCAGGTGGTGGCGGTCGCGTGGGGTGCCGCCTGTCTTTGCCGTGGCACAAATTCCTGCGCTGCTACCGAGTGTGCCCCAAGTCTGCGGCTTGGGAGGTCCCTCTGTGTCGAAGTGCCTTCCAGGGTCGGTAGTGGGTGGTTTAGCTTTTCCAAGGCCACTGTGGCTTCTTGAAGGTTCCGGGCCAGTATGGGGCCATTTGCGCCCTCTATGCGCAGAGTTCGACCGGGTCCCCAGCGGTATCGGATCTGTTGTTGCCGTAGGAGGGAGGTGGCCTGCCGGAGGGACCTTCTCCAGGACAGAGTGCCGCTTGACAGGTCTGCGTAGAAAGAGAGGGACATTTCTTCAAAGGTGTAGGTTGGCCGGCCCTTGATAGCATCCAGTACAGCCCTTTTATCTCTCGCTGATTGAAAGCGGATGATTATATCCCCCGTGGCTGTCGGTGGTGCTGTAGCTGGTTTTGGGATACGGAAAATCCCTTCTAGCAGGACCGTTTTCGCCATTTTAGGAGGCAGTAGTGCGATTAGCAGCCGCCTGGTAAGGTGAGGGAGTTCCGCCTCTGGTATGGAGTCCGCGACCCCTCTTAGCTTTATGTTGTTTTGGCGTCTCCTATCTTCCTGGGTAGCCATTTGTTGCGCATGTAGTGTCGCTTGCTGTTTCAGCTCACATACTGCCGCTTGCAATTCCGCTATTTGGCTTGCTTGTTCTTTGGAGGTGTTTTCCACCGTTCCCAGCCGGGTGCAAAGGCCACGTAGCTCTGACCTGATTGTGGCCACCTCCGTCGAGATTTTTTCGTGGTGGGAGGCCATGAGGGTCGTGATGGCCTCCATGCTGACTGGTGTGTGGGCTGATGCAGGCGGTCGAGGTCTCTCAGGCAGTGGTAGTGAGCCTGTCTGTATGGGGCCCCCTTCTTCGTCCTCGGAGGTCTCGTCAGAGAAATCGGTGCATCCTCCGTGCAGGGACTCCATTGTTGCGCTTGTGGCCTTGCGGGCCTGTCGCCACATGTCTCCGATATTCATACCCTGACTGGGTTTATCGGGTTTAGGCTTCTTTGTTTTCCTGCCCATCGTTGTCAGGTATGTTAGGGGCACTTTGGGGGTCCGTTGAGCCGTGGTTGTCGCCAATTTCGGCAAATTAGTGCAATTTTCGACGGGAGCTCCTCGGCCATGCGACTTTCCCCACCAGTAGCTTGGCTCCGCCCCCCGTGTTGTTTTAACTTTTTAAAGCATTAAAGTATATTTGGCATTCACTACTAGTTGTGTTTGTCCATTTATTATGCTTTTTATGCTTTTAGCTGCTTTTATTCTTTTTTTAAACTTCTTCTGTTCCTGGCAATAAAAAAACATATCAAATAAGGAAACTTTGGATACTATTCCTTGGAGAATATACTTAACATCATATCCCTGGTGGGGATTATACCACCCAAACACTACCACCTGAGCAGGATCTATTGCTCCACCACATGTGAGTAGAATATTCTTACTTTTACAACCATCATTATATTGATTACAGTGAGCACTATTGTTTGCGAATTTTATCTTTTATATATCAAACACATTGAAGGACCATTTCTATGAGGAGATGCTGATTGGTAAGGGATGTGTTTGGCTTGTGTTGGCTCTGCCCCTGACCTGCCTCCTTGACAGTCTCATCCAGTCCTATGCGGAAGCATGTGATTGCCTTAGACCACCACTTCTGATGATGTCAGTCAAGCAGGCAGGTCAGGGGTAGAGCCATCATAAGCAGATTGGAATAAAAGTAAGATTTAGCTATATTTAGGGGTTTAGGGGTGGCCAGGGGGTTAGATGGTGTTTTTAACACTATAGTGTTACTTTAACTTGGGAACTATAAAAGTGCAAAATTTAAGGATTGATAGCTTTGCTCATTAAATGTTAATTTTATTAATATATCCATTTGAGTCGGTCTGCCATAGTATCACTGCCATGGATGCCCTAATGAATATGAATATAGCCCGGTGGCCTGCGGTGGCCATGGACAAGGCTGACCAGGGATATCAAAGCCTCTCGTCATCGCTGGCCTATTCAGTAAGATTGAGAACTCAGTCCTTCCAAAGATCTCCCTCACTGGCCCATTGCACAACTCTCATAACAACTTAAAGGGAATCTATAGATCTGTCAGGGTACCTGAGGCCTCTACCTCTAAGGGAGGTAGAGACTTGGTGGTTTGTCCGTCCAGGCGAGCTGTTTCCTTCGTTCCTCACGGTTCATCCAGTCACTTAAACACCGGCCGCGAGGAATCCACGTTCTTTTCTAGCGGGACGCTCAATACGTGACGTCATGACGCTATCACGAGCGACCTGTCACTCAAGTGTCCGATATCCAATCGGTACTTGTCAGAGGCGTGATTACCATCCAGAGCCAGGGTATTTAAGCTTACTTCTCACTTCAGCTCATTGCCCTGTCGTGGTTCTAGCTTGTCTAGTCACTCAGTGCTCTGGTATTCTAGTTTGCTCTATTGGTTTTGACTCGGCTCGTTGTACTACCCTGCTTATCTCTGTTATCCCTTGACCCGGCTTGTCTCTCGCTTATCTGTCTTCTCGTTCCCTCGACCTCGGCTTGTCTCTGACTATTCTCTATTACTCTCGGTACGTTAGTCCGGCCATTCTAAGGCCCGGTATACGTACCTTTCCACTCTTTGTACTCTGCGTGTTGGATCCCTGTCCCGATCCTGACATTACGACAGGGCCAATGGATCCTGCAGGTACAAACAGTCAGCTTGGTTCTTCTGATCCCAGGTTTGACGCCATGGAGCATAGGATGGATCAGATGGCCCTAGCACTACAGGCACTTTTGTCTCGTGCTAGTAACCCACCTGAGGAGACACGTACTCCTTCTATTTCTCCTGCAGTCTCAGGTCTAGAGGTAGCCACTGTAGGTGCTTCTTCCCGTATTACCCCACCAGTACGTTATGGCGGGTCACCGGAGAAGTGTCGTGGCTTTCTGAACCAGATTAGCATTCATTTCGAATTACAACCCCGCTCTTATCCTACAGATAGAGCGAAGGTTGGATTTGTTATTACTTTACTCATTGAGAAAGCTCTGAGATGGGCCAATCCTTTATGGGAGAATGATAATCCACTAGTCTATAATTATAATGCCTTTGTAGCTGCGTTTAGAAGAACTTTTGACCCTCCTGGTAGAAAGGTCAATGCAGCTAGATTACTGTTGCGCCTTAGACAGGACAATCGAACACTTGTGGATTATGCACTAGAGTTCAGGTCCCTGGCGGCAGAGGTTAAGTGGAACGAACAGGCTTATATAGATGTGTTTCTGAATGGGTTATCAGATGTAATTCTTGACGAGGTCGCTACTAGAGAACTCCCTGAGAATTTGGAGGATTTAATTTCTTTTATATCTCGTATTGATGAACGCTTAAGAGAGAGGCAGAACACCCGAGATAGGACCCGTAGACCCTCCTTTAAACTAGCACCTACCTTTCAAAATTCTGAGTTCGAGGACTTACGTATTCCTGAACCTATGCAGATAGGCAGTACTCATCTCACAGAGAGGGAGAGACAGTACAGGAGAAGGGAGGGTTTATGTATGTATTGTGGAGTCAGAGGTCATTTACGCCTAAATTGTCCCAATCGTTCGGGAAACGCTCGCACCTAAGTTTCTCTAGAGGACAGGCCTTGGGTGTTTCTACTTTGTCCTCTATTCACAACTACAAAGAGCTCAGGCTCCTGTTACCCGTTTCTTTAAAGTGGGAGAAGGGAGTAGTTAAGACTATGGCACTAATCGATTCTGGAGCTGCTGAGAGCTTTATAGATCAGGGTTTTGCTGCCAAGCATGCTATTCCATCCCAGTTAAAAGAGACACCACTGGCTGTTGAGGCCATTGATGGTAGACCGTTACTTGAGCCTGTTATTTTCCATGAGACCATACCGATTAACTTAACTGTTGGCATCTTACATAGAGAGGACATATCCTTACTGCTCATTTCTTCTCCGTCTATTCCCATAGTTCTGGGGTACTCCTGGTTGAGGAGACATAACCCTATTATTAATTGGGAGTCAGGGGAGATAGTTTCGTGGGGACAGAATTGTCAAGAAAAATGCTTGCGGAAGGTCTCACCTCTCGGATTAACCAACACATCGGCTAACTCTGACAATCCTACAGAGACACAAATTCCGTCTCAGTATCTAGATTTAAAGGCAGTATTTGACAAAAAGAAAGCCGATACCTTACCCCCACACAGGTCCTTTGATTGCAAAATTAACCTACTCCCTGGTACCATGCCCCCCAGAGGTCATGTATACCCATTATCTACGAAAGAGAACTCAGTTCTAGAGGAGTATATTCACGAAAATTTAGACAAGGGATTCATTAGGAGGTCCTCCTCTCCTGCCGGGGCTGGATTTTTTTTTGTTAAAAAGAAGGATGGTTCTTTGAGACCTTGTATTGATTATCGAGGCCTAAATAAGATAACCATTAAAAATGCCTACCCGATTCCCTTGATCACCGAACTCTTCGATCGTTTGAAGGGCTCTACAATTTTCACCAAGTTAGACCTCAGAGGGGCATATAACTTGGTGAGAATCCAGCAGGGACATGAGTGGATGACGGCATTCAATACTCGCTATGGCCACTATGAATATACGGTTATGCCTTTTGGGTTATGCAATGCACCAGCTGTATTCCAAGATCTGATAAATGAGGTTCTTAGGGAATTTCAGCAAGATTGCGTCATTGTATACCTAGATGATATACTTATACATTCTAGTGAGATTGAGACTCATCACAAGCAAGTCAGGAGGGTTTTGCACAAGCTTCTCCAGCATGGCTTGTACTGCAAGTTGGAGAAATGTAGCTTTGATCAAACCCAGGTAACCTTTCTCGGCTATGTGATCTCTGGGGAGGGATTTAAGATGGATCCGGATAAACTCCAGTCCATTCTAGAGTGGCCTTTACCCAAAGGTCTTAAAGCCGTACAGAGATTTATTGGTTTTTCTAATTATTATAGGCGCTTTATTAAGGGCTATTCTTCCATTATCGCACCTATCACTAATATGACCAAACAGGGGGCTGATACTAAGAATTGGACTACTGAAGCTCTTCTTGCGTTCAAAACTCTCAAGGAGCTTTTCGCTTCCGCTCCAATTTTAGTTCACCCCGACACTTCCCTGCCTTTTCTACTTGAGGTAGACGCATCAGAGACTGGTTTAGGTGCTGTCCTATCTCAAAGGTTGGGTGTTGATAAACCATTACATCCATGTGGATTTTTCTCTAAAAAATTGTCCGGTACTGAGAGCAGATATGACATTGGTGACAGAGAATTACTAGCGGTTATCAAGGCTTTGAAAGAGTGGAGACATTTATTGGAAGGTACTTTACATCCTGTTACCATTCTAACAGACCACAAAAATTTGTCTTATATCGGAGAGGCCAAGCGTTTGTCCTCCAGGCAGGCTCGTTGGTCGTTGTTTCTTACCCATTTCAATTACGTTCTGACTTACAGACCTGGTTCAAAGAATTCTAAAGCCGATGCGCTATCTCGCCAATTTGAGCCTTCTGCTTCAGTTGAACCACTTTTGTCCTCCATTGTACCCAAATGCAATATTATTGCTAATACCAGTCTTAAAATTCATTCTCCGCTACTTGACCAGATCTTGAACTCACAACATCTAGCTCCCGGAGACACCCCTGAGGGAAGAAACTTTGTTCCTCCTGAACTTCAACTGGAGCTCTTACAATGTTTTCACGAAAGTAAAATAGCTGGTCATCCTGGTATTCGCAAGACATACTCTCTGATATCCAAGGATTTCTGGTGGCCTTCACTTCGAAAAGATAATGAGGAGTTCGTCGCAGCTTGTGAGACTTGTGCCAAGACTAAACTACCTCATGCATCTCCATGTGGCCTGTTACACCGCTTGGACATTCCTGAGAAACCTTGGTCCTGTTTGTCCATAGACTTTATCGTTGATTTACCTGCTTCCAAGAGACAGACTGTTATTCTCACGGTGGTGGATAGATTTACTAAGATGGCCCATTTCGTGCCATTACCTAAACTTCCGACTTCTCCTGAATTGGCGGAGATTTTTGCGAGAGAGGTTTTTCGCCTACATGGGATTCCTTCAGAGATTGTTTCTGATAGAGGTTCTCAATTTGTCTCACGTTTCTGGAGATCCTTTTGTTCTCAAATGGGTATCAAATTGAACTTCTCCTCTGCCTATCACCCTCAGTCTAACGGAGCTGCTGAACGTACCAATCAAAAGATCGAACAGTATCTGCGTTGCTTTGTTTCCGAACACCAGGACGATTGGGTCGGTCTGATTCCTTGGGCGGAGTTCGCACACAATAACCTTGTTTGTGATTCAACTCGCTCTAGCCCTTTCTTCATGAACTATGGCTTTCATCCTTCGATTTTTCCTTCGGTTTCCTCTTCTCAGGGGATACCGTCGGTTGATGATCATGTCGCCAACCTGAAGAAATTATGGGATCAGACTCGGCAAATTCTGTTACATAGTTCTTCGTTGTTCAAGAAACACGCTGACAAGCATAGAAGAGCGGCTCCTGTTTTTGTTCCTGGGGATAGGGTATGGTTGAGTACTAAGAATATTCGCCTAAAAGTTCCATCTATGAAATTTGCTCCTCGCTACATAGGTCCTTACAGGGTTCTCACTCGTATCAATCCGGTTGCGTATCGCCTTGCTCTGCCACCTGCCTTACGCATTCCTAATTCTTTTCATGTCTCCTTGTTGAAACCTCTTATTTGCAACAAATTCTCCTCTAAGGTCTCCTCGCCTCGTCCTGTTCAGGTGGAGGGTCGGGAGGAGTACGAGGTCAGCTCCATCATTGATTCCAGAATTTCAAGGGGAAAATTGCAATATCTGGTCAACTGGAGGGGATATGGTCCTGAGGAGAGGAGTTGGGTACCTCAGGAGGACGTTCATGCTTCTCGCCTTCGCAGAGCATTTCACCTCCGCTTCCCATCTCGCCCCGGTTCCTTCCGCCCGGTGGGCGTATCTGAGAGGGGGGGTACTGTCAGGGTACCTGAGGCCTCTACCTCTAAGGGAGGTAGAGACTTGGTGGTTTGTCCGTCCAGGCGAGCTGTTTCCTTCGTTCCTCACGGTTCATCCAGTCACTTAAACACCGGCCGCGAGGAATCCACGTTCTTTTCTAGCGGGACGCTCAATACGTGACGTCATGACGCTATCACGAGCGACCTGTCACTCAAGTGTCCGATATCCAATCGGTACTTGTCAGAGGCGTGATTACCATCCAGAGCCAGGGTATTTAAGCTTACTTCTCACTTCAGCTCATTGCCCTGTCGTGGTTCTAGCTTGTCTAGTCACTCAGTGCTCTGGTATTCTAGTTTGCTCTATTGGTTTTGACTCGGCTCGTTGTACTACCCTGCTTATCTCTGTTATCCCTTGACCCGGCTTGTCTCTCGCTTATCTGTCTTCTCGTTCCCTCGACCTCGGCTTGTCTCTGACTATTCTCTATTACTCTCGGTACGTTAGTCCGGCCATTCTAAGGCCCGGTATACGTACCTTTCCACTCTTTGTACTCTGCGTGTTGGATCCCTGTCCCGATCCTGACAAGATCCAAGAAAACAAACAATGTCTTTTGGCGCTCGCTTAGGTCCTCCTTCACTCCTTTCCCGCCGGCAATGGCCACGCTCGCATTAGGATTTCCCCATAGGAAAGCATTGTACAATCCTTTCCTATGGGGCTTTGGGTAATGCTGAATGTCTTCGTAAATAACGTGAGGACCCCCAGCGTCAGTTAGGCGACCAAAAGACATAGTCTTTTAGGCGACCTAACAGCTTCATAGTCCTTACCTAACTGCAATGATATCTCAAATTTCAAGGGTGTTTCAGTAAATCTATGTACTTAACCAGTTCTGGTTGAGATGGAAGAATCATAAAAATGTACTGATCTACTTATCTATATTATGCCGTAAAAAACAACATAAATTACTGAAAAGTTTCAAGCCTTTGTAATATGAGTGTAGAAGTTCCTTTAGTGGCTGTATGGTAAACAGCCACTAGAGGTGGAGTTAACCCTACCAGGTAATTAATGCAGTTTCCTAAAAACTGGAAAAATTGCCTGCTCAGGGTTAAGGGACACATGACAGTGCACCCAGACCACTTCAATGAGTTGAAGTGGGTCTGGGTGCCTATAGTGTCCCTTTAATCATAATGAAGCTGTTATGGTGTGTGTTGGTTCTGGGCACTTGCTTGCCAGAAGGAGTTAAACCATTCACCAACAGTTTTATCTCAAAGTCTGGCACCCATAAGCTTCGCCCTAAACTTTTGTTTCAGTAAACTGAGAGTACCAATCTTTTTCATTCCATTTTGTGAATAATGTAGACCGACTGATACTCTATAGGCATCAGCTTATGATATCAGTTGATCAGTGGCACCAAAACCTAATTAAAATAGGGGCTATTGGAGCTGCAGCTCCAGACCCATGTTGTATAATAGGCCCAAGCACCATATACATGTATGTTTCTCCAAATTCTTAAAGGAACACTATAGCGTTAGAAATACAAACATGTATGTCCTAGTCCCTATTTACATTCAGGACCCTCCCTTTTAAACTGCAAAAAAAAAAAATTCCCCCAGCACTGACACTAAGTGCCACCCGTTCCTCCTACCACAATATCATCCTGGAAGCATCGCTTCCTCAGTGATCATTCCAATTTGATATCGCTCTACCCATTCACCCCACTTTCCCACTTCTGTCCTTCTGCCTCTGTATACATACATACATTCTATCTCTCTACCCATACACCCCACTACCTACTTCTGTCGTATATACCTTTCTCTTTCTTGTGTCCATGTTGTCAAATTTCCCCTTCCCCGTGTTTCTAAGCTCAGCTTACAATGGAGGGTTTCACCTGTAAGGACAAAACACTGGAATATCAATAGGCCGCACTGGGTTTTAGGACGCTGCCAACTCTCCTGTAATTGGTCTGGTAGAAGTATTGCCTAGATCAGACACCTCTGACAAACCCACTTATTCTCGATCTCTAACAGGAAGCCAGGTAGGTACATAAAATCACACGCTCCCTGTCCATTGCTCTCCAGGAAGCCATGCCGCTTGCAGGGCTAAAAACAAAAATCTGCCTGTCCCGGGCTTCGGGTAATTACATCGGTGTTATCATTTCCATTCTTATTTTACTTGAAAAGATTAACACCATTTTCAAGGCATCGCATGTGACAATATTGAAAGCTACACTACTTGGCAACCAGGGACAACTGTATTTTAAACAAATTTAATTGCAGTATGATTTAGAAGTATCTATCCTTGTGACATTGCAATTAGGAGAAGCGGAAAAGAGCAGAACGCTCTGTCTAATTTATGAGTTTTATGGCATTGAGCTAATGAACTTTTTGATTGATATTCTCAGATCTGCTTACAATATGCAAGAACATTCAAATGTAATTGTGTTTCTTCTTTTATTTATTTAAATTTTCTATTCACATGACAGTAATTTTGCAAGTACCTCAGACGAGACCAAGAAAATTAGCAAAAACATCATGCCTTAAACGTTTTTGTATCCACTATTTCCAACAATTCATTTTTTTTTTTTTTATTCTTTATTTTGGTCACTCAGCATGTGAAAAAGCATCAATACAATATGTGGGCTATCGCCCTTAAAGTTCACATACAATAATAATAATAGTGTTGTTAATGGCTGGAACATGGTGCCACGCTGAGTGAGGTTTTTTTTTTGTGAGAAACATGGTAGTCAACGACATAACATTGCAAACATAGCAAAAGTACTGCCCCCTGTGTACAAGTATAAGATATATTCAGATGTTGGGCTGTCAAGTGTTAGCTTAAGTGCTCCAGGTAGTGGGGGTGGCCCCCTCCGGGGATTCACATTCGTAGGTAAACTGAAGGTGGAGGGCTTGCAAAGGCATCAGACAATACATCTGCAGCTTTTATAAACTGTTCTTATGTATACCACCAATTAAAAAATGCATAATTAAATGCATACATGTTTTCATTGGGGGTAGATCTACTAAATAATGATTTAAAAAAATATTCGTGTCCCTTTAATATTGTTTGTACATTCCCCCTATATTTAGGATATATGCATAAGATGGGTGTCTGCTAACGAAGGCTCCTTCCTATCTGCTGTGAAAAAAATAAAAAAAGGCTGGCTGATGGGGCGGCTCGATTCTATTATTGAACTCTACTACCTGTCATTTCAGCGGTGAGGGGAGGTGCTAACCTATTTCTTGATCAGAAAATAAAATCTTTATCCTGCAATTGGGCACCTCCAGTCAGTTGTTAAGAACATGAGGGTTATGTACATAAAAAGTATTGTATTGTGATAACTGGAGCTAATGTGTAAAAACAACTCTTGATTTAGCTCCTCCATTTTTTTTTCCATTTAAAGGCCATCTACTTTCCCAGCAAAAACATATTACCACTAGAGATGTCCCGAACGGTTCGCAGACGAATAGTTCCTGGCGAACATAGCTTGTTCGCGTTCGCCACGGACGGCGAACATATGCAATGTTCGGTCCGCCCCCTATTCATCATCATTGAGCAGACCCTCCCTCCCAGACCCTCCAACCTCCTGGACAGCATCCATTTTAGTTTCATTCGGAAGCTGCATTCTTTTTTTTTTTTTTTTTTTTTTTTTTCTTTAGACAGAAGTGTGTTATATTTGAGCATGCTAGGCTGAACGTGCGTATATCATGGCTAGTTGCACTGAGGGTATGAGTATATAGCAGTACATTGTTGTGAAAGATGGCTGTCATGTTTAGGGTGTAGCTTGCACGTTATCAACTGTGTATTTATATCAGCAGCTCCACCACTAGTTATAAATCAAGTCTGAGTCGCCCCATGAGATGAGACTAGTGAATAACATAATACATGATCGGTTAAGGTAAAGGCATGTAAGGAACTACGACAATAAACTCTTTAGGAGGTGAAATAATGACATGTTTAAACGCTTGCTACTTTACGATTAGTTAATGTGCAGAGAGCAGTTCATGTGATCAAAGGCATGGAGGATCGGCTATAGTGGGACATGCTTGGCAGGCTGCTGTTTACTGCTTGTGCTCATCCGATCCCTTCTGGGCGCCAGGTGCAGACCCTGGGAGTCCCTGATACCTGGAACAACAAAGGCAAGTCTCTGGCTGAGTGCGGGGTTCGCGGTTTCAGGTGGTGGAAGCTTATTTTGTCGGATGGTCGGATCTGTCCCGGTGGTGCTTCACGTCCGGTGCGGGATTGTGGTGGCTTAAGGTGGAGGCGAATGCTTGACGTGGGACAGGCTCTGCATTTCTGTTTGTGCCTCCGGCCCCGTCTTCGACGCCTTTTGCGTTGGTGGATTTTAATGGGGACTGCTTTGCTTAGCTGTGGTGGAGCTTGTTGGGGCTATGGTGGAGCTTGTTGGGGCTTCCTGCTTGTTATTTGCTTCCAAAATTGATTAAAGAGTCTGTCCAGCTTATACTCAATATCCTGCCATGCTTTGCTGGTACCAGGAGGACACGCGGCTGCCGCCATATTGGGAGAGACGCAGATGAGTATCTCAGCCTGGGCGGCTGTGCTCTGTGCGTCCATTAGCTCCAGACAGCCTCTCAGGGGTGGACCGGGATAACCCCCACCGGTCCGAGGGGGGGTAACGAAGCTCCTGCCGGGAAGTAGCTGCTCCTGGGCATCCCAGGATTGGGAGATCGGCCACCTCTCCCGCCTGGTGAGCACCAGGCCACACTTGCCACGCGGAGGTAAGTAAGACTCTGTCGAGTTGCTGACCGCTATTAAGCATGTCGGGTCGGTCAGTTAGGAGCAACATTGCTGGGTCATCCCCTTCTGGGGTGAAATTTGCTTGTTGATAGCTGCTTAAAGTGAGATATTGAGGGAGCTCACACGAAGTGCGTCTTTCCTCCATGACAGCTAGGCCCCGCCCCCCGGAAGCTGCATTCTTAGTGAGAGGAGGGACAGTGTAGCTGCTGCTGATTTAATAGGGAAATCGATAGCTAGGCTAGTGTATTCAGTGTCCACTACAGTCCTGAAGGACTCATCTGATCTCTAAGGACAGCACCCCAAAAAACCCTTTTTATCTCTAGAACATCAGTCTGCTTTTTTTTTTTCCTGTGTAATCTAATTGCAGTTGCCTGCCTGCCAGCGTGTGTGTCAGGCTCACAGCGTATACTGTGCCCACTTGCCCAGTGCCACCACTCATATCTGGTGTCACAATAGCTTGCATTTAAAAAAAAACAAAAACTTTTTTGACTGTAATATAATATAAGCAGTCAGTTTCCTTCACACGTGTGCGTTTCAGGGCCTGCCAGGGCACATTGTCACACCAGTGTAACTCATATCTGGTGTAACAGTAGTGTACATTTAAAAAAAAAAAATGTTTTTTGACTGTAATAGATTGAATAGCAGTTAGTTGTCTGCAAGTGTGTGTGTCAGGCCTACAGCGTCTACTCTGCCAACTTCTGCCAGTGCACAGTGCCACTCATATCTGTTGTCACAGTAGCTTGCACACATAGTACCACTAATCGGAAAAAAAATGACAGGCAGAGGCAGGCCACCCTGCAGGGGCCGTCGTGGTCGTGGTGCTGTGATTCCCTTTGGCCCTAGAATAATGCCCAGTGTTCAGAGGCCATGTACCTTGAACTCGAAAAGTTCTGAGGACATAGTTGACTGGCTAACACAGGACACCCAATCTTCTACAGCTTTCGCTCGGAACCTTGACGCACCATTCTCCTCCAGCTTAGCTTCGGGCCCCTTTCAAGTTACCACTCGCCCACCTGCCGCCACCACCAACACAAAGCACCACAGCCGCTTCACTTGATCTGTCAGAGGAGTTATTTACACATCAGTTGGAAGAAATGAGTGATGCACAACCATTATTGCCAGAGGATGTAGATAACAGGGATATATCTCAGTCAGGCAGCATTACACACATGGACGTACGGTGTGATGATGATGTTGTCATCAGTGAGGACAAGGAACGGGACATGGCTAGCTTGGTATCCAACCTTGTGCAAATGGGGAGTTTGCGGTTGTGCAAATGGACTGTTTGCGGTTGTTTGCGGTGCGTTAAACGGGGAGTTTGGTCTGTCACTGTGAAGCGGGCGTAACCCTTACACTACCTGATCGATACAACATCATACCTGATGTTTTAAAGCACGTTATTCCAAACAATTTAGAAATGTTAGGTGATTTATGCCCTTTATGGATTAAAACCAGACTCTGCATCAACTATGTTATTTTCCATGGGAGTTTTGCCATGGATCCCCCTCCGGCATGCCACAGTCCAGGTGTTAGTCCCCTTGAAACATCTTTTCCATCACTATTGTGGCCAGAAAGAGTCCCTGTGGGTTTTAAAATTCGCCTGCCTATTGAAGTCTATGGCGGTTCGCCTGGTTCGCCCGTTCGCGAACATTTGCGGAAGTTCGCGTTCGCCATTCGCGAACGGAAAATTTTATGTTCGCGACATCTCTAATTACCACCTAACTCTTGCCATCTGACTATACAGTAGCCAGGGATCGGTAACCTTTGGCACTCCATATGTTGTGGACTACATCGTCCATAATGCTCATAAAGCCATAAAGCTGGCAAAGCATCAAGGGAGATGTAGTTCACAACATCTGGAGTGCCGAAGGTTGCCTAACCCCTGAAATAAGCCTAGGTCAGCTAAACATAAAGAGGTTAAAACAAGTCTGTCAACATATCTTGGTTACAAACAATACGCAATACGGCTAAAAGTATGTGGACCTCCCTACTGATCAATGGGTTCAGATGTGTCAGACTAAACCCGTTACTAAGATGTGATATGGAGCAACTGACCTTTGGTAATATTCAATGACAACAGTACTTACCTTCTAACATAAAGAGGTATGCAAACTGGGACTAGGATTAAACAGGCCTAAAAGGGGGTCAGTGAGGCAATCGGTATCACTGGCAATGCTGCATGCGTTGGATGTGTCCAAAAAGGGGCATGCCAATTATGCTGGCAGGTTCCATTACTGGCTGAGTATGAGCAGAGCATTGTTGTAGTGCCCTCTGCATGGCTCTAGTGCCCTAGTGTCAGATCAGAGGCAGAGCCAGCACAAGCCAAACACAGCTCTGGCCAATCAGCATCTCCTCATAGAATTACATTGAATCAATGCATCTCAGTGTCTCCATACAGAAAGTGTTTTTTAAAAACATTAATGGTAAATTTTCAAGCTGGACAGAGGTGGCAAGTGGTGTCCCTCAGGGTTCTGTTCTGGGACCCCTTCTATTTAACATGTTTATAAATTATCTTGAAGACAGCATTGAAAGTCATGTTTCAGTGTTTGCAGATGACACAAAACCCTGTAAAGTAATACAATGTGAGCAGGATATTGCTTTACTGCAGAGGGATTTGGATAGATTGGGGGACTGGGCACTAAAATGGCAGATGAAATGTAATGTTAAAAAATGCAAAGTTATGCACTTCGGTGTAAAGAATACACAAGCAAAGTATACCCTTAATGGAAGCGAACTAGGGATAACAACACACAAAAAAAGACTATGCAACAATGTGTAATGTCATTCAGCAGTGGCTAAGGCCAGTAAGGTATTGTCATTCTTGGGACGAGAATATCATTTTGCCTCTTTATAAATCACTGCTAAGACCACATATTGAATATGCTGTGCAATTTTGGGCACCTGTTCTAAAGAAGGATATTATGGCACTAGAAAAAGTGCAGAGGCGGGCTACAAAATTAATAAAAGGAATGGAACATATCAGCTATGAAGAAAGGTTAACAAATTTAAACCTCTTTAGTTTAAAAAATGTCGCCTGAGAGGGGATATGATAACATTATACAAATATATTCGAGGGCCCATACAAACCATTGTGTGGAAATCTATTCACAAACCAGACTTTACATAGGACACGAGGTCATGCAATTAGACTGGAAGAAAAAAGATTTAATCTAAGGCAAATAAAAGCTTTTTTTACTGTAAGAAAAATAAGGATGTGGAATTCTCTGCCTGAAGAAGTGGTTCTATCAGAGTCCATACAGATGTTCAAACAGCTACTAGATGCATACTTGCAAAAACTGAATATTCGAGGATATAATCTTTCAATGTAGGATAATAACTGCTTGATCCAAGGATAAATCTGACTGCCATTCTGGGGTCAAAAAGGATTTTTTTCCTAGCTTGTTGCAAAATTGGAAGTGCTTCAAACTGGGTTTTTTTGCCTTCTTTTGGATCAACAGCAAAAACAAATGTGAGGAAGGTTGAACTTGATGGACACAAGTCTCTTTTCAGCTATGTAACTATGTAACTTTTGGGGTTAAAATCCAGTAGTTTTTCCCTTATGTAAACGCCTTAAACAATTCTTCCTAATCTCCTTAATCGGATCTAAATTCACCTGTTGGTAGGCATATTGATCATTTAAAAGTTTAAAAGACTCTTTATTACAGTATACGTTTAGATAGAAAAAGGACACCACCAATAATATTTTAAGAGAGTGGGAAAAAACTAAAAATGTCCTAGGTCTTTATAATAAGCTAATTCCCCTCCTTCCCTTAGGGAATATATCACACTATATGCTCAATTTCAATTTAAAAAGCCGGATTGAGAAGGGGATATATAAATTTCAAGATTTAATGGATAGTAATGGGTGGATGGACTTTCAAACAATTATATAAAATAGATAATAAGGAGATCTTTAGTTACCTTAGGTTAAAAGGTTTTTGTAATCAATATGTTATCACAGAAAATTCTGATCAATTGAAAGATTTAGGAAATATTCTTAATAGAGATTCTCCTAAAAAATGATTATCTATGGGATTAAGCCTAATGCAAAAAGATCTGGATAAACCTTTGGAAGTAGGGATCGACCGATTATCGGTTTTACCGATATTATCGGCCGATATTCGGTATTTTCGGCAATATCGGTATCGGCCAATATAGCTACCGATATTGCTGATAATACCTCCTAGGACCGCCAGGCTCATTACAAGCCTGGCGGTCCTGGGGGGGCCGGCAGCAAGCGCTGACTTACCTCCCAGCAGCTCCTGCAGCTCCATGTCTAAATCTCGCGAGACCCGCGGCGGCAGAGCGTTGCCACGGGTTTCCATGGCAACGCTCCGCGCGGCACTAAGGGCCGCAAGATTTACACTGGGGAGCTGGAGAAGCTGTTGGGAGGTAAGTCAGCGCTTGCTGCCGCCCCCCCCAGGACTTAACAAACCACCGGACCACTAGGGAATACTATAACCCCCTCCCTGGTAAGAAGCAGGGAGGGGGGACTAAAAGAAACAAAAAAAAACCAATTTAAATATAAAATAAAAAAATAATTAACATAAACACCCCCCCCCCCATTTTACACAAATTACATCACTACACAAACACACATTACATACATACACACTACACACACACACACTACACAAACACACACTACACACACTGAATTACATACATGCACACACACTATACAAACACACACTACACACACTGCATTACATACATACACACTACACAAACACACTACACACACTGCATTACATACATACACACTACACAAACACTACACACTGCATTACATACATACACAATACACAAACACTGCATTACATACACACTACACAAACACACACACACACACACACACACACACACACTGCATTACATACATACACACTACACAAACACTACACACTGCATTACATACATACACAATACACAAACACTGCATTACATACACACTACACAAACACACACACACACACACACTGCATTACATACATACACACTACACAAACACACTACACACACTGCATTACATACATACACACTACACAAACACACTACACACTGCATTACATACATACACAATACACAAACACTGCATTACATACACACTACACAAACACACACACACACTGCATTACATACATACACACTACACAAACACACACACACACACTGCATTACATACATACACACTACACAAACACACACACACAAACTGCATTACATACATACACACTAAACACTGCATTACATACATACACAATACACAAACACTGCATTACATACATACACACTACACAAACACACACACACACTGAATTACACACAAACACACACACACTGCATTACATACATACACACTACACAAAAACACACACAAACTGCATTACATACATACACACTACACAAACACACAAACTGAATTACATCCACACTACACAAACACACACACACTGCATTACATACATAAACACTACACAAACACACACACACACTGCATTACATACATACACACTACACAAACACACACACACTGCATTACATACACTACACAAACACACACTGCATTACATACACACACTACACAAACACACACACACTGCATTCACTTTACCCACACTACACACACACTGCATTCACTATACACACTACACAAACACACACTCTGCATTCACTATACACACTTCACAAACACACACTCTGCATTCACTATACACACTTCACAAACACACACTCTGCATTCACTATATATACACACTACACAAACACACACTGCATTCACTATACACACTACACAAATACACACTGCATCCACTACACACACAGCTCCCCTGTCTAAATACACTTCATCCACTACATGTGGCATGTATATTTTGTGCATTTACCGTTAGAAATAGTTTATTTTTTCAAAATGGTAAATGTACAGAATATCGGCAAGTTATCGGCTATCGGTGTGAAAGTTCACAGATTATCGGTATCGGCTCTAAAAAATCAATATCGGTCGATCCCTATTTGGAAGCTATAATAAATTCCTGGCAAAAAGATCTGGACATTCAGATTACTTGTAAACAATGGAGAGAAGCTTTAAACTTGGTCTATAAATATATTCATTGTCTTAATCTGGTAGAATGCCAATTTAAAATTGTAAACAGATGGTATATGGTACCTAGCAAAATTAAGAAGTTTAATACTTCAGGCGATTCCATCTGTTGGAGATGTAATTTGGTCTGTGGGAATTATTTACATATATGGTGGGATTGTGGTTATATACAGAAGTTTTGGAAAATGATCCTGGCTAAGATAAAACATATCACCACGATTGAATTATCCCCTGTACCACAATTGTGTCTTCTACAATTAGATATCCGCCAGGCTAGACACAATTCACTTCCGCTTATCCTACATATACTTCTAGCGGCCAAATTATCTATCGCAAGGTATTGGAAAATGGCGTTAGTGCCATCCTGGTCGATAGTTAAAGAACAAATTAAATATCAATTAAAAATGGAAGCTGGGTTAAATAGAAAATATCAAGAGCGCTATAACTCCTGGCTTGTGAGGCTAGATGCTTGTTGGTGATCTATAGATAATCTTCTGAAATACTTTGGGTCCATGTTGAGACTGATACTCCTATTAAGTGTGATCTTATATGACCAATTGGTGTTTTGTTTTTGTTTTGTTTTTCTGTGTGTTTTTGTCTGTGGGGTTGTCTACAGTGGGAATTAGAAAAAAAAAAAAAAAAGAAAAAGGACACCCCCTGCTGCTTATCTAAATCCCTTTCCAATTCTTGTATTGCCTGTTTTTCTAATTTACTTATGTTATGCTTTATTTCGTTCATCACTACTTTCTAGAAGGCAATCATTTCCTCCGATATCTGATCCTTTAGGAAGAAGTTTGATTTGTATTTTAGGGTTGTAGGGTGTATCTATCGGGAGTTTTCTCACCATGCTTTGGTTGTAGGGGTTTCTTAGAAAATATTTATGTGAGCACAATTTCTGTCTGAATCTATTCAGATCTACATAGGTTTCAAACTTGTTGAGTTTTGCTGTTGACTTGACATTTTGTAAGTGTTTTTCCACTTAAATGAAAAATCCCAGATGTGTCAATTGTGATCTTCTCCACTTTCCCCCTATCATCTCCCACATCTCTTTTTTGTCCTTCTCTGGGTGGTATCTTTTTTTGAAAAAAAAATATATTTTTCATCAACCAGTTCCCTTAGTCTTTCATATCTACTGGATAGTGTAGTATGATTGGCTAGAATCTCATTCGCTATCATTCTTCTATGTTCTTTATCAATTGCATATTCAGATTTTATCTTTTTCAGAATTTGGAGAGTATGTCCTCTCTAATCTTCCTCCCTCGTATTTTCTTTTATATTAATCTCTTGTTTCTATCCATTTGTTTTTTCTTTGTTTCTCTTCCTCTCTGAGTAGCGCATTACCGTTTTCCTTCTTCTTTCTCGTTGCATTTCCTTCAAATTTTCGCTCTCTTTCCCTAGAGCTACTGACAGTAATTCCATGTTGTTGACATCCTTCTCTCTTCCTTATATTTCTGCTTCGATTTTTGGGGGTTTTGAGGTTACTGCCATGAAAATTAAATGCTGCTAAGTATTTAATTGCAGACGGTTTGAAAATAATCACTGTATTTTGCACATATACCACACAGAACTGTGGTTTATTAAGCACTTTATGTAACACAAAATTAATTATTTGGGATGCACCAGAAAGCACACTGCGCATAATATTTGCTCAAATACTCTAATGCAAGCAAGTCAAACTCAAAAGCTAACAAACAAATCAAATAAACAAGGTTTAAGTTTCAAGTTAAGACCTGCTGGCTGCAAATAAATCTACAAAATCCTTGCACCCCCTCTACATAACCCCCTCTACAAATCCCCAGCCCCCACCTCTACAAAACTCTGCCCCCCCTCTACTAAACTCCAGCTCCTCCTCTAATAAACTCCAGCCCCCTCTATACAATCCACAAACATCTCCTGATTACAGCCCGGCAGCGCAGTCCGTCTCAGATAATGCAGTCCATCAAGTAATATCCCAGTGGGGTAATCTCCCAATGAGATTTTCAGATGCACAAACCCTCACAGTGCTGCCCTAGCATAGACGCTCCTCAAATGTTAGCTGCTGAGAAAAAGAGTTTCGAAAGACGCGAAACGCGTTGAGCTCGTCTGGCGTTTGGATTGTCTCCCTGCATTATACTCGGCTGACACTTTGTGTCTACTATGTATGTCCGGTTATTAAAATGTAATAAAGAGGAAACAAGACTTGCCTGCTGCCTCATCTGACAGTCCTGCTGATAGTTTAGGGCGACAGCCCACAACCCCTAAATGCCAGTAGCCCCGGGAGCATGCTACGACCCTCTGACCTCCTCACTAGCCCTCCCATGAGTCTCTAGTAGCCCACATTTATTAAAGTATTATTATTATTGCCATTTATATAGCGCCAACAGATTCCGTAGCGCTTTACAATATTATGAGAGGGGGGATGTAACTATAAATAGGACAATTACAAGAACTCTTACAGGAACGATAGGTTGAAGAGGACCCTGCTCTATCGAGGTGGGAGGTGGGGTATAAACACATTAGGACAGGAAATAGCAATCAAATAAGGTGGGAGTGATTTCAGCATGGCGCGACAGGACTGCCCTGACAGATCCGGGACAGTTGGGAGTAATGAGACCGCCTGACATTTCCAAATGTGAACTTATTTTGCTATGATTGACCACAGTGGCATACTAAGGCCACAGTGGCGTCCGCCCCGGGTGCCACTGGGTGGGGGAGCCATGACCCTGGTCTGGGTGCTGGAGGGGGCTGTGTGAGCTGTGGCTGCACAGTGCCCCATGGTAGTTAGGGTGCCGTGCGGCCAGAACAGCTCACACATGCTAAGAGCAGCTGAAC
Organism: Pelobates fuscus; assembly: GCF_036172605.1. Taxonomy (NCBI): domain Eukaryota; kingdom Metazoa; phylum Chordata; class Amphibia; order Anura; family Pelobatidae; genus Pelobates; species Pelobates fuscus. Next base: position 137,947,190 of record NC_086326.1, on the reverse strand, counting down.
TGGCCGCACGGAGGTGGGGATGGGGGTGGGGCTAAGCAGGCTTGGGGGCGGAGCCAAATCGGCAGCAGGGGTGGGGCTTAAAATGGCCCTTACCCGCTGCTGTTAGGAGGTGCAGCAAGATGGAATGTCTGCTTCTCCACAGGCTTCAGAGAAGGACTTCAGGGAATCCACTCCTCCTCCAGCCCACTGTCTGTAAGTAAGAGTGTGTGTCTGTGTGTGTGAGACTGTGTGTCTGTGTGACTGTGTGTGTGTAAGACTGTCTGCCTGTAACTGTGTGTGTGTGAGACTATCTGTGTGTAACTGTCTGCCTGTAACTGTGTGTGTATGTGTGTGTGTGTGTGAGACTGTCTGTGTGTAACTGTCTGCCTGTAACTTTGTGTGTGTGTGTGTGTGTGTGTATGTGTGTGTGTAACTGTCTGCCTGTAACTGTGTGTGTGAGACTGTCTGTGTGTAACAGTCTGCCTGTAACTTTGTGTGTGTATGTGTGTGTGTAGCTGTCTGCCTGTAACTTTGTGTGTGTGTGTGTGTGTGTAACTGTCTGCCTGTAACTGTGTGTGTGTGTGTGTGACTGTCTGTGTGTAACAGTCTGCCTGTAACTTTGTGTGTGTATGTGTGTGTGTGTAACTGTATGCCTGTAACTGTGTGTGTGTGTGTGTGTGTGTGTGTGAGACTGTCTGTGTGTAACTGTCTGCCTGTAACTTTCTGTGTGTGTATGTGTGTGTGTGTAACTGTCTGCCTGTAACTTTGTGTGTGTGTGTGTGTATGTATGTGTGTGTGTAACTGTCTGTCTGTAACTGTGTGTGTGAGACTGTCTGTGTGTAACAGTCTGCCTGTAACTTTGTGTGTGTGTATGTGTGTGTGTAACTGTCTGCCTGTAACTTTGTGTATGTGTGTGTGTAACTGTCTGCCTCTAACTGTGTGTGTGTGTGTGAGACTGTCTGTGTGTAACAGTCTGTCTGTAACTTTGTGTGTGTGTGTGTGTGTGTGTGTGTAACTGTATGCCTGTAACTGTGTGTGTGTGTGAGACTGTCTGTGTGTAACTGTCTGCCTGTAACTTTGTGTGTATGTGTGTGTGTAACTGTCTGCCTGTAACTTTGTGTTTGTGTGTGTGTAACTGTCTGCCTGTAACTGTGTGTGTGTGTGTGTGTGTGAGACTGTCTGTGTGTAACAGTCTGCCTGTAACTTTGTGTGTGTGTGCGTGTGTGTGTGTAACTGTATGCCTGTAACTGTGTGTATGTGTGTGAGACTGTCTGCCTGTAACTGTCTGGCTATGACTGTGTGTGACTACCTGTAACTGACTGTGTGTGTAACTATCTACCTGACTGTCTGCCTGTAACCGTGTGTGAATATCTGTCTGTGACTGTGTGCATGTAACTGTCTGCTGCTGTCGTGTGTGTGTGTGTCAATGTATATGTGACTGTCTGCCTGTAACTGTGTGCATGACTGTCTGTGACTGCATTTGTGACTGTGTGCGTGTGGCTGTCTGCCTGTAACTGAGTGTGTGACTGTCTGTCTGTAACTGAGTGTGTGACTGTCTGCCTGTAAATGTGTCTGTGGGGCTGCAGGGATTTTGTAGAAGGGGGCAGGGGTTTTGTATTGGGACAGGAGTCTTTATAAGGGGGGATAAGCAGGGGATTTGTGGAAGGGGTTGCAGGGGTTTTGTAGACGGGGGTAGTACAGGATTTGTAGAAGGGGGCAGGACAGGTTTTGTAAGAGGGGCAGACAGCGGTTATGCAAAGTTTACAAATTGTAAAAAAAAGAAAACATCTAACATTTTTTACAGGTTTTTTTATTTGGAGGGAGTGCCAAGCACAGGATCCGCCCGGGTGCCAAATGCTCTAGGTACGCCCCTGATTGGCCATAAACAGTCAAACCGGAAAGATTGTAAACTTTGGTTTATTTTTATTTTTTTTCTCCCCAATGTATTCATTTCATAATGTGTTTTATGTCATTCATTATGACTCATTCTCCATTGCCTGAGGAATAAATCTCTCAATTATCTATATTTCTACGTTTAAAAAAAAAACAAAACAATTTTTTTACTCCTGCTAACAGCCATTTATTTTCAAAACTACAACTCCCGGCATGTCCCGCGGCCCGCGTCACTAACCGTCTCGCCCTGACTATTTTTATTTATTTGTTGCCCCTCCCCTGTCCGCTCGCGTCACGAGCCGCTCCCCGCCCACCTGCGGCGCATGCGCACACCGCCTCCCCGCAGACCGGCTGAGTAAGGCGCGCTGTGATTGGTCGGCCGGGCGCTGTGTGAGCGTAGTGACGGAGAGGGGGCAAATGGCGGAGGGATGTTCCCGGGCCCTGTTTAAATCCTAACAGCCGAGGCCGGGGGGTTTGTTTCCGTTCGTTGCAGAGCTCGCGCGGTCCGAGTCCCAGCTGCTCCGGCCGGTGGTGGCGGGCAGGGAGAGGCCCCGCCGCTGTGGGGGGAGAAGCCGAGGGAGAGCGAGTTGGAGCCCGGGCCGAGCTGTGCGAGGAGGAGTCCGGCCGTCAGAGCCTGTGAGTGCGGGCTGGGCCTCCCCGGGATGGAGTTTGGGGGAAGTTTGTGTCAAGTGATCCGGGCCGGGGAGGGTGGGAACCAAACTACATCCCCCCCCCCCCGGGAAACACTTCATGGCCCCCGGGGGCCGGGTTGGTATAGGGTCCTGTCCCCGGGGGCCATCAAGTGTTTCCCAGAAAGGGATGAAGTTTGGGCTATATACTGTAACCCGGCCCCCGGGGACAGGACCCTATACTGTAACCCGGCCCCCGGGGACAGGACCCTATACTGTAACCCGGCCCCCGGGGACAGGACCCTATACTGTAACCCGGCCCCCGGGGACAGGACCCTATACTGTAACCCGGCCCCCGGGGACAGGACCCTATACTGTAACCCGGCCCCCGGGGACAGGACCCTATACTGTAACCCGGCCCCCGGGGACAGGACCCTATACTGTAACCCGGCCCCCGGGGACAGGACCCTATACTGTAACCCGGCCCCCGGGGACAGGACCCTATACTGTAACCCTGCCCCCGGGGGACAGGACCCTATACTGCAACCCTGCCCCCGGGGGACAGGACCCTATACTGCAACCCTGCCCCCGGGGACAGGACCCTATACTGTAACCCGGCCCCCGGGGACAGGACCCTATACTGTAACCCTGCCCCCGGGGGACAGGACCCTATACTGCAACCCTGCCCCCGGGGGACAGGACCCTATACTGCAACCCTGCCCCCGGGGACAGGACCCTATACTGTAACCCGGCCCCCGGGGACAGGACCCTATACTGTAACCCTGCCCCCGGGGGACAGGACCCTATACTGCAACCCTGCCCCCGGGGGACAGGACCCTATACTGCAACCCTGCCCCCGGGGGACAGGACCCTATACTGCAACCCTGCCCCCGGGGGACAGGACCCTATACTGCAACCCTGCCCCCGGGGGACAGGACCCTATACTGCAACCCTGCCCCCGGGGGACAGGACCCTATACTGCAACCCTGCCCCCGGGGGACAGGACCCTATACTGCAACCCTGCCCCCGGGGGACAGGACCCTATACTGCAACCCTGCCCCCGGGGGACAGGACCCTATACTGCAACCCTGCCCCCGGTGGACAGGACCCTATACTGCAACCCTGCCCCCGGGGGACAGGACCCTTTACTGCAACCCTGCCCCCGGGGGACAGGACCCTATACTGCAACCCGGCCCCCAGGGAGAGGACCCTATACTGCAACCCTGCCCCCGGGGGACAGGACCCTATACTGCAACCCTGCCCCCGGGGGACAGGACCCTATACTGCAACCCTGCCCCCGGGGGACAGGACCCTATACTGCAACCCTGCCCCCGGGGGACAGGACCCTATACTGCAACCCTGCCGCCGGGGGACAGGACCCTATACTGCAACCCTGCCCCCGGGGGAGAGGACCCTATACTGCAACCCTGCCCCCGGGGGAGAGGACCCTATACTGCAACGCGGCCCCCGGGGGACAGGACCCTATACTGTAACGCGGCCCCCGGGGGACAGGACCCTATACTGTAACGCGGCCCCCGGGGGACAGGACCCTATACTGCAACCCGGCCCCCTACTTTCTAGACAGCTCTCCAGGGCCCTCATCCATTTAACATGTCCATAGGCAGCCTAGGAGATATAATGCCCTATTACAGTAAATCATGTGCTGCTGGATCTAAAGAGCATCTTCTCCCAGAAACTGCCCTGTTTAGGTGATATCCCCCCAGAATCATTTTTCATGCATTGCCCGTCAGGTAGAAGAATTGATACGTGTTTAGGATAACAAGGGGCATCTGGCTGTCCTAATAGACAAAAATGAAGCATCATCCATAATGTCTTGTAAATGTTATGCTTTGTAAATGGCTGCCGTGGATAGACCTTTTTATAGGCCTTGGGTTTTGTTTTTGTTTGTTTTTTTTCTGTATTGAAAAATAAATTCAAAGTTGTTTTTGTAACCTTATGACTATATGCATTGTGTATGTGAATTATATGTACCTGTCTGCATTATATATAGCGTATTAATGACATTTTATCATACTTGGATGGTGTTAGGAGTGGCTTGTTCTAAGGAATTATTTGCTTGTTTCGCTACAGAAGGAATATTGAATGCTATAATGGACTTCCAGATTGAAGGCAAATTATGTGTTTACTTAAAATGGTCCTTTCAATTTACCCCTGTTTATTTTTCATAATACTTTTCAAGGCTACTTCTAATGTTTGCATTTTTAATTTGGTCACGCTTTCATATTTTAGTGCATTCTGGTGGGATTAGGTTATTTTTCTTTCTTGGTGTTAAACATAAACCTTTAAAAAAAATTCTATCTGTGGATTCAGATCAAAATAAATACGGTAGTTTTGACAACTAATATTGCTACATTTCCCCCTTTCAAAATACTGTAATCACTGTGGAATAAGGTGGGCTTATATAAATTATTACTAATAATGGTTTGGACTATTAGATTCATTGGTCCGTTGTACGCTGGTACCTGTACAGCCTATTGACACTTTTCATGTTGCTTCTCCTACCTTTTTGCATGGAACATGAGATACTGCAAAATAAATTATAATAATATAATAATAAACTACAAATTGAGTGTACATGAGGGTTTAATTTTGTACTTGGGGAAAGGAGGTTACATTTTGGGTTTTATCAATTCTTTAATGTTCCTGTTTAAGGCAGGGGTGTTAAAACTGTTTGCTATGGCGGGGAGGAGGATGCGCAGTGTGTGTGTATATATATCACAGAGCACTACAGCTGTAAAATACAAATGTTTGATACAATTATTTGTATTGTTGTTGAGCCTGAAGTGGCCTTCAGTCACGCCCCATATTAAAGAATTATTGCTGTGGAATCTTGTGATACCGTCAATTACACAACATAGTAATATTAGGTGTCAGTGAGTTCTGCCTGCCACCCTTTCCAATACAATTTCAATACATAGTGTCTGAGAGGATGTATTACTATGAACAATGTATTGTGGGAAAATGCCATTTAGTTCTAGAGACATCAAAAAAAGCTCAAACGTCAAGTGGTTAGTGAACATCTACAAAACCCTATGATTTCTTTATCTTCCATTAATGCACATAACAGTGTTATGGATCTTGTATAAATCATCAAATTATTTTGTTACATTTCATCTATGGTTCCTTTATTCATTAATGCTACCTGCAAACAATTCTCTCCTAATAATGATATTCTGGTAGAGTTGCAGGGGAGGCAAAGTTGCACTGTTGGTGTCTCCTTAGCTCCTCTCCCACAATATCATTATTGGGAGAGTTCAGAATGAAACCTGGGAGTGTAACTTCCACTACTCTCAGAATGGCCTGGAAATTAGGGTGACATGTACTACAGTTAGTCAGACTGTGCAGTATGGGAAATGAGAAGTAGAGATGTTACCCAGTGTGCAGTGCAGGACCTGAAAACATGATCTATTATTTTACTGGACAAATCATGTATCTGTAAGTATGTGTGTATATTTAAAGATCTAATTCCACTCTATAGACCTAATAAACTGTGAAACCAAAGCTGAGTTAGTCCTAGACAGTAGCTATTTAGCTGCCACCATTAAAAATGACATGCTGTTTGAGGGCGGAACTCCCACCCTTGTCAGGCAGCCTGGGACATGTGGTCTGTCAGACCGCATGTAGATGATCTATTTATTATAACCACCTGACCAATATGGGCTTCTAGACATGATCTGCCAGGTAAAATAAAGTGCTGATATCCCCTGTCTTCCAGGGCTAACATTTTCACTCATCACTATCCATTGGTAAATGAAAAAGGGATACTATAGTGCCAGTTTTATGAAGCTGTATTCCTGGCACTATAGCTCCCTTGCACCCCTTTCCCTCCATAGTGCTAAATAAAAGGTTAAAAAACCCTTATTTACTTAACTGATTCCAGAGCCGATATCCCTCGGCACTGGGTCACAATTCTGCCTCCTCCAGCGTTACTGGCGAGAGTGCGCTAATGCACATGCTTGACAAGTGCCGCATGTATTAGGCCCTTCCCTTCGGAAAGCAATGAATCAATGCTTTCCTATGGGGAAATAGCTGACACTTGATGTCCTCATGCAGAGCGCTAGGACGTGCAGCAACCATTACCGGACCAAAAGCCCGTTAACAGCCAGGAAGTGTAGACAGCCACTGGAGCAGGCACACTGTAGTCACCAGGGCCACTACAGATTAATGTGTAGTGGTTCTGGTATGGATAACACTGCAGGCTTTTCAATGTAAACACTGCATTTTCAGAGAAAAAGCAGTGTTTACATTGATGTCTAGTGACACCTTTAGTTATAGTCACTCAGGTGGGACACCTATATTCAGTGTTTTCCCGCTCTGCCTGGAGGTGCTGAACGTTCACCATTGAGATACATTTTTTTTTTTCAGTGCATCTCTATAAGGAGGTGCTGATTGGCACTGTGTTTTGCAACACATGCACAATAGCTTCCAAATACTTTCCTACTGGAAAGCATTGGATTTGATTTAGATAATCATGCTTGATGATCCCAGCCATAGAGGCAAGGCAAACAGCAGGGAGACCGGCATGGCGTGGGAAAAAAGGTGAGCATAAACTCCATTCCCATGCGATCAGAGGGGGATGGTCACCTAGACATGCACACTCACAATTATTTTTATATGTTTTAATGCAATTTAAGTCCACCCAGCCTTCCTACCTTTGGCAGAGTGGTCCAATGGGTGACTGGCGGTGAGTGGAGCCAGCCACATACTATAGGCGATAGAACTGTGATCTTCCTGCTCTTCTCCCTCATGCAAACCTTAGTGATGCTGGGGCTGGAGTGACTTCATATACTGGTATCACCAAGCAGCGTGCCAGGGAGCAGAGCAGGAAGATCACAGCTCTTTGCCGTTCACCTACAGTACATGCAGCCAGCCGCCCTACCAGCTGTGAGGGAACAATCTCACAAATCCCAGACATAGGAAAAAAACGTATGTTCTCAGCCAATAAAATGTCTTGGCTCAAGAAATACTGGTTCTCTAGCTGATGTTGTGGTTATAGTGAGAGTGGTTTGAATACTTACAATTATGAGGTGCCAGCCTTCTACTACCATAATCACTACATCGCACTGTTTTCTTTTAATGTGACTGAGAAGGGGCCAGTAGCTAGGAAGAGCAACGATTTATGTCAAACTTTGTAGGAATTCTTAACTTGCGGACAGTGTCAGATCAGGCTAGGCAACAGGACCATTACAGCAATCTATAGTGGGGCTTAGCGTGCCCTTATAAAACTTTTTAAATATCTTAGAAATTTGTAGGGTTATTCCTTTATCTGTAAGTTGTAGAACATTAAGACAAGGAATTAAACCTAAAGTCGATGACAGCCAGGAGGGCTTCCTGACTCACTGATTGTTCAAGCGGCAGTAAGAAGTTCCATAGGGATGCATTAGTCTAATACTTCCCCAAGAGAAGCCTTCTATTGGGTGATCTTGTAATTGGTTCATTTATGGCAATTGCTGCTCATGCGCCAAATCCATTTGGACAGGAAGGGAGACTGTCTTCACTGACAGTCTCCCAGGGACAGAGCAGAGCATCTGTGAGAGCGAACTTGTACTTTACACTTTTTTAAAGTAAATTTTATTTTTTAGGTTTTTGGGGAAGCCAGGTATTCAGAAAGTTTTATAAGATACACTCAAAATGTTAAAACTGAACATCAGATTTTAACTTTCGCGTGTTCCTTTAATTTCTGTCTGGTAAATAGGTCACCATCAGATTCAAAGTTCCTCAAAGGGGGAGGGATGTCCACAATTTCCATTACAGGTCAGCATATAGATTACCTATGTGAATACATATGCCTTCAGTGTAACAGAAAATAGTAAATTATTATGTTATTTGAATGCCAAAATTTATATTTTAAATATTTTTGCTTTCTTGCAGAGAATATGAAACTGTTTTCAAAATGACATCAAGATTTGGGAAAACCTATAGCCGTAAAGGAGGGAATGGTACCTCCAAGTTTGATGAAGTCTTTTCCAATAAAAGAACCACGCTTAGCACAAAATGGGGGGAGACCACGTTCATGGCTAAGCTGGGACAGAAGAGACCTAACCACAAACCAGATGTTGCTGAAATACCCAAGAAACCCAAAGTGGAAGATGATCTCAATGAGGATCCATTTGGATTTGATAGTGATGAGGATTCCTTGCCAATTTCATCAAAAAATGTTCCACAGCCCAAGCCACCCTCTGAGCATTTGGGATCATCTGTACCTGATCGCATCACTTCAACACATGAAACTAAAATTAAAAGTGACCAGCGCAGTGCCACGGAAACAGTGTCATCCAAATTCACATCTTTTGACAGCGCACTGCATGGATTGAAAGAAAAAAACACAAATAAAATTGTTGAAGATGGAAAAAGTCTGCACAGTTCACCTATGAAAATAATGACAGGTAATTCTGATTTGACATACTTCTCATGTTGAAGGGACTATCATGACAGATTCCCATTTTGCTACTATATTTATGCAACTTAATTATGCATATGTGTACCTAGTTCTTCCTCTACCAATTGCTTTAGAAATGAAAACCTGCAAAGAAGACTGCTGGTAATGGATGCATATGTTTAGGACTTGACGAATTTGTTTGGAATCTAGGAGCCACCTACAAAAGTTAGGTGCCATTTTTTTGCTTGTTTTTTTAAACGAGCAAAGTTTAATTTTCATCGAGAAAAATGCAATTCTTAAAGGGACACTAAAGGCACGAAAACCACTACATATTAATTTGCCTATGTCCCTGTAGCCTTTTCAATGTAAACACAATGTAATGAGGAAGTCAGGCGGATGTGTGTGTGTGTCAAAACAGTGAGAGTATGTGTGTGTGCCAGTCAGTATGTATGTTTAGGAAACCTGCCCTCCTGCAATCACATGGGAAAGGTTTTTTTTTTTTTTTGCTTGCTGGTTAACACCGTGGCTGGCCCAATCCCCATGGCTGAAATCATCGATTTTGACTATCTCAGCCAGTCTAATGCTTTCCCATAGAAAAACATTGGGAGACTATTGCGCATGTGCAGCAAATCGTCATGCTGCACAATCTGCTTCTCCTCATAGAGATACATTGAATCAATGCATCCCTATGGGGAGCTTTAATATCGGAAGCACTTCTAGAGGACGTCTGAGTGACTATTACTAGAGGTGTGACCAGACAGTAATGTAAACATGGAGTTTAGTCTGAAAAAAACAGTGTTAACATTGAAAAGTGTGCAGGGACAGTATATAGACTTCAGGACAACTACATTAATTAAGCTGTAGTGGTTCTGGTGACTACAGTGTCCCTTTAAGGATTGCATTTTTGATGTTGAAAAATCTGTCTCTTAACTTTTTTTTTTTTTTAACAGGCTAATAGATTTCAAGCAATAGGTTATCAAGTATTTAATTTGGTGACATAAACAAGCTACTTTCAGGCACTGCCAACTCAAATGAATAGAAGTTTTCTGATCTTTAGCTAGAAGTCCTACACAAATGGGCACCACCATATTCTTTAATTTAGTACGGTCTATCATGTTTATTTACAGTAAAATTTGGTGAATTGAAAAAAATATCACTACCTCCACTGAATTCCCAAGTTAGTGATTATTGCTTATGTTTAGAAAGGTGTGTAGTGTTTTTTTTTTTTTTGTTTTTTTTTCTTTCTTTCTATTTATAATTTTATCCCACTGTGTTCTGTATTTTGCTCTTTGGAATTTAAAGGTCTACTCAGAAAACATTAGCTTTTTGCTTTGCTTGCTGTGCTTGTCGAAGCCATAATCTTACCGTGTAAATGTACAAAAATAGATTAGATTGGTTGGTGTTATGATTGAACAGCAGTTAAATACATCGGTGTAAATGTACATCACCTGGCTAATGGTGGCTTTAAAACCGAGGGCTGTTATGCAGGGATGTATACTCTCTTTGATAGATTTAAAGATGCGTGTGGGGTGAGGGGTATTTAGGTTATGTAGGTGTTTTAGGCTTTTCTTTAGAACTTTATAAATGCACCACTTCCCTGTGTAGATAGATCATATTGGTCCTTAAATTGCACCTGTCAGGGCAAATGTAACTTAATTTCATTTTGTAGGGAATCCAATTTCATCTATACATGGCCCTAACAGAGAAGTTCTTTCTGTGTTTTCTGACATGCTTAAGATTTACATCAACGTAGCTCTCATCACCTTTTATAAAATCTTAAACATAGGACACCTTTAAAATGGCAATGTTTAGACATAGAGGACACTCTCCGGGCACCAACACAACTTAAGTGTATTTGCCAGATTTTGGCCTCATATTTATGCTGCGTTTGTTCTCCATTAAAGTCACTCATTTTGTTTAACATATTCCCAAAGTGCACAGTGAATATATGCAGCTCAGCCAATGAGAGATCACTGTGATCAGAACTGCTGATGTGTCTCTGCTTCACTGCCAATCGCGGTCTCCATTTTTTCCGCCCCCTTTATCACTTTGATATTATACTGTTAATAAAAGGACATTGATTGGATAGGGGGTGGAATCATATCAATTAACTGATCTCTTGAAGGCTGAGCTGTGCACATACACTGCAATTGAGGCCTTTTTTGTCGTGGCTAAGAAGTTTTAATTATGCTGCAGAATTTTGTTTAATTTTTTTTATATATATCTTTTTAATAAATGACCATCTGCAAACTTACTGACCTCTTGGATCATGGTTTATCATGCACAAACACACGGTAGAAACCACCCCAAACTTAAACACGCTCTGCATGCCATCTTAAACATATCACCTCATGGTTTTAAAGAATTAGAGACTGGCTAGCTGTAGTTTCTATGTGACAAATGTGATATTGCCATGGTTTAAATAGCACTCCAAGCACCATAACCATTACAGAACACCATAGTGATATTGTGCCTTGGTGCCGCTCAATGTAAGTTTGACAACTTACCTGGATCTGCAGGGTGCTGCTCCCTGCCCTGGCTCCTTTCAGATGCTCTTTTGGCAGTGCAGGGTTTAGCTCGAGAGAGCTATTGGAAGCTCCTCGCAGGGCTCCTGGCTATAAAGTCAAGCTGCAGAGGCAGGGTAAAATGCAGACTGCAGGTAAGAAATTAGACTTTTGGCCAGTGGTTTGCATACTTCATTAAGGAGGGTGCCATTGCACTCCTAGCACCATAACTACTAGAACGCTCTGCAGTGCCTATGATCCTAATACAGGTTTCCACTTCTATTCTTAGTTTACCTATTTTTTTTTTTTTTCTTCTAAACTTGGTGTGTAATTTCATCATATTTGAATGCCTGATGTTTAGTGATATTGGTATGCTTTAGGGCACTGGTGAGAGTCTGAGTACCACTGGGAGATGTTAAGAGCTTGGACTGCTAGACATTATACATTCTAAGCCTTTGAATTCTCCAATGTATGATATCAGAGATTTCAGTACATAATAAACATCCTTCTGGTTAATTACCACAGACTGGAAATAAAATTGCGTTTATGTATCAGACGTAATTATCTGTTCTAAACAAATCCAGATGCTGTGATGTGCTGTTTTAGATTTAAGGTAAGGTTGTAATTTGTTTTGTAGAAACATGCTCTGTGCTTCGCTCAAATCCCATCGAGTACCACTTTGCTCTTGTAATTTGTGGTTTTGCAGTACTTATCTTCTGGGAGTACATATTTTCCATTTCGCTATATTTGCCTTGTAATGATTTCTTGAAATGGTCCGATCGACATTGCATAGTGTATTTCATTTTAAGTAAGGTGTTTTTTTTGGAAATTGCCCTAGCTTTGCAACCCTAAATAAACAAACAATTTTTAGCTAGCCTTCACTTCCTTAGGGGACACAGGATTATTCACAGGGTTTGAATTGTAGCAAATGCAAAAATTTAAGCTGAAATATCCAAACTCTAACCATGGCTTGGCTGGAGAATTTTTCAAAATCTGCTGTTTGTGCCTCACTTTTGCATCCCTGGTTTCATTTCACTATTGTTTTGACTTTTGTAAATATACCTTACAGATTCCATTTGCATCATTACGTAGGTCAGTGGAAAATGCCATTAAATTGGCCGTTGCATTTGAGGAAAAACTATCACTGACTATCTTTTTTTTGATAAGTAGACACTTCAGATTAGCATTTCCTATGCCATTATAGGACTTTGGGATTTATGTCTCATTTGACAAACATCTACACAACCTCAAATTAACCACAGCCTCCAACAAAGACTTGAAACCATGCTACGTGCTTCTGCACCAAATGTAAACCGGCAAACTTTTTGGTAACAATGATTGAGCAAATCTTAGCTCAGGCAGTGAGGCAAGAACTGATATACCTGGTGGACACCAAGAAAGAAGTCAATTGACAAATTGCTTGACAAGTTAAATTGCGGGGGTGACTGAGTACTCCTAGCTCCATAACCACTGAATTCATTGTAGTGCTTATGGTGTTGAACTGTTCCTTAAAAAAAAAAAAAAAAAAAAACCCAGTGTAGAGAAGCGAATAAGATTATTCAGTCACTTGGCAACATTATCACAATACTATTTTCAGGAATCTGAATTTGAACAAAAGAGCATGAAGACAGATCTGATTTAGTTATTTTTAGTCTTGGTTTTCAATTTAAATTTGGTTTATGAAGTGAACCATTGTCTTGACGTTCATTTTAGTTTTGAAGTTTCAGAAACTGTCTTCATTTCCAGATTGTTTCAAAAACTCCAAAACAATCTCTTTATTTGCATTAGAAAGTAAATACAAAATTAGCACAATGGAGTTTAAAATATATGTAGTCTCCAGTAGTACACAAGTGGTGAGAGGATAGAGGGGGAATGGACTTGCGCGCGCACATGTGATACCATATAAATTAGGGAATGATCAATAAAAAAGTCGATACAGATTATCAGTGGCCTTTTGGGACGGTTGCCTGTATTCTGTATGTTCAGAGTTTTGAAAGGGCAACACAATTTCGACATAAATCTGACATTAACTTAACATGCTGACAGTATTCCTACTCTTATCACTCTTAGGCAGCTTACACAGTACATTACAGTAGATTTTTCAGTATCCCTTCTCTGCCTTCAGCTGAGCTCTGCATGCAGGGACTCACAGCCTCGTTGGCTGACAGCGGGGGTGTCTGGATGCAGACAATGGCGTGTGGTTACTGGGAAAGGTGAGTATGTTATAGGTAATTCACAAAAAAACAAATGGTATAGTCCGCACTCAGTAATAAATCTTAGAGATCCACATGAAAAAATAAGATGAACAAATAAGTGTGGACTATACTATTTTTTTTTTTTTTTTGTGTGAATTGCTCTACATGTCAAATATAGCACATTCCATTTTTCGGTTTATACACATTGAAATTTTCCCCACTGGTCATATTGCTTTGAGACCAAATGGTAGCCTAGGAATGAAAATTAATCTCATGATGGCATACCATTTGCAAAAGTAGACAACCCAAGGTATTAAAAATTGGAAATGTCCAGCCTTATTTAGTGTCCACTTAGTCACAAACACTGGCCAAAGTTGGCGTTCATATTTGTTTGTGTGTAAAAAAGGCAAAACAAATTTGAGCGCTAATTTTGGCCAGTGTTTGTGACTAAGTGGCTACTAAAAAAGACTGCACATATACCCCATTTGCAATACCCTGGGTTGTCTACTATTGCAAATGGTATGCCATCATGGGGATAATTCTCATTCCTGGGCTACCATACGGTCTGAGGCAATATTCCCAATCTGGCACTGTTGTACTTGAGACTTCGCTGAACACAAATATTAGTGTTTCAAAACAGTAAAACGCATCACAACAATTATATAGTCCGTGAAAAATTTAAAAGAAAAACGTCCCTGTCTGTGACCATATCATGTTTTACTGTTTTGAAACACTAATATTTTGTGTTCAGTGAAGTCTTAAATATAGGGCTTGCAAACCAAATTCTCTGGACTTTCTGGCTGGGTTGTCAGGCAGGTCCCTCTTACTAAAGATGAAAAATTGGGAGAAGCGTCTTTGAGGGGTCCTCAAATTCCAAGTGACATGTAGTGGGGGAAAAAAGGAGAAATATATGGTGGTTTCCAAATGAAAAACAGAAGGAAAATACACTTACAGTGTAGGGAGCTATCTCTTAGCTCTAGATGTAGCAATGATGAAATAATTGTTAGAGCCCTCTATTGGCTCCTTGCATATGGCCTGTAGTGGAATAATCCCCACTATTAGTATATAGGTGCAGACTTGTTTCTTTCTATTGGTAGGTCAAATCTATCATTGCTGTAGCTATATATATATAAAAAAAAACATAGGGCACACCATGTGGCTATAAGCACATATAAAAATAGGAGATGTAGTCACTATTTTGAGATCAAAAAGGTTTAGCTCAATCCAAAACGCTTGGGTGGTATATTCCTCACCAAGGAAAATGATGTATTATCGTCAGGAAAATCCAGAAGGTCCTGGAGTATAATATAGATTAAGCTTTATTATTACTTACATAAATTAAAGCAAAAATAGGAACAAGTATGCAAAGCATAACACTTTTCACCTAATGGGTACCGTATATACTCGAGTATAAGTAGAGTTTTTCAGCACATTTTTTGTGCTGAAAAAGCCCCACTCGACTTCTACTCGACTTCTACTCGAGTCAAGGTCTGTATTATGGCAACTTTGCCATAATATAGACCAGGACCGCCGGGCTCATTACAAGCACGGCTGTCCTGTTGGGGGCTGGCAGCGAGCTGTTACTTACCTTTGTAGCAGCTCCTGTCAGCTCCCTTCACCTCTGTGCAGCTCCCCTGTCAGCTCCAAGTGTAAGTTTTGTGAGACCAGCGGCCGTCAGCGTTGCCACGCGCGGCACACAGACCGCGAGATTTACTCTGGGAGCTGACCGGAGCTGCTACAAAGGTAAGTAACAGCTCGCTGCCAGCTCCCCCCTGCACAGCCCATTCACTAGACCACCAGGGATTAAGATAGCCCCCCTCCCTGGCCAGGCAACAATCAGGGAGGGTGGACAAAAAAAATATTAAATTAATAAATTAAATGCCCCCCACCCAGTTCTCACACACACTACACAAACACACACTGCATTATTTACACAGTGTGATCAAATTTGCCCACAGTAACACAATACCACAAAAGGACAACCCGCATACATCATGGACAAAGGAAAACAAAAATGACTGTGCCCAGATATTGAGATCTGAAGCAACGTAGATAAATATAAATAAAAACACGTCAGATATGTAAGCAAAGACCTTGTTGTGCAAACCCACCCTAGCAGGGGGACAAGATTGAATGCCATTAGATTACACAATTGAGAAATAATATTAAAATGAACAGTCCCAAAGCCTTAATGTTCTTTCTTACTAGCCCAGTTGAAACAGGACATGACGTTGTAGAGGACAGAATAAGCCCAATGTTTTCATTGGGCAAATTGTAAAACAATGAGAAGACCTATGTAAAAAAATAACCAGTAACTCCACCTCCAGCAGTGTCGTAAGGGTGTCATTAGTCAGCCTAGAACACTTAAGGTCTGGCTAATATTAATTATGTGTAAATTTGTTGTCTGATGCTAGCACACTCAGCATGTTGGCACCAATCATCCAATGGCTACACACTATTCCCTTTCTCTGTGCCGCCCATTTACTCCATGACATCCGTCTCCCTTTGGTGAAGGGAGAGTGACGTCTGACAAGCTTTCAGCTGTAGTACTATCCACAACGTCGGGAGGTCAGTTGGAGATTGTAGGTTAAAGATCCTCTCTAGCAATCCTTCCTCAGACATAGAGTACTAAGAAATTATGTAGAGATCTGGGTCTGCTTTTAACCACACCCCTCTGTATTGAGATTTATTCGCTCATTAATAAATTGTTGTGAATTGAAAATGCCAAAATGTAAACAAAAAAATGGCCAAGCTATATTTAACGCAAAGTTGGAGAATCTTTCCAAATTGTCTATTTTAGCTTACGTTTTGCAGTTCCGTTTTCACTACTCTATAGTTCAATGTTTAGTGAATACACTCCATTGTCTTTCCTCCATCCACTTTCCAATTGTGGCCTTTATAAAAATTGCTTGGCCTGCTTTATTTTCCTCAGGGACAGACAAAACAATGAAGGGAAAGACAAAATATGGAGATTACATCAAATAACTTAAATGCAGGAAACACTTTGGGGGGAGGGAGCAGCATATAGACTTGTTTTTATTTTAGGCAGAAAATATGGCTGTCTCTTAAATCTTCTAAGGTTGTCTTTTTGTTTTTATTTATATACACATTTGTAATTTACCTGTACTGTCTTTTTGCATTAGGTAATCTGAAGAGTTCTACTGATGAGAAAAATAGCTGGACTGTCCCAAAGAATGCAGACAATGATTTCAAGAGGTCTGCAGAAACACTATTCACTAGTTTTTCAGCAAAGCATGAGGACAGCAACAAGAAACCAATGGAGACATTAATTTCTAGTTTTGACGTTGATGCGGAGTGGGACTTGTTAGTTGGAAAGGAATCAGACTCTCCATCACAGAGGGAGCACACAAAAGAGAGATTAAAATCAACACTCTATGAATGGGTTGATTTTGATACTGAAAATCCAGAAGAGATGGAGTTTAATGCTGATGAAAATAGTCATTCAGAATCCAAGAATGAACATGATGGTGGCACCAACAATGATCAAAGTGAAACCGGGGAGGAACAGCTTAGTGAAGAGGCTGTCCAGGGTAGTATTAAGCTTGGCAATTGTAGGACATATTGTAGGTCTAACAAAGCCAAACATTCACAGGGATCATCAAACTTTGACAAACTTTTGGATGACTCAAGTCACTTATCTTACAAATCTAATAATACATCAGAGACAGAAAAGTCAAGTCACGTGAGCAGAGGATTTAGTAGTGGGACCACCAGAGCCCCAGGAAGGACTAGAGATTACACAGTTCTTCATCCTTCGTGTTTATCAGTCTGTAACGTCACTATACAGGATAGCATGGACCGCAGTATTGATGAGTTTGCCACAACACCAACTACAGACATCGGAGAAGCAGGGCGACTTCGAAAGAAAGCTGATATGGCAACTGCTAAGACAGCTACAAGATTTCGACCGGGGAATACCAAATCCAAAAAAGATGCCAAGTTGGAGTTTTTTGGTTTTGATGATCAAGATGATGGAGGTGGCGAGGAAGGAGGCTCCCAATCATGTGGCCAGTCCAATTATAGAATTAAATACTTTGGGTTTGATGACCTTAGTGAAAGTGATGATGAAGATGAGGACGATTGGCATTTGAAAGAGAGGAAAGCTAAAAAGAAAGCTAAGATGGCCGTGGCTCCCACTTCACCTATCCAACAAAGCTCAGGTGTCACAGAAAACTTGCAGGACAACCAATCCATTATTCATTTAGGTAGGTGAACATTTATTGATTTGGTTTTATGTCTGCTCAGAAGTGCTTTGATAAAACCTGGAGATCTCTATGGTTCCCAGAAACTGCCCCCCCCACCCTTGCTGTTATGTGGATAATTGGGAATTAACACTTCCACGTTATCGCCATTGTCTGTCATGTGCCACCAGTACACGTGTTGATAGGCTGAAACCTAGGGTAACCCCACTTTCTGCTCTGTTAATACCACCTCCCAGGTAGTATGCGATTAATACTAAAAAATGCATCTATTGTATGAGCATTTATATTACTGAAGTGTCTCTGGGTTCTATTGAGAAAACTTGTAATTTGTTTTTATTTTTTCTCAAACCGCTTGATACGTAATGTGATTGGCGTTACCAGATGTGATTTCTGGCTTGTAAATGGTTTACTTGTATATGTGTGTTTTTGGTATAGCTTTCACATTTGGAATAGTGATTTAAGAAAAATAGAACATTGCTAACAAAAGGCATTTCTGCGTAAAAGCTGTAATGGCAGTGAATTGTAACTGGTTTTCTATCCTGCCAAGCAAGGTGAATCGCGTCTGGAGCTATTTTTCTGGGCCTCTACCTACAGGAGTTTAGAAGGTAGTCCAAACATTAATCCTGTAATAGAAATAATTGTATTACATACATAAATGATTAAAATGGCAATACATCGCCACCCCTTCAGATCTTAATGTCACCAATAAGTCTAGGATTGTGATATATTCAAGGTAGATCAGATTTATTTTATAAGATATACTTGGGCATTACTCATACCCTGGCAAATATTCAGCTTCGTTTGCCCAAGTTTAAACTTTGGGGAAATAAACAAAACAGACCCTGTCTATTCTGACATTTCTCCATGGCAAGGTACATCATGTGCTTTGTGATAAATATGGAACCTTCATTGAACTGCTGTACAAATTGCATAAATTAAACATAGGAACAGCAGGAGAGTGCTGGTGAGTGCCTGCAATGGCTATTGGTCTTCGGCTTACGTGGTCGATACTTGAGAACATTGTCTTGGGTGGCTCTTGGCAGAGGAGGACGAATTGCATTAGGGAGAGTGAGCACAGTAGATTCCCCCCGAGAGGGTCCACTCCTCTTCGGCTCAGTTTTTTCAGAATACCGATGGAAACTGGCAGTGATGCTAGTCTGCGGTCTTTAAGTTTGAGCCAGAGATTGTTAGATTTCTTCCAGGCATAGCCTGATATGCTCAGTAAAGTAGCTGTAAGAGAGCGGAGAGTGGTCAGAGAGAAGGGCAGACTCCTCTTGAACAGTGAGTGTAGCTGGTAATGCGGCTTGTGGGCAGCATAATGCGCAAGAGTGCTGCGGCAGGGATCGCCCAAGATAGCCCAACCATCATGCAAGTCATTTTACTATAGTGCTATTTCAGAAATTGTTAGTAAAGCGAACACTATTAGGTCGTACATTACAAAAGCACGTAACATGTGATGTTGCCCAGATTTACTCTGATAATGTAGACAT
This sequence comes from Pelobates fuscus, assembly GCF_036172605.1. NCBI lineage: Eukaryota > Metazoa > Chordata > Amphibia > Anura > Pelobatidae > Pelobates > Pelobates fuscus. The sequence continues at coordinate 137,927,877 of NC_086326.1, read as the reverse complement.
GTTAATTACACAATATCCAGTATGACTGCGACTCTTAAAGGGACTCTATTGGAACTATAACAATTTAATCTTATTGAACCAGTTATAATGCCAATTAGTGTCCAAATTACAGGCAAACAAAACTGTTATTTACTAAAATGACAATTTCCAAGTCCACTTTGCTTACAGTTTGGCTACTCTACTCTTAAATTTTAGATTCACTGTGAATTCTCAGTTAGTAAATAACCTTATTTGCTGTGATGGGGGAGAGGCTGCATTAAAGGACCACTATAGTGCCAGGAAAACATACTCGTTTTCCTGGCACTATAGTGCCCAGAGGGTGCCCCCACCCTCAGGGACACCTCCCGCCGGGCTCTGCAGAGAGGAAGGGGTTAAACACTTACCTTTCTCCAGCGCTGGGCGGGGAGCTTTCCTCCTCCTTCCTCGCGACGTCATCGGCTGAATGCGCATGCGCGGCAGGAGCCGCGCGCGCATTCAGCCGGTCGCATAGGAAAGCATTTACAATGCTTTCCTATGGACGCTGGCATCTTCTCACTGTGATTTTCACAGTGAGAATCACGCAAGCGCCTCTAGCAGCTGTCAATGAGACGGCCACTAGAGGCTCTGGAGGCTGGATTAACCCTCAGTATAAACATAGCATTTTCTGTGAAACTGCTATGTTTATTAAAAAAAAGGGTTAAACCTAGAAGGACCAGGCACCCAGACCACTTCATTAAGCTGAAGTGGTCTGGGTGCCTAGAGTGGTCCTTTAAAACAAACAAGTCATAATTTAGATAATCTAATAGTTAAAATATGGCTTCATTTTCAGAATTCAGAGGAATTTTACCTTTTAATTAAGGCCTAACCGACTGGACTGAAACAAGTCAAGAAACTATACCAACAAGATGGTGCCCACAAGCAAATGAAACTAAAAGTATTTTTCTTGCAGCATATTTCTTTTATTTGAGAATTGCATCCCCAGTAATTTCTTGAATTGTATTCCAGAACTTGACTTTCTTGGGAAGGGATACTATACTCACCAGAACAACTACAGCTTATTGAATTTGTTCTGGTGAGTAGAATCATTACCTTCAGGCTTTTTGCTGTAAACACTGTCTTTTCAGATAAAATGCAGTGTTAACATTACAGCCTAGTGATAACTGCACTGGCCACTCCTCAGATGGCTGCTAGAGATCCTTCCTGGGTGATGGCTTCCTAAAATGCATCCAAACATTCAGTATCTCCTCACTCTGCATGCAGACACTGAACTTTCCTCATAGATTCATTGATTCAATTCAGCTCTATGAGGAGATGCTGATTGGCCAGGGCTGCGTTTGAATTGTGCTGGATAGGCCCCTGATCTGCCTCCTTGTCAGTCTCAGCCAATTATATGGGTAAGCACTGTGATTGGATCATGCTACCACTTCTGATGATGTCAGCAGACTGCTTGTTTTTCTGAGGCAAACAGCATGCAGAGTTACAGCTTCAGGCTTGAATACAGTAAGGATTTGCTATATTTATGGAGGCATGAGGGGCCAAGGGGGTTAGATGGTGGTTTTAACACTTTAGGGTCAGGAATACATGTTTGTGTTCCTGACCCTATAGTGATCCTTTAAGGGTAAAGGGATTGCAATGATTTCAACAAAGTATTCATGTTAAATAGTTTTTAGAAATACTGGAAGTGTAAATATGTAAATTCCAAGTCATAAACCTCAATTATCCTTCTAAAATAACATATTTCATGCTCAAATTGTTTTCAGTTTTTCCAGCAATAAGACTGTGGAACTCCCCTCTATTGTTTTTTCTGGGTTTTCCCTACTCTAGATATAACTTAACTCAATCTGTAAAGTTATTTAGCTATGAAATCTTTATCTTTAATAAAAAGATTATAACAATCAGCAAGAATGAATCTTTACGTTTAAAAACCATGATATATAGAGTCTTACTGGCTAGTAAATTAACTTTGGTTCAGGCTCTTAAGTTAAAAAAAAAAGATCATTATCATCATTTATATAGGGCGTGCTGATTCCACAGCGTTTTACAAAACTCTTAAGGGTGAAATTTAATAATAAATGGCTTTTACAAAATGCTACATAAATAATAGGTTGTTGATGACCCTGCTCAGACTAGTGTACTATCTAGAGGCAAATCTCTGGTCCAGTCCAAAGTTTCTCATGGAGAGTCACTTGGGGCCAACTGGGTATGCACAGCAGTCGCTGTGCTCAGCCAACCAAATGCCTCTCATAGAGATTCATTGGATACAGTGCATATCTTAGAGACCAAAGGAACAGATGAATTCCAAGTTGCTATGCAGGTAACATCAGTGTTGATGATCTCAATTTAATGCTTCCCCATATGAAATCATTGGAAAGCTGGTGCACATGCATGGCAAAATACTGCTCCAATCAGAGTAGTAGTCTAGGCTGGAAGTAAGACTTTAGTCTCATTATGTTAAATCTTGAAACCCATTCTCTTATGCTGCTCATTCAAAAGAATGGAAAACAATTCAATTGTAACCATATCCAATTATGCCACAAAAAGGAAAAGCCTACCTTCTTGACTCCATAATGGCACTCAGATTTCTCCTTGGATCAACAGCCTGCTCACATACATATCCATCATATCCTTGAATATTCTGTTTATCCAAAAGCACCCAAGACTTTTTAAAAAAATGGATCTATAGAATTTGATAAGACAACCTTATCAGGCAGGGAATTCCACATCTTTATTGTCCTTACTGCAAAATGGGTGACTTCTTGTCTGTTGTATATTCCTTCTAGTGAAATTGGCACATCACTGTTTTTCCACACACCCTGTGTAATTTTTGTGCTATCATATTGCCTTCGAGAGGTGCCTTTTTTTTCTTAAGAAAGCAAATGCTAGAATGTTTTTCTAGCCCTTCCCCCCCCCCCCCCCCCAGAACTGTTTCATCCCCTTTATTACATTTGTAGCACTTTTTCTAGTTTTGCAATATCTTTCTTTAAAACTGGTATCCAAGATTGCACTGCATGTTCGGGGTGGAGGCTTACCACTGATTTATAAAGAGGCAAAATTATGATCACGTGAATACCTTCTTATGCACAAAATGCCCTTAGTACAGGGCTTGGCAAATTTGTTTGGAATCTAAGTAATCCAACTAAAAAAGGTAGGATCCTTTAAAAAAAAATTTAATTAAGAAATGCATTTTTCTCCTTGAAAATTAAAGGACCACTCTAGTGCCAGGAAAACATACTCGTTTTCCTGGCACTAGAGTACCCTGAGGGTGCCCCCACCCTCAGGGACCCCCTCCCGCCGGGCTCTGGAGAGAGGAAGGGGTTAAACTTACCTCTTTTTCCAGCGCCGGGCGGGGAGCTTTCCTCCTCTCCATCTTGATCGCGACGTCATCGGCTGAATGCGCATGCGCGGCAGGAGCCGCGCTCGCATTCAGCCGGTCGCATAGGAAAGCATTTACAATGCTTTCCTATGGACGCTTGCGTGCTCTCACTGTGATTTTCACAGTGAGAAGCACGCAAGCGCCTCTAGCGGCTGTCAATGAGACAGCCACTAGAGGATTTGGAGGCTGGCTTAACCCTCATTATAAACATAGCAGTTTCTCTGAAACTGCTATGTTTATAAAAAAAAAGGGTTAATCCTAGAGGGACCTGGCACCCAGACCACTTCATTAAGCTGAAGTCGTCTGGGTGCCTAGATAGGTCCTTTAAACTTTGTTAAAGGGACACTATAGGCATTGGAGCCAATGCAGCTTAATGAAGTTGTTCTGGTGTACCATCACATTTTTCAGTGTAAACACTGCCTTTTCAGTAACAAGGCAGCGTTCACATTGCTGCCTAATAACACCTTTTTGTGACAGCCGTTCAGACGGACTCTAGAGAATCCTGGTTCCGTGCTGGACAGTGTGCAGCATTTCCATGCTCTGCATAGAGGCTCTGAATGTTCCCCATAGTCGAATTGATTGAATGCATCTCTATGAAAAGATCATGACTGGTGTTTTGCTGCGCATGTGCAATATCCTTGGCTAAGATCCTAAAGTTGATCACCTCTCATGTGATTGGAGCGCTGCAGGTACATAAACACTTTCTCAGACACTTATAAATTGGCATCTTCATTTTAATTTATGTCCACTCAGCCTCCCTACCTTTGGGAGAGCTAAGTGGATCTTTCCCTGGCGCCCAGTGTGTCTGCTCTCTAATCATCTTGCAGTTCTTCTCTAATTCCCTGGGTGACCACTGTACTGATGCCGGGTCAGGAGTAACATCATATTTTGACTCCTGCCATCTCTGATCAGAGAGTAAGGGAGCAGAGAGGAAATTCTACCGTGCTAGCCGCTTCCATGCTCCCCAAGGCGGCCGGCTTAAAGGGCTGACATCCTAGGTGCCAGGGCGACCTGGCCCCTGGGATTTGTCGAGCCCTGCCTTAGACAATAAGAAAGATTCCAGGCACTCTGAATGTGAAAGCCGTAGGCAGGTTTATTGCAACAAAGTGAACAGCAACGTTTCGACCCACCAAGGTGTCTTTTTCAAGCTAACACCACAGAGCAAATAAGTGTGTGTATTTATAGCAAATTGTGCTAGAAGAAAGATCAATCAATAATTCACTTAACCCCTTAAGGACACACGACATGTGTGACATGTCATGATTCCCTTTTATTCCAGAAGTTTGGTCCTTAAGGGGTTAAAGGACCACTATAGTGCCAGAAAACATACTGCCCCCTCCCGCCGGGCTCTAGGGGGAGGAAGGGGTTAAACTTACCTCTTTCTCCAGCGCCGGGCGGGGAGCTCTCCTCCTCTCCTCTCCTCTCCTCTCCTCCCCTCCCTCTTCTTCCGTCACCGGCTGAATGCGCATGCGCGGCAAGAGCCGCGCGCGCATTCAGCCAGTCCATAGGAAAGCATTATCAATGCTTTCCTATGGACGCTGGCGTCTTCTCACTGTGAAAATCACCGTGAGAAGCGCCTCTAGCGGCTGTCAATGAGACAGCCACTAGAGGCTGGATTAACCCATGGGTAAACATAGCAGTTTCTCTGAAACTGCTATGTTTACAGAAAAAAAGGGTTAATCCTAGCTGGATCTGGCACCCAGACCACTTCATTAAGCTGAAGTGGTCTGGGTGCCTATAGTGGTCCTTTAAGTAGTTAATAAGAATCAACAATTAGCACAAAATACACAGATCATATCAAATATACATATATGAATACAATATACATGATCATACAATATATGTAATATAATCTCATCAAAAACTTAACCCCTAGGTGCCAGGTGGGAGAGAGACAAAGCATAGAAAGAAAAGAAAAAAAATATCATGTACAAAAATAAATACATTTCCGGTTATTTGGAATGCATGCAGGGCTAATGGAACGCAAGAAGTGAACGCCCCCCCCCCCCCCCCCCCCCCCCTTACGGGGCGACGTGAGAGTCAAACTAATACCCATTCGTGTGATTAAACACACGAATGGCACTTCAAAGCGTGCGCAAAAGCATGCTGATAAGGATGTCAAAATAATACCCGTTCGTGTGATCAGACACACGAACGGCACTTCAAAATGTGTGCACAAGCAGCGTACGAACGGACCAAAATATATTACAATAAAGAACATAGCCACTGCATCCAACGGCAATCTGACGAAATAATATTTATTAAAGGCTAATGTAAACTAGAGAGAGATAAGATAGCAAGGGACATAAACACAAAAAAATAGACAGACAAACAGAAAAACCTAGATAAAAATAATAGAAGGAAACAACAAAAAAGAAATAGAAAGAAACAAAAGATAAAAAATAAAGTAAGATAAATAATAGAAAAAAATTAAAATGAAGTTAAAAAAGAAGAAAAATAATAATATAAATAAATAATTAATAAAATAAAAAAAGTAAAGAAAATCAATCTCAATACAGGGCACAAAGAAGGGTACAAGCCACACTGGATATAGAAATACATATAAAAAAAATCTAATATTTATAGCAAAAAATACAAGTGAATACAAAATTCATCACAGCACAGTGCACAAAAAACATGTAAAATAAGCAGGCATGAGATGCATATCAATGATCAAGATATAAGATAAGGGACAATAAAGATATATAAAAAAATATACAAATCTAAATAATACACATATGTCTAAAAAATGTATCTATACACTATAGAATTAAGCATAGTGCAGAGGAGACAGAGAAATATCAATGTGCACATATAATGTATAACTAGTGCAAGTGCAGCAATGAGAATATAAAAAATATTGAATAAACAAAGCGCCATGTTGCTCAAGAATTATGCCTCTAAAGGAAGTGACCAAGTTATAAATCAAAAAATATTAATCAAACACTAATATAATTACCAGCATATAAAAATATTATTTTAGAAAGTGTAATTACTTAAGTGTAATCAAAACAAATTTATAATTCATTACTTAAAGTGCAATAAAAGTCTTGGTGTTTCCAAATCAAAGTAGTCCCTTAGAGATCCAGAGTATCATGCCATGCTATAAGAAAGATTAGGGTGTCGAAAGAACTAGCACCAAATATCTACAAGGGATCCTGAAGAAAATGTAGAGAAAAGATAGTTTAAAAAATGATTTCGTATAATTACAAATAAATAAAAACAGGAGAATAAAGCAAGCAATACTGAAATGAGCATAGATAAATCATAATCGTAATTTAAACCTTTAGCATATGTATCAAGTTCTCGTATCCAATAAGTCTCCTATTCCTATCCCCTCTCCTTGGTGATTCCATAATCTGTTCCAAAATCTGGAATCTTAGTTGAGACACCATGTCTAGCTTCCAAAAAATGTGCAGGAAGGGGCAAATCAGTCAATCCAGTACATACTGTGGACTTGTGTTTAGAAAACCTCATTTTAAATTTTTGACTGGTTTGCCCCACGTACACAAGGCCACATGGGCATTTGAGTGCATAGACAACAAAATCAGAATTGCGTGTAAAAAATTGTCTAATCGGGCATTTTCTGCAACTTCGTGGGTGATGTATAACATCCCCTCGTATCATAGAGTGACAGGAGAAACAATTGTAGCATGGAAAATTCCCCTGTTTGCAATTGAATTTATGCATCTCTATGAGGAAAATTCAACGTCCCCATGCAGAGCGTGGAGACGCTGAAAGGCAGAGCTGCCTACTGTGCAGCACTGAGCCAGGATGCACCTCCAATGGCCACTTGGAGGTGTCCCTAGGGGCAATGTAAAGACTACCTTTTCTCTGAAAAGAGTGTTTGCATGAAATGCCTGAAGGCAATGATTATACTCACCAGAACAACTACATTAAGCTGTAGTTGTTCTGGTGACTATAGTGTCTCTTTAAGGATGGGGAGGCTAGATAGTGATAACACTGTAGGGTCAGGAACACATGGGTTATGTTCCTGACCCTATAGTGTTCCTTTAATGCATAAGTGGCTTTTGGGTTCCTTATTCCAAAATACATGACTTTACATTTATCTGTATTGAATCTAATCTGCCACTTTCCTGCTCTGTCCCTGCTGATTATTGGAGCCGATATTTGGCATATTTCAGATAATCCGTATCGCCCTTGTAATTTACCGGTAACTTATTCACATCTACCAGTCACTGCATGTCATCTTCCACCTTTGCATCTGGAAAATCCATCCAACCAATGAGGTTACATGTCACCCCTCCCGGTGACACCCTGCATGCAGAGCTCAGCTGAAGGCAGGGAGGTAAGACTGTGAATAATATTCTGCAATGTACTGGGTTTTCTGACTGAGTCCTTTAAATTATTTCCCAACCACAGATATTAAGCTACATGTCTGTAGTTTCCAGGTTGAGCGTTTGAATTCTTTTAAAATATAGGCACCACGTCTGCTTTTCTCTAGTCCTCTGGTACAGTTCCTAAAAGAAAATAATCATAAAAAATGAGTGGTTTGGATATTTCTACACTAAGCACTTATGGGATGCATACCATTTAGCCCCTCGGGCTTTGTTTACATGAACTTTATTTGCTTTCTGTATTACTTTATCCTGTGCTAACCAATCACCTATTTGCTGTAAGGTATTTGCAAATCTACATCCATAGACTGCGCTAAAACTGTCATTAATAAGAAGTGATTTTAATGCTTAAAATGTCTTTCTGAATGTGAACTGCTTTTCAGTGTAGTTACCGTATATACTCGAGTATAAGCCGAGTTTTTCAGCCCATTTTTTGGGCTGAAAAACCCCAACTCGGCTTATACTCGAGTCAAGGTCTGTATTATGGCAATTTGCATTGCCATAATACAGACTGGGGGGAGAGGGGGGCTGGCAGAGCTGCACTTACCTTTCCTGCAGCTCCTGTCAGCTCTCTCCTCCTCCGCGCCGTCCGTTCAGCACCTCGGTCAGCTCCCAGTGTAAGTCTCGCGAGAGCCGCGGCTCTCGCGAGACTTACAGTGTGAGCTGATAGAAGGAGCTGCACGGACGGCGCGGAGGAGGAGAGAGCTGACAGGAGCTGCAGGAAAGGTAAGTACAGCTCTGCCAGCCCCCCTCTCCCCCCCACTGAACTACCAATGCTGGACCACCAGGGAAGGAGAGCCCCCCTCCCTGCCATATATCAAGCAGGGAGGGGGGACGAAAAAAAATATATAAATAAAATAATAAACAAAAAAATTAATAATAAAAAAAAAAGGGGTATAAGGACCACTATGGGAGGGGGGGGGGTATAAGGACCACTATGGGAGGGAGGGGGTGGGTTAAGGACCACTATGGGAGGGAGGGGGGTATAAGGACCGCTATGGGAGGGAGGGGGGGTATAAGGACCACTATGGGAGGTGGGGGGGGGTAAGGACCACTATGGGAGGGGGGGGGGGTAAGGACCACTATGGGAGGGAGGGGGGGGGGATAAGGACCACTATGGGAGGGAGGGGGGGGGATAAGGACCACTATGGGAGGGGGTGGGATAAGGACCACTATGGGAGGGAGGGGGGGTATAAGGACCATTATGGGAGGGAGGGGGGGTATAAGGACCACTATGGGAGGGAGGGGGGGGATAAGGACCACTATGGGAGGGAGGGGGGGGGATAAGGACCACTATGGGAGGGAGGGGGGGGGATAAGGACCACTATGGGAGGGAGGGGGGTATAAGGACCACTATGGGAGGGAGGGGGGGATAAGGACCACTATGGGAGGGAGGGGGATAAGGACCACTATTGGAGGGAGGGGGGTATAAGGACCACTATGGGAGGGAGGGGGGGTATAAGGACCACTATGGGAGGGGGTGGGATAAGGACCACTATGGGAGGGAGGGGGGTATAAGGACCATTATGGGAGGGAGGGGGGGTATATGGACCACTATGGGAGGGATGGGGGGGGGATAAGGAACACTATGGGAGGGAGAAGGGGGATAAGGACCACTATGAGAGGGAGGGGGTGGGATAAGGACCACTATGGGAGGGGAGGGGGTGGGATAAGGACCACTATGGGAGGGGAGGGGGAAGTAAGGACCACTAGGGGAGGGGAGGGTAAGGACCACTAGGGGAGGGGTGAGTCAGGACCACTGGGGGGGGGAGTGAAGGAACACGGGGGTGGGGAGGTAAGGACCACTGAGGGAGGAGGAGGGGAAGTCAGGACATATGGGGGGGGGAGGGGGCGGCAAAAAATGTTTTGCCTACGGCGGCAAATATCCTTGCACCGGCCCTGCACACACTGCATTCACACACTGCATTCATGCACACACACACTGCATTCATGCACACACACACTGCACTCATACACACACACACTGCACTCATACACACACTGCACTCATACACACACGCTGCACTCATACACACACACATAAGCACACACTGCATTCATTATACACACACTGTAAATAAATATTCAATTAATATATTTTTTTTAGGATCTAATTTTATTTAGAAATTTACCAGTAGCTGCTGCATTTCCCACCCTAGTCTTATACTCGAGTCAATAAGTTTTCCCAGTTTTTTGGGATAAAATTAGGGGCCTCGGCTTATATTCGGGTCGGCTTATACTCGAGTATATACGGTATATCTGATTCCCCTTTTATTCCTGGCTCTTTTATAGGAATGTGTCTACCCTTTGTCTTACCGGATGAAATTAAGCACCTGTGGGTCTAGTTGGGGATAGAACGTGCACACGCCTTCTAGCAAAAAAAAAATTTTGGAAATTGCTTGACTTTCATTTACTTTAGGGAATTTGTTCAACAAACGTCTAAAAATGCTAAAATAATTAGATGCTTTTTATCTTGTAATAAAAACAAGTCTGATTTGTTAATCCAAGTATAAAGTTAATTTTTCACCAAATCGAAATAATTTTCTTATGACTTCCTAGAGTTCCAAGATGATATGTTTGCAGTTCCTGAAGTGTTCAAAAAGCCAGCCAGCAGACCAGCAGAGAAAAGTAAAGATGGTGCCCGAAAGATTTTCAGTGGACCAAAAAGGGTAAATTAAAATGGTTTTGGTACAATGATGTCATTAGTGCTGCTTAAGGAAATGCAAGCATCAAAGTCCTATTTCTCTGCACTTTAACCTTTGCAATCTGTGGGAGCTGGGGCATCCAATCATATACTGTGCATGACACCAATGTTACTTTAGAGCTGTAACATTAAAGGGCCACTTGAAGCATCATCACAGTTTCACATGCTGCACTAACTTTCAGATCTGAGTGATTTTAGCTTCTCTAAACGATTTGTAGAAGTTGGATATGTAAAATATTCACACTATACAGGGCTGTGCAGGCTTCTTCTACCATCTGAAAGAATCTCTGTAGTGTACTTGGTTGTGCTTATAGCTCTTCCTCATTTCTCTCCCCATAACTGCTAAAATAAACTTAGAATTTTCAGCTTACAAGGCTGTCATCTTCAGGAAAGATAGCGAAGGAAAAACTACTTGTAGATTTGAACGCTACATTTATTTTAATATAGATTTTTTTGGCTGTCCAATGATCTGCATTAATCACAACTTCCCAAAGCACAGGTTTGGGGAAGCATATGTTATTGTCTACAGCACCTTTTAATACCTACTGCCCACTTTTGTGTCTTTGTTGATGGTAAGATTTAATTACGTGCAATTACGTGCAATTTAATTTTTTTTTTTTTAATGTACTTAAATTTACCTTTCATTTTTATTTTATTTTCTATTCTACTTTTTGTGTGTGGGTGTGTGTGTGTGTGTGTCTCTCTCTCTGGTGGGTGGGTGTGCTTCTCTCTCTCTGGTGGGTGGGTGTGCTTCTCTCTCTCTGGTGGGTGGGTGTGCTTCTCTCTCTCTGGTGGGTGTGCTTCTCTCTCTCTGGTGGGTGGGTGTGCTTCTCTCTCTCTGGTGGGTGGGTGTGCTTCTCTCTCTCTGGTGGGTGGGTGTGCTTCTCTCTCTCTGGTGGGTGGGTGTGCTTCTCTCTCTCTGGTGGGTGGGGGTGCTTCTCTCTCTCTCTGGTGGGTGGGGGTGCTTCTCTCTCTCTCTGGTGGGTGGGGGTGCTTCTCTCTCTCTCTGGTGGGTGGGGGTGCTTCTCTCTCTCTCTGGTGGGTGGGGGTGCTTCTCTCTCTCTCTGGTGGGTGGGGGTGCTTCTCTCTCTCTCTGGTGGGTGGGGGTGCTTCTCTCTCTCTCTGGTGGGTGGGGGTGCTTCTCTCTCTCTGGTGGGTGGGGGTGCTTCTCTCTCTCTCTGGTGGGTGGGGGTGCTTCTCTCTCTCTCTGGTTGGTGGGGGTGCTTCTCTCTCTCTCTGGTGGGTGGGGGTGCTTCTCTCTCTCTCTGGTGGGTGGGGGTGCTTCTCTCTCTCTCGGGTGGGTGGGTGGGTGTGTCTCTGGTGTGAGATGTGAAAATATATCTTCTTGTCTCCCCCTCCCTTCTTCTTACCTTTTACCAGGGTGGGGAGACATAATGCTGCAAGCCATGGTGATCCAGTGGTGGCATGTTCACGTTTGCCAGCATCTCCTGCGGCTGCAGGCTGATTCTCCGACCAGCCTGCTCACAGGAGGAACACAGAGCCTCCCAGGTCCTTCCTCACCAGCCCGAATGGGCTTTCAGAAAGGCTTGCTCTGCATGGCCTGGCAGGTGAGATGAAAGGATCTCCCCTGCTGGCATTGGTCCATGGTCATCGAGGTCCATTGTGGTTTTTTTCTTTTTGCAGAACCCACCACTGCCCACTTGAAATCCCAAACTGGCTACTAGTGGTCAGTAGTCAGGTTGACTACCCCTGGTCTACAGGATAGAAATTGAGATGAGGGTAAAAAATATTTGATCAATCTGCTTCAGGTTTAGCCTTTAGTACACAACCTCTTTGTTTCAACGCGAGCGCTCGGCATTGTTACTTTCATGTCACTATAGGTATTTATTTATAAATTCAGATTTTTCTTTTTGATGGCTTTTTAGTGTTTCTTAATGCTAGGCTATATCATCCCCCTCTTCCACCTTCTTTTTTTCTTTTAAGTCTAGAAAAGATTTTAAAGCTTTGTTCCAGCATCTTCATTCAAACCTTATCCACACACTTACCGTATGTCAGCAATATACTTCATAGCTTCAAAATAACTTGTTCAATCAAATGCTTTTAATGTTAAGGATTTAAGACATATGTACAGCTACTGTGCATTCCACAAATTAAAATGTTTCTTTTTATTGAGTTGGCTGTCTTGGGATGTGAACTAGTTAGTGTAGTACCATTGCCTTTGAGCAAGTGAGCATTTGATATAGAAATGCTATGATTGCAGGGACAGTTAGCTTACAATAACCACTTGCATCTGATAAAGGGTTAATGGTCCCTGCAGTGTCCCTTTAACTTGTTTTTACTGGATTTCAGGGTTTACCAACAGGCATGTGTGCAAAAAATTCAACAGGTATGATGCAATTCCTGCTTTGTTCAGCAGTGATTCTAAATGACACCTCCTCTGTACTAGTACTTTGCACAAATTGGTTCTTGCTCCTTCACACATTGACTCTCCACAAATACAAACTCCAGCAATCTCACGCAGGGGCATTCCGCACACATACACTGCTGCAGTTTCACACACAACACAATTACCATCTCCAGCTCCCTGCATTTGCACACACACTAGTTTCCTACACAATTGCACTCTTGCTTTTACACATATTGTTTACAACAAGCTATAGTATACGCTATGTGTTTGTAGAGTCATGTAATGTCTATGCCTTGCTAGCAGCTTAGGATATGATATATTGGACAATAGACTTTTTTTTATCGAAGCTACAACCTGTGGTTTTAGTGTCCCTAGCTATCTATATGTTTCCCATTAGGTTCCATTTTTAAAGTAAATTACTGTAAGCATGTTTCTAACAGATTGGGAATAACTACATTGGAAAGCACACAGCAAGCTAAGAGAAATAATGTTTAACTTATGTAAGGGAAAGTCAGATGCATCAGGTCTTTTCTGACTAAATTCTACTCTATGTTCTAGAAATAGTAAAATACTTCAGGGATGTTGTACATATACAAATAAAGGAAACATTCAGGATATCCTGTTGTATAGTTTTTGCATTCTGCAAATATAAGGAATAGTATTGTTTATTGCTGTACAGGAATAAGAGACTGCCCTTAATGGGCATTATTACACAAAACACACACGCACACAATCTCTGGCTGTGCATGATAAATTGAAATGTAAAGATGTTCTGACTGTTTTGATTGTGTGACTGTTTCCTTAGTTTTAGTTCAGCCATTAATATTATTGATTAATGCCGCAATCATTTACTCATACTTGGGTAAGGTTTCTCAGTGCTGCTGTTCCACCTCCTGTCAGAGCAGAATAAAGTTCTGCTGTTCGACCAGGAGGACATTCAGCATCACTGGAGGTTGGTGAAGTGACCCAAAATACAGGTAAACTGACAGCTGGTGCAAAGTCCAGGCTGAGCAATCTGGGATTACTGAGAGGAAAACCATGTTTATAGTAACCCAGTCTTGGCAGTCACTGGCAGCTTTGGGGTTTCCATTGCTCTTCCTTGTGGCCTTCCATGTTGCCCATGCAACTCGGGTGGAATAAAAGTGCATGCTCACTGTGGCATTCCTTCCGTAGAATGGAGTGACAAGTGTTATGATATTATTTGTCCCCACAGTGTTGTGCAGAATCCAGGCACTAATTGCACGCTGTACTATTGTACACTGTCACTAGGATGAAGGTCCTTGAGCCAGGCCTTATTCTTAAATAAGTGATTAGAAAAAAACAACAATGTTCCAAATGTCGAGAAACTGTTGCTGACTGGAAAAAATAATCCAAGTCAGCCATGCTTCCTTTTAGTAAATAACCTGACGTGTCTTCTTGGGTTCTGATGCAATAGGTTTGTCTCCTGTGACAATGAAGATAGAATGAACACTTCTTTGTGTTAAGTGTATCTGGCCCTGGTGACATTAGCATGGCAAACCATATCTACTTTACTTTTAAACATTAGTGAGCCCCAGGAGCAAAGCATACCTGCAGCACTTAGTGATATACCTTTTTTGTTTCAATCAGAAGGAATGGTTTTAGTCTGATTCTTGTGCCATCCTCCGTATAAACTCATGTCTCCTTGTTGAGTTATATCCTGGCAATATCGGATCGACCGATATTGATTTTGTTAGAGCCGATACCGATAATCTGTTAACTTTCATGCCGATAACATACCGATATTCTATACATTTACCATTAAAAAAAAAAAAAAAAAACTATTTCTACACAAATCTGCTGTTAACTGAACATGCTTATTTATTTATTTTTTTGCAAATTTTTTTTTTAAAGGTAAATGCACAAAATATACATGCCAGTCAGAATTTTTTGTTTTCAAGAATATATGTGTGTGTGTGTAGTGGATGCAGTGAGAGTATTTGTGTAGTGGATGCAGTTTGTGTAGTGTTTGTGTAGTGGATGCAGTTTGTGTAGTGTTTGTGTAGTGGATGCAGTTTGTGTAGTGTTTGTGTAGTGGATGCAGTTTGTGTAGTGTTTGTGTAGTGGATGCAGTTTGTGTAGTGTTTGTGTAGTGGATGCAGTTTGTGTAGTGTTTGTGTAGTGGATGCAGTTCGTGTAGTGTTTGTGTAGTGGATGCAGTTCGTGTAGTGTTTGTGTAGTGGATGCAGTTCGTGTAGTGTTTGTGTAGTGGATGCAGTTCGTGTAGTGTTTGTGTAGTGGATGCAGTTCGTGTAGTGTTTGTGTAGTGGATGCAGTTCGTGTAGTGTTTGTGTAGTGGATGCAGTTCGTGTAGTGTTTGTGTAGTGGATGCAGTTCGTGTAGTGTTTGTGTAGTGGATGCAGTTCGTGTAGTGTTTGTGTAGTGGATGCAGTTCGTGTAGTGTTTGTGTAGTGGATGCAGTTCGTGTAGTGTTCGTGTTGTGGATGCAGTTCGTGTAGTGGATGCAGTTCGTGTAGTGGATGCAGTTCGTGTAGTGGATGCAGTTCGTGTAGTGGATGCAGTTCGTGTAGTGGATGCAGTTCGTGTAGTGGATGCAGTTCGTGTAGTGTTTAAAAAGAAAAGGGTTAGCGCTAAAAACAGAACAAGGCAGCAACTTTAAAAGGGAATCTCTCAAAACCCTTAAAACACAATGAAATAAAATTAAAAAAAAAGCTGCGCTACTAAAAAATAAGTCAATGAAATAGTCCAAATAAAAGAGAAAGTCGAAATAAAATAAGTAAAGTCTTAGCTGAGTAAATCTTCTTTAGATAGGATAGTCTATACAATGATGGATGTAGAACGGTGTCCTCGTTGTCCTTCCGCAGGTAAATCCAATAATATGAAAAGATAAAACAAATATCCAAAATAGTGTAATATATTCACTAAGGTGTAACAAATTAAGAGAGTAGTATAGCACTCACATTTGGTAGAGCTATAACTAGCTCTAGTGTGGAACGCGACAGCGGTTTAGATCCCCGCTTGTAGGATATACTGCAGCTTTTTCTTTTCTTCAAAGGAAAAATGCCACTCAAAGAGAATAAAAAGACACAACCAATAGTGTTCTCTGTATAAAATGATGAAGTAAAATAAATAAATTAAATGGTACTCACAAGAATAGAGCAGGCTGACTGCTCCTTGATGATAGCGTAGGTGGAATAATCCCCACCAAGGATTACTTGGAGTCCCGAAGTAGAAAATGGCAGGTAAAAGATGGAGTGTATATAAAGATTATTGGCACAAACGAAAAAGTGACCAAAATAATCTTTAATATATAAAATACACCAATAAAATGTCCATAAACGCGTTTTGCCTATAATGGCTTTATCAATATGGAAGTGTTTGTGTGTAGTGGATGCAGCGCGTGTGTTTGTGTGTAGTGGATGCAGCGCGTGTGTTTGTGTGTAGTGGATGCAGCGCGTGTGTTTGTGTGTAGTGGATGCAGCGCGTGTGTTTGTGTAGTGGATGCAGCGCGTGTGTTTGTGTGTAGTGGATGCAGCGCGTGTAAAATGGTGGGTGGGGGGGGGGGGCATTTTATTTAAAAAATGTTGAAATTATGTTTTAGTGCCCCCTCCCTACTTCTTACCTGGCCAGGAGGGGGGATATGGCATTCCATGGTGGTCCGGTGGCATGGACTGTGCAGAGGGGGCCCAGCACACTCTTACTTACCTTCCCAGCAGCTCCCCAGTCTAACTCTTGAGGCATATGTGCCGTGTGGAGCGTTGCCATGGTAACCCGTGGCAACACTCTGACTGCCGCGGGACTCGCGAGAGTTAGACAGGGGAGCTGAAGGGAGCTGCTGGGAAGGTAAGTAGGAGTGTGCTGGGACCCCCACAGGACCCTGATGGCGGCCCTGGTCTGCAATATCGGTATCTTCATAATCGGTCGATCCCTAATCCTGGCTCTTTTCCTTATGTGACAAACACCTGGTAGCAAAAAACAACTTCCATTTCCCTATTTTGTGATGCACTATATCATTTA
Source organism: Pelobates fuscus (assembly GCF_036172605.1). Taxonomy (NCBI): domain Eukaryota; kingdom Metazoa; phylum Chordata; class Amphibia; order Anura; family Pelobatidae; genus Pelobates; species Pelobates fuscus. The sequence continues at coordinate 137,911,099 of NC_086326.1, read as the reverse complement.
GGCCAGCTAAAGCACCTTTTAGTGTTATTTTAGGATTACACTCAAAGGAAAACTCTAAGCACGATAACTGCTACAGCGTGCTGGTGCTTTTCCATTGTTTGTAGTTAAACCATAGAGCGGTTTGACTTCTTACATATGAAATCGCTACTGCCAGCTCCACTAAATCAGCTGGATAGCCGGAAGCTTTTAATTAGCACTTTCCTTGTTTCTCTTGAGTTAAGCCCTGCAAGTTCATTGGCTGAGCGTGTCACCTGATCGGTGCAGTGCTCCGCACACATCAGAGCTTACGGCTCACTGTGAGAAGTAGTGAAGACAAGGAGCGGTGCCTGGTGGACCTGTGGTAAAAAGTAGAAAGTTCTTAAATGCCGGGGCATTAGACAATCCTAGCACCATAACCTCTCATGGTTATTATGCTTGGACTGTTATTTACCTATCCTAAGGGATTGCATCTACTGTTTTATAGTAGATATCTATTTTGAATGGAGTATATCTCAGAACATGCCATACAAATAGTCAGTTTGTTTGTCATTTCTCCATGTTGACATCATAGATCAGGGGTAGGCAACCTACGGCACTAGTGCCATGCACGGCACTCGTGGTGTCTTTGCACGGCACTCAAGGCTGCTAGAGCCAAACGCACTCTGGCCTATCAGGAGTCCCAGTAAAACTTCAGATATCTGCTAATATGAAGAGGTGGTGAAGGACAATCCTCAATTTATGCATTGCAGCACATAGAGGAAGTGATCTCAGATCACTTCCTCCCAGCACTTATGAATGTGAATCCACACTGTAGTAGAGCAGCCCTCGACAGCTATCGCAGCTCCTGTCCTTGACCTGTACCTGGCCAGCCTGGTCCCCACTGGAACCCACCCACACTGCTAGATATACACAGAAATGTAGAATAACCCTCCCCCTCATACAAATTATATGAACAGCCCACACACACAACACACAATCCCCACAAACGCAACACCACTAACAATATACATACATGCACACAACCCCACATGCAGCCTCTCATGTGCAATACCCCAAACAGCCCCCACACACTACCAAACACACAATGTGACATATCCATCCACACACAATTCCACAAGCAGCCCTCATACACAGCCCACATTCATATGTATCATACACGATACCATAAACTACTAATGAACATATACAATATAAAAGCTCATATACGCACAAATACAACGATACAAAGCAATAACAGTAAAAATAACAAGCAGAATACGGCAGCATACACACACCAATTAAAAAAAATAGGATCGGCATGCTACGGGCAGGGGTGTATTTGCCGCGAGGCAAACAAGGCATTTGCCTTGGGCGGCATTTTTCAGGGGGCGGCAAAAAAAGCCGCCCCCAAATGCCCAGGGCAAATGCCTTGTTAGCCTTGCGGCTAACAAGGCATGCTGGGCGGCCGGCGGGCTGCTGGGAAGTGCGGGTAGGTGGGCGGCCGGCGAGGGAGCACTTCCTCTGAGCGGTCTGCTCAGCTCCCTCGCGCGCCGCAGAGTGAGGCTGGGAGCCGGAATATGACGTCATATTCCGGCTCCGCCTCCCAGCATCACTCTGCGGCGCGCGAGGGAGCTGAGCAGACCGCTCAGAGGAAGTGCTCCCTCGCCGGCCGCCCACCTACCCGCACTTCCCAGCAGCCACTGGACCACCAGGGAGACAGATATCCCCCCCCCCCCCCCCCAGCTTTCCCAAAGGTAAGGAGGCTGGGGGGGGTAAATTAAAAAAAAAAAATGTATTAAATATGTGAGTGATTGAGTGTGTTTGTATGTCTGTGTATGTCTGTTAGTGTGTGTATGTCTGTTAGTGTGTCTGTGTGTGTGTCTGTTAGTGTGTGTGTGTATGTCTGTATGTGTGTGTGTGTGTGTGTGTGTGTATGTCTGTATGTGTGTGTGTGTGTGTATGTCTGTATGTGTGTGTGTGTGTATGTGTGTATGTCAGTGTGTGTGTCTGTAAGTGTGTGTCTGTTAGACTGTGTGTGTGTCTGTTAGACTGTGTGTGTGTCTGCTAGTGAGTGTGTTTCTGTTACCTAGTGTATGCGTATTTGTCAGTGAATGTGTGTGTGTGTGTATTTAGAAGGCGGGACGGGGGAAGGGTTCGGTGGGGGTGGCGCGGGTGGGGGGGGGAGGGTTGGGTGAGGGTGGCGTGGGTGGGAGGGGGGCGCCTGAGTTTTGTCCTGCCTAGGGCAGCACAAAACCAGGATACACCACTGGCTACGGGACATCACAATCCTATATCGGCACAGTGCTGCTAAAAGGTTGCCTACCCCTGTCATAGATGCTTGAATGTTGCTTTAAAATGTGCAGTGAAGATCATACAATGATTGACTCGTGTGACTGCTACTCCTAATAACATGTTTAACAGATTACATGCAAAATCCTCTTAACTATTTGTGTGACTCATTTTTTTTTTCAAGCATGCTGTTTTGCAATTCATATCTGTAGTATTTTCCGAATTAATAAATAGCCATTGAGGAGTAAATCTACTTGTACCCGGGACGCACTAAGCATACCTGATGGAATAGACTCGGGCTTACCTGCACGCACGCACGCACGCACGCACGCACGCACGCAGAGCACACTACATATTCCACACAAGCCTCACCTAATCGGGTACACACAGGGCCAACAAACTACCACGGGGTACAGGGCTCGAATCCCCAGCTATAGAGACTACTTTGTATACTGTGACTAAACCCAAAATGTGCAAGATATGACCAGCCACGCTATATTGTTAAAAATCTAATGCTATGTCGCAAAGCTGTTGTGGCAATGTGACTACATATGTTATTATATGCACAAATAAAATAAAGAATAATAAAAAAAAAAATTAAACCATATAAAATATTTTACTATTTCCTGGACCCATTTAAGAAGAATGTCTCTCCTTACTACATTTGAATCCTGTTGCAACTCCTGCAGAGCATGGAGTCTCTCACATTTATGCTTTACTTCAATCACATCCATCTACCCCTCCTCACTCGTTTGCCAGGAAATGGGAAATGTTCCATGGTGAGATTTTTACTGATGCCTGGTGGCAAAAGATTTTTTGACCTGATCCCTCATTGCTAGATTTCAGGGAAAGCCCAGGCGGATACATAAAAATTACTGTCCTGTAAAAATAAAGAAAATCTGTAGTGTACACTACAGGGTTAACATGGCCAGATTACTTCATTGAGACCAAGTGGTCTGCGTGACCATAGTGTCCTTTTATAAAGAAAACGTTCTTTGGTAACCATGTTTTGTAAGGTAATCAGTGTGTTATTTTGATCAGTGACTTTCCTAAAAATACACGTTTGAGGAGTTGCAGGCTTGCATGATATAAAATCTGAACTATACTTTAAATTTTATGCAGTTTTTTTTTTGTTAGTGTATATTTACTTAAATGTCTCTGGATGAGGCTTGTTGATTTTATATGAATTCATCCAATCCAGTCTTATGAAGGGCAATAGATATAGTTTCTCAAAGCAGAGACTTACTCTTTCTTTAAGCAGTCTACCTAGTCTACCCCTCCCTTTTTCTTGTGTGTGTGTGTTTTATTTTATTATTTTTTTTATTTACTCCTTTTCTCCATCCTCTCTGTTGTGGTGCTTTTAATTTTCCATATTTGTGCCAGACAAACCAGAAATTCATACAAGCAAGGAAATGACCCCGATAAGGCCTCTGTCCATTCAAAACACTTATTTGTCACTAGCAATACAAAGGATTTAAAGCCAAAAAGAGAAGAGAAGCTCTTTGATTATGCGTGAGTCATGTGGCAGTTCAAACCTTTTAGAACTTGGTGTGTTAGCTCATTGTATCTCCACTTATCCTGTTAGAGAGAATGCCGGGCAGGATACAACCAATGACCTTGCAGTAGTCACTATTACTCATGTTCAAAACTTTTGCTAAACATCATTCAACACATAGGTCAATAAATCAGATTTCTGCTTGACTTTACGATCATTCCCTTTGCTCCCTTTCTGCAATTTTAAAGTCTGATTTTTTGATGATTTGTGTTTAAATACTCTCGCTTGCTTTGTGCCACATGCTCATTCGCAGCAGCTTTTTATTCAACACACGTGCCACACGTGCCAATCTCAGACAAATTGATCACCACCCTGGTGTTGTTTAGTTAATGTCATACAGCTCACACTCTGAGATAAGTGGCATAACCGCTGTGCCTCATGTAAATTTCAAATATAAGATTATTGTACTTGGTTATCTTTACAGAAGCTCTTTATACAACCTTTAATGAGATTATATATTTTTCTTCATTTAAATTCCATATAACTATTAAGGGGGTTTTGTATATTTTTGAATGAGGTGCCACATTTTGCATTAAGTAAACGAGAAGTATTTAAAGGACCTGAAACCTGCGTAGTGTTCTAATCTTTTTTTGGCTTGTAGGCCAGGCACTTCTCCACTATAGCCAATATATCAGGCATAACTAACTTGCAGGATACGTACATATCTGTACAGTCTGTACTCATTTACATGGTAATTTTTAAATTGTATGCAATACATTTAAATAACACATTTTGTGAAAATGAATTTCATGTGCTGAGTAAATTTGTACTCTCAGGTCATGTGGAGTCTGATGGGTCCTTAGTTATGGCATTGCATTGTACCAATGTATAAAGTAAGTAAATTTTGCCCTGTAGCTTCATAAGAAATGGTTATAAAAGCCTAACCCCTTCCCCCTTATTCTCCTCTAACAGACAGTGGGCGAATCTCAAACTGGGACAAAGGAACGTTTTACCAATAAAAGACAAATTGAATTTCATTTGTTTAAGACCAAGGTAACTTGTAACCACAATGTGATATTTCAGTAAGTTTGAATCTCTACGGTATAAGTAACAGGAGGGTTGAACATATGTGCAAACGTAATTAGTTTGCTTCACTCTGCAAATATTCATACTCTGTTTCCAAAGTTTTTATTTGAAATTAAGCTGAAGAAATGTGTAGATGTGATACTGACACAGGAAATGCATTGCAGCGGGAATAGGGGAAGCCCCAGGTGATTCACACAATAGCAGCTCTTCCAACTCCTTAACTATTAACCTATGAATATTTTGAAAATAAGCATAAAAAAGCCTGTGCCCTAAGCACTAGGGATCGACTGATTATCATTTTGGCTTGCGCTAGAATACAGCATTGAGGTCTATGGAAGATCCCGCAATACCATTGGAACCTCCACAGACCCAGCAAGTTCCCTGCACCTGTCACTAATGATAGTTTCAGATTTTGATTGACACATAGTCCATACTTTATCTCTGTATATCTCTTGACTAGGTTAGAATTTCAGTGAAACTACCATGAAAATAAGTTACGTGAAACCCCCTGCCAGCCTGGACAAAGCCACTGGACCACCAAGGAGTGTAATGACCCCCTCTCTGGCCACAGCTTTTATTTATTTTTTAATTTATAAAATAATGTTATTATATGAAATTATTTTCTTTAAAAAAAAAAAAAAAAAGCCGTTAGTCCACAAAATATATTTGCCTCAGAAACTTATCCCACATATTTACACACAGAACAGCCACTAAACACACTTAAATATAAGAGCGAATCTGTGTGGCATGTATTTTATGTATTTACCACGGAATAAAACAAAGAATAACAAAACCATTTGATAAACATGTTCAGTTAATGGCATATTTGTGTAGAAATGGTATAAAACTGTAAATGAACAGAATATCGGTGCCAGTTATTGGCTGGCCACCTAACAGCAGTATCAGCCCTAAACATTTTAAATCGGTCAATCCCTACTAAGCAATCCTTTTCTCCTAACCTTATTTAATCCCTATAAAACTTACTGACCATTTTCCTTACTCCCTAGTTTAAGCACTCAAAACATCAATGAAGTGGTCTGGGTGCCAGGTCCATCTAGGGTTAACCCTGCAGCTGTAAACATAGTTTCAGAGGAACTGCTATGGTTACATTAGGGTTTATCCAGCCTCTAGTGGCTGTCTCATTGACAGCCACTAGAGGTGCTTCCGCGCTTCTCACTGTGATTTTCACAGTGAGAAGACGCTGCCGTCCATAGGAAAGCATTGAGAAATGCTTTCCTATGGACTGATTGAATGCGCGCGCGGCTCTTGACGCACATGCGCATTCGGGGGAAGAGGGAGGAGAGTCCCCAGCACTGAGGGAGCCCGGCGCTGGAGAAAGGTAAGTGTTTAACCCCATAATCCATCTTGAGCCTGGTGGGAGGGGGGCCATGAGGGGGGGTACCTATTAACACTATAATGCCAGGTAGTTTGTTTTCCTGGCAGTATAGTAGTCCTTTAGTTCTAGGTTTAACTCCCCTCCTTCTCTGTCCCATAGTGTTCTTCACCCCCCCCCCCCAATCACTGTCCCATAGTGTTCTTCACCCCCCCTTCCCTGTCCCATAGTGTTCTTCACCCCCCCTTCCCTGTCCCATAGTGTTCTTCACCCCCCCCCTTCCCAGTCCCATAGTGTTCTTCACCCCCCCCTTCCCAGTCCCATTGTGTTCTTCACCCCCCCCCCTTCCCAGTCCCATTGTGTTCTTCACCCCCCCTTCCCTGTCCCATAGTGTTCTTCACCCCCCCTTCCCTGTCCCATAGTGTTCTTCACCCCCCCCTTCCCTGTCCCATAGTGTTCTTCACCCCCCAATCCCTGTCCCATAGTGTTCTTCACCCCCCAATCCCTGTCCCATAGTGTTCTTCACCCCCCCAATCCCTGTCCCATAGTGTTCTTCACCCCCCCAATCCCTGTCCCATAGTGTTCTTCATCCCCCCCAATCCCTGTCCCATAGTGTTCTTCACCCCCCCCAATCCCTGTCCCATAGTGTTCTTCACCCCCCCACCCTATCCCATAGTGTTCTTCACCCCCCCTCCCTGTCCCATAGTGTTCTTTACCCCCCTTCCCTGTCCCATAGTGTTCTTTTCCCCCCTTCCCTGTCCCATAGTGTTCTTTTCCCCCCTTCCCTGTCCCATAGTGTTCTTTTCCCCCCTTCCCTGTCCCATAGTGTTCTTTTCCCCCCTTCCCTGTCCCATAGTGTTCTTCACCCCCCCTTCCCTGTCCCATAGTGTTCTTCACCCCCCCTTCCCTGTCCCATAGTGTTCTTCACCCCCCCTTCCCTGTCCCATAGTGTTCTTCACCCCCCCTTCCCTGTCCCATAGTGTTCTTCACCCCCCCTTCCCTGTCCCATAGTGTTCTTCACCCCCCCTTCCCTGTCCCATAGTGTTCTTCACCCCCCCTTCCCTGTCCCATAGTGTTCTTCACCCCCCCTTCCCTGTCCCATAGTGTTCTTCACCCCCCCTTCCCTGTCCCATAGTGTTCTTCACCCCCCCTTCCCTGCCCCATAGTGTTCTTCACCCCCCCTTCCCTGCCCCATAGTGTTCTTCACCCCCCCTTCCCTGCCCCATAGTGTTCTTCACCCCCCTTCCCTGCCCCATAGTGTTCTTCACCCCCCCTTCCCTGCCCCATAGTGTTCTTCACCCCCCCTTCCCTGCCCCATAGTGTTCTTCACCCCCCCTTCCCTGCCCCATAGTGTTCTTCACCCCCCCTTCCCTGCCCCATAGTGTTCTTCACCCCCCCTTCCCTGCCCCATAGTGTTCTTCACCCCCCCTTCCCTGCCCCATAGTGTTCTTCACCCCCCCTTCCCTGCCCCATAGTGTTCTTCACCCCCCTTCCCTGCCCCATAGTGTTCTTCACCCCCCCTTCCCTGCCCCATAGTGTTCTTCACCCCCCCCCTTCCCTGCCCCATAGTGTTCCTTACTACCCCCTCCTCCTACCCCCGTCCCTTAGTGCTACTCTCTCTCCCCTCCTTGGTCCCCGCTCCCCAGTGTGTCTCCTGATAGCGTGGCCGAGCGGAGCAGTGCGCACCGCAGTATAGAAGATTCAGTCTCCTGTACCCGGACGGACTTCAGGAAGTGCTCTGTTCCTATACCGCGGTGTGCACTTCGGTGACTCCGATCTAGCGCCCCCCAGGTCGGTGAGCCCTAAGGCGTCCGCTTGTGCCGTCTTATGGACGTGCTGGCCCACCTATTCATTATCGGTATTGCCGGTGATTATCGGCCGATACCGATACTTAATTTAACTCTGTGAAAGAATTCTATAGCATGGGGACATCCAGCGCCTTAAAATCCCCCATGGGTAGTGCTCGCCACGCGTGCGCATCATTTTCTGCCCTTTGCCTATATCTGAGAAGGCGGAGAGGCCTGTGCGCTGAAAAGAGGTATGTGTTAAAATGTAGTGTCCTAACCATACCAGTATAGCAGTTATTATTCTTTGAGTAACACTTTACAGAGTGGGTAAGGCCTAATGTTTTTCCTTTGACACTTCAGGAGTGTTTCCATCACTGCCCAGAGTCTGTTTACTTATCCCTTTTGTTTGCCACATTTTTTTTGATGTCTGAAAAATATTTGATGTAGAATTCTGTACTACTGTATTTACCCCTGTCCTGGAACTGAGCGTCTTCATCTTGGCTTCCTGTTATTCATAATCTCTGCCTTTTGCACATGTCCACAGAGAGAGTAGGATAAATAGTATTTCTGATCCATCCTCCAATGCCATGTGACCTTGTTGTGCCAGGACTGAACTGGGTGGTGATGTCATTTGCTAAATCTTGAACTCGCCTCCAATACGCTGCAAAAATGTTCTCACCAGAGGTGGTTGTGACGTTTATTTGCTCTGGCAGCTGTCTTCTTCGGTTTTCCCTGTGGGAAAACTTCCATAGGCAGGATAAACCTCCTACGTGAAGCAGACATGCTGGCTTCTTTGCGCTAGCAGCTTCTGCTATGAAGTTTCCATAGCAACCGCTGCACATGTGCAGTGGTTCCTATGCTTTGGTGACTTCATGGGGGACATTTTTTCTGCTCTTCCTGTTCAGTTCGGTGGTATAGTCCATGGGTCGTCAAGTTGGTCCCTACCGCCCTACCGTTTCAGGATTCCATCCAGGTGGGCGGTAGGGATTTTAGCGGTTAAATCCTCGCGCAATGTTTTCTGATGCCACCGGAGCCGGAATATAACGTCATATTACAGCTCTCGGCATCAGTAGACAGCCCGCGAGGGAGCAGAGCAGAGAGGTTAGAGCTTCCTTGGCCCCTCGAATTTAAACTCTGCTGCTAGCTGAAGTGAAGCCCCACTGGACCCCAGGTAGGGAGGCTGGGTGGACATTTAATATTAAAGGGACTCTCCAGGCAGAGTCTTTTACTCACCTCGTTCCAGCCCCGGGAGCCTCGTGAAGCCGCGCCGAGCAGGGAGCAATCAGACACTTCCATTTGGAAGCGTCATTGCTCCCTTGTGCGCATGCGCGGCTTCGCCGCACATACGCACATACTTCAGAGGGCAGCATTCATGCCACCCTCTGAAGTCCTGAGCGCACTACCGCGCATGCGTGTGGTGTGCGCGGCCGCGAGCTGAGCTGACTGACAGCTCAGCTCGCGGTCTTTGCCCGCCCCCCTCCTCTGCTGACAGGCTGGAGAGAGAAGGCGCGCACACAGTGCCTTCTCTCTCCTGCACACGTCAGACGTATACAGGGCCTTTTTAGTCTTTAGTGTCTGAGTGACGGCCACTGGAGGTATTCCTATCAATCAATGTAAACACTGTATTTTCTCTGAAAATACAGTGTTTACATTAGATTGCCTGCCGGGAGCTATAGATCAGACCTGAACAACTACATTAAGCTGTAGTTGTTCAGGTGACTATAGTGTCCCTTTAATTGTCTGTCTGTCTGTCGGTGAGCGTGTGTCGGTCTCAGCAGAGTACTTGTAGAATAGGAGAAAGGAGTAGAGTACTTGTAGAATAGGAGAAAGGAGTAGAGTACTTGTAGAATAGGAGAAAGGAGTAGAGTACTTGTAGAATAGGAGAAAGGAGTAGAGTACTTGTAGAATAGGAGAAAGGAGTAGAGTACTTGTAGAATAGGAGAAAGGAGTAGAGTACTTGTAGAATAGGAGAAAGGAGTAGAGTACTTGTAGAATAGGAGAAAGGAGTAGAGTACTTGTAGAATAGGAGAAAGGAGTAGAGTACTTGTAGAATAGGAGAAAGGAGTAGAATAGGAGAGAATTGTTGTTGGCTAATAATAGTAAGTGGGCTGCCTAGCTCAGCCTTCCTACTGGGCATTGCTATAAGGAAGGTTAAAAAATAGAAAAAAGGTGAGGAAGGGAGCTGATGCACAGATGAGAAATCGTATTATGAGCAAACAGAGAAATCGTCTGAATATCACCGAAAGAGGAGACCTTCGTTTGTTCCTTACGAAAATCGAACCAGATATCAAATATTTAGTCTCGCAGCATCAACCTCAAGGATCTCATTAATCACTAGTAAAGGTAATTTCAATTTACTTTGTTTTCTCATTAAACTTTATAAAGTTAAAAAACATTATAAACATGCATAAAGTAGAAATAAAAAGATAAATGTACGTACGTTTATTTTTATTTTTTTAAAAACACCCTCCTTTCTAAAAAATATTCTGCACTTGCGCGAAAACTGTTGGGCGGTAAGGCAATTTTTCCATCAAAAAAGATGCATTAGTGGGCGGTAGGTAGAAAAAGGTTGACTTCCACTGGTATAGTCTATCAAAAATAATTGACAAGTGGAAGATCTAGTAGAATTTCTCCCAATCTATACATTTGTTATCAAAACTACTAAGATGTCTAGATAGAATTTTATGATGTCTTACTAGCATGACCGGTTCCCTTCAAAGGAATACTGAGCATCACGTGAAAAGGTTACCAGTGGTAGGCGATGTTCAGTGTTGGTTCTCCCTAAAATTACAACTTTCACTAAAACTATTTTTATAAAGTAATTCTTCCATCAAGTTTTGAAAGGAAATAATTAATTTTTTTATTTTAAATTAAATCTACCTCTACCCTCTCCATCCCTAACTTTAGTATATGACAGGATGCTTGAGCCATATGCAACGAACCTTGTGTTACGGTATTTTAAAACTGTCACTATGGGCTTCACTGCTTCGCTCTGCACAATCCTTTTAAACCTTCATAAAAGGATTATTGTATGAAAACCTAATTTTTATTTTTTTTTAATTTTGTATAAACCAGGAGAATAAGTTTTCGGATACATTGCATTTACTGTTTATCCCAGAAAACATTTACCGCTGCGCCTAAGAAAATGCATGTACATAACCAGTATAAAAGTACTTGAGTAATATTCTTTTACACAAAGAATTATTTATTTGATTCAAAATAAAATAATTTGAGTGGCAGTGAACAGAATCCACCGATGGAGGGTTAACGCCACTAGTCTGCTTCTTATGAGTACGTGTCACACAGGGCACGAAAAGCGTAACTTCATTTTCTCTGGAAGCTCCCTGCTATTGCCCTGTTGCAGATGGAAATTCTTGCTGTTAAGTTCTTTTGTTTGGGGTGGGACAAAAACAAAATAGTACGTTTAGAATCCTTGTTTACAGCAGTGTTGTCATGAAGCAGAATTGTGTTCTTGTTGTTTTATGCATTTTTACCAGATATTTGCTGTTTTCTGCAGGAACACTTTACTTGATGTGTTCTAGGGTGCTGCCAGCAATGTCAAACCAAAATGAAAACCTCAAGCGTAAAACCTCCAGTGTTAAATGTAATCAATTATCTATCTAAGGGTTACTGCAACATGATTGACCGCTTTTTAAAGTGTTCATGGAGGAAGGAATCTGGACGTGCAGTATTTTTGCTTGAAACGCTGCTCATCCCGAGTTTTTGCACTTGTGTATCGGGGGCTAGCTTTGCTCTGTGCAAAAATGTCTGTCGTCAGTGCGCAATGCATGCTGGCAACATACATAATCTGATTCTCCCATTGCAGGCAATAAGCCTGCAAGGGGAATTTTGGGTCTCCCCTCTCTAGCTCCCTCCCTTGCTCCTTCATTGCAGCACTCCAGCCTCCCTACCGTGCGGTATTTTTCTTTCTTTAAAGGTCCCACCCTCCCTTTCTCCCTCCTCACTCAAAGCATGCGCATGCGCTCTGAGCTGGCTAATCAGTCCAATCAAGGGTTTTTCTATGAGAAGACTTTGATTGGACCTCATCTCTGGATTGGGTGTACTGAGCAGGGCTGGGAGCGCTGGATTTGAGGGGACTTAAACTTGTGTTATGCCTTTTTTATTTTTTTGCGGGGACCTAAAACATAATGCCAATAGGGCATTTTTCATTAAAACATTTTTTTTTAGAAAAATGTATGAAGTGTTAGTTACCATTTAACTTCAGCTTTCACTGTTTTATTTTGTTAGACTTTATTTTGACAACATTACTTTATTTAAGGTTAACCATTAACTGTAACGTATTAATGAACAGTAAACGGAATTACACAATGCGGGCTGAAGTAGCCGAGCTGTGACTGTACCAGTATTGGATACATTTTCCATCTTTATTTGGAAATAAACCTTTTGATTATGTGTATTATTATTTAAACATACAGCAATCTAAATTAGTATGTAAAGTGTGTTATTTAAATTGTTATGGGGGGTGCGGGGGATTCTAAATTGAATCAATGCCTATTCCTGCCCTTCTCTGGGGATTGCTGTGTGGGCTTCTAAATGCTGTTCCTGGTGCTTACCGTACTCTGTTAATTTGCAAAATACCATGTTACATGACATGTCCGTTGCCATGTAGATAGACGTCTGTGGTGAAGGGTGATTCTACTCAACTGACCTTTTCTTTTCGCTGCAATGTCTCTTCACCACCATGTTCAGTTCCTGGTGGCCGGGATCACGTATCGCTTGTTTGCTCTTATGCATGCAGAATATTTATGGAATATCCCACACAATTTATAAATGTGTTTTATGGGACTCTATGGACACCCAGACCATGTACTTATTGTTTTAACCCTGCAACAGGTTTGAAATCCCTCTAGTGGTTGTCACACTGATACACTAGAGATGATTCTGCCGGAATTGCCTGGTAAATCCTGGTTATTTTAATCAAATGGTCTCATACAAGGTGGCATTGCCAAAAGCAGAGCAACGTGGGCTGAAAAGTAATTTTTTTTTTTTTTTAAATACTCCTTACAGGAGGATGATCGCCTAAACAGCAAGCATAACACTATAGAATTAGGAATAAAAATATGTATTTCTAACATTATAGTGTTCCTTTAAATGTTGTATTAAGTATTCACTGCAAATTAAATGTTATGTTTTTTTTTTTTTTTTTTTTTAAATCTTCCTAACAAAGGCTTAGTTGAAGTAAATCTTATTTCTATAAATATTTGTATTAATGTATATCTTTTTCTTTATAGTGGTGTGGGAGCTTGAGTCCTTTTAATTACACTCACATATTCGTTATGTGTTTTGTACATTTATTTTGACAAACACAGCTTAGTATCACATGGGTTTAATTGCTTAAAATATTCTACCATTCATACTAAGCGCAATTTATAAACTTTGTGTGTCTACTGCCAACACTCACACCAACAATATGGAGCTCCTAGAAAAGAAGGTTATTGGGATAGAAAACAGGGACTGAGAGATTTGGGCCCAAAATAGGGAGGGGAGGTATGCATGAATATTGGTTATTGCAGTTCATGTTTTTCTACATAATATAGTAAAGGAATTTGATGTTTCTCCATGATTGTATAGTGTTGTTCATTCCTGCCTAGAAATCATTTTACTGTTGAATCATTGCCTGTAATAGAATCCTCATATGTTACCATAGTTTTACCATAGTAAAAGAAAATACTGCCAGCACCAAACTTGGACACCTAGCAGTGCACTGTTTTAGTAATTAAGCCCCCAAACGGAGTGATCACATTTCCTTAATCACCGTGGCTCCCATGGCAATGAAACGGCCCAGAAACCAGCCAGTTGTCTTTGCCCAAGCAGCCGGAAATAGTCCTCTAACTGCTCTCCTGGCATGCACGTCAGCAGCTGGCCTTCAGCTATCAATCATGGGAGAGGATTGATGTGATTGGCGGTCACAGCTATTCTATGTCAGTAACAGCCATCCTGGGCTGTTACCAAAACTCTGTAGTAATGCTTTCTTTAATGGAGGGCCTGTGTGTCCTATTGGTGCTTGTCAGAGTGGGAGGGGACCTCCAGATAGCTCAGATATCTTATTGGTGATACATCCAGAAGTAGCTGTTCTTGCCAATCATGAGAAACAAGTTTTCTTTAAAAAAAAAAAAAAAAATTTTACTTTTTTTTTTTTTGCCCCCTTTTTCTTATTGGTCACAAAGTGTTAATGCAGTGATAACTGGGGAATTCTGGTTTAAATTCCGGTAAAACAACGTCACCAGTAAGTGTTCATGGGCAAGATACTGATTTCCACCAATCTCAAATCCTTATAGATTGTAAGCGTGTTTGAGCAGGGCTTTCTTTACCTGTTGTCTCTGGATGTCAATTACTTGTCAAATATATATCCTTTTGAATTGTAATGCGCTACAGAATATGTTGGCACTATATAACTAATATACTGTAAGTGAAGTATGTGTAATTCGTTTTGAAATGACAGGATACCTCCACATTCAAGATGGCTGCTCAACTGATTTAAAAATGTCGGGGGTGTTTGAGACACTGTTGTATAAAATGTTGTCTTTAAAACGGTCTACCAAGTCTGTATCGCATCAGTTTATTGGTTGGATGGCAACGGTCAGAGAGTGCTCCAGTGGAAGTTCAGATCAGACACAAGCAGAATGTGTAGTAAAGAAGATTATGGCATTATACAAGCCTTCAGCAAAGCTCTAACATTTGTTAAGGGTGATTAAACCCTGCTTTTTTTTTATTAGCATGCTACTAATTGAACGCTTTAAAAATGAACAAGGATATTTAAGTAATAGGTACCACAGACCTAGTAAATTTCCTCTTCTCGTTAATTCGCCATTTGCGCTAATCTCTTTCCTGCCATGCATTAACCTATAATTTATCCATAGTGCAGGTCCTGACAGGCTAGGATTGCAAAATAAATCAATTAATTTGCGGTTTTCATTTTTAGTCTCCTACAAAAGCTGTATATAATGCAAGACACTGGAATCAGCCAGAATCGGAGGAGCTTCCAACCTTACCAACACTCAAAGCTCAGCCTGCACCAGTAAGTTTGGCTTTTATTATCCTCTTATTTCAAGTTCCAGAAATGTTATCCATACAAGCTACAAAAAGGACTCTATGAATGGTATTCTTTTCGTCTCTACCTTACTGTGCAGAAGCAGTTATGCTGCTCACCTGAAGTAATAGGTGGTTTGTGTTATTGTGTATATTAACCGTGTTCTATCACTGATATTATTGGGAATCGAAGGTTCCCCGTATGGCAGAAGGAACAATTCATTCCTGTTGGTTTAATAAGGTGCACAAGTATTATTCTTTGATTTCGGCACCTGAGGTTTTAACACATCGAAGAATTAAAATTGTTTCCCCATTATTGCAAAAGTGGTTTATTTAATGGTGTGCAGTTTCGATTTGTGCTTCACCATGCATTTGGTAGGCCCAGAATTCAATAAACATGGATTCAAGCTGCCTTATGTGATGGTGTGTACCTGGAGGCGTATTGTGGGCAACAACATGTTTAGACACAAATTAAGAATTGTTGCTGACCATGTGCATCGGATTGCGAAAAACTTCCTGCCCATGCCGCAAAGCAAACATCCTCTTTCCACAAATCTGACCGTGAATTCACAATATTTTAATGTACTCCGCCGCCATCCGATCTCAATACAATACATCATTTTTGCAATGTCATTGGATATTAGAATTCTGCTTGACATCAGTGTGTTGCTGCTGGAATGTTCATTACCCATTCCTACCCATCATGACTTATTAATACTGTAATCTCTGCACGTTCCCTCTTCATTAATATGGTTTTATACTTTGCACACTGTAAGAACATTTAGTAAAACTTTTCATTTGTCAGCATTTTTTTTCTTCTTACAGTGATGACTGACGTTTAAACAGTTAATCATATAATCCCATCTGCATTTTTTTATACTTTTAAACTGTTACTGACCAGTGTATGTGTACGTTTTCATAACACTTTAATCCCTTCCCTGGTGCAACTTATTTATGTATTATTAGAAGAGATCTTTAGGTTAAGTAAGACGTTCATTGCTGGTGTATAATCTTAAAGGGCCATTCCAGGTTGTGATGACAGATAAGCATTTATTTAATTCCATGATTGAGCATTGGCCGGCAAATAGTCAAATCTTGAAAATAAATCTGAGCAAGGTTTGAAACCGTAGACCAGGGGTAAGCAACCTATGGCACGTGTACCATGCACGGCACTCAAGGTGCTTTTGCACAGCACTCAAGGCTGCTATAGCCAAACAGGCTCTGGCCTACAGGAGTCCCAGTGAAACTCAAGAATTCTGCTAATACGAAAAGGTGGTGAAGGACAATTTTCAATTTGTGCATTGTAGCACGTAGAAGAAGTGATCACTTCCTCCCAGCACTTGTGAATGGGAATCCACACTGTAGTAGAGCAGCTTTTGCAGCTCCTGTCCTTGACCTGTACCTGACCAGCCTGGTCCCCAATGGTCCCCAGGGAAGCCACCAACACTGCTAGACACAGAGATGCAGAATAACCCTCCCCTCATACAAATAATAGCAGCCCACACACAAACACAATACACAGTCCGCACAAACGCGACACCACTGACAATCCACATAAATGCACACAATCCCACATGCAGCCACTCACCTGCAATACCCCAAACAGCCCCTCACATTCACACACTACCATCCACACACAATTCCACAAGCAGCCCCCATACTCAGCCCACATTCATAAGTATCATGTATGATACCACAAACTACTCACGAACATATACAATATAATAGCTTAAATGCACACAAATACAAAGCAACTACAGTATTAATAACAGAAGCACAATACGGCAACATACACTCCTCAATATATATAAAAAAAAAAATAGGACCAGCGTGCTGCTAAAAGGTTGCCTACCCCTGCCGTAGACCATAAACCAATACCGTATTTCACATTGAAGCCATCTGGCATCATTTGAGTTAACAGGATGCTAATCCTCTGCGCTTGAGCAACAAAGCGATTTCAAGCATTTGATTCCAAGGAGTTTGAATGTCTTGGCAAATATCTCCATGAATGTTCTAATGGAATTGTTAATTAGCATTAGTTTATTATGAAATTTAAATTGAAGATTTACAAATGGCTTTTAACAGGTAATGTGCATAGGGATTTTCATGTTGTTTTACTACAAGAGCGAGGATATTATCACACACCCTGAAAACTGTTTAGTTCAGAGGTTCTCTTTAATTTGACATACAAGCAGCGACTCCTTTTTTGTGTATTTAACGACTGCCTTATTAATATTCTTCTTTAGGCAAAGCCAACAGAAGCACCCAATCCAAAGGATGATGGAGTCTTTAAAGCACCAGCTCCTCCTGTTAAAGTGATCAAAACTGTGACTATTCCTACTCAGCCCTATCAGGACATAGTGACTGCACTGAAATGCAGGAAGGAGCACAAAGAAGTGAGTACTGGTTTTCATTTCAGTTGCGATTACGAAGATTTAACCTGTTGGAAAAGATACTTCAAACACCAGAACAACTTATTCACCTTGAATATATAAATGTGCAAAGAGGTCCTCTAATCCTCAGATGACAATTTGCTACAGAATCTCACAGCTCAAACCCCTTTTATTTCTTTCTCTTTCAAAATTTGTATGAGATGTGCTTGCTGTAGGGCTCACGCTGTTCAGGTTCCTGTCTCTGCTTATTGGCTTTGATCAGGTCCCGGAGTGAATGGTGCTGTCCATAAACTGTTAGAAGCCATGATTTGGCAGATCTATGCTACCTCCGAAGCCCCACTCCTTGTGAACTATATATTCTATAATACTTAGAAAAAACAAAAATCCGAGCCTTATAGCGAAATCAGGGCTGGGTGGATAATGAGGGCCTTACCCAATATATTCGCTGAACAAAGAAAATAAAAAGATTTGAGAGCAAGTCTCCAATGCCACAAATATAAAGCGGGGAGGCTTCCCTCCAAAAATCAGTTGGTTGGAGGTCTGATATCAGTACCCAGCTTAGAATTTAGTGTTCACTATCCTCTACTTCAGGAATATTCTAGATCAGGATGGTGTGGTATACTCTGGGTATAGTTCTATTCTAATATAACCGTAATATATTTATAAAATCAGATTTACCCTTACACCAGCTGATTTTTGTCGTATGGGGGTCTATATCCTCTGCTAGTAATTCCAGTAAGAATATGATTTATTAACAAATTAGTATTGACTTGGGTTTTTACGTTTGGCTTTTTCCTGCATTTGTTTGCCTTGGGTACCCCTGAATAGTCAATATATTCTATGTTATTTGATTGTCCAATAAGCCCCCATAAATAATAAAATGAAGCGAACATACTGAATGAGGATTAATGTTTCTCTTTTTTCGGTTGATACAAAGTATACACAATGGATGTTTGCCATCTTAACAAGCCCTAGGTATACATGGAATGAGATACAATTAGATACATGTGTTATAGTCTTCTTTTTTCCAAATACATTGTGTATCAATTAGAATGGGTTAGACCCATCTCTTTAGACCAGCTTATTAATCACTAGTATCTTTTTTTTTTTTTTTTTTTGACTGCCTTTTGTTGGGGACATTCCGATTTTCCTTATTTTTAATATTTTTCTAGTCTTTATTAGTTCATATAAAAAAGGATCAATACAATAACACAATCAAAATGACAGACACAAATAGCAAAATACATTAAACAATGTATTGTTACCTTACCCCCAGGCATTCCCGATCGGCGTTCAGTGTTGCCCTGTGCGCATGTGCAAAGAAGCTCCCCCCTCCGTGACGTCATCGCGTTTGTTTCCATGGCGACGTGGTACAAACATTGTCGCCATGGGAATAGGGTTGCGGTTGCAGTAATACAGTGCAATATGTGACTCGTTCTAAGGAATAGGGGGAGTGAATGAAAGAGGATAAAGTGATTATTTGAGCATAAAGTGCATATTGAAATATATAGTTCAATGTGTTGAATCTGTTACGGTAACCGCCATTGCACCATAACCTTAACAGATTCAACACATTGAACTATATATTTCAATATGCACTTTATCCTCAAATAAGCACTTAATCATCTTTTATTGATGAGGTCTAATGCGCGTGCGCGCGGACATTACTGCGCATGCACATTAGGTCTCCCCCACCGCGCGGAGCCTGACCCAGCGCTGAGGGACATCAGCACTGGGAAACTACTAGCCCTGTAGAATCCCTTTAATCATTTGGTTGCGGTTAGACATCAGAGCTTGTAACAGAATTGAAAATGTTACGGAATCAGCGTTGGGGTCATGGCTCATTATTTATTTGCATGCTTTCAACCAACAGTCTTTTTTGCCATTTCCCAATTCTATTCCAGTATTAAACCTTGCAAATCCAAGGCTGTTGTTATACCTCGTGTTGGGAACCACACCTAATGACACAGCTGCCAACAGAAGAAATAATAATGAAAATAAAACCAAAGGTCAATCTCTGCATAGCTCCTCACAACACAGTTCCTTGTATGCTTTGAAACACCACCTCAGTATCATAGACCATTTTCAAGATAATACTGCATCTTAAGCCATTAGATATTATTTTTCTTTGTCACAGATAGTAGGACTTGTAGTTTCACAAAGTAAAGTATTAACTTCTAGTGATTATTTCAGTTCTATGACATAAGGGATCCTACAGGGCCAGGAAATCAAAGCGGTTTTCCTGGCGCTATAGGGTTAATAGGTCCCCTCCCCTCTCTCCTGCAGGGCTGAATGTGTTAAAACCCCTTTAGCTACCTACCTGAATCCAGTGCCGATGTCCCTCAGCATTATTCAATACTTTTCTACAGGGAAAATCTGGCACTGAAGGTCCGTAAGGACGTCCAGTGTCAGATTATGGACCAAAAGCCTTTACATTAAAAAGCCTGCGTAGGCGGACTTTAGTCACCAAAACAACTACAGCTTAATGTAGTTGTTCTAGTGAGTAAAGTGTCCCTTTAATCCGTTTTAGTGGACCATCACGTGCATAGGAATGTTTCGATCTCCACAGAGGTATTGGTCAGGGTGCTTGACCAAGATCCATTTGGAGAATAAAACGATGCTGTGCACGTGATGGTTCAATATTAATAAAACTGCTTAACTTTTGAATGGTGAGTAACTGAAGCCTCTTAAATGTTTGCAATTTAGTGACTTATCATGATTAGGAATGTGTCTTTTGGTTTGTGTTCTCTACTTATTACCTGGAGTTTTGATGCTTCTCTTTTTAAACACAGAATTGTACAGACATTTTATATTGGGAGATGAAAGGTGATCTAATTTGCCTGAAATATACCTCCTGTCTGTAGTCATTTATTGATGTTAAGGTGTTGTCTCCTATAGTGATTGGAGCACTGTAAGCTCAGAGTATGGGATTTATAACTGAAAGCTTAGCATTTGTTAGAATCTTGAAGCAAATCCAGTATGTCACAAATACTGTGAGCAGAAGACTTTTTGTTAGAACCAGACTAAACACCTCTTAGGGAACTTTCGGAATCCTCTCAGAATGACGTCAGGTGCTTATCTCTTCACGAAATGAGTAATGGGGTCATCTTCAAGTTAGACATTCAAGGCCTTGACACTGGCCAGCATCTAAGCCTTAAAGGGACACTATAGTCACCAGTGCAACTACATGTATTCCTGACCCTATAGTGTTAACACCACCATCTAGCCCCCCCTGGGCCACTCATGCCCCCATAAATATAGTAAAAATCTTACTGTATTCAAGCCAGAAGCTGTAAATCTGCATGCTGTTAGACTCGGGGGAAAAACAAGCAGTCTGCTGACATGTGATAGCCTGATCCAATCACAATGCTTCCCCATAGGATTGGCTGAGACTGACAAAGAGGCAGATCAGTGGCAGAGCCAGCACAATTGAAACACAGCCCTGGCCAATCAGCATCTCCTCATAGAGATGAATTGAATCAATGAATCCCTATGAGGAAAGTTCAGTGTCTGCATGCAGTGGGAGGAGATACTGAATCACAGGATGCTTGTGCACAGCAGATCTGAGTGGATGGAGGCATATTATGCCTCCATCAACTCAGAAGTCCCTCTGGTTCACTCAGTGACTGCAACTGGAGGTGTTCCTAGTAGGGATCGACCGATATTGATTTTTTTAAAGCCGATACCGATATTCTGTGAACTTTCAGGCCGATAGCCGATATAATTTGCCGATATTCTGTACATTTACCATTTTGGAAAATTAAAAACTATTTCTAAAGGTAAGTGCACAAAATATACATGCCACGTGTAGTGGATGCAGTGTGTTTAGACAGGGGAGCTGTGTGTGTTTGTTTAGTGTGTGTGTGTTGTGGATGCAATGTGTGTTTGTGTAGTGGATGCAGTGTGTATTTGTCTAGTGTGTGTAGTGGATGTAGTGTGTATTTGTCTAGTGTGTGTAGTGGATGCAGTGTGTATTTGTCTAGTGTGTGTAGTGGATGCAGTGTGTATTAGTGTAGTGGGTAGTGTGCGTGAAGTGAATGCTGTATATACTAAATGCAAAGTGTGTGTGTTTGTGTAGTGTATGTATATAATGTGTGTGTTTGTGTAGTGTGTGTATAGTGAATGTAGTGTGTGTATATAATGCAGAGTGTGTGTGTTTGTATAGTGTGTGTATAAAATGCAGCATGCTTGTGTAGTGTGCATTATATAAACACACTACACAAACACACTGCATTATATACACACACTATGCAAACACGCTGCATTATATACACACACTACACACTGCATTAGATACGCACACAATGCAAACACACTGCATTATACACACAAACACACACTGCGTTATATAAACACACTACACAAACACACACTGCATTATATAAACACACTACACAAAGACTGTATTATATACACAGTGTGTTTGTATAGTGTATGTGTATATAATGGAGTGTGTGTGTTTGTATAGTGTGTTTATATAATGCAGTGTGTTTGTGTAGTGTGTGTATATAATGCAGTGTGTGTATATAATATAATGCTTGTTGCCTGGCCAGGGAGGGGGGCTGTGGCAGTCCCTGGTGGTCCAGTGGCATGGGCTGAGCTGTGGGGGGGTCGGGCAGCAAGCACTTACTCACCTCCCTCCAGCTCCCCAGTGTAACTCTCGCGGCCAGCGTGCCACGCGGAGCGTTGCCATGGTAACCCACGGCAACTCTCTGACGGCCGCGGGTCTCGCGAGAGTTACACTGGGGAGCTGGAGGAGCTGCAGGGAGGTGAGTAAGTGCTTGCTGCCCCCCCCCCTCCCCCAGGACCGCCGGGCTTGTAATGAGCCTGGCGGTCCTGGGAGGTATTATCAGCAATATCGGTATCTATATTGGCCGATACCGAAAATACCGAATAACGGGCGATTATATCGGTAAAACCGATAATCGGTCGATCCCTAGTTCCTAGCTTACAATGTAAACACTGTATTTTCTCAGAAAATACAGTGTTTACATGAGAGAAGCTGCAGGGAGTTATAGTTCTCACCTGAACAACCTCATTAAGCTGAAGTTGTTCAGGTGACTATAGTGTCCCTTTAACACCTTTTATTTATCATACATATTATGACTAATCATCAAGTCTCTGTATTTATTTGCCATGTTTTCTCTTTACAGCTTTACACTGTAGTTCAACATGTGAAACACTTCAATGATGTAGTGGAGTTTGGAGAGAACCAAGAATTCAGTGATGATATAGAATACCTGCTAAGTGGACTGAAGAGCAGCCAGCCCATAAACACCCGTTGCCTTAGGTAAGACATTCTGTATTTCTATTGCGTTTTTCCTAAATTGTCTTTGATATAGTTTCAGTGGGTCTGTTCTGTCCAATGGCAAGGTATTTTTTAAAGGGACATGCTAAGAACATCCAGGATACTTCATGTCCTCATGGCTTTAAGCACAAGGGTATAAGTAGTTATACAGCCTGAATTGCCTCTCCGTTCCACGTTAAAGTAACACTCGGTCATAAATACGTGTTATGTATATTATAATGTTATAGTGCTCCTGGTGGCTTTATTTCTAGAAATTAAATTAATAAAGAGAAACTCATGTCTCCTCCAGTGGCATCCTGGTCTTGTGCAGCTGTTGCTCTGCGTTCTAATTAGATTATCACGTGACTTCAGGCTTGTTCAATGCCAGTTGCTGCACTGCATTCATCTCAAAGTAAAGCATTATAATGCTCATCTATGGAGAGATTTAAATATGTTTGGTGTCATGATGCCTTTAAACTGTCAGCCACTAGAGTCATACTGACAAATGTAAGCAACGACCTATCAGGAAACAGCATGTCAAACTGTAGAGACAGTATGTGGGCACCAATACAGCAAAGCCCATTAAACTTTAGTGGTTTTAGCTCTTTCACTGTGATCATATTGATTCAGGCTCCTAATATCACACAATGCAGCCATTTAAACAGGCTTTGATTGAGTTAAAATCCATCCAATATTAAATCTCAAGATGACTGTTCATATGTAGTTCTCCCTGCATGTTTTATGTGTGGAGTGAGACAGTGTGCTGGCTGGCAGATCCCCCGCACTACTATTTATTTGTTGTATTGCTGGGAAGTCAAAAGCCACTATGCAACTGCCTAAGCTGTGACCTTCTCAGTACTTTGAGTGGGGTAACATGCAATGGGGGAGGGCTCTGAAACAGATGCAACTGCTGATCTTACTCAGGTTTTATCTGTACCAATGAAATTACCACTTGAGCAGAACCAAGAAACCCTCACTCCCAGAAGGGCCAGTTCCACTGGCCAATGATGAAATAGCGAATACAAATTTTGAGCTGCTTTTATTTCCATTTTGTGTGATAATGTTGACCACACAAAGATATATAAAAAAATAAAGCATCCTTATTGGATGATCATTTCCTGATTTGGGCAGTGTTGCATAGCTTGGGAACTTGTTGCGGATGTAGCAGCCTCAAGTGTGTAGCTGTTTTTCCTTTTATATATATTTTTGCCTTGTTAATACAATAGTTTATAAAGAATGTGTCCGTTCAAGCCCAGAGTGCCTTACGAATGGTCGTTTTCTTGCCCACAGTGTTATAAGCCTGGCGACAAAGTGCGCCATGCCAAGTTTCCGAATGCACCTGAGAGCGCACGGAATGGTAGCCATGGTCTTCAGAACACTGGATGATAGTCAGCACCACCAGGTATGTACCTACATCTCTGCTTGTTGCATCTTTGAAGATTTACATGAGCCAATTTTCCATTGCAACGTGCTGTCCAAGTGTTTACAAACAGTTTGATATTTACCTACAGTCCTGCTGGTCTGCACTGACTTGCTAAAGTAGAAGTTTATATTTTTTCATTTGCATTCCTGCTTTGTGAACATTTTGTGGTTCAGTGTTGGAAACATAAACCGCTTGACAGCTTAGTGTGAAATAGTGCCACTGTAGTGGTTATGGTGCTTAGAGTATCCCTTTAACCTAATCTTTATTTCTATTGGGACTAATATAAAGATTAAACTGTTCCCTTTTGTAGAGTCATTTATAAGGTGTTGCTTATTAAATGTAAAGGTGCGTAATTTATATAATTGTACCTCCAACTGTATTTATAGATGGAAGCACCTACACATGAGCAGAATGTTCAACAACACACTCTGTAGTTCATTTCATACATGCTTATATATTGTAGTTAAAGTGTACAGTAAACATTTTGTTTGAATTTTTGCTTCTTTAAACATGTCACCTGTATGGTGTTTAAAAAAAAAAATGAAAATAAAATGTATCCATTATCTTCGGTTGTATATGTTTAGCTTTGCTGTACAGCTCACTGCTTATACTCGGGTCAGTCGGGATCTCCACGACCTCTTTCTGCGGTTCAATATCTCACGCTATGACAGCAGTGAGAACCCAATATTTTTCGATGAACCCTGCTTTGCTTGTCTTCTCTCGGTTGTATATATGTGGAAAACTGTAACTCTCAACCAGTGGAGCAGACCAGAAATGTGTATATATATATATATATTTTTTTTTTTTTTTACAATAAACATTAAATTTTATTGAATTGATAATCAAATTGCAACATTATAATGCCCAGATAGCTGGTATGGAAAGTCCTCTTACTCTGTTTACTCACATGCCATTGTGCCTTAACTATGCAATTAGTTTTCAGTTCACAAACAATCTGCATTTATTAAATAAGCATCATAGTCTCCTCGCAGGGGATAAAATGGGCCAAAATTCATACATTTTTTACTTGAAGTTCTTAGTTTTTAAACATCTAACTGATAAAAACCATTAAATATAATAAATATTGTTGGTAGTTCATAAAACTGAGAATTCAACGTAAATTTCAAATTCCAGGTAAAATTAGCCAAACTGTAAACCTTCTCTAAGCCGGCTATGCCCTCCAGTTCAGCTGATTTGGTCTTTATTTGAAGTTTTCCCTTTACTTTGAATTTGAACTCTAGTGAATAATCTTAGAAGTCTGTTTACGGAAAATCCATAATTGGAAAGCCTACACATGAACTTGAAATACAATATGGACAATAGTTACATACTGTTCCTACCGCTGCTGCATTCACTAATCTGTTACTTTAGTGTCGTTGCTAGTGGTTATCCAGACTTGAGTAAAGTGCGAACTGGAACCAGTGTGGCTCAGACCTATTCACACAAGTAATCATATGGTTTAATCTTGTGGGTGATCTAAGGAATGCATGCAAACAGGTCTGGGCTCAGTATGAATTCAGGTTTTCATTTCTGTACGAGGATTGAGCTTGATGTGAAAGAATGACTAAACAGTATGGGGACGCACAAAAGTAGAAGAAAAACTATTAAAACCAGCAGGAGAATAGATAAGAGGGCAGAAATAAAACCAAAGAAAGGTGGGAGCAAATCTTGGTGGTTCTGTGCATTAAAGGGACACTATAGTCACCTGAACAACTTTAGCTTAATGAAGCAGTTTTGGTGTATAGAACATGCCCCTGCAGCCTCACTGCTCAATCCTCTGCCATTTAGGAGTTAAATCCCTTTGTTTATGAACCCTAGTCACACCTCCCTGCATGTGACTTGCACAGCCTTCCATAAACACTTCCTGTAAAGAGAGCCCTATTTAGGCTTTCTTTATTGCAAGTTCTGTTTAATTAAGATTTTCTTATCCCCTGCTATGTTAATAGCTTGCTAGACCCTGCAAGAGCCTCATGTATGTGATTAAAGTTCAATTTAGAGATTGAGATACAATTATTTAAGGTAAATGACATCTGTTTGAAAGTGAAACCAGTTTTTTTTTTTTCATGCAGGCTGTGTCAATCATAGCCAGGGGAGGTGTGGCTAGGGCTGCATAAACAGAAACAAAGTGATTTAACTCCTAAATGACAGGGAATTGAGCAGTGAAATTGCAGGGGAATGATCTATACACTAAAACTGCTTTATTTAGCTAAAGTAATTTAGGTGACTATAGTGTTCCTTTAAATATTTCAGGAGGCCAGCTTTACAAGCTTTGCAACAGGATGTATCTTCTAGTTCTGTGACTTGAGATTGACAAATTTAATTTTCCAATGCCGATTCCGATACAGGCAATCAGCCACCCTTTGGACTGATTGCCGATATTCTGTGCATTGGAAGTTTTGAAAACCAGTACAATTTCCACCCAAATCTGGCATGAACTGAACATGCTGACAGCAGTCACCCCCCTATCACTGTCAGGCAGCCAGCCCAGTACAGTAGACTATTCAGTCTCATTGCCATCAGCTGAGTTTCGCATGTGGGCTCTCAAAGAAAGAGGTGTTGTGAGGTTGCCTCATTTTTCTAGTGGCTGTAAGTTTTTGGATGTAGAAGACGGCGTGCAGTGATTGGGAGAGTTAAGTATATTATTGGTAAGTAACAAGGCCTATACCAGAAATATCAGAACCGATAATTGGTCTATCCCTACCTGTGACTCTATTATAGAAGACCTAGCCCTAGAACCTTTTCAATGAATAAGCTTGCTATCAGTTTCAGTCTTCTGCCTTGTATTGGGGATTTCAGGCATGGCTTGCAATAATTACAATACCATATATAAAGTATCTGTTCAGATTGTGCAATTCTTACTGTGTTTATTCTGAAATGATAGGAATCAAATATTCCTAAGCCTTTAATTTGTATCAAATTTCTTGTATTTTGCTTAGAATCTTGCGCTTTGTACGGCTGCGTTGATGTACATACTAAGCAGAGACAGACTAAACATGGACCTTGATAGAGCTAGTTTGGATCTCATGATTCGACTTCTAGAGATGGAACAAGACCTTACTGCCAGGTTCATGAATGAAAAAGAAATGAACAAGATCAAAGAGAAAATCCGGAAGCTCTGTGAGACGGTCCATAACAAGCATTTAGATTTTGAGAACATAACGGTGAGTTTCTTTGAAATCACTAGATGGAGCACACTGTGTACGTTCGTTATGACTGTCTCATTGGTCTTTCTTTCACAAGCTGTTGGGTGGTATTGTAAGAGGAGTGGGCAGTAATACCAGCTGAAGCACCATGTGGGATAAAATAAAACTCCCAGAAAACTCTTTGAAAAAAATAAACTAGAACATAGTCTTTTAATTTAGTTCAGTTTTGAGTAAATCCATAAGCCATTCCATTTCAATAGTACTTTTGCATTTCGTACATTAAATGTTAAGCATTGACAAACACATTTCTTACCTGCATCTGCCTTTTCCTATTTAATAGTTTTTTGTACTTTACAGATGAGTTAATTTTGATTGTTTGGATAGATGGCACACTTTTGATTTTTGTGTATAGGTCTACACTGACCTATGTGGTTGTGCAAAAAAAAGAATAAATGCTCTCACCCCCCCACCCCCTATATCCACAGATCAAATTCACTTCCCTCACTCCTAATGTTGCCTGCTTGGCTCAAAGGGTCTCGATAATTCATAGGCACTGGGTAATCTTAGGCCCAACTCCACAATCTGCAGGCCATAGGCTTAAGTGGATAGAATTTTCATAAGAATCATGACATTGTTTTTCTGCTTCATAGCTTGGTCTCTATTACTTGAAAACCAAAAAGCTGATGCAGTGTGATGAGAATTGTTAGTTGAGTGATGCATTGGAAAAATCATTGAAGTGGGTTACTCAAGGTTAACTATTTAAGTGTATTCTGTTTTCTTTGTATATCTTTTGCAAAAGTGGTTTACTGATCCTTGCTCCCTCTGGTGGCATTGTTACTTAGAGTACAAATCATGTGATCGGGCAAGCAGCCAATACGGTCACTGGCAGATTGCATAACACTGTCTGCTCTGAACTAGGCCACTGTACTATGAAATGACCGCTGACAATCCATTCTGTCACTTTTGAAATGAATTGCTAAGTTTACACTCATTGTTAAACAATGGAAATAAACCGTTTATTAGCGGATGGTTTTGTTTTCTGTTTTTTTTTTTAAACTTTTTTTTTCTATTTCAAAATATTAATATTTCTGTTAATTGCATCACAAAAGTATTTCCTCTTCTAATCGAAGAAATATGTTTGCATGTATGCTGTGTGTTATATATGTCATTTACATATAAGTGTTTTTTTTTTTTTTTTTGTTTTCTCTGTTACAGCCTGGTAACCTTTGTTTGACTGTTTGCTGTATTTATTTTATTTATGATTTACTTTTGGTAGTATAGCTGGTTGAGGGTTGTTTTCTAATTCTTGTATGTTTTTTTTTTTTTTTTTTGCAAAATTCCTAGGCTGGTCATTTAGCAATGGAAACCTTGTTATCTCTAACATCGAAACGAGCCGGGGACTGGTTCAAAGAAGAGCTCAGGCTTCTTGGTGGACTTGACCACATTGTGGACAAAGGTAAGGCAAAGTAACAGCTTTGCTTTAATAAAAGTAATGCATTGTTTACTTTTCTTTTTTATTTAAAGGTGGGATTTTAGAATAATCCACATATTCTCAAATTCTGCAGTTAGTGCAATATATTTTTACTTTTAAACAGCACTTTGTGATATTTTTCTCTGTTTTAATTAAACACTTAAAAGTTCATGTTTGAACTACACTGGAGTAGTGCATTGTGCATACAGCATTATCCCCATTACGGTCACTGGATTCGGAAACATCCATCATGGTACACTGGCATGTTACCCTAGGTAAAACAAAAATGAAGGTGCGCTGTAACATAAACTATATGGGGGGGAAAGGGGAACAATATAGTGTAATACTGTAAATACCAATAATTTCTACATGCACATTCACAAACAGGGAACAGGCTATAGATGCTCCAAACAAATCACTTCGATAGGTATCTCATAAGGAATCCACCAGGCAGCAGCTTTCTTCCAATAATCTCTATTAATTGAAGATTATTCCTTACATATATTTTATAAATGGAACAAGTGTTGTAAGTAAATTCTATGCACTTTGAAGTTATCTTTGCGCTATGTTTGATGCATTTTTGTATTAAAGGGACTCTCCAGTGCCAGGAAAACATTTTTGTTTTCCTGGCACTGCAGGACCCTCCAGTGCCCCTCTCCCTCCCATCCAATGTTAAAACCCCTTCAGTGACTTACCTGAATCCAGGATGTCGATAATTCATAGGCACTGTAATTTTAGGCCCAACTACACAATCTGCAGGCCGTCAGGCTCAGTGTCCTCCCCATAGGACAACATTATTCAATGCTTTCCTAGGGGGATTCCGGTGGCGCTGGAGGTCCTCATGCATAGCATGACGATGTCCAGCATAGTTTAAAACACTTTTCGTGCTCTAAGAACATGGAAGTCCCTCTTTTGGCTGTCTGACGCTGGAGGTCCTCATGCATAGCATGACGATGTCCAGCATAGTTTAAAACATAGTTTTAAAACTTTTCGTGTTCTAAGAACATGGATGTCTGATAGACAGCCACTAGAGGAGGACTTAACCCGCCGAGGTTATTATTGCTGTTTATAAAAACTGCAATAATTACAGTTGCAGGGTTAAGGGTGGTGGGAGTTGGCACCCAGACCACTTAGCACTTTATTGCATGCACTTTACAAGGAAGTGTGTGTGCAATGTTTTGCGCTTTAGTTTGACGCACTTTATTGTAACAATAGTGCACTACCATTTTTTTCACCTTAAAGGCATAGTGCACTTTTATATGAGAGTGGGAATACTCGTGAAATATATTTAAAGTTACAGCGCACATTGATTTTTGTTTTGTTATGGTAGTGTATTCATGAGCTATTGCTCTTTGACAGGTGCTGCTATATTACTTAAATAACTTAAACATTTTTTTTTTTTTTTTTATGTATTTTCCCCTTATATGCAGATTTTGACAGACCTAGCCTTTATTCTACTATCTAATTACTGTGACTGCTGGTCTAATGAATTCTGTATTAAGAAACCACTGGCAATGGCTGCACATGCCTCCCAGTAGCTTTCTAAATTATAAAAGCTTATGTCATCCCATTTAAAATGAACATATCCTCAAACTTTGGATGACATGTCCACTTTCTGGTAGGTATATGTAATCTGCATGTTGTGCTGCTAGCAAAAGTATAGCTGCCTTAAACGATAGTTATCTGAAAATCGCTAAATTGAGCTCTCTAATAACCATAGAAAAAGACCAGATGAACTTAGGCAGCCTCCTTACTCAGACGTGACGCATGCTGTATCCTACAATTTTGTTTAAATGAAGTCCTTTGACTGTTTTGGAGCATCCCTTTCACATGTGGTGACTCAGTCACCAATATCATAGAAAGACAGCGGAACCCAGCAATATCATCTAAGCAGCATAAAAGCAAATTGGCAAACCAGACACCTTTTACAAGTAAATTCCACCAAGTGGTCATTTTCCACCCCTCTGTTATAATATAGGTTCTGTTTACAGAAATCGCATTTTAATAATATCCCTTAGATACTCCATCTAGAAAGCAAGCCACACCACCTTCTTTGCCAAGCGTAAAATCGATTTGACTAAAGACACCATTACAAACTGTGCTCCCTCCTGCATCGATCTCCTCTCTGTAATGGTTTAATAGTTTAGGCTTAAAAGTACACTGTAGGCACTATTATTGATTATCATTGCAGTGATAATGGTGCGCAAAGTCCCCTGGTATGGTGTCTCCATTCAGTGTTAAATCAATTTCAAGCAGTTTAATATGTGCAGAGATTACACACTCCTACTACTGAAAGCAGTCAGCTGACATTGTCCGCCAATCACAGCCACCCATTGCTGCTCATGCAGCACAGAGGGCATGGGATGCTGGGGACACTTGATTAGCATTAAACCATTGCAATTGTTTTGCCACTCAGTGGTAGGACAGTGCCAGAGGACTCCAGACACTAGCCATTACAGTGGGATGGAGCAGTTACAGTGTCTCCTTAAATAAGATAATTGTTACTCGTTCACTAGTCATTTTAATAGAGGTCACTGCTTTTCCTTTCATCTAATTCAAACTGTTTTTCTTTTCCCTTGATAGTTAAAGAATGTGTGAATAACCTAGACAATGAAGGAAGTGAGGAGAAATTAGTAGCTTCTCTTTGGGGAGCAGAAAGATGTTTACGGGTCCTGGAGAGTGTGAGTATTGGTCCTTTAATCTGTTTAATCAGTTGGTTACCAAACTTTGTTTAACAATCATATTGTTTTTAAAATGCAATCTTAACTAGAACAATTTTGGAAGCTTAGTGAAGAAGCACTCTAGTGTGTGTGCGGTTTTGTTTGTTTTTTGCGCCAGTGCGCATTTCTCATTTTGTGAAACGAGATCCATACACAGTGTGTTAAGGGAAGGATATATGTTGCCAAAGCTTGATTCGTCATCACATTAATGGCTAACCATGTCTTTACATCTCTCGTGATGTTCAAAAAGAAGTGAATTAACGAATGGCAGTCTCTGTCTGTTATAAAATATATATTTGTTGGTGCAACACAAGCGATATTATTGAAATGTTAGGAAACTTGTCTGTTTTAAACAAAGGAAATTTTTGTGTAAGCATTATTGTTCTTTTAAAGGATGTTTTTAAACTTAGAAATGTTTTAGTTTTTAACTATTCTAGTTTCTGTGAATTAGAGACACACCATAATATCAGTCACACTGTAATCATGAGACAAAAGTCCATAATGGTGGTAGAAAAAAGAGTATATGCAATGTTCTCTTTGTAGCCAAAAATAAGATATTTTTTATAACTTTACCTTTGTCATTCAGCACTTTGATTTGTTTGTAAATGTGTATGTTCAGAGGTCCAATTTGCTATTATCCATGTTTTGTTTGTGTCTTTATAGGTTACTGTACACAACCCAGAGAATCAGAGTTACTTAATTGCATACAAAGATTCACAGCTTATTGTGTCTTCAGCAAAGTAAGACAACCAAACCTTGCTGGATGCTCAGTCTGATTTCTATATATTTTTATTTTAGTTTACTTTTACAGCATGTATGTAATTGTGTGTGTGCTATCTGACGATGTAGATAAAATAGAAGAATCCTGTTTATTTCTTGTTTTTTCCATCAGTTACCTTGCAATTAGAGTATTCTTTGGAAATTAGAATTTTAATTCCAGTGTTATATTGCTGAAAGGGAGACGTTTAACGTTACTCGTACAGTGACACATTTCGAACTTTAAAACGAATTAACTGTAGGGCTCTTCATACTGTAAAAATAAATACATTTTAACTTCCATCCCACACTGTGCCAGTCTCGCTGTTGCAGCCACTCTGTCCCTGGCTAAGGATACTGTGACGGTAATATCACTGACTGCGCCAGTCAAGCATTTCCTCATTATCCCAGTACAGCTCTATGTGAAGAGTAATGGTCTGCAAAGATTAGAGATTGAATAGGAAGCATCTCCAGTTGTTGTGAGGGTGACCACTGTCCTTAACGGGCAGTGTAAATGCTGCCTTTTTTGTACAAGTTTACTGTGCGTAGACTGCAAGGACCAGGCCGTTTACACCAAAACTACTACATTAAACTGTAGTGGATCTGGTACTGAGTGTCCTTTTAA
Organism: Pelobates fuscus; assembly: GCF_036172605.1. Taxonomy (NCBI): domain Eukaryota; kingdom Metazoa; phylum Chordata; class Amphibia; order Anura; family Pelobatidae; genus Pelobates; species Pelobates fuscus. The sequence continues at coordinate 137,878,283 of NC_086326.1, read as the reverse complement.
GTTACAGCAATTTACATTTTTACGCGGCTGAGGTTTCACAAAGGCAGAGGGCAGTTATTTTAAGTATACATTTTGTCTTGGCCACTTTTTAAAATAGAAGAATGCTTTAAAATCCCACCTTAAAACCACTACTCTATTTGGAAGACTAGAGAAAATGCGTGTAGTTTATGGTAGATGTTCTGGGTATTTCTGGTGTGTTGGCCACTGTCTCATGATCTTTTTATTCCTGGTTTTGTTCAGAGCGCTGCGACACTGTGAATCATTTATTAGAAGATTCAACCGTGCTGAAGATAGCATATGCATTCCAGATCCCAAATCCCTTCCTCACCATAATGTGTCTAGTCATGTTGGAAAAGCCGTGGAGGATTGCATGAGGGCTATCATTGGTGTTTTGCTCAACTTAACCCATGATAATGGTAAGATATGCATTTTAGTGTTTGCCTTTTATACACATGATAAAATGTTATCTTGTATGTTTCAATCACATGTTTATATTTGTTTAATCATCTCCCATTTTTGCTCTACAAATATTGAGTTTAGAGGAACATTATAGTGTCAGGAATACAAATATGTATACCTGTCACTATAGTGCTGAAGTGACTGTTTAGGATAACAGCCCCATCCATCTAGGCTGCAAAAAGTAAAACATTTTACTCACATTTTCTCCCCCGTTACACCCATCTCGTTGCGGCTGTATCAGCCTCAAATCAATGCATCTGTGTGGTGATAGTTCAGCATCTACATCGAGACAGTGAAGTCGCTGAATGTAGGTGCTGCACACAGTTCAGCACTTGCATAGGAAGCACTTCAAGTGACCACCACTAGAGTTGGAGCTAGGCAGCAATGTAAACACTGCATTTTTTTCTGAAGTTTCTCACTGAGGGTTAATCCAGCCTCTAGTGGCGCTAGAGGCGCTTCCGCGATTCTTACTGTGAAAATCACAGCAAGAAGACGCAGGACGTCCATAGGAAAGCATTGAGTAACGCTTTCCTATGGGCTGCTGGAATGTGCATGCGACTCTTGCTGCGCATGCGCATTCGAAGTTTACGTCGGCAGAGGGAGGAGAGTTCCCCAGCGCCGCAGGAGCCTGGCGCTGGAGAAAGGTAAGTAGCTGTAGGGGCTCTAACGGTGGGGAGACCTAATGACCCAATTGTGCCATGAAAACGAATTTGTTTTCCTTGCACTATAGTGGTCCTTTAATAGCTAATTTTATAATAATGGTCAGTGTGTATATGTAATAGTTTTTTTTTTTTTTTTAATTTTATTTTTTTTATTCCCTTTCCTTAGAATGGGGAAGCACAAAAACTGGTGAGCAGGACAATCTTATTAGCACTGCATTGGACTGTGTGCTTCAAGTTCCAAGGTTCCTACCTCAAGACCAGAGATTTGATATTCGAGTTTTGGTAAGACAACTCTTATTTTGTGCATTAATTACACATTCAGTTGATTGTGTGACCAGGACTGCACAGTAGCGGTCTCTACCTCTGGTAAACTGGGTCTACTGGCCATTATGATTACCGGGGGCAGATCATATAACATAATGGATGGGGGAGATATTTATACTCGTTGTTGTAGTAGTATTTTAATAGCAATGGAATTAAAAAAATGGGGCTAGAGTTATGTGATAAATAAATGGGGAGATCATTGGGAGAATACATGAAATCCATTGAAATGCTACTTGTCTATATTTTTAAAGCCAATTTTCCTGACTTCTGTTACGGAGCAGGAAGATCTTGTACTCCAATATTTATTTGGTTTTTGGACGATTGTTTTTTTTTTTACCTTAGGGCTTAGGTCTACTGATTAATCTGGTTGAGTACAGTGCACGTAACAGGCACTGTCTTGTGAACATGGAAACAACAAAGCCCTATGATTCCTTCTGTGGAGAAAGCGGGGAACACGAAGAAAAATATATACAACTTGATGCTGTCAAAGCTTTGGTGCTGGTAAGCATGTTTAACATGTCAGCCAGGGGAACTATTTGATTTTCACTGGGCGAGGCCCTGAAAGTTACATTGAGAGATATTGATGCCTTTCCAAAATAGCTTGATTTTTTTTTAACCTCTTTTGAACCAATGAATGGCCTTTGCTGGTTAACCTTGGCACATCCAGTTTTTCATCCTTCCTTCAGCATAGTAATTCACAGTACATTGCAGTTGCTTTAATTCATTTTAAAGGTTCTGTCGTTGCTATGCATACATAAATGAAGGTTGTACCGTTGACTATAAGCTGTCAGATATTTCACATGAAGAGACATGTTGGAAAATGCCATTGCTGGCATTTTGGGTCTCGACTCTCATTGCAGTTGGGATCAGTCTGATATGCAAATGGTATACATTCTCCCTGTAATGGCACAAGTGAGCTAAAACATTTTTGAGACCTGAGCAGGAACTAACTGACGTTTCTATGAGTTTTTGCCATTCTCATATTCTCAGTTTTATTTGCAATAAAAATACCATTGCCTAATTGGTCATTATTCCTCCTCAGCTTTTCCTAGAGAGGGAGCAGGCAGCCCTGTTAGCGGAGAGTCAAACAGATGAGCTTATCAAAGAAGTTCCAACAGCCCAGCATGACAAAAGCGGAGAATGGCAGGAATCGAAGGGCGAGATCCAGTGGGTCTCTGCTGAGAAAGGCCCAAACACAGAGGAACCCGAAAAGAAGGAAGAGGAGGAGGAAGAACTTGATCTTAATAAAGGTACATCTATTAAAGCCTGAAATGTCATTTTAACATTTCCACTGCTTCAGCAAGCATGTAGCTGTAATATTCCAACTAATCCTGATTATTGCTTTATAAATGAAAATTCTGGAGTGTGTCTCTGAGATGTGCACACTCGCTCGTGAAATGCCCAAACTAAATGAGAACTCCCAATCAAGCTTATGGCATGGATGTTTCTTACAATTTAATAATATATACTTAGCTCCCATTCCCTTCTTTGGGTTAGAGGTTTAATTTCTGTGTTAAAAGCATGTGATATACGCAGCAATCAAAGATCCCACTCTTGGTTTGTGTCTCTAATATTGAAACCACCTATGGTGCAGTATAATGGCAATCAAAGTGAAGAGGTATTTACCCTTCACATTTAGGTATAACAACAAGGTTCCTCTTTTTCCTCCAATATAAACAAACAGATGGACCTAAAATATTAAATATTGAGAAACTACTCATAGGGTAGTATTATAAAAGCACTTAAAATCCCCAGATTTCAAGGTCACACTTACAGATTTCATGCGGGATTAGGCTCATCGATAGCATTTAGCATTCAATACAACATAGGAGTTTGTGTCTACGATGTGTGCACCAGTAGTAGCACCACATAATCTAGTCCTACATATCAACTACGATGGTAAGGAATAAGGAACATATCCGTATTTTGGGATGTTCTAAATCCTGTCATTGCAATTTTTTTATTGAAAATTACCAATTAAGAAAAATAATCAAAAGCAAAGGCCATAGGAGAAAATAACCCTGAAGATGAGTTAAAAGAACATTCAATATTAAAAGTTTATATAATGTATAATTACTTACCTTTCACACGTTATTCTAGGAAAATTGTGCATGCATTGTTGCAATATACAAACGATTTACTATATATATCCTTATTTAATAAGGTTTTACTAACTAATTGTTGTGTAGGAGATACCGTCATTTTAGTAATACTCTTTCTTCTACTAATTGACTATAGTTGTTAGTTTTGTATTTTGCTATGCTAGGTTTTCATGCCATATAGGTCACAACATCTCTACTTTATTGTGATAACTGTCCACTGCAGCCTCTGTCACACACTAGCTATTTACCCATTTTCCTTGGCACTTTTTACTTTGTATTTTGGACTCATGATCTGCCTTGAACACATCTGCAATCCCAACAAATGGCCTCAATTACCCTCTGTCCAACTCAGTGCCATTTACTCGCAATACACCGAGTAGTACTAAACTGGAACCTGATGTAAAACACTGGCTAAAATAGCCACGATCTTACTAAAGAAAAGATTGATCGTTTTTCCAAATCGCTTACAATTTGCAGTTTGGATTTCATTTGATAACAATTTGGTGTTCAGTGAAAACACTGCACTATTTTAATTAAGGAGCTGTGTAGATAATTAGAGATACTTACCGTATATACTAGAGTATAAGCAGAGTTTTTCAGCACATTTTTTGTGCTGAAAAACCCCAACTCGGCTTATACTCGAGTCAATTGTCTGTATTATGGCAATTTGCATTGCCATAATACAGACTGGGGGCTGTGGGGGCTGCAGAGAGATGTTACTTACCTTTCCTGCAGTTCCTGTCAGCTCTCTCCTCCTCCGCCGGTCCGTTCAGCTCTTCTGTCAGCTCACAGTGTAAATCTCGCGAGAGCCGCGGCTCTCACGAGATTTACACTGGGAGCTGACCGAGGTGCTGAACGGACCGGCGGAGGAGGAGAGAGCTGACAGGAGCTGCAGGACAGGTAAGTAACATCTCTCTGCAGCCCCCACAGCCCCCTCCTACACAGTGCCCATCCACTGGACCACCAGGGAAGGAGAGCCCCCCTCCCTGGCCAGCTAGCAAGCAGGGAGGGGGGACGAAAAAATGTTTATATATATTAATAATAATAAAAAAAATAAAAATAATTAAATAAAAATAATTAAATAAAAAATAATAATAAAATAAAAAAATAATAATAAAAAAATGTAATGAAACAAAAAAATATTAAAATAATAATTAAAAAATAAAAATGCCCACCCCCCACCAAGGCTCTGCATCACACTCTGCATTACACACACACATACACACACTGCACTCATACACACAGCATTCATGCACACACACAGCATTCATGCACACACACAGCATTCATGCACACACACAGCATTCATGCACACACACTGCATTCATGCACACACACTGCATTCATGCACACACACTGCATTCATGCAAACACACTGCATTCATGCACACACACTGCATTCATGCACACACACTGCATTCATGCACACACACTGCATTCATGCACACACACTGCATTCATGCACACACACTGCATTCATGCACACACACTGCATTCATGCACACACACTGCATTCATGCACACACACTGCATTCATGCACACACACTGCATTCATGCACACACACTGCATTCATGCACACACACTGCATTCATGCACACACACACTGCATTCATGCACACACACTGCATTCATGCACACACACTGCATTCATGCACACACACACTGCATTCATGCACACACACTGCATTCTCATACACACAGCATTCATACACACACACTGCACTCATACACACACACACACTGCACTCATACACACACACACACTGCATTCATACACACACTGCATTCATGCACCCACACTGCACTCAGGCGCGCGCCCACACTGCACTCAGGCGCGCGCCCACACTGCACTCAGGCGCGCGCCCACACTGCACTCAGGCGCGCGCCCACACTGCACTCAGGCGCGCGCCCACACTGCACTCAGGCGCGCGCCCACACTGCACTCAGGCGCGCGCCCACACTGCACTCAGGCGCGCGCCCACACTGCACTCAGGCGCGCGCCCACACTGCACTCAGGCGCGCGCCCACACTGCACTCTCATAGGCGCGCGCACACACTGCACTCTCATAGGCGCGCGCACACACTGCACTCTCATAGGCGCGCGCACACACTGCACTCTCATAGGCGCGCGCACACACTGCACTCTCATAGGCGCGCGCACACACTGCACTCTCATAGGCGCGCGCACACACTGCACTCTCATAGGCGCGCGCACACACTGCACTCTCATAGGCGCGCGCACACACTGCACTCTCATAGGCGCGCGCACACACTGCACTCTCATAGGCGCGCGCACACACTGCACTCTCATAGGCGCGCGCACACACTGCACTCTCATAGGCGCGCGCACACACTGCACTCTCATAGGCGCGCGCACACACTGCACTCTCATAGGCGCGCGCACACACTGCACTCTCATAGGCGCGCGCACACACTGCACTCTCATAGGCGCGCGCACACACTGCACTCTCATAGGCGCGCGCACACACTGCACTCTCATAGGCGCGCGCACACACTGCACTCTCATAGGCGCGCGCACACACTGCACTCTCATAGGCGCGCGCACACACTGCACTCTCATAGGCGCGCGCACACACTGCACTCTCATAGGCGCGCGCACACACTGCACTCTCATAGGCGCGCGCACACACTGCACTCTCATAGGCGCGCGCACACACTGCACTCTCATAGGCGCGCGCACACACTGCACTCTCATAGGCGCGCGCACACACTGCACTCTCATAGGCGCGCGCACACACTGCACTCTCATAGGCGCGCGCACACACTGCACTCTCATAGGCGCGCGCACACACTGCACTCTCATAGGCGCGCGCACACACTGCACTCTCATAGGCGCGCGCACACACTGCACTCTCATAGGCGCGCGCACACACTGCACTCTCATAGGCGCGCGCACACACTGCACTCTCATAGGCGCGCGCACACACTGCACTCTCATAGGCGCGCGCACACACTGCACTCTCATAGGCGCGCGCACACACTGCACTCTCATAGGCGCGCGCACACACTGCACTCTCATAGGCGCGCGCACACACTGCACTCTCATAGGCGCGCGCACACACTGCACTCTCATAGGCGCGCGCACACACTGCACTCTCATAGGCGCGCGCACACACTGCACTCTCATAGGCGCGCGCACACACTGCACTCTCATAGGCGCGCACTGTAAATAAATATTCAATTAATATAATTTTTTAAGGATCTAATTTTATTTAGAAATTTACCAGTAGCTGCTGCATTTCCCACCATAGTCTTATACTCAAGTCAATAAGTTTTCCCAGTTTTTTGGGGTAAAATTAGGGGCCTCGGCTTATATTCGGGTCGGCTTATACTCGAGTATATACGGTATGTAATTTTTTTAAAATAGCTTGGCTCTGTTTATTTAGACAGAATTGAAATGAATTGTATAGTTACTCTCTGTGCCAACCTTTCTCTCTCTAGTGGATTGCATATATTTACACATTTTATCATAGACAACCCTTGGAGATTAAATCCTTGCCACTGAATTCTCATCACTGTGACCACTTTCTCTGAGTAGTTACCATAGCAATGACAGTGCATGCGCGGTGGTTTGTGTACTTGGAGAGCAGAAGGACTGAATCACAGAGAGAGTAGTCTGTGCTGAAGGATTGACTGACAGGTGGAAGAATGGCCTATATTTAAATAGGTGTTTCTTATAATCTATACATTTGTCATCAAACCTGCTAGCACAGTGTATATATGGAATTTTATTTTTCACAAGTTGTAATTGGCATGATAGGTACTCTTTAACTATTGATACTGTTTTTCTTCCAGCCCTTCAGCATGCAGGGAAGCACATGGAAGATTGCATTGTTGCCTCCTACACAGCTTTACTTCTGGGATGTCTTTGCCAGGAGAGTCCGGTCAGTCATTTTTTCCCCTCTCACAATAATTACCAGATACAACATATCAAGAGAGCTGTGTTTTCAGGCCAGTGAGGAATAATATATATATTTTTTTGTCTTGTAAATGAAGATATTTTGTTGAAATATTTTAATGCGCTATATTCAGGAATGTGTACTAGCTGACATTTTTCATCTGTGCGTGTTTCTCAACTGTCCAGCTTAATAATGCAGTGTTACTTTTCTCTTTTAGATGAATGTGACTACTGTACGAGATAATTTACCTAACGGGGATTTCTCAATAATGACAGAAATGTTGAAAAAGTTTCTCGGTTTTATGAATCTTACTGTAAGTAACTGCTCAATCCTCTCCCTGAATAATATAGAATTCTAACAGTATCTTGCAGCTTTATTTTTCGAATTGCAAATCTTGAGCTGTAAAATAGTTTTGACAATAAATAATTTTGAACAGTCAAGTATTAAACACAATAAACCTGTCCACAGTATAATTACAGTTTAAATCTGCAGTCACCTCGATTGTGAATTTGTCATCACTCTTTGCCAGCCTCCCTGCTATCTAGGAAACCTGCATATGATTCATCAAAGCAGCAAAAATGTCACAGCTTAAGCACTAATCCCACAGATCTTCCGGTTTAATTTGTTTACCAGCTTAGATCATATGGTTATTCACCACAAGTAAATCTTTTGGTGGTTCTTTGGAGGAGCTAGTTAAATAGTCACTCTAAGCACCAAAACAACTTTAGCTTAATGAAGCAGTCTTGGTATTAGATCATGCAGTTTTTTTGGGTTTTTTTTTTCTGTTTATGCGGCTCTAGAGACAACTGGTTGTGCTTCCCTACACATTTCTTGTAAACTTCCTGTATTGCACTGTCTGGTTAATTTAGAAATTCAAATCTCCTGCTCTGTTAATAGCCTGCTATAGCCTATATGATCCTCCTCTGTGTGCGATTACATTTCAGTTAACAGAACTGGATATACAAACTTCTAAAGCAAACACACACTGCTGTAACATCTAATTGAAAATGAAACCATTACTTTTTTTCCATGTAGCCTTGTGTAATTCACAGCTCGAGGACACGTGACTAGGGTTGCATAAACCAAAACAAACGTGATTTAACTCCTACATAACAGAGCATTGAGTAGTGAGACTGCATGTTCTATACAACAAAACCGCTTCATTAAACTCAAGTGGTTTTGTGCTTAGAGTGCCTTTTTTTTTTTTTTGAGTTCCATTTTAATATAAGCAAGAGTGTTTTTATAAAAAAAAAAAAAAAAAAAAAAAAAGTGAAATTTAATGCAATGATCTTAATAGATATAACTTGTATGGCTGGGAATTGAAAATACTACTTAAAGACATGGTGGTGTAGAATAGCCTTTTGGTATGTTAGTACAATATAAGTTGCAAGAGGCCTGAGTCTCTTGAGTAGAATTTGGGCAACTAAGAATATCAATGTCTGTGATGTGTGTTTTTTTGGTTTTGTTTTGGTTTTTTAAATCAGGTTTGATTTTGAGAAGAAACTTCCCTGGATTAGATGACTGTATAAGCAAAAGTTAATTAAAATGCTTTTACAGATACTGCACATAATTGTCTACTTGTTGTTTTATTCCACACACATGAAATGTCAGAATTTAATGTAGGGAAAAAATATATATATATTTTTTGTAATCCTTTGTTCTCTTTACTTGTAGTGTGCAGTCGGAACGACAGGCCAGAAGTCCATCTCTAGAGTGATTGAGTATTTAGAACACTGCTAGGTTTCTACATTCAACCATGGGCCCTCAATAATGCTGGATAATACACCCTTCTACAAAAGGAACAAGTCATTTATCAAGTCCCTGAAAATGCACTGAGAGCACCAGTCTATGCTACTTACTCAGATATTAAAGGCAAACAAGATTCTGGTTTTGCAGTCCTTGTTGAACGTGTTTGTTTTTTGTTTTTTTTTGCCATGTGGATCAGATTGCTGCAGGACATTCCTCAGCTCTCGCGATTAAGGATTATAGAAGTTCTGTTCGGCGAACTGAGCCGGCTGGTGTGCATTGCAGTGTTTGAATTATTTGGGTTCCCACGAGTCAGTGGAATCTTCTGTAAAAGTGGGGGATGACATTTGGTCAAGGCCAGTTTAAGAAAATTTTTTTTTTTTTTTTTTTACTTTCTATTTTTTTTCTCAATGCAAACAAAAAAGACATATTGCTGATTATTCAACAGCTGTTTACTGGTGAAATACTGCATTTTATGCCAGCCAGGTACATAAACGGCTCTGCTGGTGGAGTTAAAACGAGAATAAAAATACCCTATCGTATAGTATAGCTCGACAAGAAGCTACTTTTGTTTGCTCCTTTTTATTTTTCCTGCTTTGTAATACTTTTCATTAAGAAATGCTTCCAAGATTCTTTAAACTATACGAAACGTTTTCACATATTGTCTATAGATTTGATTGCTTTATGTTCTTTGTCTACTTTGCTTTTTTTTCTACTAGATGCTTCCAATCAAAACATAAATTGTTGTTGAGATGTATTTTCTGTACATGTCCCCTCCCCCATAATTTAATATTTCTTTGGTTTTGGTTTTATTTTAATTATTTTTCCCCATAATTTGATCCTGTTAAGACAATTATGTAAAATGTTTGTGCAGAGCTTTTAAACGATAAGGCCAATAACCCCACATTTCAAGATTAACGGGGCAATAATCCAAAGGGAGATGGCTTGCAACAATTGCACAGCTGTACATTGTGTCCTATTAGAAAATAGGGGTCTATTTTTATATATCAGAAGGTCCATCTCAGGTGTCATCTTGTACTAATTAAGAGAATTGAGAACGGTTTTGCAATTACTCTACTTGACTTTTTCAGAGTGCGTTTGCTGACGTCTGGTCTGCCTCTAGTCTGTGACTGTTCTCAGCAATTTATCAGTGAACTGATTGAAGAGTGAAGGGGTGACGCATGCAACCTCTTTTTCATAAAGTTGACTCCTCTTATTGGCATTCTTCACAATGGTAAAAGGTTTAAGCATATTTTAGGCTAGGTTTTTGTTGTAAGCCTTATTATCACAGAAGACTTTGCCAGCTTTTAGCAGCCCATCCGAACACCAGGAAGTGTGAACTTTAACTGGATGTTCAAGCCATTCGTTCTTCTTTCGGTGGTTCCTCAGACTATGCCATGGTTGGCAAAATTGTTTAGAATTTTTGGGAAAGAGCAATTTCTCAGTGGGAGAAGCAATTGTAAATTTCAGGACTAGCACCTAATATGGCCTAACACTTGGGTGTTATCCGTTTCGGTTTTAATTATGTGCCGGAAAAGTTTTTGTTTTTTTGTTCTTATTCTAACGGGTGTTTCTTAGAAGTGAAACAAAAGGAAACCAGAGCATGGCTGTTTTAAGTGAAAGGTAAAACACTCAAAGCCATATATTTGCTTCTCTACCTTCAATCAAAGGTTAAGCAGGCGGAAGAAGCAATACCCATGTCAAATGGCTATGCTTTATTATGTAAAAAAAAATAGTTAAGATGTTTTTTAGCAATATTTATGGGAAATTGTTAATAAAGTATATACAGTTTTGAGGCTAATTTTTAGACCAACTAATCTTGCACTCGTTGCCCACAGTTGTAATCACCTGCAATTTTGGCAGATGTCAGGGGAGGGCGAGGTCATATATCGTGTACATTGTCATCAATCTGTAACTGTGCTAGCAAAACCTACTTTCCAAAGAGTGGCTTTCCTCTGTGTTGGACTCTGCTTCATACTCTGGTCGTTACACAGTCTGTGTGGATCAGACATGCGTTCTTTGTGTAGCACTATGGTTTCAGTTTGGGTTACAAGTTGTGCCACTTAATAGGGGAGATTATATTCTTTACAAACATTCTTAATGCCAGGTGCTCTTCGACTTTTGTGTTCGGATATGTGACATTATTTTTTAAATCTGTTTCATCATTTGTGTTTTATTTACATGATTTAAATATTCGTGCAGGAGTCTAATCTACAGAGTCATAATGACCATATATTTTTAAACCTGAACGTCTTAGAAAAGGAGGCCCACTTTAATGTGCTCCACACACTTGGCAGTCAGCAGAATGTCTCCCAAAGTTGCATCCGTTCTCGTATACATCAAACCTTATGCAATTTAAATGAAAAACTAATATAAAATGCTTATTTGTGTTCTCAGTTACTTTGTACTCTTTCGTGTCATTCCTCAATTCCTGTCTATCTAACAATCAACATGTGTTATGATTCCTTAAGAAACAATGACGGTCCATACTATCACATGATCTGGGTATTCAAGACCAAGCATAGAAAATTTAGTAGTATTTTTTGATACAGCTGCTGAAACTTTAACACAAGACTGTTATTGAACAGGCTATTATTGGCAATTAAGCGATTAAAGAAACTAATGCCCAAGTTTATTCTTTTTTAAAAGAATCTAAGCAGCTTCCTCTCTTTGATGCTCACATTTGCAATAGTGTTTTATATTAAATCAAAGGATCATTTTTTTCACCAAAACAACTTCTTTGAAATTAAGCTGTTACGTTTACTGGAGGTCCCTAGTACTGACTCACCTTTAGCAGTTCATTTGTTCTCAAATGGTTTATCCCCAAAGTCTGTGTTGCAGCCCGTGGTCTCCCAGCTTCGGATCTCCATTCTCCTCAAATTCTGGAAACTGAAAGGCTCGAGCGGCGATGCACTGATTGACTGACCCTCTCAGCCAATCAGTGACTCCCTGTTAATAAAAGTGACTTGAATAGAAACATAAATTGTTCAAGCCAGTTATGAGTGTGGAGTTGCTGAGAGCATCAGCTGATCTTTCTCAACCAATCATCAGTGCCGCTGCTCGAGCCTTCCGGTTTCCAGAATTTGAGCAAAGAGAGGGGCAAGGAGATCAGGCGGTGCAACACCGACTTTGGAGTTAAACTGTTTTAGAACTATCTAACCCCGAAATGTGAGCCAGCCCCAGGGGCTTTCTGGCACCATAACAACTTAATTTCAGTGAAGTTGTTATGGTGTCCCAGAGAGCTCCTTTAACCGGAAACAGCTGCAGTGTAATTTCCTGTTTGTTTCAAAAGCAAGTTTTGTTCTCTGTAACTTGACATGTGAAGTTGTGTATATAACAACTTTTTTGTTAATGCCCCTTTTTGTAATTATCTCAGTACAAGTTTATCATACACGCTCTTCTCTTATGGGACTTTCTAACAATAAATGATGACCTATTTCTGTATCCTTGGTTTGATAATTCTGAAAATATTTGCCATTATAATTGTTTCCATATTGTCATGCGACATCATTTTATGTAGAGGGTTTTTCAAGCGATAGGTTTACCCCTCTGATGTCAAAGGATGGTGATTGGAGAAATCTGGAAAAACAATGGAAGAGGAGAGATATAAATTGCTAGGTACCTTAGCTCACTTCCGGTGGTTTCTGTGTAACAGTCTTATTGCTAGAGAGCGCTTCATTTCCTTCCAGGTCAGATGTTGGACATAGGTACCTTACTTTTTATGCTTAATAAATTTGTAATCACTCTTCTCCATAATTGGGTGATAATTTCTTCTACTACCCCACTTAACATTTTAAATAGCAAGTTGCATTGCAGACCCGTCTTTTAAACCATTTCTTAGAAGCAGATTCCCATCCTAAGTTGTGAGGCTTATGTCCAACGGGTAATAAAACTGGAAAAAAAATGTTTTTTCTTCTTCTCATGGTGGCGTCTTCTAGAAAATTGCAGACATCATATGACATGTATTGAAAAGTTTCCATCGCATTTTATTGCTGTCAGTTATGCATTTCCTTAAAAATGGCACCCAACTAGTTTCTTTCAAGCTGTTTATTAGCAAGGCCCTTATTCAGTGGTTCCTCATTTTGACAGTCAAATAGCTGTTACTCCATTTTTTGATAGTTTTTGTGATTTTGTACTTGTTTATTATGAGCCATTCTACTCTGCACATAATCATGGCAATTTCGGTTTACAGCCCCCATAAAAATCTAGGACCAATATGGTATTATGTTGAGTCCTGTGTTAGGCTTTAACCTAGTCTGTGAATGTTTAATCCACCTGGCTAATTTGCATCACCTCAGTACTGGAGGTGCTGCTTCTAGAGAAAAATTGGAAGAGGAAAATTACTTAAAAACAAAAATCACATGAGTTAAAATGCCCCTAAATGTGTGGTTCTTTTTTAAATTATGACAAGTAAACACCATATTTATAGGTAAATCTACTTTGGGATGTTGTATGATCGTTTGGAAGGGGGTAGGTGACTGCATGCATGTAATTTCCCATCCATTTTGTATAGACTACCTTAAAACGCCCAGAAATGGTCTTTAGGCCAACGCATTTTTTAACCTATACACTTGCTAACCATGCATAATGTATAGAATATGCACATATCTTCCTAAATTAATTCTTTTTAACCACACCTTTTTTTGGCAAACAATCTCCAAGGTGTCTACTACTTTAACCATTTCCCTTCTAGGAAGAATTGCTAAGTTTGAATTTAAAAGATAACCATTTTCTATTTTTTTTTTTATTTCTTTTGTATTTTTCTTATTTGTTATGAAGTATAACTACCTAAATCAGAGATCTCCCATTTTTAAGTGTAATTCCTGCATTCACATCTGAGGACTGTTTGGTATATTGGCAATCATCTGGGACTTGCTCTCTGATATAGGTAGTTATATTTCACAGCATGTAATGAAATGCCAAATCAAAATAGCACAATGCAGATAGAAGTTCTGCTGTGGTGAAAACACACGGCAATGAATGATGTCACCTCTTTGAACAAAATCTATTCAGAAAAGCATAAAATAGTGGTTGAATCCAACCCATTGGTTTTGAATGTGATTTTGCTTACAAGTGGAAAGGTATTTTCTCAAATTTTTCAATGTACATTGTTAAAGGGTTACTCCAAGCACCATGGCCAGTTTAGTCATTTGAAGTGGTCATGGTACCTGGTAACTATATTACTGCCAGAAGTTTGTTCATTGGTGAAGAGCGATCAGCTAACGTTCTCAGCCAATGAATGACAGACAGGTTTGATTGTCATCCATCTTTTGCTGTCTTGCAAAAGACTGGATGTAGTTCAACCGTCATAGTGCCATCATTGATGCCATGGTACACATCACTATGTAGTGATTAGGATGGCTGGACAAAAAAGTACGTTATATAAAATAGATTCTTTGGCTGTAATAAAATTCTTCATAACTGTTCTTACACGTACAGTCTAGTCTTGGAAGGTACAAGAATGTATTGCATACTAAAAAACATGCATCTCTATTTTGTATTTCATTTCCAAAAGGAAAAGGGCACAGAACACGAGTACCATAAATTGAGATTCTATTCAAAGCCTGCAGTAGATTAGCTGTATTTGGAGTATACGTTCACAAGATAACCACTATTTTATAATCTATAAAACAAATGTGGTTGTGCATCAATTTTATGCAAAGTATAGTCCCTCCTGTCTTTATATTATGATACAACATGCTCTATTATTCTGTTTGGCATCAGCTTTGAGGCGATTTCACAAAGGGGTATGCCTTTCGCTCTCCCAGCTTTGTGCCATTTGGTAAATCTTTCTCTGTATTGTGTTTTTTACTTCTATCATAGCTCTGTTGAGGGGGCAAGGCATCTTGTTACTGAGGGCTATAAGAAGCTGATATTGGGCTAATGGTGCTCCATTTTAATGAACCCCTGTATCCAGATTCATTCATAATTAATAGAACGCCCGCAAAACTTAGTTGGTAAAAAGAAACAAAACTTAGTAATGGCTTTCATGTTGGAATGAACACTTAGTGTATCATACGGTGAGGTGAAATAAATTGTATCCCTAAAATCGACTTGAGGTGAAAAAAAACGAATTTAACAATTCAATATTTAATGAAAAGTAACAAGGTTTTCTTGTTGAAAAACTGCCTCACTTGAGCACTGTTGGTATTTGATTTGTTGTAGTCAGAGTTCAGAGGACTGGTTTTATCTTGGTGTCATGCACACTTACAATATATATTACTATACTGCTTTGCTCCAGATTAGAAATTTTATCAATGCAGATAAAATTACAAAATATCCCACACTTTACCAGGTGCTTGGTGCTGCAACATTTGATGGCGAACTGGTCTTCCCACCAGGAAGGCTCCTCTTGTGAAAGTGGTGTTGATCCTGTGGGAAACCAGTATTGCCTGTTTATCGTTGTCACTTCTGTGTAATTCTACATATAAAAGTCACATTCTCAAACCATTAATGTATGTTGTATTGGTAAGATTTTAGTCATTTTCAATGAGATGGCAGTGTTAAAGCTTTGAACTTCAATTTTAAGATACTGTTTTGTTTTTATTTCTGTACATTAATTCTTAAATGGTAAAAATGTCCTACAAGCCAAAACTTATTGGAATATTACCATTACAGGAGCACTATAGGGTCAGGATCACAAATATGTATTCCTGACACTATAGGGTTAAAACCACTATCTGGCCCCCTTTGCCTCCCTAAAGATAGTAAAATCGTACTTGTATTCAAGTGTGAAGCTGCTGCCTCTACCCGAGAACTTCCTCTGACATTATCAGAAGTGGTGGCCAAAAAGAAGGATCCAATTAAAATAAACATGCTAATTTATTGTGCGTACGATTTAGATATTTTTTAAATATGTGCACTGTTTGTTTTCTTTACCAAACCAGGAATTATAAAGATTGAAAGGGGCAATTATACATTTTAAAGGAAAATGGTCAGATCCACCGGTGTTATCTCTATATGAACACTGCCATTTAAGTAATCTTTGCACAAGAGGAAGTTTTTTCCGACTGAAGTTTGTTTTGCCCCATGATGACGGCTGACGTCACTGCAATGTGAGTTCCATGCAGGGCAAAGTAGTGTGATCTTTGGTCAGATCAATGTGTTTCAATGACTATAATGACCGTACTTACAGAGAGAACACTGGGAGGTTTGACAGTCTCCCATGAGGCCAAAATAAAAGCAGGGGAAAAAATCCTGTTGCTGATATTTTGGTTTAGAAATTGCTGTTTATCTGTTGATTCTGCATAATGCTTGGTTTGATAAATAGCATAATGTTAGATGGCTAGTGATCACTAGATAAACATTTATAGAGCTTCATTAATCTCGAAGTAGATTTAATTTTTTGGGGGGGTACGTTAACAAAATATTTGTCATAAGTGTGCATACATTATACCCCATTAATCTAATTTCATTCTCCTATAATTTTTAACCTCTTCCAGTTGGGATTTTTGGAAAAATTGGCCTGAATTATTGCACATGCTATTTTAAATAGTGTTTGCTAGAAGAGCTATGGTGTGATGCCTTATTATGATAAAGAATAACATTTGTTACTTCATTGGGGGTAGTAGTAGCTAATCTGGAACGCAACATCAGGGTAAGGTCACATGCTGACTTTGATCTTGCAGGTTTTGTGTCCTTTTAATCCTATACGATCTGTGAGCTTATCATTTTGCCTTTTGTGAATATGTGGCATACAGGGTGCAAGGGTGGAAGTCTAAAAAAAAAAAAAATTGTAAGCGTGGCCTATTTATCATGGTTAAAAAAAATAATTAAATGAATAAATAATTGTGATCATGCCACTCACGTGTTTGGTGTGAAAATGACCCATAAAATAGTGGCGGACGTTTTTTTTTTTTTTTTCACTCATAATCCCTGGAATATAGCACTTGAGTTTAAATCCGTAGGTTGCAAATTTAGTTTTTCTGCTATGATGTGTTCAGGACGGCCCCATGAAGACCATGGTTGGGAGCCATTTTGTACAATGTAACTCATTTACACATTGAAGACCCTGTCAAAAGGCTGCTTTAAGGGTACTTGAAGCCTACTTGCAAATCAACTAAAGTAACCTTTTTCCACTGTAAATATTTCTGTAAATACAAGCAATTGGAAATTAGAATGGTATAGTACTTTTCTGAATCCAATCCTATTTTTATTTTATTTTATACAGTATTTCTCAGCTGTGATCTTTGGAGCAAAAGCCAACGGCAGGAAAAAAAAATCAAGTTTGTACTAGTTTCATGAAGTTTGTCTTTGGGTTTTTGTAAATAATTTTAACTCAAATAAAATTGCTACTTTCCGTAATTAATTTCTTGTCTTTATTTTGGCACTCTTCTCTCCCTCTCACCCCCCCCCCCACCCCCCCAGTTTGTTTAATTTAGTTTTATACTTTGTCATTTAAATGAGAATTGACATGTTCTTGTTAAATGTCCCTCCCCACCCCTTTTTAATGGCTAAAACGCTTGATGTGGCAGTAGTAGAAATGCATGTTTTACGAGACCCCTGGATAGGTTGTTCTCTCTTGGTTTGTGGTGGCCTGTGAGAATGTGAAAAGGATATATATAAGATCTGAAGCTCTTGCTTCTGGATGCCGCCATTTTTATTGCAGATTCCATCTTCAGCTCCTGGAGATTTATCGGCCAGTAGATTGGGTCACTTTTTATACATTTATCTGAGAGTACAACACAGAGGTCTGTTGATGAGAAGGCAGGATCCTCCACTGAACTACACGTGCATGATTGAAACTGTACGTTTGTCAACCTCCGTTCCCCGTCTTTGCCTTGATATATGTTTGCATTGGCATTGCAATGTAGTTCCAACACAGTCAAAGACTTTATCATTCTGAAATACTCAGAAGCGATAGGTCGGCTCCAATTTGACCACTGAACGTCACTAGGGTGCTATGTTGTCCGGCTTGTAGTTAAAAGAAGGTGCAGAATCACTGTTTATGCTCTACCTGCACCTGCTGCTACCTAATAATGTGAAATTGCTAACACCGTATTAAAAGCAATGATCCATGCATTATAACAATGTGTTCTTATTTGGAACTTTATGGTTTAAGGGGTTCCACTCTTCCAGGCTCCCGGAACGTGGTTACCTGAAACCCCCAATTATCAAGCCTTATTGCATGTAAAAGTCCACATGAAAGGGTTATGAATCCACTTATCAATATATATACACTTCCGCTTAATCAAGCATGTCAGACATACGGCCCACAAGGAGTATCTTTGCGGCCCAGGGCTGGACTGGCCTACTGAAATGCTGGGAAATATCCCGGTTTGTGTTGTGGCCCTCCCACAGGCCTTGGCTGATCACGTGCTCCTGCAAGAACGCAAAGCATTCTTCCACGCTGGCCATCAGATATGCACATCCAGGGTACGGAATTATATATAGCTGCTGCTTGGTGGTGCTACAGTGTGCAGAGTGGCTGGCTGCTCGCAGGGCTGGAAGACTGCTTAAAGGACCACTCTAGGCACCCAGACCACTTCAGCTTAATGAGGTGGTCTGGGTGCCAGGTCCTTCTAGGGTTAACCCATTTTTTCATAAACATAGCAGTTTCAGAGAAACTGCTATGTTTATGAATGGGTTAAGCCTTCCCCCTATGTCCTCTAGTGGCTGTCTCATTGACAGCCGCTAGAGGCGCTTGCGTGCTTCTCACTGTGATTTTCACAGTGAGAGCACGCCAGCGTCCATAGGAAAGCATTATGAATGCTTTCCTATGTGACCGGCTGAATGCGTGCGCAGCTCTTGCCGCGCGTGCGCATTCAGCCGACGGGGAGGAGGAGAAGAGGAGGAGGAGATCTCTCCGCCCAGCGCTGGAAAAAGGTAAGATTTAACCCCTTTCCAGAGCCGGGCGGGGGGGGGGGGGGGGTCCCTGAGGGTGGGGGCACCCTCAGGGCACTCTAGTGCCAGGAAAACGAGTATGCTTTCCTGGCACTAGAGTGGTCCTTTAAGGTAGGGAAGAAGAAAGGGTTTGGGGGAAACTTCCTCTAGTGTAGTCTATTAAATTGGTGGGGGTGGGGGGGCAGTGTATTAAATTAGTGGAAGGAGAGAGGGCAGTGTATTAGTGGTTGGAAGGGGGCAATGTGTTAAATTGGGGAAGGTAGGGAGCAGAGTGGGGACCATTATATTAGATTCGAGGGAGGTGAGGCAGTGTATTAGATTGGGCTGAAGCTTTCGAATAAATTTATATATAAAATTTATATACAAAATCTGTACACCAGTAAAGCCATAAGACCTGCTTTTCCTACAGAAATCACAAATCTGCAGTGATGTTACTACCGCAAACAGACTCAAAGGAATCCATGTTTAAAATGGAATGAGGCAAAAATGTGGCTTAAACAAATGTGCATATGCCCACCCAGAATCCTTTGCGGTAGTAACTTCACTGCAGATTTGTGATTTCTGTGGGAAAAGCAGGTCTTATGGCTTGACCGGTGTGCAGCTTTTTGTTTAACATTGTATTAACTATCCAGAGACTTCAGGTGGAAGGGGTTTCAATCACGATTTTTTTCCCCACCATAACGTGTGTGTGTGTGTGTGTGTGTGTGTGTGTTGGCGTTGGCCAACCTTGTTTATTTGGCCTGTGTCAGCCTTTGAGTTTGCTTGCTCTAAATTAATTATTCATTACATCACATGACATCACATGCTTATGTGACTACGGCCTCTTTAAAAAAAAAAAAACTGTAGAGCATTTGTTAAGTTGATGCTATAGCTCTGGTAAAAGGACACTCAAAGCACCAAATCAACTTGAAGGGTTGCGCCAAGCATTATTACCACTACATCGCCCTGTAGTCAGGGGCTGACTGACCAGAGCCATGCTCTGGCTGAGGAGATCTATGATTTGACACAAAGTACAGTGATAGTTACTCCTGCAACCTATTGCACTCTAAGTGTCCTTCCTCAACCCCCACCTTCTGAGTGAGACCTGGCAGTGATCGTGCTCTGCTTGCCAGACCTCCCCTAAACCATGGCTGTGCGGAGCTCCGTGTGATGGGATGATACATCACATCCGGCCACCTCACCTGCAGAATCGGCTGAAGCTAAGTAACAGCCTGCAGGTATGTAAAAATTTTCTTCAGCCCCCCCTTCACCCACCACAGACCCTGTGCCCACCCTAAAACAACTAAGGACCCTATCCCTTCCTGTACTCCCCAACGCCCATATGCCCTAAACCCTGCACCTACCACGGCCCCTATGCATTTCTTCTCCCACTACAGCCCCAATGCTCACCCCAGCCCGTATGCCACCCTGCACCCACCACAGCCCACATCCTTCTCATTCCTATCTCTTCCTGTACCCACTACAACAACTATGCTTTTCTACACCCACTACAGCCCATTTCCTTCACTGGACTACAGCACCTATACCTCCTGCACCCACCACAGCCACTATCGCCCCCATGCATACACTACAGTCCGTATGCACCATTGCACCTCCTACCATCCCTATGCCCCCTTCACCTATTACAGCCCATATCTTCCCCCCAACGCACTGCAACCACTATCTATACACATACCGCAGCCTCTATAGCCTCCACACACAGAGCCTCTAGTATACAAACACAGCAGTATCTCCCAGAAGCCTACTACAGCCTCTATCCCACACACATACAACAGCCCCTATCCATATGCTTTCTACAACCAGCCCTCTCAACTCAGATACTACAGTGCAAACAGCCCCATCCACTCAATCACATCTTTAAGGAGTCTTACTGTATGCACACAATCCCACAACCAGCATCCTCGCCATTGCAATACTGCGTACAGCCTAATAACACAATTCTTACAATCACTTACACAGCACAACATATTCTGCAGAGCTGTACAATAGGTAAAACAAGACAAACTATTCTAGCTCAACACTATTTGTATGGTGACACGTGGGAGACATTGCTTGTGATGTCACCAGCATACACAGAGGAAGCGTGTAATTAAATTTGCTTCATTCCATTGTGTGCCAGTAAGAGTTACTCCATTCAAAAACAATGTTTTATTCAAACACTGTCTTTGGTTGGATTAACCCCTTACATGTAAATCTGGCCCT
This sequence comes from Pelobates fuscus, assembly GCF_036172605.1. Classification (NCBI taxonomy): domain Eukaryota; kingdom Metazoa; phylum Chordata; class Amphibia; order Anura; family Pelobatidae; genus Pelobates; species Pelobates fuscus. The sequence goes on along the minus strand of NC_086326.1, from coordinate 137,857,023 downwards.
GTTTGTAGACTTTTTGGATTTGGGAGTCATAAATGTGTTGGTCTCACACAGCCAATAAGGGTGCTGGGCGTACAATTTCTGTATGAGAGCCACACAAAGACCTTGCTCCAGGATAGGGGGGGGGAGGCTTGATCTCCTATTGCCCGAGATCCCTATGAGTTGCCAGTCCGCCCTTGCCTGTAATGGTTATCAGGTAAGGAGTACCCTTGCTGAGTTACCTAGTAATGGGCTAAACTGTTTAGCAATAGTGTGTTCTTTTACCTGAGGCTCCGAGGCTCCCCTGCTGCATTGGTCACGCGATTTGCAGAGATGCAGAAGCCGATTCTGTCGCCATTCATTGCCTGAGTGTCCGCTGACCACTCTCAGTCAATGAATGGCATCCTGTGCACAAAATTGGCATGAGCCAGCCTGGAACCTAATGATGTTGATGGAAGTTTATACAGAAATGCTGCTCAAATCACTGAAGTGGTCATGGTACTTGGAGTAACCCTTTTAAATACATTTGAAAAGTTTTAGCCTTTATTAACCCCTTCAATACCAACATAAAGTATACATGTTTTTATATCAATGTAAAGTCTCACTCACCCTCATTAATATTTGTTATTACCAGCGTGTAGGGCAGCGATGGCGAACTGTGGGCATGCAGCCATAAGTCGCTGGATCGCTACTCAGGCCATAAGGTGTGCTGGGCGGCAGCCTTAGGCCCCACCAGGTGGCAATGCAGAGTTAGGCACCTGCCTGCCCAAAACGGCTGGCGCCTACCCTGCTTTCGTATCGTTGGTGAGTGGGATGGAGGGCTGCGAGGGAGCACCTACTTATGTGCTATTCCAGCACTGCTGGCCTGATTGACATCGTTTCCTGTCTCTCGGCTGCATCAACGAAGGGAGCAGTGCTGGAACAGCAGGTAAGTCAGTGCTCCCTCACGACCACACCTCCAGCAGCAGGAAGGAATCGGATCCACCAGGTAGGGAACCTGGGTGGACTTCAAACCCCCACCCAAAATGTAGCATTATTTATGTGAGGGAGAAGGGGATATACTGGGGTAGGAGAGCAGATGCTGGGAGGAGAGGAGAGGGGAGGGGATGAGATGAGATGCTGGGAGAAGAGGAATTAGTTTGGACAACTGTATGAGTTATTTTTTCTAAACTTAAACCTCAATATTCAGGTTTAATTGCCGTGTTGGTACTTTGAGGAAAAAAAAAGTTGCCATGTATTGCGGTTTGGGCACTCAAGCTCAAAAAGGTTCGCCATCACTGCTGTAGGGGGAACACATTTTTCTGTGAGAAGCCACTAGTCACTGATATAATGAATGTAAAATTTCTGAAAATACTAGCTCACTCCCTGCTTCCTAATAGCACAGGAAGTTTAACTGGGTGATACCATTCTTATGGTCCAAAGGGGGAAGGAATGAATGGACTCAACAATTCCATTAACATTCCAGAGCCTGGTAAATATTACTATCGGAGTTTTAACCCCTAAAGGGGGTCAATTGTACACGTTCTGATCAAAACAAAATGTAAACGAAACCTGAAATTTGCGCTATATGTCTGTTCAAACATAATTCCACTTTCACATTAAGTGCTCCCACCCTTGTTATATATTTTGTTCTGGAGAAACAGGGCTTTCATTTCACATCAAATATTTAGCTATGAAACATAATTTAAAGTAAAGAAATGTTTTTTTTTTAGTTCTACATGACATTTTGACTGTGAATGTCATAATACTGTTGGCTTTTACTACAATAAAATGCACATATTTGTACCTTGTAATGTCTCACAAGTAAAACAGTACCCCCATGTACAAGATTAATGGGGTTTTGGAAAGTTACAGGGTCAATCATAGCATGTTCCCCTTTTCAGTTTATACACATAAAATTTGCCAGATTGGTTATGTTGCCTTTGAGAACGTATGATAGCCCAGGAATGAGAATTACCCCCATCATGGCATACCATTTGCAAAAGTAAACAACACAAAGTATTGCAAATGGGGTATGTCCAGTGCTTTTTCGTAGCCACTTAGTCAAAAACACTGGCCAAAGTTAGCGTTTTTTTTGTGTGAAAAATGCAAAAAACTAATTTGAAACATTTGAGCGTGCAAAGCCATAACGCATATTAATTTGGCCTGAACCTATCAAATGCATTAAAGAAGTGGTTCTCAAACCAGTCCTCAAGACCCAACAGTCCAGGTTTTGTTAGTATCTCCATTGGAATAAAACAGGGAAATACATAAATCCTGGACTGTTGGTGGGCCATGAGGACTGGTTTGAGAACCACTGCATTAAAGGGTTGCTCCATGCCTTATTTAATCCTCCTCTCCAACCCGATTTAGAATGCCCCATTGGGCATCATTCAGTAGCCCCCACCCTCTATAATGCTGTGAAGGAGTTAGTTATTGTAAATCCAACAGCAGGTGAAGCTCCTGGCACTTTTCTATTTCTCACCCGATGTCACAGACGCCCTCGTGCTGTCCAATCAAACACTTCTCCAAGAGGCCCATTTGATTCACCCATTCTCATTGCTTTGAGTTCATGCGTGCATTTGGAGCTGGTGAGAGGAGGGTGTGGGCGGGGGGCTACCAATGTCTGAAGCCAGATGTATTTTTTGTAGAGACGTAACATTAGCCAGCCCGAGACAAAGTTCTCGGGCTGGCCACCAATACACAAGTGCAAATATCTCTGAAAGTGCAGAGTTTCAAGCAGCATCTGCCGACTCCTACCACCATGATTACGTCTAAAAGCTGTTTAAAGGGACACGTTGGGCACCATTATAATTTAAAAAGGTTCCTTTAATGTTATATTATGAATGCAGCTGTAGGCACAGTCACTCTCCAAGCACCATAACAACTACAGCTCACTGAGTTGTGATTCCAGGAATGCTCAGGCATACTCCTGCAAAAGTAGTCAAACTGGTTGTGAATAAGTTGATAACTGACCTACGTTCTGCCGGTCACAGTGTTCTTGCCTGCGTTCTGCCGGTCACAGTGTTCTTGCCTGCGTTCTGCCGGTCACAGTGTTCTTGCCTGCGCTCTATCAGTCACAGTGTTCTTGCCTGCGCTCTGCCGGTCACAGTGTTCTTGCCTGCGCTCTGCCGGTCACAGTGTTCTTGCCTGCGCTCTGCCGGTCACAGTGTTCTTGCCTGCGTTCTGCCGGTCACAGTGTTCTTGCCTGCGTTCTGCCGGTCACAGTGTACTTGCCTGCGTTCTGCCGGTCACAGTGTACATGCCTGCGTTCTGCCGGTCACAGTGTACTTGCCTGCGCTCTTCCGGTCACAGTGTACATGCCTGCGTTCTGCCGGTCACAGTGTACATGCCTGCGTTCTGCCGGTCACAGTGTACATGCCTGCGTTCTGCCGGTCACAGTGTACATGCCTGCGTTCTGCCGGTCACAGTGTACATGCCTGCGCTCTGCCGGTCACAGTGTTCATGCCTGCGTTCTGCCGGTCACAGTGTACTTGCCTGCGCTCTGCCGGTCACAGTGTACTTGCCTGCGCTCTGCCGGTCAGTCTACTTGCCTGCGCTCTACTGGCAGTGATGTACTATAGAGCCAGAAGCTCCTACAATTAGCTTCCATTAGCTCGACCAGGCTAAGCGCAGAGCGATGAGATGGCTCACCCACCTCAGATGGTTTACTAGGAGATAGGGTGTTTACAATGTGCTGCTGTTATGCGGGAAGTTGACATACAAGCACATGGATGAGCAATGGGAGGCATTTTCTATCTATGATCAGAGCAGGATTTCCCGTTAGAGTAAGTACCTTCCCACAAGGGGACGCCTGATCCCACCACTTATAATGGGACTTTTTGAGCTTAGTAGGCTGTTGAGGAACGATAGGAGCCAGGAGCCTTGACCAGGGTCCTCTGTGGTCCAATCAATGTATTTCAACAGCTGTAAATCTAAATTCCCCCCACCAATTTAAACCTTGTCCTCTCTTATGAATTTAAAAACTTTGTAGATATAGCATAGTGTGTGTTCTATATATATATATTTTTTTCTTCTAACAGCAAAGTTTATATCCAGAGGTAGTTAAAGCTATTTTTATAATTCTACCATTTTAGGCAGATGGTGACTGTCAGACGATGCATTGACATAATAGAGAATCCTTTAAATCTGCGCACAGTGTTAAACGTAGTATCCCTGGAACTTTAAATATGGGTATAATGGCTTTCTATATATTATTCACATGATTGACCAAGTGTTCTGCTTCTTTCCACTGTTGGGCTATTCATAGTTCATTTAATGTTTTCACGGTATAGATTTCCAACAAACCATATTCTTAGGCAGGGTTAAATAATCCTATCATGTATCTCACTAATGAAAAAGATGTACACAACAATAATTCTAAGTGGTTTAGTCTTAAGTATGATCTTTAGAACATATCGATTGGTCTGAACGGATGTGATTTTCCAACGTCTTACAAAGCTCTATATTAGAGAGCAGTGTTTTAGCACAGACGTACATCTACATTGAGCTAACAGTATTATGCTCACAGTGTCCTCAGGTTAAATGTAGATATCTCGGCAAGACGTTTTTTAATCTTCATAATACAAGTACAATATCTTAGAACTTTTCTTTATACAAACTAAGTTCAATGTATATAATTTATTGATTTTTATTTTCCCGCCCGTAGAAGATTGGGAGGTGCCATTATTTTATCCTCCGTGATAGACATTATCATTCACAGAACATACACCAAACAAACCATTTTTCCTTCATGTGATTTTATATAAAGACGTTACTGACATTTTGTTCCTTACAAACTTTTAACCTGATATTTACGGATACAATCCAAAATGTAACTGGGAGAATATGGCTTCTGTTGGGTCATGTTCTCTTTATTCTTTACAATAATGCATCTACTTTAAGACACAATACTACATAGCAGACCAAGACCTCGATTTAAAGGGACACTATAGTCACCAGAACAACTACAGCTTATTGCATTTGTTCTGGTGAGTAGAATCATTCCTTTAATGCTTTTTGCTGTAAACACTATTTTTTTTCGGCGAAAGGGCAGTGTTTACGTTGCAGCCTCCACAGGCCACTCATCAGGTGCTTACTAGAGGTGCTTCCTGGGGCAGTGCTGCACGGTGTGACTGCCATTCAGTGTTTCCACCCTCTGCATGGATACACTGAACTTTTCTCATTGAGATGCATTGATTCATTCTGCCTCCTTGACAGTCTCAGCCAATCCTATTGGAAAGCATTGTGATTGGCTCAATGATTCACGTCTTATGTCAGGCAAGCAGGCAGTTTAGGGGTAAAGACAGCAGCAGCAGACTTGAATAGAAGTAATATTTTACTATATTTAGGGAGGCAAGGGGGTGGGGGGGTAGATGGTGGTTTTAACACTTTAGAGTAAGGAATTTGGGTTCTTGTCCCTATAGTGTTCCCTTAAATACAATGCTAGGCAAGTTACTGCAAGATCATTTGTTTGTAACTTAGCTTTTTTTTTTGTTTGTTTTGTTTAATGCAATTCACTGATCACTTATGCTCCATAACATTCAGACAGCGGATATTTGCTTGACATATTTCAGTTTAGTCATTTGACATTAAAGTGGTTAATAATTTTTTTTTTTTTAGGATCGGTGGCTTGTAAAATTGGTTGCAGAAGTATCGTACGCGGGATGCATTTGTTCTGAGTTGAAGAAAAAAGGATCAACGTTTGGAGAATGTTCTGTTTTTAACTGTTTCCTTATGTACAAACCCAGTTTTGCACCAATATCTTGGCTGGTACTTCCTTCCTGCTACAGTAATGTAGCAAGCATGGTGTTGTATATCTCAATTTTATTTGCATTCTCTATTCCTAGGATAACACTTTGGAGACGGTCAAATGCTAGATTTAGTGCCAACATAATTTTTTTTTTTTTTAAGATACTATCCAATTTCTCTTTCTTTTCCGTGCGATCCACTTAGTGGAGAAATCCAAGTTGTAAAGTTGGTTTTGTGCCTTGAAGGGCTCTTCAACAAAACGTATTTCTCCGCCAGCATGACGTGTGCATGTTCTTCAGAGTTTGCAAACAAAATTCTTCTCAAGTCTTTCGATAAGAAAGGCAAATCGTTCAGGTATAACCTTTCAAGATGATAATCATACCATTTTCTATTGCTCTGTGTTAAGAGTTGTGTTTGTTATAGAAACAAGCACAATGATTCTCTCCCTCTTGCTCGTTTTCAGCTTTCATTTTAGATCTTTTGTGCACTTGGCATCACGTGGCTAAATGAGGATAATAGGCCTCACAAAGAAAGGGGTTAAAAAAAATGAAGGCAAAAAGCAGAAGCAAAAAAGATTAAGACCAAAATGCACATAACGTATGTTTTCAGAGAGAAAAGGCAGCTTATTACATACGTTCATTCAGTACGGATTTGATTCTCCCCAGCGCTTTCTTGATGGGTAACAACAGGAATCAGACAGACATTAATCTGATAATCTTCAGTGTAATTAGATCAGTTATCTGTACATCCAAAAGACTTATGGCTGATAGAATAATTTCATCTTTTTCTGAAGTTTGCTCAAAGGAAAAACAGTAGTGGTAGATGTCTGCAGTTATTACAATAAATACTCTATATTAAAATGTTTCTAATACATATCTACAGACATTGTCTGCCTAATAGATCATTTTCTGTTTGTTCATAAACACAAACATTTTAATTGTAATATTTTCACAGTTTGTGTATTCCTTTAAAGCGTGGAATCTATTTCAGTTTAAGAAAGCATTACAAGGGAATGTAAAAACTTCTGGTCACTATGTAAACATTGCCTAAATCACGAAACCACTTAACCCCTTAAGGACACAACCTCTGGAATAAAAGGGAATCATGACGGAATATTTCCTTCATGTGTCCTTAAGGGGTTAATTAATATGTAGTGGTTGTGGTGCTTAGAGTACGTGCTCTGGTGAGGTTCCAACCGCTTGTTAGATCCGGGTCTGATCGCTGGTACTTCCTAAACCAGAGGCTCTTCTATCTGGCAGTAACTAGGTCAAGGTCAGGAAAGGGTACAGGAAATTAGCGCCTTCAGGGTGTCCTCAAACTCGTATAATGGCGAGTCAGTATGGAAAATATGAAGTCAGAAAACAGAATATAGTGTAGTATATTCTATAGTTGATGAGGTAAAATAAGAGAAATGCCACTTACAATTTTCTGGAGCTTATGTTTAGCTCCAGATATATTCACATGGACGGTATGATCGCCGTCTGCGGATATGTCGTTCAGCTTGGTTCCTTGTAAATAGTAGGTCAGGGTCAACCGTCAAAGTGCCACGTTCACGGTTATTTCCCTCCAAAATTGCAGTGTCACAGATATTCAAAAAGGAGAGCAAAAAATTAGGTTTTTGCTTAATCTTGTGTAGTGTAGGTGGTTTCCTCCCCCACTAAGGAGGTAGAAAGTGTGGCTCCTCCAGATAAAAACTTCAGGGATAAAATCAGGAAGGTCCAAGTAAGGTGAGAAACTAGTTTTATTTAAAACAAAGATAATAAAACCAATGACATAAAAACACTAATGCGTTAAACCCAAAGGGGCTTTTTCAAAGTGTTTAACAAAATGTCGAGACTAAAAGGCTAGTTAGGGCATAAACCCTACGAAAGCACTGGACTTTGCGGGTTACCACCTGCATTGATGGCAAAGAACAAACCCAATGTGCTGCCAATCTTTTTGCAATGGGAGACTATTAGATTACAAGGTGTGTGTCAACAAAATTAAATGGACACACAGGACTGGGATAATCCCCACCAAGCCAAAAAGGTGGTGAAGCTTAGTCAAGTTGCAGATCGATCAAGGCAACAGGACAGTGGCCACATCTCCCGTGTCTATGCAGCAAGTAGACGGCCAAGAAATCACGGTGATCAGTAGCCAAGGTCAGTGATTGAGGGATCTGTTTGATCACCAGAGTAGCCCCTGTTAGCACACGACTTATTCCAGTCGATAAAAGTGGGCAATTTTAAGGTGAAGGGTAAAATTCTGCTGAGGAGCAGTGGCCTAAGCCGAAGCCTGCCCCATCTCTTTTCAGTTTTAATAATAGTCATGGGGGAAAGGTCTTTGGGCTCTTAGCTTCTGTGAAATGCGTCCTTGCAGTAAAAGAAGGCAAAGCAGACAACTCAAGAAAACTTGACTTAATGTTCAGTGTGTGCTGATTTCTGTAAGAACCAATTATCCTGAGAAATGACTGTTCCTTTATGGAGCTTTAGCTGAAGCTTTGCACCTTCTGATCCCATAGACACGCTACTTACTCTGCAACTTGAATTTTACTTCCTGGCAATTATGCACACACAAATATTATAATAAACACTTTGTTGAATCCCTGATTTCTCCCCTATTTAATAAAAGGGGGGAAGACATTTTTATTATTTTGTAAATCTCATTAGACTCACACTACAAAGGCAAAAACATAGACAACAAGCAACCACTGTGAGTTCATTCTGGGAAAATGAAAACTTTCAGGCTGACTGTCAGAGCACACTAGGGAGGAGTTGGGAGTATTGGTTCAATGCTAAAAGAGGTGGTTATGACGAGTTGGAACACGTTCCTTTAAGATGTTACGAGTCAGCCGTAGAGGAGAGCAGCTGCAGAACAGGCAGGTTTAATCAATAGATACAATGCCATCCCTGGTGGGATCACAGATAGGAGCAATCAATCTGCTCAAAAACCGCATCCACATACGCTGCACATTCCTCCTTCTCCCATTAACAAGCTGTAAATTGGGAAGGTTTTTCAGAATTTCAACTCAAGGATGTTTCTGTTTAAATGTATCATTTGTGGTGAGGAAAGGATTTAGTTTGTATCAAAAAAATTAGGTTGTAATAACTGAATTTTATTTCGCAATGCTCAGAAATTAATAAAGCCAAATCGCGGGGCCTGACCAGCATGGCCGCCGGACGCACATTGCATGAGCTCCTAGCCTGACACGGGAGTTTCTCGATCTAATGCCCAAACACCACAATCTGCCTAATCTGGGGCCTGATTATCTCCCAAACAACCCTGGGAGTCTGTCAGCTCCCATAGAGCACCCAAAGCTCCCCTGTCCGGTGGATCCCATTGAGGCCTACCAACCGGTCGGACGGGGGAGGCTCCCGCTCTGCAGCATTGAGCCCTTAGTGACCTCATCTTCTCGACCAAACTCTCCACCGACGGCGCACCGGAAAAAGTCTGAAAAGTCAGCAACAACTCCTCATCTCTCGTGCTGACCGCAACCTACCATCTGGCGTGCATAAGCAGAGGCCATATCCTGTACCTCCCCGAGAGGCTGTGATGTCTGGGGGATCACCAACACTGCAGCACGGCACATCTCCACACTTCAGCCTGTTGCCGCATCGACCTCCTCTTGGACTCTTAAGCTACTTCATGCAACATGTATGGGACACCTGCCTACCATCCAGGGGCATCGGCTGAGCGGATCTGTGATGGATCAGCAGATTCCCCATCGCCATACCAGTTCTAAGGGCTAACACTCTGTAGTATTGCTATCTATGACGACAATTAATGACTGATCCCTACTAACACTATTTAGTTTCTGGCTCCTAGCGGAATTCTAATTTATTTGTTTTATGTATACCTACTCTCAGCAGGCTAATGCCATACTCTAACACCACAGGGCTGGATACACGTTGCACACTAACATAAGCATGTTTCACAACATACGTCAACACATTTATCACCATGTCTATGACTTTGCGTAGCTTAGTATCTCCTCTCTAAATAGTTAAGCTAGACATGTTACTCTACACTACATTGAAAACTTGTGCAGTATACTCCAATGCCTTGTACCTATTATGCTTTGTCTCATTAACTGTCTTGCCAATGCTGTTGGGACAGGGTGAGAATGTATGCTAATCTTATGCACACTAAAATTCAGCGGCGTACATACCGCGGTCGTAGGGGTCGCAGCTGCAAGACATCAGGTGCCAGTTGCCACGTTTTGCGGGCCCGGCCTGCGCGGCAAATCGCCAGGGCCATATATGGAGGGGTCCATCGGGTGGCCCATGCTGTCAGGGCCACCTGATGGATATGTATTGTGAGGGGGCCCGGTCTGTGCTTACATCATCTCTGGGAGGAAGTGATTCCCCGGTCACTCCTCCCAGCATACTGAGAGCCCGCGTGGGAGGAAGGAGGAGGGAGTCAGAGTGGGAACTCTGACTCCCATCAGGGGGGACTGGACCCCAGGGAAAGTCACAAGGTAAGAAACATTTTCTATATTTGTGTGTGTGTCTGTGTTTCTATATATGTGTGTGTGTGTATGTGTGTGTGTCTTTGTATGTGTCTTTGTATGTGTGTGTGTGTGTGTGTCTGTGTCTCTCTGTATGTGTGTCTGTAATTATTTGTGTGTGTCTCTGTATGTGTTTTATGTATGCAGTGGCGTACACACAATCCATGGGGCCCCGTATGTGTGTCTCTATGTATGCGGTGGCATCCACACAATCCATGGGGCCCTGTATGTATATGTCTCTGTCTCTGTATGTGTGTCTGTGTGTCTGTCGAGGGGTGTATGTATGTGTGTATGTGTCAGGAGGGGAGGGGTGGGCCCATAGGTCAGTTTCACACCGGGGCCCCATGGATTGTGTGTACGCCACTGCTAAAAATAAAACCAATCTATAATTCTCAAGTAAGAATTGCATATGCATAGCTCCCAAGTGTCCCTATTTCAGAGGGACAGTCTCTATTTTCAGGCCAAATCCCTTTGTCCCTCTTTCCCAGGAGCTCCATATTGTTGGTGTGTCTGAGTGTATAACAGAGCTGCACAGAAATATTACTCCCAAAAATAGGTCTATAAACTATAATAAATGTGTTTAGAAACCCGTCTGTAAATAAACTACATTGTTTGTGTTCTTAATTACGTTTTAGTTGCAAAAATAGTTATGAGTAAATTACCTAAAATTTCTCAGAACAGCCCGCCCCATGGCCACAGCCCCACCCCTGGCCGCACCCCTACTAACACCCCTAAAATTAAAGTCTCTCTCTGTCAATTTAATGTGTTTGGAGGTATGTTGTAAAAGATAGGATTCACATATTTATCAAGCACTAAATTAAATCCAGATTTACTCTGAGTAAACTGGAAGAAAGTAAATTTGCAAATAAATCCTACAGAAATTTGCAGCATTTACCCACTAACAGCAGAAGCAGCCAACATGCAAATGGTTAACCCCCTTGTGACCAAGGCATTTCTGATCTTATTTTTGCCCCTTCAGTGGTCTGTAAATTAACCCTTTTTCCTTAAACGGTCACTCCAAGCACCATATCCACAAAAGTGATTTGAACCAGTCGCATTGTGGTGGCATCATCAGCCATCCCGGAACAAGAGTTCCAAGATGGCTAATGTCAATTCTGTGCAAACTTTGATGCAGGTGCTCATTTATTGGCTGAGAGTGGTCAGCTGACTAGCCACTCAATAAGCAGTAGGATAAGCATCTGGATATCGTTCATCTACCTACAACGAGGATCAGGTGCCTCATTATAACCACAACAAAAGTCTGTAGTGTTTGTGATGGTTTAAGTAAACCTTGAAAGGAAAACTAGAGTGTTGGGAATACAAAGTTGTCTTGGTGCCTATAGTGTCCCTTTAAGTACACTCATACCTATCACGCTTCATTTATAGGACAGATAGTGCTTGAAAGAGAGATCTTATTTATTGCATTTACAAAGCCTCTTTGTTTCACATAGATTCTGTTTGGAGAAGTGACACTGTCTATGTCACCATATTGACCAGTGTCCAACTTTCAGGGTTATTTACTAAAGATAATTCAAAATGAAGTTCAAATTTAAGGTCACAATAGATGAACTGGACAAATGTAGCTAAAATTCTGTTTCTTTTTTTTTTTTAATCTTCTTCAACTGCGTATAAATGGCCCATTTACTTATAAGAACTCTCTGGGGAGACCATAACAACTTCACTGGAATTAAGTTTTAATTGTGCCAGGAGATCCTTGGTTCAGCCTTAATCATTAGCTGAGTGAAAATTATAAAATCCTTAGCTAAGCCTTATGGATTATTATTTCATAATACTAAACTAACCTGTAACTATAACTCCAGAATAGAGTGACCATAAATGGAGGAGATAAAGACCTCTGAAGTCAGTACCCAGCAGATTTAAAGTAATGATCTATACCTTAGTCTGTACATAGTGTGAACAAGTGAGATTGGTATTTTTCGCTCATCTTACCTAAAAGATGTTGTTCATGATGTCTATCCTCCATGGGTTTACACACCCCCCCCCCTTAGGCTTATAGTTACAGGAATTTGTTAACCTTGTTGCACCCCACTTGCTGTCAATCAGACAACCGGTCCTGTTACTTCCTGGTTTGTTTATCTTAGTGGAGCTGAACTCAACATATAGCAATTGCCCAGGGCACCTCCCTTGCAAATAATTCTCATTGAGCTGCATTTGGAAGTCTGTGATTGGACATCCACCTAAAGTCTGGGCGGGGTTAGAAGGGGAGGGCTTGCAAAGGCAGCAGACAAGAGAACTGCAGAGGTAGTAAGATGTTTTTAGATATACCCAAATGAAAAAAAAACATAGTTAAATGCATGCATGATTTCGTTGGGGAAATATCTGCTAAATAGTGATTTATTTATATATTTATTTTAATTTTGTAACTGGTGTGTCACTTTAACATAAACCCTAAATTCCCAGAGTCCCATTTCTATAGCTCACCTTATAAATCACAACTTCTCTTACATTGAAGGAACTCAAGAACAATGCTCTCCTGTCAATTCTTCGTTGAGTTCCAATCAAGTAATTGAGGTTAAAGGATAATACAACAAACTGAGCTAAATTAACTTGAACTACCGTCCTTCCTTTCCAGGAGTTTGACAGGTCTACTTGCAAGAACACAGGTCTTCAGATGAGCCACTCATGCCCATCTAAAGCATGTAGATCCCCACTGGAATACCGCCATCAACTTCTCCTGTATCTGTTTGTCAAATTTTGTCTTGTACTTTTGTCTTTTTCCTTGTACCGGTCTGTATCCAGTCCAGAACAGCGCTGGAGCTTTATAAATAAAGTATAAATGATAATAATGACAAAGTATTAAATGTATTAAAACTTTTCAATGACTTCATAGCAATGCGGTTTTCCCTTAGAATTTCTAAAGTGTAAGCTCTTCTGGGAAGTTTTCTCCAGATTTTGTTTACGATAATCTGGTTGTCATTTACAATGTGTTTTATATTCTCGTTGTAAAATTGAAGCACTATGAAATATGTTACTGCTATAAAAATGATGATTATAATTACGCGATTTAACATGGATAATTGCTAGTTGTAATAACAATTATGCCAGATGACTGTAATTTCAAAGGAAATATACACCCTTTCAGTCATATGGTTAAGACCTTAATTATAGGTGTAAATTTATGTTTTCCACTGGACTTTTCATTGAACTGAGTAGAGCTCCATCTAGTGGCTGAATCCAGATTACACCCGTATTTGTAAAATACAGATTAATTAATCAACGGACACACACAAAATGATAGTTTACATCTTACAAGGTTGCTAAAATCACCATTCTTAGCAAACAAAGATGATGGTTTAGTTATAGCATATGGCGATACCATATTGAACCCACTACTTTGCCAAAGTACACCAATATCGGTGGGTCCTATGCCAGGGCCGGTCCAAGATATTGTGATGCCTGGGTCCAAGGAGGAAATGCTGTCTGCCCCCTCACGAAAACCACACCCACCAAAACACACCCACATTTTTTCTTAATCTCTCTGATGCCAATCAGGCATAAGGTCGACCTTCTGGAAGTTCCACAGGGCAGTGACCTGATATCACCGTGCTCCTTGGTAGTACCCAAACCCTTGCAAGAGCTTAACTTCCAATTGTAGGAGGAAAAGTTCTGCATATGGACCTTAGACAAGCAGATAAGCACTTGCTGCAAACTAGTGCGTGTGTACAGGGGGGCAGTGGTAGTACTAGTGTAGAGAGGTCCATGGTGCAAAATAATGTTTGGGCCCAGCACAAGGATGGCCAAAACGTAGATTCACATTTGTCATAATCTTCCATGATGCATTGTGGGATCTAACATTTGCCCATCCTTGCAGAGTTGCATCTGTGGCCAGTATTTGTATGTTTGAATGAAAGTATGGTTTTGTATGGAGTATGTGTGTGTGAATGTGGGGCTTTCTATGGGGGCTACAATGCAGTTGTGTTTCTATGTACTGTTGCCACTTGAAAGTAGTGGCATAGTTGTGTGTATAGGCCCCAAGGAGCGTGCGCAGCTTAGCGGACAAGGGCACATGAGTATGAGTATGAGTATGAGTGTGGGAAAGGATGAAACAGGATGGGCTGTGTTTATGTTGGGGGAGTGTTAGGAGCCGGGCCAGCAACAAGTTTCCCACCCACCCTCCCTTTTGTTTATTGGGCCCGGGTTGTTGTCACAGCGGGGGGGGAGATGGAAGGGGGGGGGGGGGGGGGGCGTGTCCTTGCCAAGTAAGGGGTGGTGTTTTTTTGCAGGTTAGATGAAGGTGGGGGGGAGGGGTAATGGCCGGGTCTCATCATCCCCTGTCTCTTAGGTGAACCTTAATCGGTACCAAGTTGGACGTGTCCCCACGAGCTAAAGCCAGCTGGTGGGGAGCATTATGGTCGGGCCCCACCGAGCTAAAAGCCTGCTGGCAAGAGGAGTTTATTATGCAGAGGTGGGAGGTGGGAGCCTTTGAGAAAAAGGAATGAGATTGGCAAGGACGTGTTGGAGAAGTACTGTATGACATCATGCAGGTGCTTACATGTTATTTATTTATTTATGAGAATATTATGTAAAGTTATACATTGAAGGAGTCATGCAGTATTTGTGGTTTAATAAATGCTGTGGCCTGTTACTTCCAAGATTCGGTATCTGTCTTTATTTGGGGGGAAGCTATGGTTTGGTAAAAGGTAATCCCATCCAATGCCCACTACGTACATACATGAGTTTGAATGCAGGGGGATTGCTTGTATGTAGTGTTTGAATGAAGGATGTATTTGTGTGTAGTTTTGGTGTTTGTATGAAGGGGTGTGTTTGGATATAATGTTGGTGTTTTGGTACAGAGGTTTGTATGTAGTGTTGGCGATTGATTGCAACAGTGTGTTTGTATGTAGTGTGGGCGTTTGATGGCAGCGGTGTGTTTTCATATAGTGTTAGATTGCATGTAGTGTTGATGTTTGATTGGAGGGGTGTGTTTGTATGTAGTGTTGATGTTTGAATGTGAATACTGGAATCTAATACACATACATACTGACACACACGTCTCAATTTACATAATTTTAGGTACTCCCCTGCTTCAATACTTTTTGGGTACAGGAGAGTGACTTCCTGGGTTGGCTGAGAATTATGGGAGTCTATTCCTGTCCAGGCTTTTTGTCTGCAGTGTGCTCCCTCTGTGTCTCCTCCGTCCTCCTAGCCCGCGCTATCTGTAAGCTGGGAGGAAGTGACAGGTAGTGACATTATCACGTCTGCTTGTCTATTGGGTTTGTCCTAAGTATATGGGCTACCTAATAGGCCATAAATGTCCGCAGGCCCGGTTCCTGCACGCCAATAGTTCCACCCCTGCAGGGGTGGCAAAATGCTGACTCTATGAAAGTTTTGCCTGGGGCCATGGCCCCATCAGGACCCATGCATGGCTAGTTCTGTCCTACACTAATTTAGATAACTCTAATACTTACTGCTTAAACTGCTTCCAGAAACTCACCTCAAATGTATGCTTCCTTGAGGTCACTGTAAAAGGGGCACCTGGAGTGGCCACTCCTAAGAAATGTATGTTCTGGGTGTGGCCCACAATTCAGAGAAACTGCTATGTTTATCAATTAGTTAAGCCTTCCCCTTTTTCCTCTAGTGGCTGTCTCATTGACAGCCGCTAGAGGCGCTTGCGTGATTCTCACTGTGAAAATCACAGTGAGAGCACGCAAGCGTCCATAGGAAAGCATTATGAATGCTTTCCTATGTGACCGGCTGAATGCGCGCGCAGCTCTTGCCGCGCGTGCGCATTCAGCCGACGGGGAGGAACGGAGGCGGAGAGGAGGAGGAGAGCTCCCCGCCCAGCGCTGGAAAAGGTAAGTTTTTACCCCTTTCCAGAGCCGGGCGGGAGTGGGTCCCTGAGGGTGGGGGCACCCTCAGGGCACTCTAGTGCCAGGAAAACGAGTATGCTTTCCTGGCACTAGAGTGGTCCTTTAAGTGTAAGCTCACCATGTGAGCTTGCCATGTCAAGGCACCAAGAGTAATTTAACATTTAGAGTGTGTGATTTAGAAGTCTTTGGGAGGCTGTTTGAGTCACAGCCAGAGGAGTCGTGACTAGGGCTGCATCAACAGAAACATAAGTAAATTAAAAGGGACATTACATTGTCCAAATACAAAATAAATAAACATCACTGTTTAGTAGATATACACCCAATGAAAACTTGCCTAGAGTTTAAATCTAAAAAAAACTTGCAAATCTCTTGTCTGCTGCCTTTGGAAGCCCTCCTCTTCTAACCCCGCCCAGGCTTTCTGTGGCTGTCCAATCACAGAATTCCCAATGCAGCTCAATGAGAAGTATTTGCAAGACAGGTGCTCTGGGCAATTGCTGCATCTTGAGTTTAGCTCCACTGAGCTAAGCAACCAGGAAGTAACATGACCTGTTGTCTGCTTGAAAAGCCAGGTTGATGCAACTAGTATAATTTATAAAAGTGACAATTTCTTTTAAAATCAGCACTTTTTCTACTATAATACCCATGTGAAATGCCATATTTCACTCTCCATTTTGAGTGACATAGCATTACACTATCTGGTTATTCCTATATAGCACTAGTGATACTAGCATTACAAACTTTATATTTCAGAGAGCTATTTTTATTTTTAAATATTGTAAAGCCTAGCTGTTGTACTTTTCGTACAACAAACCCCCAGTCCGAGCAGACTCTGCATTATTGTTCAAATGACAGTACTTTATATTGTTATGGTGGAAAATTGGCCTCAGGATAATAATTTTGTCATTCTACAGTATGTTGGAATGTGTCCAAAATGAGAAATGTAAAAAACAAGTTCTGGTATGAAGACAATCAGTATGCTACTAAACAAACAAAAAAACTAGCTTATTAGATACCTGGTGCAGAATCCTCGCTTACCACGAGCAGACTATATTATTTGATAGATTGGTGCATTCTGTTTCAAAGGAATTGTGATTCATCTGAACGTTGGGCAGTCAGTAAGGCGTCTGAATTCCGGAACTTCTAAAAGCCATATGGACATATCACCAAACAAATGATACGGACAAGGGATGAACAGTTTTTCTTTATTTGTGTTCTCGGAGTTCTATCTGTGGCGCCAAACCCCTCCCCCCTAAAAAAAACACAGATGATTGATGGAAAAAAAAATATTTATTCATAGCTCAAATAAGAAGTTACCAGTAGGGGGTAAAAATGGCAGAAGAGTAAAAAAAAACCTCTATTTATATAAATATATCTATATATATGAAGGCGGAGCATGAAGTTGTGCGAGGGACTAGTCTGGCCAGTTAGGAGCTCCCCTTTCCTCTCCAGGCACCGCTGCATGGTCGGCGTATCCCTCTCTCCACTCCCTTTTTCAGAACCTTTTCTGAACTCGTATTATGCAAACTTCTCTCTATAATATGGCCTTGGTTCTCCTAGCACACATTTTTCATACCCTTTTGGGCGCCCTTTTCTCCTCAAACAACTTGCTGAAACATTTGACCTTAAATTAGAAATTCACTTTAAATTAACCGTGAATAACCCTGTATGCGTTTAGAACGTGCAATAACAACATGTTTTCCCTTCAAAACGTTGTAAGGAGTCGCCAAGATCCGTCAGTTCAGGACTGCTTTATCTTCTATGGCATCCAGCAGATTCTAATTTAGATATCCACCATTTGTTAGAAGATGTGATTGGGAATGTAAACCCGCATAACGATTGCACACACAATTATTCTGTTTTATAATAAGAGTAGAACAACCTATCCCACCCCACAATGATTCATGACAGCGCCCCGCATAATCCTACTCGTGTCATGTAAGCAGATAACACCCTCGGCCAATTCACTTAAAATAAGTTCTCGTCCCTGACATAGGATTTATCATTTAGCATCTGCAATCGCTCCCGTACTTTAGCTGTTGTTTGTGTGCTGAGATATATGAATGTGCCTTAAACCCTTTAATCCTCTTTCACTGATGTCGACTGGAATGGGAACTGTGTTTTTCTTCGACTGATAAGAGAAACAAGAGGCCATTAACTGTTCTTCTGTCCGTGCTAGGACTATTTAGGGGAACGAATGCTGAATAAGGGCTCATCAAAGCTCAATCATTTTTCCTGATTTGAACGGAGTAATTCTCCGCTAGTGACGCCACCATATCCCATTTTATTATACTTTTCAATTTTATGTAGGCGTCTTCCTGTGCACTACTGCTTAGAACTGTCTGTAGGATGATATAGGTGATTTATAGTTCAGTGAGGTAGCTCAGTTGGTAAATTCCATGACTACAAAGTATTTTCACAAATGCAAGGTCGAAGGTTCAAATCCTATTCAGCTGCCGATTTGGTTAATTCCAAGAGTGTGATTTGAGTCCCACTGGGAGAAAGGTGCTCTATAAACGCAAGTTATTATTTACAGTATACAAAACAAGTAAGTTTATTAGGTGGAAAATGATATTATGCTGAGAGTGTTGAATAAATAAGGAACGTGAAGCAACTGGACCAAATCAAAAAGACTATTTTAGCACTTTCAAAATAATTCAGCTGGCGCGCACTACGATCAGATAAAACAGTCTCTATACATTTTGAAGATGTCCCAGTAATGTGTTTTAACCAATCCAAGTCTCTGCACGTTCTTTCTCATCCTCGCACTACTTGGGTGGCTGATTTTAGCATTTAAGAGTACATTTGTGCACACAAACAGAATACTGTAGATGAAATAAGCAGAAAAACCTTTTGTTTGATGTGGCTTTTAAGCATCAATTTGACATTAAGCACAAGGCAAGATATGGGCAGTTAATATTTTCTTTAACACGAGTATTAACAGGAACACTCTAAACACCAAAACATATTTAGCTTATTGATGCAGGTTTAGTGTATAAAACTGCTGCAGGCTAAATTCTCTGCCATATAAGAGTGAAATTACTCTTGTAGCCACACCTCCTGATTGTTTTTTTTTTTTTTTTTTTTTTTTTTTTAAATCTTTATTTTTGCAGTGCATAAGGTGATAACATTCAGGCACGTGGTACCCCAAAGGCAATCCGCATGCATATTTTAAAACAAAGAGTGTATAACATGGAAAGCATTAGGGTATAGTAGTACAATGCACTATTTTTATATTTATGAACAGGCTTAAATCAAGTTAGTTAGGCATATTATAGATTATAAGATAGCTTTTCAATAGTGTTATCAATCGCTGCCAACGTTAGGCATTACTATTAGTCATCGCTACCAACAATAGGTATCTGAAGGTCTATTGTGCGTTAACGGTTACACAACATCACTTTTTATAGTTAAGATCAACAGGTTTGCTGAGACATTCTACGAGGCATTACTAGTAAGGGTAAAATGTAGCTGGAACCTCACTTGTCAAGTTTACTACCCTTTCTCTGTTTACTGACAGTAAGATAGACGATTATGGTACGCTTGTGATTTATGCTAAGATGCTATGTGTGATGCCCTGTATATCACAGTACAGTAACTTAGCTTTAAATGCTCTGAGTTGTGTTGGTACAATATATACATTGTGTGAGTTATCAAAAGCTTTGTGAGTAAACAATAATTGTGCATAGGTAAGTCGCTTCAATGCTTGTATCACCCCAGCCGACCGGGACCACCATTGATGCCTCTGCGGGTGGCCGTCTTCCTGGCGGTCCAGAGACCCCACACTCAGCGAGAGTCCCGCTACCTTTAGATACCTGCTCTGCCTTATTTGTATACCATGAAGTGAGTGTCCACCAGGGCAGGCATCAGGACACAGTCCACCCATGCTGCACTGTGGGGTGCTCGCTGGTTCCTGTGAGTCTGCAGCTGTGCTGTAGTGTGCTTGTCCCTCTCGGTTTTCAGAGGGTCGGCGTCAGCCATGGAGGGGAGCTCGGCATGAGGTTGTCGGTTCCTGGGTTCCTGAGTTTGTCGCAGGCTTGGTGTGGGGTGAGAGGTCGGTCCACTTTCGTGTCGGTGACACTTCCGTTAGGTCTGGCGGCGGTAGCCGGTGTGCGAGTTGCTTCCTACTCCCCTGTGCCGCCGTTGCCGTCGGTGAGTGAAGTGGATGCGGGGGTAAGAGCTCTCTCTTCTCGGCTCAGCCGTGTCTGAAGGCTGGAGCCGCCTTGTCAGCTGTGGGTACCAGTGTTAGGTGTTGTTCCTCCCTTCGTCGCTTGCGCACATGGCGCCCGCCATCTTGGGCCTAGCAGTCTGACCCCTCAGCTTCGGCCGCGGCATCCCGATCAAGGCCTTAGGGTGAGGACCGGGATCACCCCCCCGGTCCATAGGGGGGGGAACGGGGCCGAGTCCGCCCAGCTTCGTGCCCCAGGTCGGGTGCTGTATGGCAGGACAGTGGGGCAGCGGCCGTCCGCCCCACTCACCACCGGAGTAGGCCTCAGGTAAGTCATCGAGGATTTCTCCGCCAGGGGACTGTAGCTCGGAGAGCCAGCCTCTCCCTGGATCCAGCGGTCCCTCCGCTTTAGGCTTCGTAGCCGTCGGTCAGCTTTTTGTTGGAAAGGCATATTTTTCATCGTTTGTTTGTGCAGTGTTGCAGGAGCTCTGCTTGCCTGCAACCGACCAGCTCGGCGGCCCGGCCCCGCCGCCACCCCCTCCTGATTGTTTTTTAATCAGATATGAGAGCACAGTGTGTTTACTTTATAAGACCACACGGGATAACACTCCTCTCCAGCCAATTGGTAAGCAGAAGAGCATCACAAACACACAACACTCAGCCATACTCAGACTTCCCTTCACATATACGACACTCACACTAAACACACTCACACACACACAACTCTCAGCCACTACACACACAACACTCAGTCTCTCATACACACATACAACACTCAGTCTCTCATACACACATACAACACTCAACCACCACACACACACAACATTCAGCTTCTACACACACTCTCACACACACAGCACTCAGTCTCTCCAACACACATACAACACACACAGGATGGAGCCCAGAGCTCTAGGAGTGGGCTCCAATCTGTTACTTCGCCGAGAGCCTTCGGCAACAATAATCTGCATCTGAATGTAGTTAAACCAGTAGAGCTGAAAAAATTCATCAGCTATAACATTTTATGCCTATAACATATTTTAGTCTACTTGTTATTTAATTGTCGAAAATACAATATTTAGTAAACAAAGGAGGTAAATATTTATATTATTATAATCCATTCTTATAATATATTATTCATGGGTCTAATGAGAGAAGCTGAGTTGTCATTACCATTGTCATATACAAGGCTGTGCAATGTAAACCTCCAGCTTTGCACAGGCTGAGTACTGGGAAACCAATAATAAATAAACAATGTAATACAGGTAGAGCAATTCTTTCTTATTATGTTAAAAAAAATTGATTCACATTGCAGCTCTGCTTTTTTGCCTATTTCAAAGCATTGGTCTGGAGCTACCTCTCCGATAGGCCCTTTGTCAATCTCTTCCTGATTGAGGTCTGAGCTTAGAGCTGTTTGTGTAGTTTCCATTTAAAGCACAAGCCATCAGTCATTGTTAAGAACATTGCACCAAAAAGTGATTATGGTGATAACTAATATGAAAACTCTTATAAACAAAATGGCGGCACTGCAAACAAAAAATAAAAATAAAATAATACCTATTATTAATATGTAAATATTTTATAAAAACATTTTAACTCTGCTGTGCATCTTTCACTTCTGCCTAGAACTCTTTTATAACTTCTCAATGTTTTTCTATCTATAAAGGAAATATTGTGGATACTGATATGTTGTCATAAATGACTTTGCGATAGATCTGTTTACTGGAATTACAGCTTCTAGGTCTTACCATTCTGGCTCGTGGAGCTGGACAGGGTAATAGCAAAATCAAACATTCTTTATCTAGGCTGATAAAATGTGACATCCCAGCGACAAGACTGATTCAGATAAATTAATACTGACCCTGTCTCCCCGCAGTGATCTATCCTTCTTCTCTGAGAAATAGGGGGGGTTTCATTTGTATTTCAAGAAAGATTTATGGCGATGCAAACCAACAGCAAAGAGGATATTCTCTGTCCTAAGTTTCTTTATTTTATGGTCATTTTCAATCCTCATACTACTTTATTTTGGAGAAATAACCAGTTCATCTTCTGTAGTTTCATTGTGGGCTTCCTTATGTGCGTACAATTAACCCCTTGAACGCACACCTCCCAGCTACAGTAACAATGAAATGAAAGCCTATTGCTTTAGATTAAAATACAAGGAAATAGGGGGCCTGACATTTGGCGGACAGACACATTTCTCTGGAGCTCCTCCACAACCCTGGCATTAACTGCATTAAAAAGACCCAACACAGTCTGATCTAAGAGACAACTGAAGCCCACCCTGAAGCTAGACCTCGCTGGGACTGGTGGCAGGGACTGGAGGCCCGATAGGAGCTGAACGGCCAGCCTGAGACAACATGCGGCCTGGTGCGCACCGGGCGGGAGAGGCAGCCGATCTCCCGCTCTGGGGCTACTTAGCTGCTGCTCCTGTAAAGGCATGCACCCCGTTACCCCCCCTGGGACCGTTGGGGGTAATCACGGTCCAACCCGGGAGAGCTGCTCTCGCCTGGAAAGAGGGAGAGGTGATGACGAGCAAGCCAGCCGACCCACCCAACATGGCGGAAGCCACGGGCTCTCCCCCGCCATCAGACCGAGCTGCAAGACAAGCTGGAGGCCATCTTTGATGCCTTTTGGCTAAAATTAGAAAGCCGGGCACTCCAGCAAGCATCACTGCACACAAGCAGCCACTCACCTGACCAGCACCCCTCACACACTGAACACCAAGCTGGGGTTCGAGCTGCGGGGAAGGTCCCAAGGAGAAGGCGGAATAGACCACACACCTCAGCCAAGCACAAGCAACCACACAGAAAGAAGATGCAGAGTCCTAACTTGGAACAACGCCGAAAACCTACAGCGTTCCTGGAGACTCCTATGCAGGGGATTAAACAGCCCTACATGACTACACCGGCGCCCAGATGCTTGAACCCCCCAACGAAATTGCAGCTCGATGAGGTGCCCACGGCAGGTATCGGCTGACCCCCTTAAAGCCACAGGACACTGCGATGCCCCTCTCTGGCATAGGCTGACACAGGGGCCAGGACAGCATAAAAGAGAACTGTTGCCCTTCTGTGACACATATCTTGTGCACCCTTGACCTCTTGTGACACAAACCTCTAGCATCCTTCCCCTAATCACGAGTATCACCCCTTGGCACACTCTTTAATACATGCAACTAGCAGGGGGCATCCCTGGGAATCTTTCCTGTTTAAAATTCATGTTGATATATGCCTGTCTTTGCTTTTACCCTTAAGAATATCTGTGCCTTAGCTATACTATCCATCGACCATCTATATATCGTAAATTGCTTAGGCACGCTAGACTTAACTGTATTACTAATCAAAAAAAAATAAAAAAATTGCGCTAACTTACTCTGATTGCCATGCTACTATCTCACATTGTATGTTACTACATTGCTTGTTATTTCTGTCGTGGCATCATAAGCATGTTTCTGATATTCCTGGCACAGTAAAAATAAAGAATTAAAAAAAAAATACAAGGAAATAATTAGGGTTAAATGATTTATTTAACCCGTTTCCAGTTTGTTTATCCATTTAATACATGTCTTCCTTCCCACTCATACAATGCTCGGAGGAATCAGTTTAATAAATACAAAATTCTTCAGAGATATATTCATTATGTTTGAAAATAAAAGTGAATTTTTAGAATGGTTTGACTTGTAACCTGGGTGCTGCTAGATGCTGCTCCCCACCTTTATTACATTCTATGGGGAGCAGGGACGCTTGTAAGCAGGTGCTTCCATTAACGCGCATGAACTCAGCCCTGCAGCACAAGGGTTTTCTGATTGGGTAAGAGTGTGATCGCTCTCAGCCAATGAGCTAAGCCTTGCACCACTAACTTAACTCAGATGGAGAGCTTCTGACTGATGGTGTGACTCCTCTAAATGAAGAGAAGCCAGGGCACTTCCAGCACCATAACTAGTACATTGAGCTTCAGTGTTTATGGTACTTGAAGTGTTCCTGAAATTCGCACTTTAGTGAATAACCCAGAAAGAGATTTTAATATCTAGTGCAGAGATACTTCTCTCCTGTGACTTTGCCAATGCTGATAGTCTGAACATCTCAGGTGTATGTTTAGAATAGCTAATCATTTCTTGCGTCAGTTCCTCCATCTCCCTATTGGTAGGTTTTGAAGCTTTTGCTGGCAAGGGGTGAACACATACATTTATGGAGGCACTCATTTTGGTCTGCAACCTTTATTTGTATTTTGATTTACAGATCAATATCTGGTAAAAATCTATTAGGCCCAGTGGCATGGTTGATAAATTGTACATTTATACATATTAATTAGCATTTTTTATTTTTTACGTACAACTGAAATATTAATAGTCTTGCATGTAGATTTCAAAGATATTAATTAAAAATCAATATCCCATGTGCTGGGGTGAAACTAGCCCCTGTTACATAATTGCAAATAACTCTGGATGTGCATTGTTTCAAGTTGAAATCCACATCCAGACTTTTACCACCATAAGCAGAAGTGGCCATGGTGGTTGGATTAACCCTTTAAAGTTTTTACAAATTACAAATAAATTACATAATTATCATACCATACCAATAAGATAAAACTACCATCATCATAACAAACCAATAGGAGAAATAATACCATTATCATAACATACCAAAAGGATAAAAATACCATTACAATACCATACCAATAGGATAAAACTATTATTATAATACCATACCAATAGGCTAAAACTACCATTATCATACCATACCATTATCATACCTTACCAATAGGATAAGACTACCATAATAATAACATACCAATAGGATAAATCTACCATTTTCATACCATACCAATAGGATAACAATACCATTATCATAACATACAAAAAGGATAAAAATACAATTAGCATACCATACCAATAGGATAAAACTATTATTATCACATCATACCAATAGGATAAAAATACCATTATCAGCATGTATAATCTACTGCACATAGCGTGTTTAAAACGTAACATTTAAAAATGTGCCGATATTCTTGTCACAAATGTACAACCACTGTGTCAATATCTTTTGAATATGCTGTTGTGGCATTGACAAACGGTTTGTTACTCCCTGCACAAAGAAAAATAAAGAATAAAAAAAAAAAAATACCATTATCATACCATATCAATAGGATAAGACTACCATTATTATACCATACCAATTGGATACAAATACCATAATCATACCATACCAATAGGATAAAACTACCATTATCCTACCATACCATTATCATACCATACCAATAGGATAAAACTAACATCATAACATACCAATAGGATAAAAAATACCATTATCATAACATACCAATAGGTGACATGTGCAATTCCTTTTTTTCCCGATTGTACATTCAGACAAATTTCATGCAATTCGGATGCTTACGAATGTCTGAAATTTGAATTGCCGAAGTGCTGAATTGCTGAGGTGCCGAACTGAACCGAATTGCCGAAGTTCTGAATTGCCTCGTATTTCTGAAAAGTGGCAAAACAAGTGGCTAGGGTTAGGGTAAGGATTTAGGGTTAGAGGTTAGGTTTAGGGTTAGGTGTTAGAGATAGGGTCTGAATTGCCGAAGTTGCGAAGTGCCGAACCGAATCGAATGCCATTGGTCCGAATTGCTGAAGCAGACCCTTTTTTTTATTTCTACTTTTTAATTTCTGAACCGAAACTATTTTCTTGCCCATGCACAGCCCTACGAATAGGATAAAACAACTATTATCGTATCATACCAACAGGATAAAAATATAATTATTGTACCATACAAATAGGATAAAAATACCATTATCATATCATATCAAAAAGGATAAAACTACCATTATCATACCATACCAATAGGATAAAACTGCCATTATCATAACATACCAATAGGAAAAAACTACCATTATCATACCATAACATACCAATAGGATAAAACTACATATAAAAATAATTACCGTATATACTCGAGTATAAGCCGACCCGAATATAAGCCGAGGCCCCTAATTTTATCCCAAAAAACTGGGAAAACTTATTGAATCGAGTATAAGACTAGGGTGGGAAATGCAGCACCTACTGGTAAATTTCTAAATAAAATTAGATCCTAAAAAAAATATATTAATTGAATATTTATTTACAGTGTGTGTATAATGAATGCAGTGTGTGCGTATGTGTGTGTGTATGAGTGCAGCGTGTGTGTATGAGTGCAGCGTGTGTGTATGAGTGCAGCGTGTGTGTATGAGTGCAGTGTGTGTATGAGTGCAGTGTGTGCATGAGTGCAGTGTGTGTGCATGAATGCAGTGTGTGTGTGCATGAATGCAGTGTGTGTGTGTATGAATGCAGTGTGTGAATGCAGTGTGTGCAGGGCCGGTGCAAGGATATTTGCCGCCGTAGGCAAAAAACATTTTGCCGCCCCCTCCCCCCCCATATGTCCTGACTTCCCCTCCTCCTCCCTCAGTGGTCCTTACCTCCCCACCCCCGTGTTCCTTCACCCCCCCCCAGTGGTCCTGACTCACCCCTCCCCTAGTGGTCCTTACCCTCCCCTCCCCTAGTGGTCCTTATCCCACCCCCTCCCTCTCATAGTGGTCCTTATCCCCCCCCATCCCTCCCATAGTGGTCCATATCCCCCCCCATCCCTCCCATAGTGGTCCATATACCCCCCCCTCCCTCCCATAGTGGTCCTTATACCCCCCCTCCCTCCCATAGTGGTCCTTATCCCCCCCTCTCCCTCCCATAGTGGTCCTTATACCCCCCCTCCCTCCCATAGTGGTCCTTATCCCACCCCCTCCCTCCCATAGTGGTCCTTATCCCCCCCCTCCCTCCCATAGTGGTCCTTATCCCCCCCCTCCCTCCCATAGTGGTCCTTATCCCCCCCTCCCTCCCATAGTGGTCCTTATCCCCCCCCCTCCCATAGTGGTCCTTATACCCCCCTCCCTCCCATAGTGGTCCTTATCCCCCCCCTCCCTCCCATAGTGGTCCTTATCCCCCCCCTCCCTCCCATAGTGGTCCTTATCCCCCCCCTCCCTCCCATAGTGGTCCTTATCCCCCCCCTCCCTCCCAATTGTCCTTATCCCCCCCCCTCCCATAGTGGTCCTTATACCCCCCTCCCTCCCATAGTGGTCCTTATCCCCCCCCTCCCTCCCATAGTGGTCCTTATCCCCCCCCTCCCTCCCATAGTGGTCCTTATCCCCCCCCTCCCTCCCAATTGTCCTTATCCCCCCCCTCCCTCCCATAGTGGTCCTTATACCCCCCTCCCTCCCATAGTTGTCCTTATACCTCTTTTTTTTTGTTATTATTAATTTTTTATTATTATTTCTTATTTTTTTATTATATTTTTTTTTCGTCCCCCCTCCCTGCTTGATACATAGCAGGGAGGGGGGCTCCTTCCCTGGTGGTCCAGTGGCAGTTCAGTGAGGGGAGAGGGGGGCTGGCAGAGCTGTACTTACCTTTCCTGCAGCTCCTGTCAGCTCTCTCCTCCTCCGCGCGGTCTGTGCAGCTCCCTCTGTCAGCTCCCAGTGTAAGTCTCGCGAGAGCCGCGGCTCTCGCGAGACTTACACTGGGAGCTGACCGAGGTGCTGAACGGACGGCGCGGTGGAGGAGAGAGCTGACAGGAGCTGCAGGAGAGGTAAGTACAGCTCTGCCAGCCCCCCCCTCCCCCCAGTCTGTATTATGGCAATGCAAATTGCCATAATACAGACTCTGACTCGAGTATAAGCCGAGTTGGGGTTTTTCAGCCCAAAAAATGGGCTGAAAAACTCGGCTTATACTCGAGTATATACGGTAGTATATTATTATATTTGGCATAAATGTCCCTTGTGAAAACTTCAGTTCTCTACTTCCTTTTTTAGCTGATTGAAGTGTTTATGGTGAAAAAAACCCTATCTTTGCAGTCTTTAATTTCAAAGTTTATCTATTTAGTTATTTAGTAATATTTTAAGAGCATCAATTAGGCAGATAATATGTTTTATATTATATTGTAAGACCCTTAATGAAGCAACATATGGTACCCTTTTGTCAGGGTGGCGGTCCGGTGCCTGGGACCCAGACACTGTCCGCGAACCAGGACCCAGTATGCCTGAGGCAAAACAAGAGGAGAAATAACTAAGCACTATATATGAAAATCATGGGGATTTAGTCACATTATATGATCATACATTGCATAAGCCTGCCAACAACACCAATGTACCCCATATCTGGCAGGTCCTACACTGCCTAATGTATGCTAAAGCAACCAAACAAGACATATATAGCACTTACCTTCAAGAAAGGGCAGAAGCCTTGAGCAGCTGCCTGCAGGACACTGAAACAAAAGGAATAATGGAAAACAAACAGGTGTGGCAACATAAAACAAACATTTAAAGGAAACCTGGACACTGGGAATTCCAGGGACGGAATACAGGAATGAACCCAGAAAAACCCAGCATAAAGAAAACCAGACATAGAATAGAAACCAAAAAACCAAGAAAAACTAAACAATAATTGTAAAAAGAGTACTGGATACCAGAAGACATTGCCAGAATGATCCGCAGCTAGGAACAGGATGTGACACCTTTCCCCCTTCAATCTATTCATTAAAGCTCCGGCAATTTGCTATACCCCACACCCCTACTGAGTGACATCTTCAAGGCAAAAAGGGGAATGAGTGGGTGAATGCAATTGTTTAGGATAAAGTGGGGTACAGTGCAGGCCAGTCACTGTCCAGAAGTCACTTCCAACCTCAATAAACCAAAAACAACACACCTGAATAAATCCAGATAACAGGGCGCCACAGTCCCTTAAAATACCAACAGAAATTCCAAATAAGCAAGGGGAGAGTAGTCAGTAGAAGGTTTTAACTCCAAATTTATTGAAAATCACAATATAAAAGCCATATATTGGCAGTGGCACAGTAAATGTGCAAAACAAGCTAAAGATAAACCCTTAGGGATAGCATCTTAAACTAACATGCTGTTAAAGTAAAGTGCATTTGCTAGAGGGCAAATACTCAAAGTGCAGGGTGCTGGAGAGACAGTAAAACACCACAGCTAACTCCCACTTCTCTAAGGCAAATCGAATGCACAATAATAAAACACTATACACCAAACAAGCATGTAACAAAGGCTGCTAAGACCAAAGAACAGGGTTCCTGCTGAGGCTCAACGCGTTTCGTCTGGGCGACTTCTTCAGGAGCATCTTCAAGGCAAGCTATGCATTCCCCAACCTGTACAAATTATTGGATGCAAAGTATTGGGGTAAAAACCAATATTGGTGTGTCCCTTATTTTTATTTATCCCAAGCGTGATTCTTCAGATTTATAAACGGTATTTATTACATTAACCCTTCAAGGTTTCATTTATGAAAGCAGCTTAGGAAAACCTTTTGTAATTGCAAGAGAACAATGAATTAGATTCTTCTAGTAATTAAAATCTGAATTGTTTTATATTTGATTTCCTACATTCATTGTGTGTTGAAATAAAAACAAATATAAACAGATAACAAATTATGCAGCATTCAATCCCCTGAAGCTAGAATTTTAGACCCAATCTCAAAGTTCTTTTTTATTGATGAAGTTGAATATATCAAAATAACTAACATTAAAATGTCCAACAATGCAAATTACGAAAGGCAGATCTACACCAATGGGACCAATTACATCGAACTACTGACACATGACCGCACGAGAAGTGAGTAGTTAATCAGGCGTGCGTATGAATAGGAGAGATCTGCAGAGTCATTCAATTCTTAGTAAGAATTCTCCCAGGTGACCGGCCTGCTATTAAGAATAATGTATAAGCAATTAACTTATTTTCCCAGATCGTTTTATTCTTCGTTGCTCCCTCATGTTTTCCTTGTCCTTTTGTGACCTTGCAAGTGATCCCCTGTATTCTTTGATCACAGAGAGACAGTGGGTGAGTGCAGCGAGGTTAGAATGTAAAGCATTACAACACACAGGGGACCATCTAGCTTCTAGATGCAATACCATTTTAAACAATTGTTCTGCATCTTTTCCCATTTTAACGGCTGCTCCTGGTGCTATGTAGCTTTGGAGCGATAGTGATATAGATGTTCGTGCCAACTGAGCAAACATTAAAAGCGACTGCTATGAAAG
Source organism: Pelobates fuscus (assembly GCF_036172605.1). Classification (NCBI taxonomy): domain Eukaryota; kingdom Metazoa; phylum Chordata; class Amphibia; order Anura; family Pelobatidae; genus Pelobates; species Pelobates fuscus. The sequence goes on along the minus strand of NC_086326.1, from coordinate 137,826,764 downwards.
ATAACTGGTTTCTATATATATATATATACACACCGCTTTCCTTTGCAACATTTTGTGATCATTTACACCTAGATTTATTTGAAAATATTACTTACAAATACACAATATCAAGGGTATATAGTGGCCTGTATAGGCCTATGTCATTACACGCATGATCAGTTTTTGTATCTTTACCAGTACAATAAATGAGCCGAAGGATTTTTGAAAGACGAAAGTACAATAAGTACACTGCCTGTAACACTGCATTTGACCAAATTGTAGGTGATTGACTTATTCAACCAAACTACGAGCCAAACTACGAATGCTAAAATAAATGAAGAACGTGGACAACTTACAATCATGTAACAAGTTCTTTTGATTTGCGGTGAGAAAGAAAATGAGCTTGCTTCAAATGGCCAACCAGTTTGGTATTTTAAAATGCTGTGGGCTTTATCACTGTCCAGAGTTTTGACACAATATAAGCTCCGATTCATGTTGAGAAGGAGTCAATAAATTAATATCCTTTTTTTTGTGATGTTTGACCTATTGTGAGGAACCACGGCAGGGCGTAAAGAAAGCTTTTTTTCAAGACATAATTGGCTGAGCTGAGGTACCACTCCTAATATTTGACGTCACATAGGGCTATTTACTAAAGTGACAATTCAATGTGTATCCATTCAAAGTAAATTTCAAACTTAAGGCCAGAGTTGCAAAACTGAAAGCATAGCTGACTTCTCGAAATGTTGTCAATTTTGATCTTCCATTTTATATTCACTTTGAATTCTCACTTTAGTGAATAACTTTGACCGTGTCAGTTGGTGACTAGGGGAACAGTAAAAAGAAATACAATCACTGTGTAGAAAAGTAGTTTCTCTATTGTGACTGCTAAACCCCAACAAGGTTAAACAGGAAGGGGTAAGGCTATCAGGTAAAAAGTGTGAGGAAGTTTTGCGAAAGGTGAAATTTTGCAAAACAAACGCTTGTTCGCATTAAAATTCTATTAGACTCATGTGAAGTTAACGAACGGCTAATAGAAATGAATTGTGCACATGCGCAGTTCCTGGATCAGGCTGAGAAAAGCCAACAATGAACGGTGTAAGCGAAAACAAACGAATGGCGAAAAGTACTGAACACATGTTTGTGGGAAAACCGAAAAAACTTTAGAAACTAGCGAACGGCAAAAGTACCGAACTGTACGCATGCGCGAACACTATTAATTGAAAAAAGTAACACAAATAAATAATTCAATTAAATAAGCTGGAAAAGTTGAAAACATATGAAAAGGAAAATAAAAAACCTCCTGGAACCCCTAAAATGAAACAAGGGGACTGTTGAGGGGAAATTAACTAATACAAATTTTATTTAAGTATAAAATATAATCTATATTATGTAAAAAAATTAACCGAAATAAGCAAAACAATAGTAACGATGAAGACACTATAAGACAATAATAATATAAATATATAAGTATATAAATATATAAATATATCAATCCCACAGTTAAGAAACTTAACTGAGGGAGCAGCAAAGAAAGAGGAAGTAGTTTAGTGAACACCGCCTTTTATGCTGGAGAGTGGAATCTGATTGGCTGTTTGGTTGCTATGGAAGATATATGTTACTAACTGTTTCCTATATTGATTTCAATTATACATTTTTCTTTGCTGCTGAGGGATAGTGTTGGAGCGAACCCGGAATTTTCGGTTCGTGAACGGCGAACGCGAACTTCCGCAAATGTTCGCGAACCGGCGAACCGCGCGAACCGCCATTGACTTCAATGGGCAGGCGAATTTTAAAAACAACAGGGACTCTTTCTGGCCACAATAGTGATGGAAAAGTTGTTTCAAGGGGACTAACACCTGGACTGTGGCATGCCAGAGGGGGATCCATGGCAAAACTCCCATGGAAAATTGCACAGTTGATGCAGAGTCTGCTTTTAATCCATAAAGGGCAGAAATCACCTAACATTGACACCTGTCCTCAAAGCCCAGCCCTGATACACACTGACACAGAGCAGAATAGAGACTGTTCCCCCTACATAGGGTCACTTGGCAGATATGGATTGACACCTGTCCTCAAAACCCCTGATACACACTGACACAGAGCAGAATAGGGACTGTTCCCCCTACATAGGGTCACTTGGCAGATATGGATTGACACCTGTCCTCAAAACCCCTGATACACACTGACACAGAGCAGAATAGGGACTGTTCCCCCTACATAGGGTCACTTGGCAGATATGGATTGACACCTGTCCTCAAAACCCCTGATACACACTGACACAGAGCAGAATAGAGACTGTTCCCTGTCCACAGAGACCATGATACACACTGACACAGAGCAGAATAGAGACTGTTCACCGTCCACAGAGACCATGATACACACTGACACAGAGCAGAATAGAGACTGTCCCCCCTACATAGGGTCACTTGGCAGGTATGGATTGACACCTTTCCTCAAAGCCCCTGATACACACTGACAGAGCAGAATAGGGACTGTTCCTCCTACATAGGGTCACTTGTCAGATATGGATTGACACCTTTCCTCAAAACCCCTGATACACACTGACACAGAGCAGAATAGGGACTGTTCCATGTCCACAGAGTCCATGATACACACTGAAACAGAGCAGAATAGAGACTGTTCCCCGTCCACAGAGACCATGATACACACTGACACAGAGCAGAATAGGGACTGTTACCCCTACATAGGGTCACTTGGCAGGTATGGATTGACACCTGTCCTCAAAGCCCATGATACACACTGGGGGGAGCTACTGTCCTCCCCAACCCCTGCGCGGTGGGTGGGGGCCATAAATCACAATGGGGGGGACCTACTGTCCTCCCCCCCTCGGCCCCCACCCCTGCGCGGTGGGTGGGGGCCATAAATCACCCCACAGTGTTTGGTTCTAATGAGTGCAACGTAAATGGCTGCACAGGAGCTGGCCAACTGGAGAATTCAAAAGAGAAAACATGCACTGGAACTAATCGAGAAAGAGGAAAGACAGCCATACCAGATTCAGATGACAAAGCTGACACACAAGGGGTTAATTGAAATTGATACCGTGCCCGATCAGAACTTGACCCTAGAGGATCTGTCTGATTCTGTGTGGCAGCCTCAGGATTCTCAGCAGGATTGCATCTCAGAGAAAAGGGACACACCATCCCAACACAAGAGCCACCTTTTAGATCAGGACTGCCTTATATGCAAAGGGCTGATAAACCCCCCAGGTGATGCTGACTTAAGCCAATGGGTAATTACCAAGAAACCAGAGAAAATATGGAAACACCATATAACTAATGGCAATCAACATTCTTCATGCATTGAAAAGAAGAACAAGAAATTGTATGATCCAGATACTAGACTCACAGATCCAGCAGACTCAAGTGTGTGGAAGGGATTCCTTCACATGTTCTCTATAAAGCAGTTTAAAGTTACAGCCACGCCAGAGTCTGGTTATAGCAGTCATCTTTGCCAGGATTTACCAAAAGTGTTAACATCCGAAGGATGCATTTTGCAAGAGTCTGTTTGGGAATATGTGGATCGTATCTGGCCAGAGTGCACCAAGGACATGTGTGTGATCCGACTGAATCAAAGAACGTCAAGTGATGCAGTTTCATATGCTCGGCTGTATTCTTATCTTAATCGGAAGCTGATATGCGCAATCATCAGAAGTCATGGCATGGAGGCGTTCCTAGTGCCTCTACCTGCCGGCCAACCCATCCCTCAAAGATTGCGTCCTTTGGGAGGTCCAGGTTTGGAAGACAACCATCCTATTATGCTTCTGATCTTGCTTCTTCCAAGCCATCCTTCCTGGACAGCTTATCCCAAAAAATCTTCCAAGAAACATAAAGAAGGTTTGGATATCCCAGATGATATTTTCTTTGACATATTAGCAGATGTTGAACGAGAGGAGAGACAAATGGCCGAGCAAGGGCTCCCTCCTCCAGGTTTCCCAAATTTTGAGCAGTGGAATCAGAATTCTGAGGATACAGGAGAGGAAGTTGGCATGCCTGAGATCATGAATATGCTCCAAAATTTGAGCAATGGCCTTCAGTTCCCAGGAGAATTCTCTGTAATTATAGGAGAGAGTCAGGGTGCTAATATTATGCCACCTCTCCATGTGCCAAATACTGTTCCAGCAGGTCTCCCATATCCATCTTTTCCATTGTATCCAGAAGCAGCCTACCCTGGCTGGCATGGTATGTTGCCCCCTACTCATGCAGTAAATCCATTGTCCATTGACCCAGCCAATCTCTTCTCTTACCCGCTTTCACAAATAATACCACCTAACTTCTTATCTGATCAACATTTTACTGCAGGACCTCAACCTTTTGCATAAATGTTGTAGTTTTGTTATATTTACGTTTTTTGTTTTTTTTTAACTGTTATGTTTTAGCGAAATATTGAAAAAAATACATGTAATGTGCTGAACATCAAAGCTGAAATTTTAATTTGTCTCAGTAAGTTGAAAGCCATACTTTCTATGGGAGTTTCAAATGTTCAATAATTGTTTTCTGAAGAAAGCATAACTGTCTGTTTTTAGCAAGCAACAACCCCATATTAAGCTGTTTATTCACTGAACATCTATTTGTACTGAATTGAAAACTGAATGACAAAATGTAGGCAGAAAACGAATGATTTGAATATATTCTTCAAATACCAGAATTTTTTAATTTGTTTTTTAGTTCACTACTATTCTGTGTTTAGTAATGTATAAGTGTGCCAGATGTGACAAGTTTACATAGGTTAATTAAAGCCACTGTTATATCTGGGCTACAAATACATGCATTTTGGCAAACACCTCAAAGCCCATGTAAGCTTTGTGTTGTTGAATTTCAGTGATTTCTTTTATGTTGCATGTGTACAGTTGTACTGTAAAATGGGTAAAGCATGGGATATGTTTTTACATTTGTATACTAAAAATTTTAATATACGTTGAAAAAAAAAAAAAAAGGAGCCTACAGGCATTGCGCATGAGCGTCCAGTAACGTGGCAAAACAATTCCCAGCTCCCCAGAGGCTGTCCTAGCACCCCGGTCATACAAATATTCATTAACAGCTTTTTCTTGTTGGAGCAGGCGGTCGAACATTAGGAGTGTTGAATTCCAACGTGTAGGGCTGTCGCAAATCAAGCGCCTCACTGGCATGTTGTTTCGCCGCTGGATATCGGCAAAGTGAGCCATGGCCGTGTAGGAACGCCTGAAATGGCCACACACCTTCCTGGCCTGCTTCAGGACGTCCTGTAAGCCTGTGTACTTATGCACAAAGCGTTGTACGATCAGATTACACACATGTGCCATGCACGGCACATGTGTCAACTTGCCCAACTTCAAAGCCGCTATCAAATTTTTTCCGTTGTCACACACCACTTTGCCGATATCCAGTTGCTGCGGAGTCAGCCACTTTTCCACCTGTGCGTTCAGGGCGGACAGGAGTGCTTGTCCGGTGTGACTCTCTGCTTTCAAGCAAGTCAAACCCAAGACGGCGTGACACTGCCGTATCCGGGATGTGGAATAGTACCTGGGGAGCTGGGGGGGTGCCGTTGATGTGGAGCAAGAAGCAGCGGCACAAGAGGACTCAGCCGAGGAGGTTATGGAAGAGGATGGAGTAGGAGGAGTAGAGGAGGTGGCAGCAGGACTGCCTGCAATTCGTGGTGGTGTCACCAACTCCTCTGCAATGCCACGCATTCCTTGCTTGTCAGCCGTCAGCAGGTTTACCCAATGCGCAGTGTAGGTGATATACCTGCCCTGACCATGCTTTGCAGACCAGGTATCAGTGGTCAGATGGACCCTTGCCCCAACACTGTGTGCCAGACATGCCATGACTTCCTTTTGCACAATCGAGTACAAGTTGGGGATTGCCTTTTGTGAAAAGAAATTCCGGCCGGGTACCTTCCACTGCGGTGTCCCAATAGCCAAAAAATTTTTGAACGCCTCAGACTCAACCAGATTGTATGGTAAAAGCTGGCGGGCTAATAGTTCGGACAAGCCAGCTGTCAGACGCTGGGCAAGGGGGTGACTTGGTGACATTGGCTTCTTACGCTCAAACATGTCCTTGACAGAAACACAGGACTGTGGGCAGATGAGCGGGAACTGCTCAAGGCGGGACACGGAGTGGCAGATGGTTGAGAGGGGGCAAGAAGGACAGCAGTGGTTGACGTGGCTGAAGATGCTGGACCAGGAGGAGGATGGCGGCTTAGAGTAGGTGTGCTGCTTGTACTCATGTGTTGATCCCATAGGCGTTTGTGATGTGAGATCATGTGCCTACGCAAAGCAGTTGTACCTAGGTGGGTGTTGGACCTCCCACGACTCAGTTTCCTTTGGCACAGGTTGCAAATGGCATCGCTGTTGTCAGAGGCAGACACACAAAAAAAATGCCACACTGTTGAGCTCTGCAATGACGGCATTCTGGTGGTGGACACAGCATGCGTTGATTGGCATGCTGTCGGGCTGACCCCGGGTGCCGATGCATGCTGTCTGACTGTGCCACTAGCTCCTTGCGACGACCCCCCACCCTGCTTCCCACTCGTCTCCTCCTCCTCTCTGTCTCCCCATCTGAACTCTCGCCCTGTTCTTCTTCTTGCCGAGCGGGCACCCACGTGACATCCATGGACGCATCGTCATCATCAACCGCTTCGCTTGTATCTGACAACTCAGAAAAGGAAGCAGCAGCGGGTACAACATCATCATCATCACACCGTACCTCCATGTGTTTAATGCTGCCTGCCTGAGACATATCCCTGTTATCTACATCCTCTAGCAATAATGGTTGCGCATCACTCATTTCTTCAAACGGGTGTGTGAATAACTCCTCTGACATACCAAGTAAAGCGGTTGTGGTGCTAGTTTTGGTGGTGGCGGCAGGCGGGTGAGTGGTATCTTGAGAGGTGCCTGAAGCTAAGCTGGAGGAGGATGGTGCGTCAAGGTTCCGAGCGGAGGCTGTGCAAGATTGGGTGTCCTGTGTTAGCCAGTCAACTATGTCCTCAGAACTTTTCAAGTTCAGGGTACGTGGCTTCTGAAAACTGGGCATTATTCTAGGGCAAAAGGGAATCACAGCACCACGACCACGACGGCCCCTGCGGGGTGGCCTGCCTCTGCCTGTCATTTTTTTTGGGATTAGTGGTACTATGCGTGCAAGCTACTGTGAGACCAGATATGATTGGCAATGTGCACTGGAACAGTTCTGCAGAGCACACACTGTAGGCCTGAGACACCCGCTTGAAGACAAGTAACTGCTATTCAATCTATAACAGTGAAAAATAAATTTTGGTTTTAAAAGCACGCTATAGAGACACCAGATATGATTGGCAATGTGCACTGGAACAGTTCTGCAGAGCACACGCTGAAGGAAGGACTGACAGACCCGCTTGAAGACAAGTAACTGCTATTCAATCTATAACAGTGAAAAACAAATTTTGGCTTTAAAAGCACGCTATAGAGACACCAAATATGATTGGCAACTGTCAAAGCACGCTGGAACAGGTCTACAGAGCACATGCTGAAGTAGGCCTGACACCCAGACGCTTGCAGACAACTAACTGATCTTCTATTACAGTGAAAAAAAATGATTTCTTTAAAATCTAAAGCTTAAGCTATTGTTAAAACAGATATGAGTGGTGGCACTGACTGTGCAAATGGGCAAGGCATCCAACCTGACACAGAAGCTGTCAGGCAGGCAACTGCTCTTCTATTACAGTGAAAACAAATCATTTATTTTAAATGTAAAGCTTAACCAATTGTTAAAACAGATATGAGTGGTGGCACTGGGCAAGTAGGCACAGTATCCAATGTGAACCTCACACAGAAGCTGGCAGGCAGGCACCTGCAATTACATTACACAGGAAAAAAAAAAAAAAAAAAGCAGCCTGATGTTATAGCCCTAAAAAGGGCTTTTTGGGTTGCTGTCCTTACAGCAGAGATCAGATGAGTCCTTCAGGATTGTAGTAGACACTGAATACCCTAGCCTAGCTATCAATTTCCCTATCTAATCAGCAGCAGCTAAACTTTCCCTCCTCTCACTAAGCATGCAGCTTCAGAATGAATCGAAAATGGATGCTGGGAGGGAGGTTGGAGGGTGTGGAAGGGAGGGAGTGCTGCTGATTGGCTGGAATGTGTCTGCTGACCGAGAGGCACAGGGTCAAAGTTTGCCCAATGATGATGAATAGGGGGCGGATCGAACTGCGCATGTGTCCGCCCGCCGTGGCGAACGCGAACACGCTAATTTCGCCGGGAACTGTTCGCCGGCGGACAGTTCGGTACATCACTACTGAGGGAGATAAAGAAAGAGTGCGGCATAATACTCGCCTCTGTGTTAATAAAATCATGACTTTACGTCATGAAAATAGTAAAATCTGGTAATTTCAAAACATATTTATTTTAGTTTAAAGACACATTACTGGGAGTATTATTGATGTGAAGCTCTGTTCTACACCAACAAAGTGGAGCTCCTAGAAAATAGGGACATTTTGATAGAAAAGAGGGACAGAATGATCTGGGCCAAAAATAGAGACTGTCCCTCTGAAATAGGGACACTTGGGAGGTATGCACGTGATTGTACCTGCTTAAATCTGCTGATCTCTACCAAAATATACATATCTCGGTCTGTGTTAACACCAGCTGAATAACCTATGTGTCCTGACTATATTACAACTCATTATGTCATTGTTAATTACAGTAATTAAATGCCCTTGTGGACTTAATGACTTTGAACATAACAAGAGAGCTGTTAAAGCTTAATGCATTGCACTCCGCAGTTTAATAAAAGGTAACACTTAGGAAAATATTGTAGCTAAGGTATCAAATAAGTTAGCAGGTTCAAACCATGGAACTAACCCCAACAGCAAACATCTACAAAAAAAAAACAAGTTTTGTAAAAGTATGTAAAATATTGAAATGAAAAAAATTATAATGATAGGATTTAATTTGATTTAAATTTGTTTCACTAGTTTTAGTGATAAACCTGTGCCCAATAAGCAGCACTTAATTATTTACCAGATTGTTTCTTTATTGTGTGAGATGTTGTATTTACTGGATCTTAAATAAAATCTACACACCCATGAAACATTTCAGCTTTATCTATGAGGAGTATACTATTTTAATTCCATTTCATAAAAGTTTCAATTTCTATGAGAAATCAGCACTTTTATTATTAAATTCTGTCAATCATACAGCCAGGCAGGTTTGATTGCTCCTTCTGCTGAGCGTGCCTGCCTTCACCCCATTGTTCCTCTACAGACTGAAGACCGATGTCCTTCAGCTCTTCCACAGCCCTCAGACCAGACACGCAGGCACGGGCAAATGTGCATGTGCATGCGTGCACAGTGGGCACAGATTCAGAGGCTTCTCAATGTATTTATAAAATATTTTTCCAGGAAGGATACATTGAGATTTCTCTCTCTCGTTTTCAAGTACGTCCTGGGTCCACAAAACATTGCATCGATACAATAGGGTACAAAAAGATACAAAAACAAAATAAATACACAACATATATACATAATTTAATATAGAACAGGTAATAAATATATAGTCACCCATAACAGGTGCATTCTGTTTTGAGCTATATAGAGAGGGATCTCAAAAGGATTTAAGGCTGGGGAAAGATTTAAATGAGGTAATTAGGACATAGATCGGTCTGTCCAGATAGAGTGGAAAGTTTGGGAATGAACTTGGAGTATTAAGGCAATTTTAAATAAATGGGCAAAAACTCACATTAATCTCTACTGGTGTATCAAGGTAGCCCCATCAAGGCTACCGAATTGTCAATTTGTGGATTTAACATTATCAATGTACTTCACACAATTAGAAATGCATTGTTTCGACCACAGTAGCGTGCACTCATTTGCCATCTTTCTCACTATATCACATACCTGTCTATTAATTTCCACATTGGGAAGTTTTACTGTTGTATCTCCGTTTCCAAGTTATTACGCTAAAATGGGATGTATGTATCCAAGGGTTTACAGTGAGTTTTGGTAATATTAGTCTAAGCAGAAAATTAGCGATATGCCCAACCATTGTGGGTTCTAATTCTTTTATTGCAATCATTTCTTGTTTTTTTACATAGTCTGCATACTTTTTATTGTTATTCACATCAAGTTTTTTATATCTGTATTTTTACTTTCATGTGTATTTTTTGCAAATGTATTTTTATCTTGACTGGATTTATATTGTTTGTATTGTTCATATTGTTTCTATTTATCATAGTACATCAATACTCTAATCTTTTGGTTGGATGTTTTAATTTGTTTTGATAATTTGGTCCTAGCAAAGTCGATTATGTTATTTTATATGCAGCATAGATGTCTTGAAAGAATGTATTCACTTAATGCCTTAATGGAAGTAACGTCATTATTTACCATATGTAAACTCCATTGAAACACATAACATCATTAGCTTCTGAAGAAGTGACGTTATAGGTCATGAAATGCGTAAGGCAGCTAAACAGACAGTCTCGTGGAGAAGACTCGCATTGGAATGCAGGAGCGTCTTTTCCGATTCTCCGGTGGAACGCACACAGCGATCACCAGTCTGCACTCACAACCAATGTGCTGATTCCCTACTTTCAACCCGGCGAAAGTGATGCCATCTAAAGGGACTTCATGCTTGCAGCTTCTGGTGTTAAGATTACTGCATTTCCACAGATATGCCTGTCATTCCCGAGATCCTATTTCAAGACATCATCTAATACAGGAGACCACTATATGGTCAGGAATTGTATATTAAATTATGTTTTTTATTTGCCATATTTGATACCCTAAAACGCTACACTATATTTGTTTTTTGTTCCTTCTATTTTTCATATTGCTAAGAACTTCAGTTGAAAGTGCTGCTTCCCGTCATGCATGCATTCATTTGGCGTAGATCTACTAAACAGTAATTATTAAAAAAAAATATATATTTTAAGTGTGGAGTGGTATTTTTACTTTGTCTAATATTGTGTCTGTCTGTCTTTCTTCTGTGTATGTACAGATTAATAAACAAAATGCACATTTGTAATGTCATTTAAATGATTGTTACAAACAGTAAATTTCACCAGCAGCAATAGCAGAAGGTGACATTTAAAAATGGTGGGTCTCTGGGGGCGTGGCCTAACTACAGAAGCGGACGGTCGCAGGTCTGCTGAGCTCCGGGCCTGACAACGGGAGAAATCCACTAAAATCCCTTATAAATCGACCCAAACACGACCCGAACAGCCCCAGCTGCTTCACCTACCGAGATGGGGCGGAAAGCGAAAAAGTTGAAGCCTGAAAAAAATCAAACCGGGCACACATATTGGTGAGCTGTGGCGGAAGGCCCAAGAAGCCTCTACCCATAACATGGCGTCCCTCCATGGGGGATGCTCAGACTTCTATAGCGATTCCTCAGATGAGGCAGATGAGGAGCTTACACAGGCCGCACTCAAATCGCCTCCGACCCGACAACAGCCCCCTCCACCTGCCGCTGCCCCTACCCCAGTGAGCATGGAGGCCATCAGAGACTTGATGGCAGACCACCATAAAAAAAAAGCGGCGGAAGTGGCCTCCATCCGAGAGACTGACGGGCCTCAGCGGACGACTCGGGGCTGTGGAGCACACCACGCAAAACCAAGACACACAAATCAGGGAACTACAGCAGGAGGTTAGAGCGCTGCGGAACCTGTCTACGCAGAATGACCTACGATATGCCGAGATGGAGGATAAGCGTCGGCTGAAGCACCTCAAGATCAGAGGCATAGCAGACACTATCACGGACTCTGAACTGCCCCATTTTGTACGAAGGCTCCTTACGGTACTACTCAACCCAAAGCGACGGCGCTGGATGAAATGTTCCGCATCCCAAAACCTGCCAAGGCCCCAGAATCGCCCACCCGGGATGTAATCCTGCAGTTTCAGACTCAAAAAGACAGATCCGCAGCCCTGACAGCAGCCAGGGCCCAACCGACCTACCCTTTCGAGGGCATGACGTTAACGTTTTATGCAGACCTCTCGGGGGAAACGTTGGCATGGAGGAGATCCCTGCACCAGCTCACATCACTCCTACGGGAGAAACATATCAAATACCGCTGGGGCCCAGCTAACACCCTGCTGGTAACGATGGGCGATGAAACGCACAAACTACACAGCCTGCACGAAGCGCCGGCGATCCTGGGGCTGCTCGGCCTCCCTCCGATCATACCAACCCAGCCAGCACCCAGGGACAGACGTCCGAACCCCCCAAGTTGGGAAACTGCCAGCACCATTGACTTTGTGCCCAGAAGACAGGCCGGAACCACCGCCACTGCCACAACCTGAAGGACAATTCGGGACTATGAGTTCCTGGGACATTGCCCCACCATAAAGGACTGCATTTAAAAAAACTGCCACATATTACCCCGCTTTACCGAGCCGACTGACCTAATTGTTTGCACCCCACCGATATGTTTATGTCACCAGAGTTTTAGGTGGTGATGGTTTCATCTCGTCATAACCGAGTACTTCCACTGAGCTTGTCACTGGGACCGGCTTGCGCCTCCCTTGCGCTAGACGAACTCACTCACCCCCTGACACAAAAGGCAGCATCCTGCCAACTTGCTATGATGCGCACGGCCCAACTCTGTCATATACCACATACTGCACACTTGAAGTGCAAAACTTAAGGGAAAGGAAAAGATATAACACGACAGATACAGGGGTGACGGAGAGAGAGGGGAAAGAATACATAGGATATAATGTGACGTAGACACTTGAACCCCTAGCTCTACCCTCGAGCAAATGTAGTTTATTCTTTTATTATCTGTTATTTTAGACGGTTCTCACAATGCCTACCGAATGCAACTTAGGATGCAAGCTCAAACCTTAGTCACTTTCTGAATTAAACTCGACCTAACCGACACGATGACTACCAGAAACAACTACTGAGCATAGTTCTTGATATATTCACGGGAGATTCTCCCAGACATAACCTGACTAATGCGCATACTACGCTTTCAGAGCTTTTCAGCGTAACGGCCACACAAGCCGATCGTACCTCCCTTTATAGTTTTTATAAGACCTATTAATCTTTTTTTTTTTTAAATGTTTCATTTTTATTGAGATGAAAAGATGTTGGATTGACACAATATCAGGCATAACATAATCGACAGTTGGTACATAAGGACACCGATATGCAAGGTAATGACAGCTTTCAGCGGCATTTAAACATCATAACCGCGCTGCAGCCGTACAAATTGTCGTAAGTTGACATCTATGACTGTGTTATGAGTAGTGAGTAATGAGTAATGCCCCGCTTAGGGAAACATGGTAAGCTGGGAACGCTCTTCAGTGTGGTATCATGCCGCCATTTGGTATCCCCCAGAGACCTGGGGGGGGGGGGCGCCATACCCAGCTAGCGTCTTCCGCTCACCTTTGGGGTGAGTCGGACAGGTAACAGGTATGCCTGCAGTACCTTTGTCCTTTTTACTTTAGCACATTTGTGTGTCCTGTAGGCTGGCCGGGTAATTGCCCTACACTTCATCCCATGTTTTGGGGCTCGATATTGCTATGTAAGCCCTTTTTGTGCGTGGGGGGGGGGGTTGGTGGGGGTTAACTGGGAGGAGGATACAACATGGGAGGGGGGGTGAGATGCTCTTACTCTGTACAGCTTGATAGGGTATAGCGAGACATGTTGATGCCACTACCTATATCACCATTTCAACCAGGTCCTGGTATAGTGTTCTAGTGTTCCACCTATTGTATGTGCCATCTGCTTGTACTGTTTCGTAAGGTCCACTTTAGCAAGTACTGCCTGTACATCAGGGACCGCCGTGGTTTTCCACAGAGCAGCTATGCATGTTTTGGCGGCTAGGGTTATGTGGGTGACCAGCACCGCTTCGTAGGCTGTAAGGTCTCCGGGTAACATGTGAAGCAGGTAGTGTTCTGGTTTGAGTGGTATGCGTTTACCTATTTTGGTGTGGATTATGTCTTGAATTTGTTGCCAGTATTGGTCAAGTGCCTGGCAGTACCAGAATATGTGGCTCGTGTCTCCCACTTGGTGGTTGCAGCGCCAGCAGCTACTCTGCACCCCTGGGTAAATTTGGGCCAACCTGTGTGGCGTGTAATACCACTGCATCCATATCTTGTAGGCTGATTCTACGTGGTCCAAGCACCGTGTCGCCCGCTTAACTAAAGTCATGGCCCTTGTCCATTTCGCAGTCTCGAGGTCGCAGTTCAGCTCCCTCTCCCATCTGAGCATGTATGATTGTTTGGTAGGTCTGTCTATGTCTAGAAGTATTTGGTAACACAGAGAGAGTGGTTTTTTGGGGGGTTTTTGACCATGGCATAGTAAGTCAAAGAGGTTTTGAGATTGTTTAGGTGATGTTGCCTTGCTGGAGGCCCCTACAATATGTTTTATACGCAAGTACGTAAATATTTCACTGTTTGGTAAATGGTACCGGCTCTGGAGATCCGGGAACGGCAACAGCCCCCCTGCCCCATATAGGTGTGCTATTCTCCGTACCCCTCTGTTTACCCACCCGTTCAGGGCCAAGTCATGTGTGTGGTGCTGAAGGCTCATAAGTGGGGCGAGGTTCTCCATCGGCTCACTGAGCATTTTTGGGGCCCATCGCAGCCAAAGTTGTAGGGACAGTTTGGTTGTCGTAAGGAGGCTGGTGGAACGAGGTTGGGCTTTGGCTGGGATCCAAATTAGGTCCCTGAGGGAGTAGGGTGCACAGGCCGCACTCTCCAGGTGGTGCCACAGTGGGCAGTCCAAGGAGGAGAGGAGGCGCGCCGTCTGAGATAAGTTTGTTGCTAAGTAATATTTGGTTATGTGTGGCACACCCACCCCACCTGCCCCCATAGCCATACTAATATTCGCCAGCGAGACTCTGGGCGTCTTTTCCCTCCATATGTGTGCGTTGAGGAGGCGTTGGAACGCTCTGAGAGTGTATTTTGGTAAACTGACAGGCAGGGCCCTAAAGAGAAACAGTATTTGCGGTAGTATAATCATTTTTATGGCATTTATGCGCCCTAACCACGATGTGTGTTTTGTTTTGTTTTCCCAACCTTCCAGCATTTGCTTCGTTCTTGCTAAGAGCTTCCTGTGGTTATGTTGGATGAGGAGCCGTCTGGAAGGTGCCAGTTGTGTGCCTAGGTATGAAATGGAGTCTTTCCTCCATTCAAAGGGATAAAGTGTACGGAGGGTCGTGAGTTGGGATCTGGGCACGTTCAACGGGAGTACCTGCGTTTTTGCTACATTATTCTTGTAGTAAGAAACTCGGCCGTATTCCCGCAATAGGTCCAGGAGAGCTGGTAGGGAGTCCAGTGGGTTCGCTTTTTGCTGACCCATGCTCAGTAGCACCCTGTGTGTAATTGTTGTGACTGAGTGCGACCCGATTTCTATTTTTGTTAGGTATGAAATGGAGTCTTTCCTCCATTCAAAGGGATAAAGTGTACGGAGGGTCGTGAGTTGGGATTTGGGCACGTTCAACGGGAGTACCTGCGTTTTTGCTACATTATTCTTGTAGTAAGAAACTCGGCCGTATTCCCGCAATAGGTCCAGGAGAGCTGGTAGGGAGTCCAGTGGGTTCGCTTTTTGCTGACCCATGCTCAGTAGCACCCTGTGTGTAATTGTTGTGACTGAGTGCGACCCGATTTCTATTTTTGTTAGGTATGAAATGGAGTCTTTCCTCCATTCAAAGGGATAAAGTGTACGGAGGGTCGTGAGTTGGGATTTGGGCACGTTCAAACGGGAGTACCTGCGTTTTTGCTACATTATTCTTGTAGTAAGAAACTCGGCCGTATTCCCGCAATAGGTCCAGGAGAGCTGGTAGGGAGTCCAGTGGGTTCGCTAGGAAGAGGAGTATGTCATCAGCGAATACCGCTATTTTCTGTGGGCCTATCGGGGAGGGTGCACCAGTAATGCTGGGGTCAGTTTTGATTTTGTGAAGCAAGGGCTCCAATGCCAGGATAAAAATAAGAGGGGATAGGGGGCAACCCTGCCTTGTGCCGTTCGTCAGGGCAAATCGTCGGGAGATAAAGCCGGAGTTCATAACTGTGGCTCGGGGTGCTGTATATAAGGATAAGAGCCCGGTCAAAAATTTTGTTGGGAAGTTGAATCTGCGGAGGACCTCCGTCATATACCCCCAGTGGAGTCTGTCAAAGGCCTTTTCTGCATCCAAGGCCATCATTAAGCCCTGTGACCTATCCCTGTTCATGAATTCCATTATGTCGAGGGCTCGTCTGGTGTTGTCCTCCACTTGTCGCCCAGGTACAAACCCCAACTGTTCCGGAGAGACTAATTGGGTTAATGCGGGGCGAATTCTGTTCGCAAGTACCTTAGCAAACAGCTTTGTGTCAGCATTGAGGAGAGATATTGGGCGGTAGTTTGCGCATGAGTCAGTGGATTTGCCCGGTTTGGGGAGTGTAATAATAGGTGCCTCTAACATTTCCGGGGGTATACTACCTGATTCCAGGATGTGGTTAAATAAGGCCGTGAGGTGGGGAAGCAACTGGTTCTCAAAGACCCTATAGTAGTGAGTGGGGAATCCGTCCGGGCCTGGGGCTTTGTGTCTAGGTGTTGCGTGCAGTGGCCTGCTCGCTGGAGAGCCTGGGGAGGGATACCCCTTCCAGGAAAGTGGCAATGTCTTGGGGACTGGGTTGGTGCTGGGTTGCCTGTTCAGAAAGGTTATATAACCCTTCGTAAAAGTGGGCAAATTCGTCTACTATTGCCTTGGGGTTTCTAATTTTAGTGCCCGTGCTGTCCTTGACGTATGGGATGTTCACCTGAGACTCACGTTTTTTGAGTTGGGAGGCCAACAACTTGCCAGCTCTATTTCCCTGCCTATAGTAAGTGGTTTTCATTTTTCGGATTGCCCGTTCCACTTGCTGTAGGGCTTCTATGGTGGCCCTGATCTTTTGTACCTCCTGCCTGTCAGTGTATGTAGAGGAGGCCTTGTGGCGTGTTTCTGCCTTTTTTAAGTCTGTCAGTAGGGTCTTGCTTTTTTCTGTCATTTGGCGTTTCAGTTTTGCCCCCTGACGTATGAGCAGACCACGTGTAACCGCCTTATGGGCAAGCCACGTCATGGCGACGTTCGTGTCGGTGTAGTGGTTGTCCACGAAGTAGTGTGCCAGGGCGCTACGTATCTCGGCTGCTCCCTCTACCCTGTCTATCAGAGATTCATTCAGTCTCCACTGTCCCCGACCCCGGACTGGGTGGAGTGTAGTGAAGACCGATGTGAGGGGGGCATGGTCCGACCAGGTTATTGGGGCCACAGAAACCTCCTCCAGAGTATCTAATGTTTTAGTGTCCACTAGGCACATATCTATCCGGGAATATTGATCATGTACTTTGGAATAGAATGTGTAGTCTCTGGAGGCTGGATATAGTGCGCGCCATGTGTCGTGTAGGCCATGTGATTGAATGAGTGCTGTTACTTTCGCCCCCAATTGCGTGGATCGCAGATGAGATGCGGGTTTGCCAGTCCTATCCAGTTCGGGGTCAAGGACACAGTTGAAGTCCCCACATATGAGCGTCTGCCCTCTCTTTTTCCGGTCTATTAGTCGTAAGGCTTTCCTAATGAAGTCATATTGGTTGGCGTTGGGGGCATATAGGGGAGAAAGGGGGGGGGAGGCTGAGTGACCGTACTCACGTGGGTGCCGAAAGTCCTTCGTGCCTAGCAATTCCCGAGTTGGGATAAACATCATAGTGAGTCCCTTGGAGCGTGACAGAGGAGGGATCAGGCTGGAGCCGTTCAGGAAACTGTGTTATCTCTTAGGCCTTGGTCCAATCCGCCGGCACCTTCCGTAGGGAGGCTTGTGCAGTGGTCAACTTATTATCCGGAAACAGGCCCCATATCTTGAGTTTGTCCATTCCCAGAGTCGGATCTTCGATCTTTGTTAGGGAGCCATTCCGCCAGACGAGGAGCTTGGTAGGGAATCCCCACCTGTAGGGTATTTTGTTGTTTCTCAGGCATTTCGTGACGTTCACGAAGTCCCGTCTCCTGGCCATTGTCATCGGTGAGAGGTCGGCGAAGAGTGAGATTCCTTCATATGTGGACGGCATCGCAGAGGCCTTCCTTTGTGCTACCAGTACGGCTTCTTTGGCACTGTAATAATGCAGTCTTGTCACTATGTCCCTTGGGATGTCGTGTGCGAGGTTTTGAGGTTTCGGCACTCGATGCGCTCTGTTTAGGCGGAGGTCCGCCGGTTCTAGGTTTGGTTGGATAGCCTGAAAGAGCCGCAGCAGGTAAGTCGGCAGCTCCTCCTGCGTCACAGACTCAGGCACTCCACGCACGCGGATATTATTGCGGCGGGAGCGGTCCTCCAGGTCTGCTAATTTTTCCATAAGGCGCTTATTGTCAGCTTCCATCCTTTGTATTTTCTCCACGATGGAGTCATTTTCATGGCAGAGCTCGTCCGTTTTTTCTTCCAGAGCATTAACTCGCGCCCCCACTTCATGGATGTCTTTCCGCAAGTCAGAGATCCCAGCTTGGAAGTCAGCTTTCATAGAGGTGCGCAAGTCCTGCAGCATGGATGCCAGGCGTTTTTCTGACACAGAGAGGTCCCCAGCGGTTGCTTGCCTCGAGTCTGTGTCTGATCCTGCCTCTGAGGTGTGAGAGGGTGAATGGGAGCCGCCGCCATCTTGCTCCATGCGCTGTTTGCCACCTTTCCCCTGCCGGAAGAAATCTGAAGCCCTCTGTGTTTTCGGAGGTGCCATCCTGTGTGCAGTGTGGTTGTCCTGCCGTAGGGCACCTTGCCAGTGCGATTCGGGCTCTTTTGCCGGTGTTTCGCCGCTTAACAGGCCGTTCCGATCACGGAGCACTTACAGCATGCGACCGCTCCGTCCGACCGGAAGTCCAGCCAGACCTATTAATCTTAACCGTTTAGGCAAGCAAGGGACACATAGCGTAGACTGACTGCCCTACTAACCACACTCTTCGAGACAGTCTACCCAAAATGGCCCATGTGAGGGGTTGGCAGATCCAGGACTGGAACTGGTACTACCGTCAGGGCAACATCAGCGGACATTCCAGTCCCAAGACAAAACCCACATTGTTTATAAAATGTTTATAATTTGTTATATTGTGTTTAATTAGACGTGCTACCATTTTTATACCTAGCAGCCTAATGCCTGAGGCCACATCCATACACTAGGCGACAGCCTACCGCCTTTACTACTTCCTCCACTTGCTCATAGCTCGGCAATAGAGTGCAACCCAAAATTGTATTACATTATGCATATTTACCCTGATCACACTGTTCAGAGCATAGATAAGCTAGATCAAAACGTTGCACATGTATCTCTCTGCCTACCCAACACAGTTAGCAAGAAATTCTCGTATCTGCACTATCCCACGCTTTAATTACCTGCCTTGTTTTCCATGCAGACATGTATGTGCCAGCATTCATTATACAGCGAAAGTGTTCAGCTAAGTAAACCTGACTCATCAACATACTTCACTACATAGCAGTCAATGTTCATCAATATGCGTAAATGTTAAGTTTGTTATACTGTTTGTCTTTCAAAAAAAAAAAAAGAAAATGTGCATGTACTTTTGCCACTGCTCAATTTATGTGACTACATGTGTACGCTGCTGTGGCGTTTGAAATGTTGTATACCCACTTGCACAACAAAAATAAAGAATTTAAAAAAAAATGGTGGGTCTCTAAATGCTAGCCCTGGAATTGCTTCTGACTTGTTAGGCTCTGCATATTTAACCTCTTGCACTCTAACCATAAGCCTATAGACAGATACACAGTTTTGGAAAGCAAACAACATTCTAAAGAGATGAGACTCCACCACTTTTTACGCCATGAGAGCATCCTGGATTGGCTGGCCCAATGCACAACCAATGGACGATAACTGAGTAGACTATACATGTCTAAGAGGTCTATACCCCATGAATGTTGTATTTAAAAAATATATGCTTAAATCATCTCCTCCAAACAAAACACTTAACAACTGTTTTAACAAAAACAGATCTATAGATTAGCCTCCATCATTTACCGTAAATGATTTTTCTTGAACGCAGGGGAAACAGAGTTTCATGTGCAATGGTTTATTTTAAATTTTGTAAGTGTGGTTCTAAGTGATTTCAAAGTAGGTTTATGAACTTTTACAGCAAAAGCGCAGTGTATGATTTCCCATTTTAAGCTTTTCCTACATCAATTAAATAAAGTTAATGTAAACAAGCCCCAGACCAGATGGTATGCGCCCAAGTAATGTAGAAATATCCAGTGGAATTGGAATTGTACCAGAGGACTGGAGAAAAGCAGATGTGGTGCCTATATTTAAAAATGGTTCAAAAGTTCAATTTGGAAAACTACAAACCTGTGAGCTTAACATCTGTGGTTGGGAAATTATTTTAAGGACTGTTAAGGGATAATATTCAAGATCTAGTTTTGAACAATAACATCATTAGCAGGAATCAACATGGTTTTATAAAAGACCAGTCATGCCAAACTAAATTAATAGCAGTCTTTGAAGAAGTTAGTATAATTATCAATCTTGGATATTCAGTGAATTTTGCTAAGGGATTTCATAAAGTTCCTGTTACAAAGACCCGTTATATTGTTATACTCTGCCTCTTTTTATTAAAAATCTTATTTTACCGGCATTCAGTCCATACGAACGGATTACACGAACTGTTATAAAGACTCATTCGTCGGTACGAACGATG
Organism: Pelobates fuscus; assembly: GCF_036172605.1. Lineage (NCBI taxonomy): Eukaryota > Metazoa > Chordata > Amphibia > Anura > Pelobatidae > Pelobates > Pelobates fuscus. Next base: position 137,806,176 of record NC_086326.1, on the reverse strand, counting down.
GACCACCCAGCCTTTGGCGTGTGCTGCCACTTAACCTCGTCACCCCTCGAAGTACCGAATGGCCGACCACCCGGCGAGCAGAGTGTGCCGCTCATTAACCACACAAGGCGTTGCGGTCTGCGGTTAACCACAAGCTAATTGACGGTCCCACGGGACCCCCCATTCGTAAACAATTCCCCGAAGGGAAACTATCGAAAGACTCACGAATGGAGGACCACCTACGTTCTGGCGTGTGGCATCGGTTAGAATGTTCATCTTGCGGTTAACCGCAGGTTAAGTACACCTTCCGGGCGGTCTCCGTTCATATTCCGATCGGCCGGGACAACCAGACTGATAGCGGGGATTCGTGTGACTATGTATCCGACCTCTGCTCCATAAGTACGGAATCGAGGTCCCGCTGTCCATTGACGGACCTAAAAACATGGCCGCCATCGAGGGCTTACAATCCAACTACCGAACAAGACTTTCTATAGCAGAAACCTCCCGTTCTGTTCGCGGGATCTGGGCGCAATTCGTATAATTTATGCATCTAGATCTGAGCTACCGAACGATTTGTGGAGTGAACTATATTCTCTCTATAATGCCTAAGTTATATATTTGTATGCTGTTTGCCGGAACACAATAAAACATGGTCTTTTGGGCGCTTGGAGATAATTAGATTGTATAACCGTTGGCCTCATTATCTCCAAGCTGGGCAGGTACTAGTTTGAAAGATACATTGTATTGTGATTGGTTGACTAGTTGCATTGTACCTGTATCCCATCAGGTCCATAGGGGGCTGTCCCTGGACCTGGGGACTTGCATAAATTGCCATGCTTGTGTGCCATTAAAGCCAGTTCGTTTTACCCTCAACTCGCAGCCTCGACTCGTTTTGTAGGGATCCGGGAATCCTAGCTTTACTATAGCTAGTGGGATATTCTACACTTACAGGTTTCTACCGATTGAAGCATCGTTCAACTCTCTGACTTCGGGAACCAGGACATCCAAGCGATCCAACCTCCTGCTAGACCGGAGGCATTGTAACAGTTCCACACAAAAGGTTACTAGTAAAACTGAAATCAGTTGGTTTAGATGAAAAATTGTGCTCTTGCAAAGAACACTGGCTTAAAGATAGAGTGTATAGAATGGTTGTGAATGGGAAATGTTCAAATTGGACAAAAGTGGTAAGTAGAGTGCCACAGGGTTTTTTCCTGGATCCACCACTCTTTAATCTACGTAGTGACAACTGTACAGACTCTGATGAAACTACTTCTTCAGGCAAATAATTCCACATCCTTATAGTTCTCACTGTAACAAAACATTTCCGGTGCCTTAGACTAAATCTGTTTTCTTCCAGTCTAAATTCAGGATCTCGTGTCCTATGTATATCCCTGTTTGTGACTAGATTTCCAGACAATAGTCTCTACTGGCCCTGAATATATTATAATGTTATCATATCGCCTCTGAAGTGCCGCTTTTCTAAACTAAAAAAGTTTAAATTTGTTAAAGGGACACTCCAGGCACCCAGACCACTTCTGCCCATTGGAGTGGTCTGGGTGCCAACTCCCACTACTCTTAACCCTGCAACTGTAATTATTGCAGGTTTTTCTAAACTGCAATAATTACCTTGCAGGGTTAACTCCCCCTTTAGTGGCTGTCTACTAGACAGCCACTAGAGAGCACTTCCTGGATCATAGCACAGGAAACCTGTGCTAGAGCGTCGCTGGACGTCCTCACGCTGTGGGAGGACCTCCAGCGTCACTCATTTCCCCATAGGAAAGCATTGAAATGCATTTTCAATTATTCCTATGGGGAGTGCTAATGCGCGTGCGTGGCATTGCCGCGCATGCGCATCAGGTCTCCCCAGGCCAGTGGGCAGGATCAGTCTCGCCCACCGGCCCACGCAATCACAGGGAGGAGCGGCGTGGGATATCGTCGCTGCCTCTGGTAAGTTACTGAAGGGGTTTTCACCCCTTCAGCAACCAGGGATTGGGAGGTGGGAGGGAGAGGGGACCTGCAGTGCCAGGAAAACCTTTCTTCAGTGTAGCGGAGAGCTGATATCCCACAGCTATTCTCCACTGACGATCCCAGGAAGGCTCAGGAACAAGGCAATAGTAGATCCATAGGCAGAGTTTCCAGCAGGCAAAGTAACACAGCGATATCCCCACAGCAATCCCAATAACTGGACGACACACAGTTTCAGGAACAGAACTGCTGGCTGGTACATCCAGCCTGCCTTTTATTACAACTGTACACAGACAAGCCACACCCAGGGGGAGGCATAAAACAACCAATGGTATCTTGGGTACAACCCACACATCCCCTCCCCTTAGTGTGACACATAATCCCATTATTGTACAGTTTCAAACATAACTTTTACACCATATTCATAACTTCTATAATATTCATCACATTCGCATAAAAATACATATTCACAATCAATCCATTCAGGGGAATAACATATAAAAAAATGGCATGAATCAGACCAGGGGTTTAAAAGTTAGTAAAAGTATCTTTTGTTCCCCCTGGCTGATTGTATTTTAATCTGGCTCAAACAGTAAAAGTAAAACCATCCCCACAATGCATCCTGGCTTCCTCCCTTCTGCCCTGGAGATAATTGGAGAAGGAATCCAATTATCTCCAAAGACAGAGCCAAACTCCATTACCCACATGGCAGACAAAAAGACAGTAAAAGACATAAAATTACATACTGATACATTTAGTACATAAAACGCACATTTCTACATATCCCCAGATAGCTTTGATCTGACTGCACATTATTAGATGAATGGCACTCCGATCACACGAATAAGCCTTTCTGCAGGGAAAATAAACAGTTTAACCTGCAGGGCCATAGTCCAAAGGCAAGAGGCGGGCAAGCAGCCCCCTCCAAGGACACGTGGCGAGGTCGGTTTCGCCACACTTCTCCCCTTTGCCCCCAGACTAACAGGGTAGATGAGGGCAATCCATAATACAGGGAGGACAGCCACAATAGGGTTCCGCTACACTGCTCCCCCTTGCCCACAAGCCGGCATACACAGTCTGATCCAACACGGATCGGCTTGGGGATGTCCGGGGCTCACGGATCATTTTTCTAGGTCAGTTTGTCTGGACAACCCGTCAGCATTTCCATTCTGCTTACCCGGTCGGTACTGGATATTAAAGTCAAAGGGCTGCAGCGCCAAACTCCAGCGCAGCAGCCTGGCATTGTCCCCAGCCACCCGGTTCAGCCATACTAACGGGTTGTGATCCGTGAGCAAGGAAAAGGGCTGTCCGTACAGATAGGGCTGCAGTTTCTTTAGGGCCCACACCACAGCCAGGCATTCTTTTTCGATGGCGGCGTAGCTTACTTCTCTAGGTAACAGCTTACGACTGATGTAAGCCACGGGATGTTCTCCGCCATCGGCCCCGACTTGGCTCAGTACTGCTCCCAATCCAAACATAGAAGCGTCTGTGTGAACAAGAAATTGTTTAGTTGGATTGGGAGCTGCCAAGACAGGGGCATTTATCAGTGCATTTTTCAGTTGTTGGAATGCCTGCTCACACTCCGGGGTCCAGTTTACTTGGCGGGGAAGGTTCTTACGGGTCAGGTCTGTGAGGGGTTTGGCCAGGGCGCTATAATTGGGGACAAACTTCCTGTAATACCCCGCGGTCCCTAGAAATGCTAACACCTGGGTCTTAGTCCTAGGGGTGGGCCACTGAGCTACGGCCTCTACTTTGGCAGGTTCGGGCTTCTGTTTACCGCACCCTACTCTATGTCCCAGGTACTGCACCTCAGCCATTCCGATACTACACTTAGCCGGCTTCAGGGTCAAACCAGCTTCCCTTATCCTGTCTAGTACAGCTCCTATATGAGCCAAGTGTTCTTGCCACGTATTGCTAAAAATAGCAATATCGTCCAGGTAGGCACAGGTATAGTCCTGGAATCCATCCAGAAGTCGATCTACCATCCTCTGGAAGGTAGCTGGGGCGTTTTTCATCCCAAATGGCATGACCTTAAACTGATACAAGCCAAATGGGGTGACAAAGGCCGACTTCGGGATGGCGTCTGGGGCCAGGGGGATTTGCCAATATCCTTTACACAAGTCAATAGTGGTGAGGTATTGGCCCCTGGCCATTCTGTCTAGTAACTCGTCTATCCGGGGCATTGGATAGGCGTCTGACACGGTTTTCTCATTTAATCTCCTATAGTCCACGCAGAAGCGAGTCGTACCGTCTCGCTTCGGCACGAGGACTACCGGAGAGGCCCATGGACTATCTGAGGGCTCTATCACCCCCAGTTGGAGCATCTCATCGATCTCCTTGCGCATGTTTTCTCTCACCGCTTCTGGGATGCGGTAGGGGGTCTGGCGCATGGGTAGTTGCCCTGGGGTCTCGACCCGGTGAGTTGCCAGAGGAGTGTACCCAGGTACATTAGAGAAAGTTTCTTGCTTCTCTCGCAACAGCTGCTGTACCTCGATACGCTCCTGTGGACTCAGCCGGTCTCCCAGTACAACTTCTCCTAAATCTCCAGACAGCTTCCCATCTTCCAGCAGATCTGGAAGGGGAAGGCTGTCACACTCGTCGGAGGTGGGTGCACAAATCGCTGTCACCTCCTCTGAACGTTCCCGGTAGGGCTTTAGCATGTTCACATGGAGCATGCGTCGCCCTCCAGTTCCTGTGCAGGGGCCAATTATGTAAGTGGTGTCACATCTCTGTTCCACGACTCTATAAGGGCCTTGCCATGCGGCCTGCAGCTTATCATGTCGTACAGGTTTTAAAATTAAAACTTTCTGTCCCACCTGGAAGCTACGGTCCCTGGCGCCCCGATCATACCATGTACGCTGACGCGTCTGGGCCGCCTGGAGGTTCTCTCCTACTGTCTTAGTTAGGGCCTCCAGTCGGTCCCGAAGTGCCAACACATAGGGTATGATGGGGGTACCGTCTGCACTCCGGTCTCCCTCCCAATGTTCTCGGATGAGATCTAGGGGTCCTCTTACCCTCCTCCCAAATAATAACTCAAATGGGGAAAATCCCGTTGATTCCTGAGGCACTTCCCTGTAAGCAAAGAGGAGGTGCGGCAGGAATCGCTCCCAGTCCTTATGGGTCTCAGCAAAGGTTCGGAGCATTTGCTTTAAGGTGCCATTGAACCTTTCACAGAGCCCGTTGGTCTGGGGGTGGTATGGGGCACTAATAATGGACTTAACATTGCACAGCCTCCAGAGTTGTTGGGTGATCTCGGCAGTAAACTGAGTACCCTGATCCGAGATGATCTCCCTAGGTAACCCTACCCGGGAGAAGATCTGCATCAGGGCCTCGGCCACTGTCTCAGCGTGGATATTTGTCAGGGCCACTGCCTCGGGGTATCGGGTAGCGTAGTCTACCACCGTGAGGATGTACCTCTTGCCGGAAGGGCTAGGTTTCTGGAGGGGGCCTATGATATCCACCGCTATTCGGTGGAAGGGTTCCTCAATTATCGGTAGCGGATGCAGTTTTGCTTTCCGCCGGTCTCCCCTCTTCCCCACCCTCTGGCACGTGTCACAGGTATTACAATACTTCCGTACTTCCTGGCTAACTCCCGGCCAAAAGAAATTTTGCGTCAGTCGGTATCTGGTCCGACTAACCCCTAAATGCCCGGATAGCGGAATGTCGTGTGCTATCCGCAGCAATTCGGCTCGGTACCTCTGTGGTACCACTAATTGCCTTAACACAATCGGGTCTGACCCCTCTACTTTCTTGTCGGACTCCCGGTATAACAGCTGTCCCTCCCATACAAATCTTTCCCCCTCTGCCCCAGGGTGATCAGAGGTGACTTTATCTCTATATACTTGCAAGGTAGGGTCAGTTATCACCTCTGCTGCAAATTCGTTAGGGGGGGACCAGGGGACCCAGTCTAGGGAAGGGGAAGGTTCTCTTACCTGGACCTCCGGCAGTGTGTTGTAGTCCTGGGTGCGGGCCTGTTGTCGGGTGACCACTGGGTGTGCTTCCTCAGTGATGGTGGGTTGTGGCTCAAAAGCAGATGTGAGCTTTCCCAAATCATTTCCCAGTACCACCTCTGTGGGTAACTGGGGCATCAACCCCACCTCCACCCTCCCTACCCCCGCTCCCCAATGCAAATGGACGTTGGCAGTGTCCAGCCGGTAGACGGCTCCCCCAGCAACTCTGACGGCTATAGTCCGGTTAGTCTTGGCCTTGTCAGCGACCAAGTGGCTTTTGACCAGGGTTATAGTGGCACCAGAGTCTCGGAGCCCCTGTACTGCTTTTCCCTCCAGGTATACCGTCTGTCTGTGGTGCTGGCAGTTATCGGCTTGTAGTGGGTTAGCTTCGTGTAGTACCTCCCACTGTTCTATGGTGGTGACAGGAACCGCGGAGCCATAAGCAACTGGTGGCTCCTCCTGGTAGTGATGGGCAGTGGCTCTCGGGGGTGGTGGGGGCCCTGGTCGGATCCATGAGGATCGGTCTCGGAGTTGTGGGCACTCTCTTTTGTAATGCCCCCACTTCTGGCAGTGATGACAGGGCCCAGAGCTAGGTTGGCGGAAACGTGGTTGCACAGCCGGTGGTGGTGGTGGTAGCTGTCGGGGTGGTACAGGGGGGTAGTTTGTTCCCCCAAAGGTTTTCATTGTGACTTTTGGGGCTATCGGTTTCTGTGACCTGCGTGCATCTAGGTACTCATCCGCCTTCCTAGCCGCCTCTGTGAGGGATACAGGGTTGCGGTCTCTTACCCACTCCTGTACATCCGTTGTTACCCCATCATAGAATTGTTCCATGAGCAACATTTGTATCACATCTTCCATGGATCGTGCCTTGCTGGCTTGCACCCAGCCAAGGGCCGCCCGCTGCAACCTACAAGCCCACTCGGCATGTGAGTCTTTATCTGCCTTTTTCAACTCTCGAAACCGCCTTCGGTATGCCTCTGGTGTTATGGCATACCGGGCCAATATAATCTCTTTTACTCGGCTGTAGTTCCGGATCTCCTCATCTGGTACAGTTCTATAAGCTTCTGCTGCCCTCCCAGACAACCGCCCAGCCAAAATAGGTACCCAATCCTCAGTATTGATTTTATGCAAGGCACACAGTCTTTCAAAATCTTGGAGGAAAGCATCTATGTCTTCCTCCGCCTCCACATAGTTTTTAAACGCTTGGTAAGGAATTTTTATCTTACCCTCTGTATTGTTGGTATTTGCAGTGTCCCGTACTGTGGATGGTTGTGGCCTTTGGCGCCACATAAATTCTTGCACCTCGGTCATAGTCCTGGAAATAATGTCAAGCGTTTCTTTTCCTCCATAAAAGGCCAGTCTACATTTCACTTGTCTTTGAAATTCTTCTTGTTCTGACCCATCCGATGTGTTTTGCTGTTCAGGGATTGCCCTGTCCTCGGTTTGGTATTCTGCCATGACTTCTGCAATGAGAGTTGCTTTCTTTTTGTTGCTTGCTGCAATCCCTCTTGCTTCCAGTAAGTCCTTTAGCGTGGATCTTTTAAGCTTAGCATAGTCACTCTCCATCCGTATTCCATTAATCCTTGTTCCCTTGTGAGTCTGGATCCCAGCGCTGCCAACCAATGTAGCGGAGAGCTGATATCCCACAGCTATTCTCCACTGACGATCCCAGGAAGGCTCAGGAACAAGGCAATAGTAGATCCATAGGCAGAGTTTCCAGCAGGCAAAGTAACACAGCGATATCCCCACAGCAATCCCAATAACTGGACGACACACAGTTTCAGGAACAGAACTGCTGGCTGGTACATCCAGCCTGCCTTTTATTACAACTGTACACAGACAAGCCACACCCAGGGGGAGGCATAAAACAACCAATGGTATCTTGGGTACAACCCACACATCCCCTCCCCTTAGTGTGACACATAATCCCATTATTGTACAGTTTCAAACATAACTTTTACACCATATTCATAACTTCTATAATATTCATCACATTCGCATAAAAATACATATTCACAATCAATCCATTCAGGGGAATAACATATAAAAAAATGGCATGAATCAGACCAGGGGTTTAAAAGTTAGTAAAAGTATCTTTTGTTCCCCCTGGCTGATTGTATTTTAATCTGGCTCAAACAGTAAAAGTAAAACCATCCCCACAATGCATCCTGGCTTCCTCCCTTCTGCCCTGGAGATAATTGGAGAAGGAATCCAATTATCTCCAAAGACAGAGCCAAACTCCATTACCCACATGGCAGACAAAAAGACAGTAAAAGACATAAAATTACATACTGATACATTTAGTACATAAAACACACATTTCTACATATCCCCAGATAGCTTTGATCTGACTGCACATTATTAGATGAATGGCACTCAGATCACACGAATAAGCCTTTCTGCAGGGAAAATAAACAGTTTAACCTGCAGGGCCATAGTCCAAAGGCAAGAGGCGGGCAAGCAGCCCCCTCCAAGGACACGTGGCGAGGTCGGTTTCGCCACACTTCTCCCCTTTGCCCCCAGACTAACAGGGTAGATGAGGGCAATCCATAATACAGGGAGGACAGCCACAATAGGGTTCCGCTACATTCAGTACTTTCCTTTATTAATTGTATCTCTTTAGAACTAGGTAAGAAGATACAGTCTGAACATAATATAACTTCTCTATAGAGGAATTTGGATAAATTGGATAACAGCATAGCATGTAATGTCATGCGTTTTGGAATAAAGAACCAAAACGCCACTTATACATTAAATGGGGTTGATTTAAGGATAACATTAAATAAAAGAACTTGGTAACTTTAGGTAACTTTTTCATGGTATACAATTTTAGTCCTTTTAATTTATAACAGTACAATATAGAAAGTTAAAAAGAGTCAATACATTCAAATTGTTATTCGTTAGATTGTTCTTATTAGACCATTGAATGTTTTACATGAGTGCATTGAAAAATCCTTTCATACATCATTCATTAGAGATATCCCGAATAGTTCGCTGGCGAATAGTTCCTGGCAAACATAGCTTGTTCGCGTTCGCCACGGCGGGCGAACATATGCGATGTTCGGTCCGCCCCCTATTCGTCATCATTTAGTAAATTTTGACCCTGCACCTCACAGTCAGCAGACACATTCCAGCCAATCAGCAGCAGACCCTCCCTCCCAGACCCTCCCACCTCCTGGACAGCATCCATTTTAGATTCATGCGGAAGCTGCATTCTTAGTGAGAGGAGGGACAGTGTAGCTGCTGCTGATTTCATAGGGAAATCGATAGCTGGGCTAGTGTATTCAGTGTCCACTACAGTCCTGAAGGACTCATCTGATCTCTGCTGTAAGGACAGCACCCCAAAAAGCCCTTTTTAGGGCTGGAACATCAGTCTGCTTTTTTTTTTCCTGTGTAATCTAATTGCAGTTGCCTGCTTGCCAGCGTGTCTGTCAGGCTCACAGCGTATACTGTGCCACTTGCCCAGTGCCACCACTCATAGCTGGTGTCACAATAGCTAAAAAAACTTTTTTGACTGTGAAATAATAGCAGTCAGTTTCCTTCACACGTGTGCATTTCAGGGCCTGCCAGGGCACAGTGTCACACCAGTGCAACTCATATCTGGTGTAACAGTAGTGTACATTTAAAAAAAAAATACAATTTTGACTGTAATAGATTGAATAGCAGTTAGTTGTCTGCAAGCGTGTGTGTCAGGCCTACAGCGTCTACTCTGCCAACTTCAGCCAGTGCACAGTGCCACTCATATCTGTTGTCACAGTAGCTTGCACGCATAGTACCACTAATCAAAAAAAAAATGACAGGCAGAGGCAGGCCACTCCGCAGGGGCCGTCGTGGTCGTGGTGCTGGGATTCCCTTTGGCCCTAGAATAATGCCCAGTGTTCAGAGGCCACGTACCCTGAACTCGAAAAGTTCTGAGGACATAGTTGACTGGCTAACACAGGACACCCAATCTTCTACAGGTTCTGCTCGGAACCTTGACGCACCATCCTCCTCCAGCTTAGCTTCGGGCACCTCTCAAGTTACCACTCGTCCGCCTGCCGCCACCACCAACACTAGCACCACAGCCGCTTCACTTGATCTGTCAGAGGAGTTATTTACACATCAGTTGGAAGAAATCAATGATGCGCAACCATTATTGCCAGAGGATGTAGATAACAGGGATATGTCTCAGTCAGGCAGCATTACACACATGAACGTACGGTGGGATGATGATGTTGTACCCGCTGCTGCTTCCTTTGCTTAGTTGTCAGATACAAGTGAAGCGGTTGATGATGACGATGCATCTGTGGATGTCACGTGGGTGCCCGCTAGAAGAGAAGAAGAACAGGGGGAAAGTTCAGATGGGGAGACAGAGAGGAGGAGGAGACGAGTTGGAAGCAGGGGGAGGTCGTCGCAAGGAGCTAGTGGCACAGTCAGACAGCATGCATCGGCACCCGGGGTCAGCCAGACAGCACGCTAATCAACGCATGCTGTTGCCACCACCAGAATGCCGTCATTGCAGAGCTCAGCAGTGTGGCATTTTTTTGTGTGTGTGTCTGCCTCTGACAACAGCGATGCCATTTGCAACCTGTGCCAAGAGAAACTGAGTCGTGGGAAGTCCAACACCCACCTAGGTACAACTGCTTTGCGAAGGCACATGATCGCACATCACAAATGCCTATGGGATCAACACATGAGTACAAGCAGCACACAAACTCAAAGCCGCCATCCTCCTCCTGGTCCAGCATCTTCAGCCACGTCAACCACTGCTGTCCTCCTTGCCCCCTCTCAACCATCCACCACTCTGTCTCTCGCCTTGAGCAGTTCCTGCTCATCTGCCCACAGTCAGGTGTCTGTCAAGGACATGTTTGAGCGTAAGAAGCCAATGTCACAAAGTCGCCCCCTTGCCCGGCATCTGACAGCTGGCTTGTCTGAACTCTTAGCACGCCAGCTTTTACCATACAAAAGTCTGAGTCTGAGGCGTTCCAAAAATTTGTAGCTATTGGGACACCGCAGTGGAAGGTACCCGGACGAAATTTCTTTGCACAAAAGGCAATCCCCAACCTGTACTCGATTGTGCAAAATTAAGTAATGGCATATCTGGCACACAGTGTTGGGGCAAGGGTCCATCTGACCACTGATACCTGGTCTGCAAAGCATAGTCAGGGCAGGTATATCACCTACACTGCGCATTGGTTAAACCTGCTGACGGCTGCCAAGCATGGAATGCGTGGCTCTGAAGAGGAGTTGGTGACACCGCCACGACTTGCAGGCAGGCCTGCTGCCACCTCCTCTACTCCTCCTACTCCATCCTCTTCCATAACCTCCTCAGCTGAGTCCTCATCTGCTGCTGCATCTTGCTCCACATCAACGGCACCCCCCCAGTGTTTTTAATGGATTCAACAGTGTGCACTCCCACCAAATATGATAGATGTTACCTACTTCTGATAAACATCTCCAGAATAGATTTGAGTTTAGGTTAAAAATTCTATGCATTCTTTGGGAAATCGTATACCAACGATAGATTAGTTTATAGTGTAGTTCCCCTAATATTATGCTATGTATATTGTGTGTAACATGAGCTATTCCGCTCATCCAGTCATCTAATGTAAACGACTTATTCAAGTCTTTTTCCTATTTAAGTATAGGAGCTGATTTAGAAGCAAGTTCCATACTATTTAATAAATGAATTGATCTTGATAACTGCCCATTTTTCCTTGAACTTGATACAAAATCTTCAAAAATATGATTTGGGGAGATAGCTCAGGATAATAGGAAGCTTTTTAATCTAAAATAAGTAAACATTTTGTTACTTGATAATCCTCTTTGAGTCTGTAGTTGTGTAAAGGTAATTATCCTATCATGATAAACCATATCTGCTAGGTAAATTAGACCCTTCTGGATCCATAAGGCAAGATTTAAATCGAGAATGTAATTTTGCAGTACCTCTAAAGGTGTCTTTAAAAGCAGTGTATTAATAATACCCATTTTTCTCTTTGTTTTGTTTATATTAATCAAAAAGTCCATTATAAGAGGATTAGAAAATTTACAGTGATTAGTATGACTTTTATGGATCTATATAATATTTGAGAGAGAATATGGCAAAAATTCTAAACTCTCCATTTCGAACCAGGTGGTGTCAAAATAGGCTGGAATAGACCAAGATAGTACATGTGTAAGCATACATGCTTCATGTAAAATAAACAGGTGTGGAAAAAATACCCCTCCCTTTTTTTGTGTAGAGTAAGAATTTTATTTGAAATTTTAGGCTTCCGTCCCATCCATATAAAGTTAGAGAATTTCTCTTTATATTTATGAAGTATTGTTTGATTAACTCTAAGGGGGATAGATCTTCGCAAATAGAGAACATTTGGTAGTATGTAGGCATATTAAGTGGATTCTTCCTAGCCACGATATTTCTAATCACGTCCATTTATTAAATAGTTCTTTAATTAATTTCAACATGTCTGTATGATTTTGTTCGAGTAGAGCTTTAAAGCCCAAACGGAGTTTGATACCCAGATAATCTATGCACTTGTTGTTCCAATTAAAATACTGTATCTTCCTTAACTCGTCCATTTTTCCCTTTTGTATCCATGCTGTTTTATGCAAGTTAATTTTATAGTTAGAGTATATACTATACTGGTTAATGAGTCTCAAAGCAGCTGGAATTTAAGCCATAATGTTATTTTTTGTTCCACAGGGCCAACTGGGACTCCCCTAACTTGTGTCGATTTCCTCATCATTATGACCAATGGTTCAATTGTTAATATATACAACAGTGCTGCCAGTGGACACCCCTGTCTAGTGCCATTGCAGATGGGAAAACTATCTGATTCAAAATTAGGACCAATTACCTTTGCACTAGGATTTGAATAAGGATTCATTATATTGTTCTTAAAAGTTCCAATTATGTTATTTTTCTCAAGAACCTGGTCGAGGAAGTCCCAGCTGGCCCTGTCAAAGGCCTTCTCGGCATCTAAGGCAAATAATACTGAGCTAATATGTTGTGAATTTAATCTGTGTAAAAGGTTGAGTATGCGACGAATGTTATTAGTCATGCTCCTTCCCCTCACAAACCTTGACTGGTCACCATGAACTACACTAGGTATAACAAGGCTCAATCGGTCTGCCAAAATTTGGGAGTATATTTTCATATCAACATTTATAAGTCATATAGGTCTATAATTAGAAGTTGTGGATGGATCTTTGCCGGGTTTTAGTATCGGGACCAATGTGGCTTGTAACTGATGGTATTGTTTTATTGTTAGATATTTCAATAAATGTTTTCCAAAGTAGAGGGGCAACTAGATTATCATTTTTTTTTATAGGTCCCTTGCCCATTTCTAGTTTTTTTTATTGATTCTATCATTTTAGATAATGAAAAGGGAGTATTCAACAAATCTAGTTTAGATTGCGTAATCTTTGGGAGATTAAGTCGTTTTCAGCTATAAAAATTATTATTATTATTATTTTATTATTTATATAGCGCCAACAAATTCTGTAGCGCTGTACAATGGGTGGACTAACAGACACATAATTGAGATCAGACCACTGGACGTACAGGAACAGAGGGGGTTGAGAGCCCTGCTCAAGGAGCTTACATGCTAGAGGGAGTGGGGTATAGTGACACAAAGGGTTAAAGTAGGGGAATTAAATAGTTTGTTAGAGAAGGGTTTATTGAGTGCTTGCTAGGTCATTTTTGACAGTTGCAGGAGAGGAGTCATGGGGTGGGGGATGAGAAGCCTGCTGACAGTTTAATTGATACGCTTTAATGAAGAAGTGAATTTTCAAAGATTTTTTGAAGGAATGGAGGCTGGGTGAAAGTCTGATTGAGGAGGGAAGGGAGTTCCACAGAATAGGTGCAGCCCTGGAGAAGTCTTGAAGGCGAGCATCAGAGGTGGGGATCCGGGCAGAAGATAGGCGTAGATCTTGGGCTGAGCGCAGGGGTCTCGACGGGACATACTTGTGTATGAGGGAGGATAGGTATTTTGGAGCAGCATTATGTAGGGATTTGTAAGCAAGTGCCAAAATTTTGAATTGGGCCCTATATCTCACTGGAAGCCAATGCAGGGACTGACAGAGCGTGGAGGCTTGGGAGGTGCGACCGGACAGGAAAATAAGCCTCGCAGCCGCATTTATTATAGATTGCAGTGGTGCAAGCTGGGAACATGTAAGACCGGTGAGAAGGGGATTGCAGTAGTCGAGGCGAGAGAGAACAACAGCATGAACCAGCATCTTAGCCGCGTCCGGCGTTAGATATGGGCGGATGCGCGCTATGTTCTTGAGTTGGAAGCGACAGGATTTGACTATTGATTGGACATGGGGAGTAAAAGAAAGGTCAGAATCAAAAAGAACCCCTAGGCAGCGAGCCTGCGAGGCGAAGGTGATAGTAGCGCCGTTGACTTGGATGGAGACAGACACAGGAGTAGCTCACTTAAGGGAGGAAAAACTAGAAGTTCTGTTTTGGACAGGTTGAGTTTAAGGAAGTGAGCAGCCATGCAGTTGGAAATAGCAGAGAGGCAGTCAGAAACACGAGTCAAGGTGGGTGAGAGAGATCAGGGGAGGACAGGTAGATTTGCGTGTCATCTGCATATGAATGATATTGGAAGCCAAAGGAGTTTACCAAGGGAGGCAGTATAGATGGAGAACAGTAGGGGGCAGAGGACAGAACCTTGGGGGACGCCGACAGAGAGGGGTTGGGGAGAAGAAGCAGAACCAGAGAAAGAAACACTGAAAGAGCGCTGGGAGAGATAGGAGGAGCATCAGGAGAGAGCAGTATCCCGTAGACCAAAGTTACGAAGAATGTGAAGAAGCTGTTGATGATCAACAGTGTCAAAGGCGGCAGAAAGATCAAGGAGGATTAGGATAGAGTATTGGCCGCGAGATTTAGCAGCAATTAAATCGTTGGATACTTTGGTCACAGCAGTTTCGACAGAGTGACCAGCGCGGAATCCAGACTGAAGGGGGTCAAGCAGAGAGTTGGATACAAGAAAGTCTGTCAATCTGGCGTACACAACTCTCTCGAGGATCTTGGAGGCAAATGGCAGTAGCGAGATAGGGCGGTGGTTGGATGGGGAGTTGGGATCAAGGTTGGACTTTTTCAGAATCGGGGTTACGAATGCATGTTTGTAAGGGGAGGGAAATGTGCCAAAGGAAAGGGAGAGATTGAAAATGCTAGCGAGAGGAAGAGCAAGAGAGGGAAACAAAGTGCGGATGAGATGCGAGGGAATAGGATCGAGGGAGCAGGTGGTGGGGTGGGAGGACAGGAGCAGAGCAGAAACCTCTTGTGCTGTAGCAGGTGCAAATGTGCATAGGATGGCAGGAGGAATGGGATTGGGTGATGTAATGATAGGGGTAGGAGAGAGATTAGAGATCTCTCTCCTGATTGTAGAGATCTTCTCAGTGAAATGAGATGCAAAGTTTGTGGCGGACAAGGTGGTGGAAGGAGGGGGAGTCACAGGGCGAAGAAGAGCATCAAAAGTGTGAAACAGGTGTTTGGGTTGATGGGACAGTGTGCTTATGAGGGTTTTGAAGTAGTTTACTTTTGCAGAGGAAAGAGCCATGCTGTAGGAGCGCAGCATAAATTTATAGTGGACAAAGTCAGATGCAAAGTGAGACTTTCTCCAGCAGCGTTCAGCAGTTCTGGAAAATTTTTTGAGGTAACGGGTCAGCTTAGTGTGCCAGGGTTGTAGTTGGGGGCGCTTGCTGTGTTTAACTGTAAGAGGTGCCATGATGTCAAGTTGAGAGGAGAGAGTGGAGTTGTAGAGTGAGGTTGCAGAGTTAGGGCAGTTGAGATTTGAGATGGGTAGAAGGAGTGTTTGGAGTGTGGTGGAGAAGTGCTGGAGATCGAGGGAGTTGAGGTTTCTGCGAGGTTGGAGAGTTGATGGTGTTGAAATTTTGATATGGGGTATGCAGATGTTAAATGTTAGCAGATGGTGGTCAGACAAAGGAAATGGAACAGTGGCGAGATCAGAGGTGGTACAGAGATTGGTGAAGATAAGGTCAAGAGTGTTTCCTGCAGTGTGAGTTGCTGAGGAAGAAATCTGTGTGAGTCCAAAGGAGGAGGTTACAGAGTGCAGACGAGAGACATCAGTTGAGCTTGTTGATAGGGATATTGAAGTCCCCAAGTATGAGAGAGGGAGTGCTAGAGGAAAGAAAGTGGGGTAACCAGGAGGAAAGGTGTTCAATAAATAGTTTAGGGTTCAATAAATAGTGACCGGTGACCGGGGGGGGGGGGGGGGGGGGGATGATAGCAATTTTTAAAGGAGTGGGCTTAAAAAGGCATACAGTGTGAACTTCAAAGGAAGTAAAGGATAGGGCAGGGGCAGGGAGGATAGGTTGAAAGGTACATTGAAAGGTACATTTACAGTCAAGTCTAGGAGTATGGGAGAACTGTAGACCACCGAAACATAAAGAAGCAGGAGTAGCGGTATCGGATGGGGACAGCCAGGTCTCAGTGAGTGCCAGTATTGTGAGTGAGTTAGAGATGATGAGGTCATGTATAGCTGTAGATTTGATATTACTACAAATGGAGCAAGTGTTCCAGAGTGCACACTGACTTTTGGTAGAGGAGGATAAACTGTAGGATATTTCGAGGAGGTTTGCATGGCTTCTAGTTATTTTAGTGTGAGCAGCTATAACTTGTGATGATGGAGGAGTATTTTGCAAATTATATAAATATTTATAATATTTTAGAATGTTTTAGCTATATCTTTTGGATTTAAATATGTGGTACCATCTACCAAGATCTTTTTTATTATCTTACTTTTTGAATGATATTGCAATCCTTTAGTTAATAATTTACCTGTTCTTTTATTGCCATGGTACCATTTTTTTTTTAATATAGTTATAGCTCTATTAATATGGTCATATGTTTTTTTCCACTATGTTATCTCTAATCTCAATGGTATGGTTTTAATTTATTTGTATTTGATTTAGCCTTTCCAGCTTAGCAAGCTCAATTTGGAGTTCCAAAATATCCTGTTCTCTGTTCTTTTTTAAATTTTGATCCTAGTTTTATAAATAATTCTAGCGCAAAACACTTAAATGTACACCATAATGGGGTAAGAGAACATGCACCATCATCATTAAATGGTAAAAATTCATCCATCTCAAGAGATATTTGATTTACATTTGAAGTAGAATTTAATAGGCTCTCATTCAGCATCCATTTGGACCTTATATTAAAATCCTGGTTGTTATTAATTGCTAAAAATACTGGTGTATGATCCGACCAAACGATTGATCCTATGGTTGTTTTTACTACATGATTCAAAAATGTAGATTTAACAAAAAAACATGTCCAAACGAGAATAAGATTGTTGGACATGCTAATTTTTTTTTACAACAATCGTATAAAGAATGACTAATTAAAATGTCTTGGAGAGCTTGGAATATAGATTTAATCCAGGGATCATGTCTGGTGGAGTCGATTTTATTTTTCTCTAGAGATGGATTCAGTATACAATTAAAATCTCCTCCTAAGAGAAGATATCCCTGGGATATAGATTCAATTTTGTCAATGATATTACTAATGAACTTGGTTGGAGCTTGGTTGGGGGCATAAATATTAGCTAAAGTGTATGGAATATCATTAATTTTTGCTATTAAAACGAGATATCTCCCCATGACATCCTTTATTTCGTGGATGTAATCAAATTTTAGTCTAGCTGAAAATATTGTGGCTCTTTTTTCCCCTCTCCCCATAAGATTAGAAGCATAAATTAATGGAAATTCTTTAAATTTCCATAATTTATCAGGTATGTCTATCCAGTGAGTTTCTTGTGTGAACATTATATCAATTTCTTTCTCTCTCATTAGTTTATTTAAACAACCTTGTTTGAGGGAAATTGAGTCCATGAACATTCAGTGTCGCTATTTTAAGGGTCCTTCTCTATTATACTAGCCTCCGTCGCCAGCACGTCCCATAGTCCAAGTGAGCCAGAAGGGGAAAATAAGAAGAAGAAAAAAAATCCATAAACCATCCATTCATTCCTTGTCGCATAGTAGAAATACTTATTAAGGCCACAGTGCAGGTCCTGCTACAGCCGCAGGCACTGGGTTCTTATCTGTGGGGCATTCATTATGTACTTGATATTTAGAGGCTAAACAAAACAATAAAAGAAAAAAAATAAGATATAAAAGTTGATAAATAGCCTAGTATACTTTCAATGAGAGTTTAAATATATGTCAATATATTGTCAATCTCAGATATAGTGTTTTCTCTCTTTTTTTTTCCTTTTTCCCCTTTTTCCATTTATCCTAGGTTTTTAATTATGATAAACGATTCTATACATCTTGGACCGTTTATAGTTATTATAAGATTAGTCAACGTATCCATAAATTTGTTAGAATTATAGATGCAAATAATACAATGTCAGTTTACAAAAGATAAATGAAAAGAGAAAAAAATATATGTAATATTTCAATGAGAGAGAGAAAAAAAACAATAAAAATAAATAAATAAAATAAAAAGAATAAATTAATAACATAAAATAGATACTTGATATATTTTTACCCGCATAGAGTCGTTGGTGCATAATACACACCTATTGACCATGATCATTATAAATACATGATAAAAAATAATAAAAGTAATAAAAGCTGAAAACAATAAACTAATCAGTGTCTATGTATATATACATGTGCGTTCATGTTTGCCCTTCTATACCTCCCCAGATAGGCTTTCATACTATCTTATTACCTTGTGAAGAATATCAGAGTTATGAAAAAAAATAAAGTGAAATGTTCATATTAATAAATAATTGCTAAAATTAAATAAAAATGTGGCTACACAGTCACGTGCTTATTTACGTATATATTAACACTTATATATACATAGATATAGAATTGCCTGCGCATGCATAAATATAACTTTGGGAGTTGTCTCAATTATTAATTAGAACACACTTGCTGTAGTGTGTTGAAAGAAATGCGAATAACCACAAATTTTCAGTGTGTCTAGATTCGTTCGTGAAGACACAAGTCAAGTGAGTATATACAAATTATTCATGCACTACGGTGAGATATCTTTAGTGAGTATTAAATATATCTAATATATTACATTTTATACTAACATTACTTACTTAGTGTGCTTATGTTTTATCTTAATTAAAGAAAAAAAAAGAAAAGAGAGGGAAAAAAAAGAAAAATAATTAAAATATTGTTTAATTTATAAGCTGAAAAGGAATTCTACTTCCCTTACCTTTCTCCCTCCTATTTTTTTTATGATATTCAAAACTATACTATTTGAATTCATGGTCCTATAACTTATGTATCAAACCTAGATAGTAATAGGTATGTGGGTTATTGCCTTAACCAGACTGAACTGACCACACAAAGGGGGAGAGGGCTAGTGTTTGACATCTGATTTTAGAGAAATCTATATATGTATATAGATGGAATGTGATTATCTACCTCTTAAGATTAAGTAGTAGTATTCTGTTGAGACAGGTTGCGTTTAAAGTCTCACTGTTATTTGAGAGTTCCTTTAAATAGCCAAGATGTGACCATGACAAATTTGCAATTTTAGTCTAAGATTTTCCTCTCAGTTTTCAACTTGATACCAATTCGACTTCGTAAATTAACAAGAGATGCTCTCTGGAAATGATTTCCTGTTTATGTTCGTAATTAGTGATATTTTCTCTTTTTTCTCACTTTATCAGTATTATTCACCCAAACTCTTCATAGATCACTAACTGTGCCTACAATTATATGCTGCAGTCGAGCCAGTTTGATATTTTAAAAGCTTCAATTTGTATTGTGCACTCAAGACATTTATCAATTAAATACAATATGTTTCCCCGGCTTTCCATTTAATAGGGTAATATTTCCAATTCGTTTTTTCCACTAATAACTAACTCTCTACCGTCTGTAAAAGCTGGCGTGCCAGTATATTTGGCTGGTTTGGTAATTATGCTGGTCCATTAGAATAGATTACAAAACATGAAACACCAGCTTTCTATGGGACAAATAGTGTTTTAAAGAATGTTTAACCTATCAGTTTAAGAGTCGAAAACTTCCCGAAGGCTTGCAATTGATGCAGTGAGATCAACAGAGTCAATTATCACAGCGAAATCAAATAATGCTTTGTAGAGACAGTTTACTGGATAAATGAATGCATTCAATATTGAAGCTGTTTAAGTGATGAATGAATGCATAAAAATAATTTGAATTAAATGAAGAACCATCTTTCACTTAATAATTATTATAGTTAGATTTTTTTTTCTTAATAACTTGTGCCGTACAGACACAAGAGTTCACTAAGTATCCTCATGTTATGAAGAGAACTGCAAGTTTTTATGTGTGTACACATATTTGTGTGTGTGTGTGTGTGTGTGTGTATGACGAACGATCTTCTAGTGGCGCTGGAAGCTCTCACCATTTGAGTAAGGCAAAGGGCTTCAATAAGCTCACTTCCTGTGCCACTGTGTTGCTCTCCAATGTAGGGCACCTATATAAGGACAGCTCTATTTGTATGCTTTGTATGTTTGTGTATATGTGTAGACACAAGTTGCATATCCTATTTTTATGATATGTCGCGTAAGGCAGCATTCCTGGTAGGCTATTCTAGGAATATCTTGTCTGCAACATACTTATATCTATAAATTGTTGTTGATGTAATGCTCTGTGTGTATTGTCTTTGGTTAAATTTGGAGGGTAGTTATGCAGGGTAAAAAATAGTATTTCAGTAAAAATGACATGTCATGTCTTTTCCTTGTATACCCTCACTCCATTAGTGATGTGAGGCATCGGGGTAGATGTGTATGGTGACAACCCCTCCCAGAATGTTAAAAATTTGTGTCTCTCTACGAACCCCTTGATCCCTTTGTGTTTGTATCTCCTGACTCTTTCTGTGTGTTTATCTTAATCTGGTCCTTTCTTTCTTATGTGTATTAACCCAATTTACCCTCGTGTGTCTTTTAACCCCTCACTGTATGTCTTAAACCTCATACCCTTTTCACATACACAGTCACGTGCATGCATACATAAACATGCAATAATACATGTTGTCACATGCAAACATGAACAGTCACAGTCACATTTATGACAGCTTATGTGACAACACATATACTGTATATGTGTATTTGTCAATAATACATGTGTGGCTGGGTATATTACTCCATATGTAACGTGCACCTGTGTTTATATGAAAAACGTACAGTCTATTTGTGTGCATGTTTATGATACCTATTGTACAGCGCTACGGATTATGTTGCCACTATATGAATAATTGAAATTGTAATAAAAGCACACCTAGAGTTGAAAAGCTACAGAAGAGGGTGTAGTAACCAAAATTCCTCTTTCTTACTGTGGCAGCATTCATACACAGACACACTGGCACACAGACACATACTGACATCTATATACTGCATTGTATTTTGTGCAAATTGTAAACTTTAAAAAAAAAAAAATTCTCTAATGGTCCCCAAAATTCAAACTACATTTTTGTCAACAAATAAGATCTAGACTTGTGCATTTCAAACTAATTGTGATTTGTCTAAATTTTGGCAATCCTGAACTCCGAAACGCTATAGGGAGAAAATCATGAAACAAACAAAATAAACAATGCATGAAACCTTTTCTTTGGTTCATGAATTCTGTCCATGGCTCCAAAAAGCCATGATTGTTGGGAAAAAAAAAGGCGATTAATGACCAACGTTTAGTCACCAAATGTTGAGCACGAGACGAAGAGCAAACAACAGAGGGAAAAATGAGTCACAGTAAAAAAAATAAAAAATAAATCTGTATTTAAAGGAACACTATAGTCACCTAAATTACTTTAGCGAAATAAAGCAGTTTTAGTGTATAGATCATTCCCCTGCAATTTCCCTGCTCAATTCACTGTCATTTAGGAGTTAAATCACTTTGTTTCTGTTTATGCAGCCCTAGCCACACCTCCCCTGGCTATGATTGACAAAGCCTGCATGAAAAACCTTAAATAATTGTATCTCAATCTCTAAATTGAACTTTAATCACATACAGGAGGCTCTTGCAGGGTCTTGCAAGCTATTAACATAGCAGGGGATAAGAAAATCTTAATTAAACAGAACTTGCAATAAAGAAAGCCTAAACAGGGCTCTCTTTACAGGAAGTGTTTATGGAAGGCTGTGCAAGTCACATGCAGGGAGGTGTGACTAGGGTTCATAAACAAAAGGATTTAACTCCTAAATGGCAGAGGATTGAGCAGTAAGGCTGCAGTGGCATGTTCTATACACCAAAACTGCTTAATTAAGCTAAAGTTGTTCAGGTGACTATAGTGTCCCTTTAAATATTATATATTTTTTCCATCTATTGTCTACTTTTTATCACTTAATCTGTGAACCAAACGTGCAAATATGCAACTATTAGTGTACTGTAAAATATATACGGCCAATCTTGCTTTTCCTGAAATTTTTGCATGGACAATATTCATCAGAACCAAAACACTAATCTAATAAAAACCCCTTCCCTTGGTTTTATGTTATATCAATCAATACTTTTTAAGTATTTTGGCTGAGAATTGTTTTTTTGTTTTTTTTCTTTTCTCCATTGAACAGATGTTCCCTTATCCAATATTTAAACTCCTCTTCATTCTCCTCAATATATTGTATTCCAGACCTATTTCAGAAAATCAAATGAGTCGTATTTAAGTAGTAACAATTAATGCACTGATCGTGATCACTTGTAATTATTTTTTCAGCAAAATTGTGCCACCCTCTGAATTTCTGTTGGAATTTGTAAATACCTTAATTTTCAAGTTTTTTTTCCTCAAAATCTAAATTACATGTAGAAAATATGGTGGAGGTAATTGGCTTTTGGAATTTCTGACCTTTCAATACTAGATATGACCTTGGTAGACAAACCTTACTGAAGCCACATCCAATTTTAGTTCAGGTAAATGATTATATACTATACATTTCACATTACTGAATATTTTTCTATATGGGGTTACAACATTAATTGGTCCATCGGAACATTACATTTTCTGCTTCCAATTATTTTTTCTTAAATTCTGACTTGAGCTATTTTTTTTTTATCTCTACTCATTTGTCTCAAAGCAATTCCTTCAGGTTTTATATTTAAATGATTGGCATGCACATGACATATTTACAGGGGAAAATGCTGTGGGTTCATTCTATTATATTATTACACTTGCATTTAAAATCCAAATCATTGCTGCATCTACACCTTGATCTGATATAATCTACCATTGGGATTGCTTTTAGGAGTGGCTATTGGGCAAACTGGGCGAAAGTCTGGTGGTCCATGATGACCACGTGCCTAGGAAAATAGGGGAGATCAAAGGATTACCCCTGCCAGAACATGCAGGGAAGAAGCTATACAAGACAGTGGATTGTACTGCAGGAAACCTACAGGAAGAGTATAGCTAGTCTACAGGAGGTCTCACCACTGGACCACCTGGTCATTAATGTCTTCTCACTAGCACAATGTAAAAAGCATGGAGGGGTGAATGTATATTTATATAAACACACATACTACACTACAAATACAACACAACCTAAGCTGACCTATTTATACAACAAAGCACAAATAGCCCTGTCTACAATTGGGCACATCCAACATTTTCAATTTCTCTACATGCAAATTGAACGACTTTTTTTTTGTCCGAACTGAATTTCGTTCATCTGATCATTTATTTTTGGGCAAAATTCAGCCAATATTTTTCATTTCTGAATTTTAACCATTATGCATCATGCAGATAATTCCCAAAATATGTACCCTTATGGGACTTCCATATTTAAGTGTATTTAAGTATATTAAATTAGGGAGCTGTTTAGGATAGATAGCAACCCTACAAGGATTAGGGAGCTATCTGCTAAGAAGCTGAAAAACCAAATTTACAAAAAGCCCTTTACTTAGTATGAGTAAATAGGAGGTTAACCCCTCCCCCCATTTAATTATTTTATTAGGTGCCGCACGATAGGGGCATGGAGAACCTGTGCCAGGTCCCCTTTTAGTGGATTAGTGACTCCAGGGCAGGAGGGAGGATTTAACTCCCTTATACTAATATGAAAGTCATATTGGCCCCCATAGACCAAGGGTTAGGGTGGGCATGGGGCAGCGCTTCTATTTTGAAATATTACAAAGAGGCAGCCAGTAGTCGGTCGCTCCCTCCTTGTAATAACTAAAATGAATGCAATAAACAGAGGACAGTCAGTAAGCTAGTTAAAAAGAAAAAAAAACAACCCAGCAGAGCAGGGCATGCAAGTATATAGCCGCATATATGTATGTATATAAATTAATCTAATAAAGGCGAAGCGAGAGTTTTGAAAAATAACTATATAAGATATTAAGCTATGTTTAAAAAACTTTTTGGTAGTGTGTGAGAAAGCCAGAATCTACATTAAGTCCTTCATTTCGGATTTTGAATTTGTGATCATTTTCATCTCAAATATCTTTCGTTCATGAGAGTCTTTGAAATTCCCTTTAAGAACTTTAATCCTGAGGTTTTCGATGGAATGATCAGTTTGGGTAAAGTGATGACCAACAGGGGTACAATATCCATTTTCCTTGTGGTTCTTAATTAAGTGTCTGTGTAGAATTATTCTGAGATGCAGCTCAAGGCCAGTGTGTGTATGTGTATATATATATATATATATATATATATATATATATATATATATATATATATATATATATATATATATATATATACACACACACACACTGTATTACTTATTCTATAGGAGGTTAAGATCTGACTAGCTGACACATTTAAAGAGGAATCAAGGGTATTCTTTTTTATTTATCTGCAATTTGCTTTTCCATTTCCACTGAGTCCTGTATTCATTATTCATTTATTTCAATAAGCATCTTGCATTTTTTATCTTTTAACCTTTGGTGGTGGTTATTATTTTTACTAGTGATACAGTGGTTATGGTTGTCACACCCTATCTCGAGATTTAACGTTGGAAAGATATCGGTGAGGTAGCTCAGTTGGTAAATTCCATGACTACAAAGTCTTTTCACAAGCTCAAGGTCGCAGGTTCAAATCCTCTTCAGCTGCCGATTTGGTTAATTCTGAGAGTGTGATTTAAGTCCCACTGGGAGAAAGGTGCTATATAAATGCTAGTTACCACAACAAGAGGACACAGTCTTAAATTAGAGGGGCAAAGGTTTAAAAATAATATCAGGAAGTATTACTTTACTGAGAGGGTAGTGGATGCATGCTATTGCCTTCCAGCTGAAGTGGTAGAGGTTAACACAGTGAAGGAGTTTAAGCATGCGTGGGATAGGCATAAGGCTATCCTAACTATAAGATAAGGCCAGGGACTGAAAAAAGTATTTAGAAAATTGGGCAGACTAGATGGGCCGAATGGATCTTATCTGCCGTCACATTCTGTGTTTCTATGATATTCTACCATTTTTTGGTGTCTATTTATAATATAGTTACATATATATATATATATATATATATATATATATATATATATATATATATATATATATATATATATATACTTATTTATTTATTTTTAATTCAAAATGCTAAATGTTGGTCCTTGCATATACATACCCAAATGCACAATCACACAGAAAGATCACTGACAGACACACACACACACACACACTAAGTTCTCTACATTCAGCTTACTACACACACGCTCACTGATATACACAGATCACACAGCTCACAAAACATAGCTCAATATAAAAAGCTCACTGACACACACTTTAAAGCAGCAGGTTTAATGTAAACATGAGCCTTTTTGCGATAAAGGTTCCGATCTCTACTCTTTAAAAAAGTACAACATAGCAGCAAACACAAATAGATGCTATTTTTTTGTTTGTTTAGATATAAAATTTACTTACTGTTTCTGAAATCAGAATTGTACCCACTAAAAAGGGATTTGTAGTAAAAAGTTAGGGGGAAAAAAGGAGGATTCAGCAAAAAAACGTAAAGTAATCTGTAGTTACTTTTGGCTATTTCAATCTACTTCAATGTTGAGTTTACCAAATAAACCCCATTCAGTAATGAGACACTGGCAGCCGAGTTGCAAAATTATAGCATAGTAAGAATATATAAATTAGGGGAGGGGGGGGGGGAGGGTCTACATCAGCCTTGGAAGCATTTTGATATTTTATATTAAGTTCAGTATTAAAATCTTACTATTGTTTTTTTTCTAAACCACTAGAGGGCAGCAAAATGCTATCAATCAAGCAAACCCAACCCACAGAAACATTTTATTGACTAGTAAATTAAAGCTTTCTCCAAGAGCAAAAGCTCAACAACATTCAGTTACTGCATTGTTTCCATATTTCAAGAGAGAAACAGAGTAATTTGAGTGATTTTCAAAGTGAACTTAGCCTTTCCAATAATCTATTAACTACAACGGCTGTGTGTGTGGTGCATTACCGAAGCTCCAAATCAGTACAAACAGCTCTTCCTTAGTACTTTGCCCACTCTCAAACAATATATGATGTGAATACAAATCGTCTTTAATGCTTTCTTTACTGATCGATCATTATTTCGTAGAAGCATCCTGGATGTCCGTAATAAAGCTTTGGACAATCACATGGAAAAGCCAAAGAAAGTGGTTTTTAATAACCCGCCTTAATAGATGAGCACAGAGAACCTAGTGACCTACCCCAGGTAAAAGATGCAACGAGATGTCACATGACTGAGATTTCCTAAGGAATCCGTTGGGAGTGTATTTTCCTTCCATGATTCTATAAGACTTGACGAAACCAATTTGTACCCTTTACAGTAATGGCTAATTTCATTATGCCATGTCTTAGGAGAATTGGTTTGTAAGTGTCACCGTAATGCATCAAGTGGAAAACTTAAAAAGTTATATATTTATTGAATGTACTATAATGGTATTGGGCCGAATGGCTCTTATCGACCGTCACTTTTTATGTTTCTATTTCTCCTTTAATAATAGACTGCATGGATATGCTGAGGTTCCTGCATTTCTGAATGCCCACTATATTCTTCTTACAATTTATTTAACAGTCAGAAACTAAATCCTAACCCCAAAAAACATACATAAGATATATACTTCCTCAGTGGTAGGAGGTTTTGATAAGAAAAGTTCTGCTTTTTTTTTTTCTATCATGTGGATATATTATGCAGCTACAAATACGCACATATATTAGTCATATGACTATCTCAGATGGCAGGAATGGGTATAGAATCTAGATGGAGGTGACAGTGAACACCCCCTGTTATTGAATCAAGCCCTCCATTTACCACATATGGCACATGGTTGGAGACCAGTGCTAGATGATTAACTATGTTATTGGAAAGCAATTTTTTCATAGACTTCAGAACATTGGTAACATCACTGTTTTAGAACTGGGAAACCCAGGATCGAATCCTGGTCAAGGCCACTTCACCAGTAAGTGTCCTTGGACAAGACACCTATTAGTATATATCTGCCTACCTCAATTTCTCATAGATAGTAAGCTTGTTTGAGGAGGGCTTTTTCACCTGTAAATATTCCCATTATGTTGACACTATATGAATGAGAATAATAGTAACGAGAAATGTTCAGAAAGCAGAGTAAACCATTACTCTAAGAGAATCCAGTCCTAAATTAAATATTATACTCTGATGATATATTTATACTTGGCCACGTAGTGGGTACCTTATCTGAATGTCCTTGAAGGACTGGAAGGATTGGGAGATAGTGTTATCATACCACCTACTACCAGCACATAGAACGACATTTGGGAGTTCAAGTGAACCTGGCAACCCTTTCTAGCTCACTCTTCTAGACACCAGGGAAGCTGCCATCATACCCCCATAAGGGTGGGCAAATAAGAGGTTGTTTAAAAATAACAAGACTTTATATATTTCATTGTGTGTGATAGTGCATAGCTATGTGTGTTTAATCATGTTTAACTATGTATGCTGGGGGTGGATAGCGCGTCTATCCAGCATTGCGCACCTATACCTGTGCGTCTGGGAATGTACATATGTTCATTTCTGAATTCCCCACCACTTATGTCACCTCACTTGTTCGCTTAATGGTTTTTAAGCCATTCTCATTTTTGTTTCCACACTCATTAACAAATCTTATTAGAAATTGGTGGTAACATTTATGTCTAATGAGTCAAACACTTTTTGTATTATATGTATTGGAACATGTCACTACAGGATATTTGTAAATATTTTTGAATTGGTTGTCATGTTTGGTGGTCTATGTCTTTGTAAGATAAGGTGCCAGTAAGAGTAAATCAAAATTATTCAACCATTGAAAATCAGGTTTATTGTCAAAAGTTACTGAATTTCCGCTGTTTGCAATGAACAAATCAAACAAAAGCATAGAAATAGCTCAACACAACGAATGCTTCAAGTGTTTTCCACAAATTCATCTGAAAATGCAACTTATAATGACTTCTCCAGTCTCAAAAATATTCAACCCCCTGAATAGAATCCCTCACAACAACAAAAAATGCGCAAAACATGTGTTGTGTCATGTACACCTGATGCAACTAATCAAGGGCTTCATTAGTTTCACCATGTTTTGCTTGAGCTGGAACACTTGAAATACCTGAACTGGCTAGGGGTTTGTTAAGTTTCACGTTTGACTGCATGTAAGAAACAAGTATAGTGGTCCACAAAGTTAAGAGAAGAGATCATCGCCCTTCACAAAGAAGAAACAGGATACAAAAAGATAGCGAAGGCACTGAATGTTCCTAAAGACACCGTTTGAAGCATAGTTTACAAGTTCAAAGTTGAAAGAACATTTGTTACACTACCTGGACGGGGCAAAGGAAGCTATCAATTGCTGCAACCAAATTTCTGAAAAGGCAGGTTAGTAAAAACCCTCGAGTGACAGCAAAAGACCTGCATCAAGACTTGGTGGAAACAGGCACTGAGGTTTCAGTGAACACAGTAATGCGCGTACTAAACGCAGAAGTATTCTATGCCAGAACTTCAAGACGTACACTACTAGTGACCCAAAAGCACAAGAAAAGTCAGCTGAATATGCTGAATATGCTGCAAATCATATAAATAAGTCACAGAAATTTTGGCATCTTGTTTCTGTGGAGCGATGAAACAAAACTGGAACTTCTTGGCCCAATGGATAAGCGGTATGTCTGGCGAAAGACGAACAAAGCATACGCTGAAAAGAACACTCCGTTGAGCATGGTGGTGGCTCGGTGATGCAATGGGGCAGCTTTGCATCCTCTGGCACTGGAAACCTACAATCTTTGGAAGGCAAGATGGATTCATTGAATTATCAGGAAATCCTCTGAGACAATGTAATGCCGTCCGTGAGGAAGCTGAAGCTTGGGCGTCATTGGATCTTCAAACAAGACAATGATACCAAACATACCTTAAATCCCACCAAAATTTGGTTGCAGAAGAATTCCTGGAAACTTCTACAGTGGCCATCACAGTCATCTGACTGCGGTTGCAGTACCAAGAACATTACTAAACTGGAGGCCATCGCTCCTCAGGACCACTGCCAGAAGCTGGTGTCTGGTTGTGCATCTCATTTGCAGCAGGTCATAACAGCAAAAGGGTGCTCTACTAAGTGCTAAAGATGCTTGCCATGAAAGGGTCGAATAATTTTGAGACTGGAGAGGTCATTATAAATTGCATTTTCAGTTGAATGGGGGGAAAACCACGTGAAGCATTCGTTGTGTTGCGATAATCCAATTACTTTTGTTTGATTTGTTCATTGCAAATAGCTGAAAGTCTGTACATTTTGAATTTGGGATATGAATAATTTTGATTACAACTGTATACATTAGAGTAAAATAATTAACCATAATTATGCCTTTGCCATTAACAGCGGTATTTCGATAAAACTAACCTTAATCATTCACGTTTTGTGTGTATTTAAGGCTGGAGTAAGAGGTTTCTAAATATAGTGGCCATATGTCAGTAAACTGCCAAGTCTGTGTTGGTTTGAGCTTGACAGCAGAATTCTGTGTGTCTAATGTGCGTTTGACCTTTATATAACTAAGATATTTGGCAGTACTCTACCTAGTGATGAATGTTGGAAGCATCCCCCAATTTAAAAGTCAGATCTGTCTTTAAGCTAATTTGTATAATTCTAGTAAAAAAAAAAAAAAAAAAAAAAACAGACTACTTAAAATGGAATCAAGGGAAGGGTTTTATTAAATGAATGTCAACAATCAGTTTCAGGATATGACCTAGCAAGTACTATTGTGGCTATTTGCCGTCCTCAGCTACTGTCAAAGGACATGAACATCGATATACCGTCTTCTACATAAAGATGTAAGTATGTTGTTCTTCTGAAGGAAGTGATAAGGTAATTATATTGGAACTACGTGTTCTTTGTTAAATTAAGAAAGGACAGAAATCTGGGTAAACTCTTGAAATGAAGCACAATTCTGGGGATCTTAATTCAATTTTCCTTCTTTGACAGCATTTGTACAGATGATCACCCTCACTTTGTAGAGAGAAAAATGAGTTCTAAAGAATAGCTGTAAGATCCGTTCATGTTTCCCGGAGACTGCGATTCATGCATGTAATTTTTCAAATTAATGACAAGACGTGGATAGAGTGTATATGCTTAGAACAAAAAACATCTTGTTGAAAAGCATTGTTTTAAGACAGCTCACAGAAAAGGGAGATTAAATCTCTGGCTGAGCCCTTTATAGGGCTTGATTGATGAGGAAACTATGTGGTGCAATTCATTGTTTATTAAATGCTGCTTGGCCAGCAGCATAAACAAATACATTCGGAATACAAAATGAAATCTGTATTTTCACTATTTTAAGCTGATCACATATCAGCTTTTTTGAAATTATTTTTTTTTGCCAGTGTTGTTGGGTGATGTGACGCCTGAGCGATTGGAAGATTAATGGAAGCATAATATTGGGAATGTGAATACAGCAATATTTATTTATGAACTAGAAAAACACTGTTTGCTCTAAATCACTGTTTTAGGTTCTCTGTCGGTGCCACCAATAGGAGACGAGGTGGAAATGCAGGAATATTTTGGTCCTGTGTTCTTGCATGTAGCAGAAATACAAATAAATTAAATATTTCTTATTTGGGACAAAGTCTCTTGGAGTTATACCTTGATTACTGTTAGTGCTTTAAATAATTGAATAAATCTCTTAAAGCATCTCTGTCACATTTAATGTTTGTCTCTTTTTTGCTAAGTTCTACATAAGGGTGGAGCTTTAGTCAAGTGCAAGTTCTAGAGTATCCAATGATCTAATTGCGGTTAAATTCAGTGTTCGCTACTCACTCCTAATTCTCCTTGACCTTTCTGCTGCTTTCAACACTGTTGCTCATCAACAACTTCTTGTCATTCTCTGTAACCTCTGTCTAGGAGGCTCTGTGCTTTCCTGGTACTCCTCCTCACTCTCCCATGGCTCCTTCAGTGTTTCTTTTTCTGGCTCTTCCTTTCCTCCACAACCCCTCTCTGTCGGTGTTCCCCAAGGTTCTGTCCTTGGTCTCATACTGTTCTCAATCCACACTGCCTCCCTTGGTAAACTCATCAGCTCTTTTGGCTTCCAATATCATTGATGACACGCAAATCTATCTGGCCTCTCCTGATCTCTCACTGTCCCTCTTGACTTGTGTCTCTGACTGCCTCTCTGCTATTTCCAACTGGATTGCTGTTTCTTGTCTTATATTGTTTGCATCTGCCCCTATCTGACGCCGGATGCGGCCATGGTGCTGGTCCATGCCACTATCATCACTTTCCTTGACTATTGCAATCCCAGCTGTCCCTGTTGTAGTCCATAATGAATACAGTGGCAAGGCTTATCTTCCTGTCAACCTCAATAGACTCTTGGCATTTGTATTAGATGTGATTTTCATTTTGCAACTAATTATAAAGTACTACCCTTTCTGTATTTGGCGCAACCTGTTTCTCTTTTTCTTTTACTTGTATAGTATTTTTGGGTTGTTAGGGTACCCAGGTTTCTGCCCACCAGAGTCAGTGCCGTATCTATTCCCCCTATTGTTATCTTCCTGTCTGTCCGCACCTTCCATGCCTCCCTACCTGTCAATCCTTACACTGGCTTCCCGTAAGAAATAGGGCTCAATTTAAAATTCTGGGGCTTGCTTACAAATCACTACACAACGCCACTCCAACCTTTCCTCACTGACACACAAGTATGTCTAGGCCCCTATGCTCTGCTGAAGACCTGCATCTATTCTCTTTTCTTACTCGCACCTCTGACTCCCGCTTCCAAGACTTCTCCAGGACTGCTTTGGAGCTCCCTTACCTCTTCTGTTAGGCTCTCACCCAGTCTCCAATGATTTGAAGTGGTTATGGTGGTAGGAGTATGTATATGTAGTGTTTCAGCTTGAAACACTGCACATGCAGAGTTATTTTTAATTGTGTGCCCGGGACTGGTTGCACCCCAAGAACATGTGTAACGGAGCTTACTGTACCTCCACCAAAGGACCACTTCCTAGCTGGAACAGGATGAGGACTCGCTCTATTTCCTCCCAGGGACTGGACGGCAGACAGGCCTGGGAGCTCTAGTCCTTACAAGGACTTTCCCCGCCGAATCCTCCAAGAGCTGGAACAAGCTGGAATAGTAATTAGCCCTTTTCCCTCCCAGTAACCAGACAACACATAGTTCTGGGAGTACAGCTGGAATGCTTTAATCAGGCCAGATGGCCTGCTTATATACATAATCTGAGTACAGTGAACATGCCTAAGACACACCCATAAACACACCCACAATATGTCCAAGAAATACAGTGTCACTGTGACTAGCATAAAACACAAAATTTGAAAAACACATAAAAATACATATTTTCCATATAGGAATCCCCCACAGTCTATACAGCTCCGGATAGCCTGGATA
This sequence comes from Pelobates fuscus, assembly GCF_036172605.1. Lineage (NCBI taxonomy): Eukaryota > Metazoa > Chordata > Amphibia > Anura > Pelobatidae > Pelobates > Pelobates fuscus. The sequence continues at coordinate 137,773,537 of NC_086326.1, read as the reverse complement.
TGAGCGACCAATTTGTCCAAATAGTGCTCAGATCCCATAAACACAGCCGAATCACCACCGTGTGGAAGTTCTGACCAGCCGCATACATGGTCCTGTGCCCAAAACAGTTCCATGAATTCAGGGCTAGCGGTCAGTCTCTTTCGAGAGTACAAAAGTGAATAAAATATCGAACTTAATCCATAATTACATGTAGCTTGTTCACCTCATCCATGCGAAGGATTCCACCGAACAGTGCCCTTCCAGGTTGTGCAAAAACGAACCCAAGCGATTATGGAAGTCCAGCGGTGTTCGTGAATTTCCGGGTTTAGTTCCAGGAGCTTAACGCTCAAACACTGCTATCTGCGTTCGCAGGAACAAGATAGCCTCCACCTTGTGGTCATTCATATGAACTGTGGCCACCCAGACGAACAAATAGAACACTGAGGTGGAAAGCGCTACAAGGTGTCAATTGGGTTTAACAAGCACACGGGTGGTCCCTGGTTTGTGCAGTTTTTCGGTTCCCGAACAGTATAGGGAAACCTACACGAACCAAGCCATTTAACAAGTCTTTTACATAGTCCTTGGGCAGGAGGCTAGCCACAGGCTCCTCCAGGAGTACGCGGAAAAGGTACCTTGGAAGGAGTGTTTGTCACAACATGTGACTTAAAGGCCTGGAACTCTGTTCCAGACAGTCTAATGTCGATTCTGTGCATATTTTGTGTCTGTTGTCAGCGCCCACAGCAGAGCACCCTCTAGGCAAAGATTGCTTACTCCTTCCTCATTCCCTCCTCCCACTGTGAGATTTCTCCTACCTCCCTCCATCGCAGACAGTTAAAAAACAAAAACTAAAAACCCACTTTCCTCCTCCTCACTCCATCTCTCTATGAGAAGCCTGTGACTGGACTGCATGAGGCCCCTGTGATGTAGAAGTCAGCTCCGGGAGCTTCGCCCAGTGCTCAAGTCCAGTTAAGTAGAACCTCTTGGTTTGCAGGTTTTTATGTAAATTGAGGGGGAACCTTAGTCATAGTGTCCAATAGGGCAGTGGTCCCCAACCCAGTCCTCGTAGACCACCAGCAGTCCAAATTTGGTCATTATCTCCATTTGAATAAAAAAGGGAAATACATAAATTCTGGACAGTTGGTGGTCCATGGGGACTGGGTTGGGGACCACTGCAATAGGGCATATTATAGTTCAGAAAATATGGGATACAGCGAATACCTGTGTTTGGGCAGGCCCTTCATCTATGAAAAAAAACCAGGAAACCAATTGTGACCGCAATATTGGAGTTGTATCCCTTCATAGGGTTGGAGTAACCATTTAATAACATCAGAAACTGAATAATATATCATATAATTTGCAAGTACAATGTAAATCACACCCCTTATTACCAAAAACAGCATGCACTGAGCCACACAAGTCATAGTTGGCCATCTACCAACCACCTTGTGCCATTTTGCCGTCTCCATTAACCCGTGTACTAGATTTTTGAGTATTACATACAGAAACATCTATTCGGAAGAATCCAGCAATGCATATTAATTTATTCACAAAGTAACTTAAGGAAGCTCCCAAGATGCCATGTGCTCAGAACAGACCGTGTCCCCAGGGAGTGATATGCTAATTAGTGCACTCTTTGGTGCAATGATCGTTTTGTTTTGTTTTCTTTTCACTTACATGGATCTCTGTATGTACATGTCATCTGCTTAACACAGCGTGATAAACACTGCAAAGATTTGCATAAGCCAAAGGCACCGCCCACAGGCAACACGTTTTATTCTCCGCTGAAGCTTATCACCTTCAAACAAGCTTGCTAGATATATTCTGGAAAATTACACCCTGACGTGCATCTATAAATGTTATTGTGCATATAAATTTAAATTCGTTACGTATCTTTACTGACTAAACAGGATATCACAGAATTGCAAAAATTTTTTATGTAATTTAGTAAGCTTAGCTCAACATGTAGTATTCTGGGATCATTTATCAGTCTTTCGAAATACACCAGTCTCTTAGCCCCAACACTCACAGATATCAAATCAGAAATCTCTCACTATTCCATTTTTTTATAGTAAGGCTCCCCTAGAAACTATCATTTTTTTAAGGTAAATATTTAGTTAAAATAGTCATTCAAAAACCTAACAATAATTAGAATGATTTTTATGGAGCTTATTCCATTTTCTGCTCCCCATTTGTATTTTAAAACATCATGTGCATGTATTTTGTCAATTTTAGATTCACAAAGGGTTATTTACTAAACCGAGAACTCAACGTGAATTTGAAATTTAAAGGAACACTATAGGGTCAGGAATACAAACATGTATTTCTGATCCTGAAGTGTTAAAAACACATGTAGGGTCCCTTCCATCTCTCTTGACCTCCTTAAATATTAAGAAAGCTCACCTTTTTTCCGGCTGGGCCCACTGCCAGCCTCATTTGCCGACATCATCAGAATTGATTATCTCAGCCAATCACAATACTTTACCTTAGGATTGTCAATTCTGACTAGGTCATCCAAGGAGGCGGGGCGGTGGGCAGGGCAAAACACCCCTCTTGTTAATCAGCATCACCTCATAGAGATTCATTGAATCAATGCATCTCTATGTGGAAAGTTCAGTGTCTCTATGCAGACCGTGGAGACGCTGAACAGCAGTTCTGCCCCAGCACTGCCCCAGGAAGCACCTCTAGTGGCCATCAGAGGAGTGGCCACTAGAGGTGTTATTAGGCAGTAATGTAAACATGCCTTTTCTTTGAAGGTAAAAATAGTGTCCCTTTTACCCCTTAAGGACACATGACATGTGTGACATGTCATGATTCCCTTTTATTCCAGAAGTTTCGTCCTTAAGGGGTTAAGGCCAGAGTAGCCGAACTCCATTTTTATCTTTATACACTTTTTAACCCCTTTACTACCAAGTAGTTTACAAAAAGAAAACAAAAAGTGTGTGTCCTGAAAAGTAATGTTTAAATGTATATTTAATTTAATTATAGAATAGAAACAAAAACAAATGTTTTGTTGGACATGAAAAAAATGTAAATATTTAATGAATAGTTAACCCCTTAACGCCGTTACGGCGTTCCATGCCGTCCCGCATTAAATGGGCTTTAAAGCCGTTGTGACAGCATGGAACGCCGTAACGGTTTTGAGCCCCTGGAGGAGAGGTGTACTTACCTCCGCCGCGATCCTCTTCTGGGGGGCTGCCTGACAGCCCAGGCAGCCCCCCTCCGGCAAATGAGACCCCCTATAGCTGGCTATGGATCTGCCAGCAGGGGGGCTGTCTGAAATGTCAGACAGTCCCCCTGCTGGTGGGAAGTAATAAAAAAAAAATATTAAACATGTGAAAAAAGAAATTAAAAATATTTTTATATTATATATATATATATATATATACACACACATACATATTATATATATATGTAATGTCATACAAAGTGTATTTTAATATTAATATATATATATTAATATTAAAATACACTTAGAATGACGTTACATATATAAATATAGATGTACATATATTATATATAAATACGTATAATTAATATAAATAAAATAAATAAATAAAATATTGAAACAAAATTATATATGCATATGTAATTTCATTCTAACTGTATTTTGTTATTAATATATATATATATATATATATATATATATCGGTAACAAAATACACTTTGTCAATCTAAGTGTATTTTGTTACACATATATATATATATATATATATATATATTAATAACAAAATACAGTTAGAATGACATTCTATATATCTATCTATATATAAAATACAAATAACCGCAAATATAAATATATATATAGATAAATACATATAATTACATTAGCATACACGTAGAATTTAAATACCTATAAATGCATATATATTAAAATTCAACGTGTATATTTAAGTAATCTTTTAACATAATTATGTGATTTGATTAATTAAAATTTGATTGACATGCCTGACAACACAGGGAGAAAGTGCAGAGAATTTAATTCGCAAACACTATATTTGACCCTGTAACTCTCCAAGACACCATAAAACCTGTACATAGGGGGTACTGTTTTACTCGGGAGACTTCGCTGAACTCAAATATTAGTGTTTCAAACTGGTAAATTGTATTACAATGATGATATTTTAAGTAAAAGTGAAGTTTTTTGCATTTTTTTTATAAACTAACAGCACTTTTATGGTCTATATTATTGTTGTAATAAGTTTTACTGTTTTAAAACACTAATATTTGTGTTTAGTGAAGTCTCCCGAGAAAAACAGTACCCCCCTCATGTACAGGTTTTATGGTGTTTTGGAAAGTTAGAGAGTCACATATAAGGCTTGCATTTTTATTTTTTTTACATTGAAATTTGCCAGATTGGTTATGTTGCCTTTGAGAGAGTTTGGTAGCCCAGGAATAAGAATTACCCCCATGATGGCATACCATTTGCAAAAGTAGACAACCCGAGGTATTGCAAGTGGGGTATGCCCAGTCTTTCTTAGTAGCCACTTAGTCACAAACACTGGCCAAATATTATTTTTTTTTTTTCACACAAAAACAAATATGAACGCTAACCTTGGCCAGTGTTTGTGACTAAGTGGCTACTAAAAAAGACTAAACATACCCCACTTTCAATACCTTGGCTTGTCTACTTTTTCAAATGCTATGCCATTATGGGGGTAATTCACATTCCTGGGCTACCACACCGTCTCAAAGGTATCCTTACTAATCTGGAAAATTTCAATTTGAAAATGGAATGTTCTATATTTGACCCTGTAACTTTCCAAAACAACATAAAACCTGTTAATGGGGGGTACTGTTGTACTCGTGAGACATCGCTGATTACAAATATGTGCATTTTTTTGCAGTAAAACCTAACAGTATTATGACATTCACAGCTAAAATGTCAGACGGAAATGCAAATTTAAAAAAAAAATCTTATTTTCTCACATTTTTTTTACATTTTATTCATAATAAATTATCTTCCATATATGAATAGTTAATGATAAATTAAAGCCCTGTTTCTCCTGAACAAAATGATATATAATAAGTGTGGGTGCATATAATTTGAAAGAGGGGAACTACGGGTGAACAGACATATAGCGCAAATTCTAGTTTTTGTTTACGTTTTGTTTTGATCAGAACGTGCACTATTGACTCCGTCCTGAAGGGGTTAAGTCACAGATAAGAAAACAGAATTGTAAATTAAAAACATTTCTGAATATGTAAAATGTGCATTTTCCCTATTTATTCAATAATCCTCTCACATTGGTCCCATATATATCTGCTGCTGCATTACAATGACATTGCACACACTTACTCACAGACATGCACACGCATACACACAGACGCTCTCACACAAAAACAAGCACAAATACACACTGATAGTCACAGACACAAAGCTACACACACAACAGATTGTGTCACTTTCTATCTATTCATAATTCATGCATCCTCCCATCATTGCAATAAATTGCAGGGCACTGAGCAGGAAATGTGTGTGGATTACAATTTTCCTTGTTGAATTGGCAATTTAATAGGCACAATTAAAACAGTAATAATAGTGTGTGTATACAAAAAATGCTTTACATATTTTTTATTCACTACTTGATCATTAGCAACTAGCATTCTAGAAATACAATTCAAAGGTCCTACTTTAGATCCCACACAGGCATGCACACACAAACACACTATAATACATCTATACACTCATGAATACAGATTCATAATTACAGACATACACATATAGAGAGACACACACACAATACCTGACAGAAACATCATGGGCACACTCATACAGACACACCAACACAGGCAGCCACACATCCACAGACACTCAAAAACCCACACACATACACGTATAGGAGGTAGGGAGAGAGAACGATTTTTTTAATTCCTGTACAGCTCAGTAGATAGTGTACAGCTCAGCACTGGTCTGTGCTGCTGCAGCGCTCCCCCTCTTCACATTATGGCTCCTCCTCTTCATTCCCGGAGCAGACAGGAACAGAGGGGTCCAAAATAGATGCCACAATATAACAGAATTGCCTTGCAGATTTCCGGATGTGAATGCACCAGCGCAGTTCTTATAGAATGGTGGCAAGCTGAACTAAAAATCAGGCTAACGCACTACTTTATATAGAACTAGTCTCTGCATTCAGCATCCAAAGGCTCATAGCATGATGGCTTCCTGTGGGTTCTCTTACTCTATTCAAGGCATAATTTGCAATTATGCAAATCGTGTATGCTTCTTCAAACTGAATTGGAAAAACTGGATGCCACGGGGGAGGGGGCAGGGAGATCCACAACTAGAGAGCAAACGTTGCGGTTGAATCACTGTAGAAAGGTTTAACAATTTAAACGTTCCTACATCTAAGAAAGCATCAGGGACCTCCTGGCACTATAACAACTGCATTTTGATGAAGTTGTTATGGTACCCAGAGTGTTCTTTTGATGTTCAGAAGAGAAAGAGTACGTGCAAACATAGAACATTACAGCATATGGTTTCACTTCTGGAGGCGACTTGTTTAATTGTATAAACCTCTCTTTTTTTTTTTTAAGAGATAAAAATGTTGATCACTAGAAAAAAAAAGTGTCAACTGTAGGGCTGTACTCTATAAAACATACATGGAAATGTTGACAATCAAACTGCGGCATACACACTATTCAAGCTCCTGTTCAAATACACTTCTCATATGAAGTAAGTGGGAAGTAATTCTAACAAAATTCGAGTGCAATGCTACCAAAACAGAGAATAAACTGACAGGTGTAAGATCCAAGTGAGACAATTTACATTGTTAATACAAACGACTTGACATGTGCTGTAGTTGTAGGTAGCGATGGTGCAATCTGTTACATGTAGATGATGGAATAGATCACTTAGAAGGGAACTGTGACTTCTCTGGAATTTACATAATTGAATAAAACATTGAGCATCACTAATTTATTTGTTTTCTGCTAAATTTATATACAGTATACGATTTCACAACTGACATCATAATCCGCACTGCAAATAAAGTGGTGACATAAATACATTGTTTCTTTTTCCCCCTTCTCTGTAGGCTTTCCCTGTGCTACCCCCAAATGCAAAGGGCGGAGCTTATAACAATGGCTGACTGGGGCTAAGATGGAGGCGACCAGCCGCAGGATGAAGAGGGGTGGATTTCTACTTTTCATTGAATTTTTTCACACCAAGCAAATGTATATATATCAGTAAATATAATATTAACAATTGTGAATTGCTAGGAACTCAAAGGAAATTTAAAGTGAACTTTACATTTAGGGACACTGTAGGCACTCTGACTGCTTCATCTCATTGAAGTGCTTATAGTGTCGGGTTTCGATGACCTTATATTCAGCATGCAACCATTTGTAATGTTTTAATGTTAAACAAGAGTCCCCATAGCCAGGGCCGGATTAAGAGCACACTGGACCTGGTGCTGACAATTATGATGGGCCTAATTACGTAATCTTATCGACCAAAAACACTAAAACAGTCATACCTCTCAAGCGTCATGTAGCTGATGGAGATGGTGCTGGAGGATGAATATAGGATGAGGATATAAGAAAATACATACTCTATGCTAATCTCTCTCTAATTTATGCTTTCATCTTTCAAGTAAATCCATAACCCCTAACAGCAGTGTCCAGTGAAGCAGGAAGTCAATGGGCGGGGTAAAAGGGTGGGCCACTGGTGCAAATCACGTAACCAGAACTGCCAAAAGGGGAGAACATGCCCAAAAAGGGGGCATGTTTGTCCAAAGAATTGGAAGGTCAGCCTGGCATGAATGCATGTCAGGCTGCCCGCCAATCCTGCAGGCTGTCCAACTAAGGGCATACTATGCAGGCAGCACCCTGAGCTTGACATAAATGCGTCTAATGATGCACTCACTCCATGCTTTCTAAAGACTTTCCCCTAGCACTCGCTGGTCCACTTGTCTCCTTAATTTCTTACTAGCAGGCAGAAGTTCTTGGTAAATAGTCTGAGACAGAGAAAAGGTGTATGTAGTGAGTGTAGAAGAAAGGGGACATGCCACAATGTTAGAGAGACCAACGTCTGCATTACCTAAACTAATTTCATTGTCAGCCAGTCCACACAAGTTTTGTTCCCATACATCTCTCTTAAGCTTCCAAACTTAAAGGGACACTATAGTCACCATAACAACTACAGCTTATTGTATTTGTTCTGGTAAGTAGAATCATTCCATTCAGGCCTTTTGCAGTAAACACTGTCTTTTCAGAGAAAATAACTCCACTGGCCACTCCTTAGTGTGCAGCACTGCCATTCAGTGTCTCCACCCTCTGCATACAGACACTGAACTTTCCTCATACAGATGCATTGATTCAATTTATCTTTATGAGGAGATGCTGATTGGCCAGGGCTATGACTTGTGCTGGCTCTGCCCCTGATCTGCCTAGTTGACAGTCTCAGCCAATCCAATGGGTAAGTATTGTAATTTGCTCAGACCACCACTTCTGATGATGTCAGCAGACAGTCAGTTCAGAGGCAGAGCCAGCAGCTGCAGACTTGAATACAAGTTATATTTTACTATACTTAGAGGGCCAGAGTGGTGGTTTTAACATAATAGGGTCAGAAATACATGATTGTGTTCCTGACCCTATAGTGCTCCTTTAAGCAAGAGTATGTGAAGAGTAGTTAGGGTTGCCACTTTTCTTTGAAAAAATACCAGCCTTAATCATTTGCATAATCACAAGGAGTGACATCAGAGAAAATTCTGTAAAATCACCAACAAACTACTCACAGTTTGATTCTGCTGTATAGATGGATTGCTCCTAGTGTCTCAGTCTTGCAAGCCACCCAGTGTCTCAGTGTCCCTATGTATCACAGTGTCAGTATCCCCATGTCACCCAGTCCCCTAGTCTCCCAGTGTCTCAGTGTCCCCATTTCTCCCAGTGTCCCAATGTCTCAGTGTGTCCCCATGTCACTAGGATACTGGGGACACTGAGAGACATGGGGACACTGAGAGACATGGGGACACTGAAACATTTAGGGAAACTGGGAGAAATTGGGACACTGAGACACTAGGGACACAGACACTGGGAGACATGGGGACACTGAAACATTTGGGGACACTAAGACACTAGGGACACAGAGACATGGGAACACAGACACTGGGAGACTAGGGACACTGGCTGGGAGACGGACACTTGGGGACACTGGGAGAAATGGGGACAGTTGTGGACATAGACATGGGGACACTGGGACATATAAGGACACTGGGGCACATGGGGACACTAGGCACACTGAGAGACATGGGACACAGACACTGGGAGACTTGGGGACACTGAGACACTAGCGACACTGGATGGGGGACATGGGGACACTGGGAGAAATGGGGACATAGTGTCTCCGTGTCCCAATGTCTCCCAATGTCCCTATGTCTAACAGCATCCCCATGTGTCTCAGCATCCCCATGTGTCTCAGCATCCCCATGTGTCCTAGTGTCCCCTATTGTCTGTGTCCCCATGTTTTCCAGTGTCCCCAAGTGTCTCAGTGTTTCCAGGTCTCCCAGTGTCTGTGTCCCCATGTGTCCTAGTGTCTCAGTGTCCCATATGTCCCCTAGTGTCTCAGTGTCTCAGTGTCCCCGTGTGTCCCCTAGTGTTTCAGTGTCCCCATGTGTCCCTGCTGCCTTTCCCCCCCATCCCTCTCTTACCTGAGTTGTAGAGCTGCTGTCTGGACTCTGTGCTGTGTTGCTGCTCCCCCATGGATCAGCAAGTAGTAGAGAGAGGCAGGGATATGCTGTAACTTCCTATCCCTGCCTCTCTCCACACACAGTGACCCCTACTGGCTGGTGCTGGTATTGCAGAGTAATCTCCATTTAATTGAGAAAAAATACCTGCATTTGTATTGCCGGTATTACTGCAATACTGGCACGGCCAGGCAGCCTCAAATACTAGTCAGGGGGCAAACCAGTAAAATACCAGTCAGGTGGCAAACCTAATAGTAGTGTGTAAAAAAAAAAAAATGTTTTTTTTTTTTTTTTTAAATGGGCCTATTCCATGGGCCTGGGCCTGGAGCTGCAGCTCCATCAGCCCCTATGTTAATCCGGCCCTGCCCATAGCCCAAACTCTGTGCTGCTTGAGCTAATCAAGAAGCATTAGCCGGAACAACAACCGATGGCTGTGATTGGCTAAGAGGGTCTGCCCATCGCTTTTAGTCTATCAAAATATTCATTGCTGGGATGAAAAAGCATAATATCTGCATTAGCCACACCTCCGGAGGGGGGTGGGTTGTAGGTGGCTGGGGACCCTCATTCAGTGTAAAAATGCTAAAAAAAAAATTAACATTAAATGGAGGGGCAGTGCCAGAGCACACGGGGCAATATAACAAATTCAATGAGAAAAAATAGTTATAGTGTCTAATGGGTCCCTTTAAGGCCAAAATAGATGGACTTGAAGAATAGCTGTCATGGATAATCTTTCTAATTTGATTAGTTTGGTCTGAAAACACTTTATTTTCCTGACAATTCTCAGTTTAGTGAATATTCCTGTTAGCTGCATTGTGCCTAAATATAGAGTTGTATATACATTAGGAGTCGATTTTCTTCAAACGAGTTCTCTGCTTTATTATTCAAACCATTACCTTATGCAAATTTTTCAAGTAAGACACTTGAAGGCATCTGTCTTCAGCCAGCTGTGTCATTTTCTGTAAGTCTTGCTTGTAGAGCCTTCACAGCTGCCTCAGCATTCTTACTGGGATACTTAGAGAATCTCTCAGTAAAAATCGCTGATGAGTGTGTAGTTTGATCAGAGTGAATGTAAAACTACTTAGCAGATTGTGCTCCTAAGAGGGAGTTTAAAAGTTATATATGTACATGAATTGCTTAACCACAAGTACTTATGGTAGTGTCAAATCTGTTAAAGCTGTTATTATTGTGACTATGATCTTTCAAAGTATTAAAAAAAAGTGAACTTTGACTTGCTTGAAAGTCAAATCATTTTAGTATGGCTTGATAACTTTTCTGCTACCCCCACATACCTTGCATTGGGGTCTTCTGCAGCAGGATAATAGGGCCTTCTCCGTAAAATAAAATTGGCTGATGTAGGACGTTGCACGTTGGTGGACACAGGGCCAGATTAAGAGTCCAGTGGGACAATTATGATGGTCCTAATTACAAAATCCTATCGACCAAAAACACTAAAACAGTCATACCTCCCAAGCATCATGTATATGATGGAGATGGTGCTATAGGGAAACTCATAGGATGCTAATGCTAATCTCACGCTTTCATATTACCCTATGCTAATCTCACGCTTTCATATTTCAAGTAAATTCATACCCCCTACAGTGTCCAGTAAAGCAGGAAGTCTATGGATGGGGTAAAAGGGTGGGCCACTGATGTAAATCACATAACCAGAACTGCCGAAAGGGGCATACATACCCATACCCAGTCTCCCAGTCCCTTAGTGCCTGTGTCCCCATGTCTCCCGGTGTCCGCATGCCACTAGGACACAAGGGGACATTGAGAGACATGGGGACACTGGGAGACATGGGGACACTGGGAGACATGGGGACACTGATATACTAGGGGACATGGGGCACTGAGACACTGATACATAGGGAACACTGATATATAGGGGACACTGGAAACTTGATTAAGACCTGGGTACAGGTCAAAATGTTGTGGTGTCCAATAAACCTGCTTAAATCTATCACAGTGAGTGCCAGAGATTTTTTTCTTTTATACTAGGGGACACAGACATTTGGGGCACTGTGAGACATGGGAACACAGAGACACCAGGGACACTGGGAGACAAAGGGCACTGAGACACTGTGATACATAGGGGACACTGTGATATATAGGGGACACTGGAGACTTGATAAAGACCTGGGTACAGGTCGAAACATTGCGGTGTCCAATAAACCTGCTTAAATCTATCACAGTGAGTGCCTGAGATTTTTTATTTTATACTAGGGGACACTGAGACACTGAGACATTGGGACACTGAGACACTGGGAGACTAGGAGACTTTGGGAGAGTAGAAAACACTGAGATACTAGGGACACTGGCACACTACGAACACTGAGACACACCATGGACACTAGGAGATATGGGGACACTGGGAGTGCCCCATGTCTCCCAGGTCTCAAAGTGGCCCAGTGTCCCCATGTCTGTGTCCCCTTGTGTGTCAGTGTCCCCATGCCACCACGTGTCCCTTAGTGTTTGTATCCCCATCATTGGTGTCTCTAGGATTCATTTTTAGGGGGGGGCACATGGTGGGCCAGGGACAAAAGTAGGGGGGCACATTTAACCGCGCCCACGCCACAGTTTGACTCCGCCCCTGCCACATGTTAAGCCCCACCCCCGAAACAATGTGTTTTTTGTAAATAATCCCTGGTGGAGGATTCATTATTTTCCACCAGGGATTATTAAAAAACAAACACATTTCCCTTGATACAGTGCCATAGTTGGCACTGTATCCATTTACACAGTCCATATACACACACACACACACACACAGACTGCTGAGTCCATAGACACACACACACAGACTGCTGAGTCCATAGACACAAACATACAGACTGCCGAGTCCATAGACACAAACATACAGACTGCCGAGTCCATAGACACAAACATACAGACTGCCGAGTCCATAGACACAAACATACAGACTGCCGAGTCCATAGACACACACATACAGACTGCCGAGTCCATAGACACACACATACAGACTGCCGAGTCCATAGACACACACATAGACTGGCGAGTCCATAGACACACACAGACTGGCGAGTCCATAGACACACACATAGACTGGCGAGTCCATAGACACACACATAGACTGGCGAGTCCATTCATACACACATAGACTGCCGAGTCCATAGACACACACATAGACTGCCGAGTCCATTCACACACACATAGACTGCCGAGTCCATTCACACACACATAGACTGCCGAGTCCATTCACACACACATAGACTGCCGAGTCCATTCACACACACATAGACTGCCGAGTCCATTCACACACACATAGACTGCCGAGTCCATTCACACACATATAGACTGCCGAGTCCATTCACACACACATAGACTGCCGAGTCCATTCACACACACATAGACTGCCGAGTCCATTCACACACACATAGACTGCCGAGTCCATTCACACACACATAGACTGCCGAGTCCATTCACACACACATAGACTGCCGAGTCCATTCACACACATAGACTGCCGAGTCCATTCACACACACACACACACACACACACACACAGACTGCTGAGTCCATACACACACACACACACACAGACAGACACACACAGACACACACACACACAGACACTGCCACTGCCTACCTGCCACTGGAGGCTGTTGTTGGGTAGTCAGACACACACACAGACTGCTGAGTCCATACACACACACACACAGGCAGACACACAGACTGCTGAGTCCATACACACACACACAGGCAGACACACAGACTGCTGAGTCCATACACACACACACAGGCAGACACACAGACTGCTGAGTCCATACACACACACACAGGCAGACACACAGACTGCTGAGTCCATACACACAGACATACTGCTAAGTCCATACACACACACACATACTGCTAAGTCCATACACACACACAGAGACTGCTGAGTCCACACACACTGCTGAGTCCACACGCACACACAGACACAGACTGCTGAGTCCATACACACACAGACTGCTGAGTCCATACACACGCAGACTGCTGAGTCCATACACACGCAGACTGCTGAGTCCATACACACACAAGCATATCAAGCCTACCTGTCTGCTTAATGTCTGCTTAACGGCGGGGCGGGGCTTATGTGCGGTAGACGGGGCTTCTTTCCACAGACAACACCCAGCACTGCATTCCCTTGGGCTGTTACAGACATTTACAGTCCGAGGGAATAGAATTTAAGCACATGGCCAGCAAGTTGCTGGCATTTGGGAGGGCACAAGGGTGGGGCACAGCATGATGTAGGGGGGCCATAGCCCCCCTTGCGACGCCACTGATCTCCATATCTCCTAGTGTCCCTTAGAGTCTGTGTCCTCGTGTCTTCCAGTGTCCCCATGTCATTAGGGGACACTGAGACATTGGGACACTGTGAGACATGGGGACAGACACTAGGGGACACTGGGAAAGACATGGGGACTCTGGGAGACTAGGGACACAAACACTAGGGAGACATGGGGACACTGAGAGACTAGGGGCCACTGGGAGACATGGGCCCACTGTGTGCCTAGTGTCTCAGAGTCTCCATTTTCCCCAGTGTCTGTGTCCCCATGTCTCCCAGTGCCCCAATGAGTAGAGAAAGGCAGGGAGAGAGTTGCTTTAACTTCTTATCCCTGCCTCTCTCCACAAACACAGTGACCCGTACTGGCCGGCGCTGGTATTGCAGAATAATCTCGGTGTATACTGAGACTGACATTTGTATTGCCGGTATTACTGCAATACCTGCACTGGCTAGGCAGCTTCAAATACCTGAGAAATACCTGGCAAACCTTAGAAATACCTGGCAATCTTTTTTTAAATCAATGGGCCTATTCCATGGGCTTGGGCCTGGAGCTGCAGCTCCATCAGCCCCTATGTTAATCCGGGCCTGGGTGAACAGCTCTCTAGAGCAATCCAGATTTTCCTCAGGAGGAAACTGTATGCAGGGGATGTGGCCATAGGCATTGGGATAGGGGACAGTTCCTCTTTCAGCGTATCAGTAATGGGAAATGGATTAAATAATGAGGCAACGGCAAAAAGCATTTGCTGCTGGGAGTGTGATAGTTATTATAGCCTCTATTTAACAAATTTAACAAATAATGTAATGCTGTTATAAAAACGTTCCAAATTATTTATCTAAAAAAAATTATCATTGACCTTAATGATGATTTCGGTAAATAATTCCTTTTGAAAGTTTTACTAACAGAATGGAATCTAACAACCAGTGTGTTCCTTATATTGTCAGAGAGATCTGTCGATTACAACATGTGGTTTGTTTAATCTGTGTTTTCATTTCGGCACCCTTTTTCCCAAGTGCCACCAGCGTTTAATAAAGATACCAACCCTTGCCAACCGAACCATGTCACACGCTTCCAGCAGTCACATGGGCGGTTCTTCAGTTTACTTTAAAAATGATTGAATTTAAAAGAATGGTGAATTATGCATTATGGGTAAACAATGGGGCTCCATAGACATGCAGTTTTGTGGCCCTGCCACTAGGGGCCCCACACTGCACATTGCATTTTTTAAAGGAACACTCTAACACCATTAACACTACAGTACAGTAGTGCACTGAACCATAACCCCATTGTAAGTAGTCAACGGTTCGACTACTTACTTCCTCACCCCTTCTACTATTTCTCAGGTCATTGCATCAGTAATCTACTACAAAATATTCAACAAAAATTCTTATCAGATAGAAAATCGGTCTGATAAATTTCAATTGAATTGAATGCTTATATAATACTACAAAAATCTCATGATTCTTCTTGTGCTCTTCCTTTCATCCTACTTTATCTCTTTTTTCTCTCCATTCTATTTCCATCTCTTTATCCTTTGTTTTGTTCACTTCTTTTTTTTTCTTTGCCCTTTCTATGAGACTCATTTATCATTCCCAATTTACTTGAATGGAATATAGTACATTTTTATTAGCGACGACTAATTTACAGTTAACAGTTCCTTCTCAATGTGCATCTGAAGTTTATGATAGATATATATATATAAACAAAAGTTTTAATTTTTTAATTTTTAATTATGTTTAAGGTTTAAGACAGCCGATGGAAGTACTTTTGCTTTACTGCATTACCATACAATTAGAGGATCCGATCAATACCAATGAACTGATACGATCTGGAATTTCTCGTTCTTTATATCGGTTTGTCTGAACACTCAAATAAGTAGACAATGCCTAGGGGACTATTAAGTAAACGACTTTAGAAAGAAAACAGAAAATAGAGGCTGCCTTACATTTTAAACAACTTAAATCCGAATTATTCCAGACACCTAAGAGTCGAAAGATATATTTTGGCAACCGCGTAAATATATTTGGTAGAAATGTAGCCCTAGAGGGAACGATTTGACTCGATGCTTTGTAGAATTAAAATTAGAAGCTGTCTGCAATGATAACCGGTCAGTAAATATTTTAAAAATAAAAATAAATGTTTGTTGGTGGTGAGAGTTAAGAGTGACTAGAATAAAGATCTCATCTTCTGAGACATTTTGGTCCCTTTTCATTTCTACAGAAGGCTACAATTTTTCCTTAGGAAGTCCCATATAATATGTATTTTGCTAGAACTTATCTATCCAGCAAACCTACGATTGCATGTACAATTTGAGAACTGGGAATATTTCCTTCTAAACATAAGGAGATGACCGGTACCATAATTGCACGTTTCAAATTTGGGACATGATTTTGTTGATTATCTCAACCAAAAGGATTGGACAAACATTGTCTCATCGAAAATAATCATATTCACACTTATTAGGGAAGAAGAAACCTGTTAACAAATATATTTTGTTTTAATTTTCTAGCAGTTTCAGTTTCCTCATGAAAACGATAAACATTTGCAAAATCACATGCAAAAATACAGAATATTAAATGTTTTACATTTTTAAAAAATAATTTTTTATTTGGTATCATAGATAAATCACAGTTATGATGTAATTATCAATGTTACTGTGAAAGATTTAAAAAAGGTAGAGAGGAAAACCCAAATTTTTTTTATCCTCACCTCGTTTACTTGTTGTCCACTCATGCACATTGACGCTCCCAATTAACCACTTTGGATGTGTTTCAGCTTAAGGTACTATTATGTCAAGTAAATCAGAGGTAACGAGGCTATTTGACCAGGAACAAGTGCTTTCATATGGGTCCTTCATTGTCTTTAAAAAGACTTCCTTCTGATAATTATTTACTGTCTTAAAACATAGGAATACTTGTTTTCACTTAATTTAATATGTTTTACAGTTACTTTGTTATACTTTAAGTAATATATCGGTGTGATATTAGTATATGTAATATATGTCTGCT
Source organism: Pelobates fuscus (assembly GCF_036172605.1). Taxonomy (NCBI): domain Eukaryota; kingdom Metazoa; phylum Chordata; class Amphibia; order Anura; family Pelobatidae; genus Pelobates; species Pelobates fuscus. Next base: position 137,756,578 of record NC_086326.1, on the reverse strand, counting down.
TTGCCTACTCTTTCTGAGATTAACTGCGAATGACAAAATGATCATATTTTCTAGTGAATATTCTTGGTGCACAAATCAAAAGGTATTTATACAGGTATTTACTAACGTGAGAATTTGGTGTTGGAATTGGAGAATTTTTCCACTTTCTACTGTTATGGTCTTATATTTTAAATTCACTTTAAATTCTCACTTTACTGAACAACCCTGGTAATGTATAGTAGTAATAAGAATAATGTGCAGTACATTCGTGGCATCTCAAAGTAGAATGTCTTTGGTCACAGCATCATAGGAGTTGCTAGGGGGTAGCATCACAGAAACATATAAACAGAGAATGTGACGGCAGATAAGAACCATTCGGCCCATCTAGTCTGCCCAATATTTAGAAATACTTTTAATTAGTCCCATTTTTCACGCACAAACAGCACTTACACGGACGATATTATTGCTGTGATACTTTTTACTGTTTTGAAACACAAATATTTGTGTTCAGCGAAGTCTCCCGAGTACAACAGTACCCCTCATGTACAGGTTTTATGGTGTTTTCAAAAGTTACAGCGTTAAATATATGGCTTGTGTTTCATTTTTTTCACATTAAATTTCGCCAGGTTGCTTACGTTGCCTTTGTGACCCTATGGTAGCCCAGGAATGAAAATTACCCCTATGATGGCATACCATTTGCAATAGTAGACAACCCAAGGTATTGCAAATGGGGTATGTCCAGTCTTTTCTAGTAGCCACTTAGTCACAAACACTGCCCAAAATTGGCGTTTTTTGAATTTTTCACACACAAACAAATACTAATGCTAACTTTGGCCAGTGTTTGTGACCAAATGGCTACTAAAAAAGACTGGACATACCCCATTTGCAATACCTTGGGTTGTCTACTATTGCAAATGGGAGGCCATTATGGGTGTAAATTTATTTCCTGGGCTACTATACAGTCTCAAAGGCAACGTAATCAATCTGGCGAATTTCAATTTCAAATGTAACACGCTATATTTGACCCTGTAACTTCCCAAAACACCATAAAACCTGTACATAGGGGGTACTGTTTTACACGTGAGACTTTGCTGAATACAAATATGTGTATTTTATTGCAGTAAAAGCAAACAGTATTATGATATTGACAGTTAAAATGTAATGTAGAACTAAAAAAAAAAAAACAACAAAAGTTCTTATTTTCTCCCATTTATTTCATATTAAATTATGTTTCATAGCTAAATATTTGATATTAAATGAAAGCCCTGTTTCCCCTGAATAAAATGATATATAATAAGGGGGGGGTGCATTTAATATGAAAGAGGTGAATTACGATTGGATAGACATATAGCGCAAATGCCAGGTTTTGTTTACGTTTTGTTCTGTTCACAACATGTACATTGTTCTGTTCACAACGTGTACTGTCATAGTGCTCTGAGCCTAATTGCAGGGTGGGGCAAGGCTTTATAAGCCTTCCCCCGCCCTGCAGAGCTCAGTCTGCGCGGAGCCCTCGCCGGGTGAAGATGGATTCTTATTTTTTTGCGCTCGTTTTTTTTTTTTTTTTAAAGTGCGTTGGTTATTATGGATTTTTATTTGCCCTTTTTGGGGCTGAAAAAAGAAGATTTTAGAAGAAAGAAAACATCAAATGGTAAGTTTTATTTTATTTTTTAACAGGTTTAGATAATGGTCCCCCCTCACTATTTTTAGGGGTTCATTTTTTTTGGGAGGGGGGGTGACTAGGAGTTTGGGGACCCCTAGTCACCTGGGGAGGGCGGGTTAATTTTTTTTAGGGCCCCCACCCGCCGCTTAGGGGTGGGATGACATTAGGTCCCCCCCTCATTCTAATTTAGGGCCCCCACCCACCGCTCAGGGGTGGGTGCCAGGAGGGAGGACATTAGGTTCCCCCTCATTCTAATTTAGGGCCCCCACCCACCGCTCAGGGGTGGGGGCATTAGGTCCCCCCTAATTAGTATTTAGGGCCCCCACCCACTGCTCAGGTGTGACGGCCAGGGGGGAGGACATTAGGTCCTCTCCCTCATTCTAATTTAGGGCCACCGCTCAGGGGTGGGGGAGGACAATAGGTCCCCCCATTATTTTACTTTAGGGCCCCCACCCACCACGCTCAGGGGTGGGGGGGAATAGGTCCCCCCTTATTCTAATTTAGGGCCCCCACCTGCCGCTCAGGGGTGGGGGTCAGGGGGGCAATAGGTCCCCCCTTTAGTTTAAAAGCCCGCACTCGTGCGTCGCGGGTGGGGGCTCGGGAGGTTGGACCCTTTTTTTTTTTTAAACAGTGAGCAGTCACTGGCTGCTCACTGTTTACTAGAGATGCCCCTACTCACGGTATAGCGAGTAGGGGCATAATTTACTAATACTAAGTAATCTTTACTTAGTATTAGTAAATTTGGTTGAAAGACCAATTTAGGTCTTTCAGCCTTTTGGTAGATAACTCCCTAATACCGTGGGAATTAGGGAGTTATCTACCAAGCGGCTGCAAGAGAAGTTCCGAAATCCTGAAGTCCTGAAGTGCCGAATTGCCGAGGTCCCGAAGTTCCGAAATTACCGAATTTATGAAGTGTCGAAGTCCCGAAGTCCCGAATTTCAGAATACCGAACCGAAAAATGTTCCCATGCATATGCCTAGTTTTTATCATATCCCCCTGTCTCGTCTTTCCTCTAAGCTATACATGTTAAGTTCCGTTAACCTTTCCTGGTAAGTTTTATCAGACTACAGCCCCCTTTAGCCTTTCTGCTCTTTATTACCAGATCAGGTCACTAGTGATTTTATCCATTTACGATTTGCATCTGCTAATCACACCAGTTGGCAGATGTAAAAGGAAGCTCTAGGATAAGTTATTAACTAAGCTACTAGGAGGCAGCTCTCTTTCCCCCAGATACCTGTTGGAAGTAGGGCAATATATAATGATTGTTCTGCAGCCCCCGATTTACACTCATTTACGGCTGGAGAAAGGGTTGTGTGTAAGGGATACAGGAGTGCCGATATGGATTGGTTTCGAGGAATGGCCTTGGATGTCTTGAGGAAGAGGTCATCACACTTCACTTTGTCCTAAAGTTCCAGCAGGCTTTGGGACTTCAGCTCCAGTAACCCTGCACAGCTCAAATCACCATTCTTTTATTACCAAATTCCATTACACACAATATACACATAGTACACAACAATGGAATAAACATTTTGGTAGCAGAGACAGCTTTAAGACTCCCCTCACTGACCCATTTATCTAGATGCAGACAGGATCTGTAAGGGAGCTCTGAAAGATGTCTCTGCTACCAGACAATATAATACAGCCCATGCATGTATAATATAATGAAACCAGGCCCAATTTAATTTAAGGGCCCAGAATGCTTTTCGTCCTATTCTGATTCTGAGTATATATTACTCCATCAAGTTCTTCCATGTTTGGAAATTTACACCACAACTGCTTATTCAACATGGGTTCCTAACATTACCTGATGCGCTAAATATGTTTTTTCCAGTTAGATAATGCTTTTTTAACTAAAAAGGGTTGTGGTTGCAGGGAATAACGTGCTTTCACATTTAATGGGATTAAACAGATTGTGAGATTTCAAGGAAAGCTGAACTAAACTATCCTGAGCAGGAAGGAAAACCAAGAATAATGATTGCGCTTTAAAAAAAAAATGATTGTAAAATAGCTATAGGACTGCTAGATTTTATCTGCTGTCAGAAACCTGTGTTCCCATCACAATTCACTGCCGTACAGATATTTGTAGGTAAGTGATTTCTTGTGCGATGCATGTTGCATCACAAGAAACTGAATGAAAATCGTTGTATGTCAACGGAATGTCATATCTGGAAAAACAGATGTCGAAGTTACTAGTACGTCGATTCTGCCTCGACGCCTGTATTTGCAAATAAAATGCAGTGGACTCTAAAAAAAAAATGACTTAATGTACCGGAGAAAATGTTAATGTTAAAAAAAGTGACAAGAACATTCTTCTTGTTATATCCACCACTGGTTAGAAATAAAAAAAAATATATTTTGCTGGAAGGAGAACCAGGAATGAAAAAAATAGATTTTTCTTGATCGATCAGAATAAGTAGATAAATATACTATGTCCAGAGAACAATTGGGTCTGATCGAGAAGAAACAAAGGGATTTATTAATGAGGACCCTCAGCACAAAGGTATTATGCCAGATATGCAGGGATATTAATACTATGCCAAAAGAAACACACTATTGTAGAAGGAGCAGTTTAACGCAATAGTAAGAGATGCTGTTATTTATGGCAAATGCAGGTCTTAATAAGCCTGTCTTCTACAGAGAAAATCTGATTGAGTTACTACACCTTTTTGGGTATACCTTATTTTTAAAGGGGAGCTGCCACATCCCAGAATTTTTAATATATAGTGTTTCTTTATCTGCTATTTTTTTTTATCAAATATGTCTTAGTGATGTGAAAAATAAAATGAAATGAAGAAATATACAATTATTTATTCTGCAAATGGGCGCCTCCATCTTAACTTCCTGTCAATCATTGTTATGTAACATGTGTCCTTTGAACATGGCAGTCAACATTTCAATTTCTTCTCTTCATTTGTACCATCAATATACATTTAAGAGATACAGGGGTGTCAAAGGAAAACAAAATATAATGATTTTGTAGCCTTTTTAGTAGCCACTTAGTCACAAATCCTGGCCAAAGTTAGCGTTTATATTTTCTTTTTGCATTTTTTCACAAATAAACTGCCCTTTCACCGATGATATCATTGGCATTATACATTTTACTGCTCTAAAACACTCATATTTATGTAGAGTAATGTCTCACGAGTACCACAGTACACCTCATGTACAGGTTTTATGGTGTTTTGGAACGTTACAGGGTCAAATATAAGATTTGCCAATTTCTGTTTTTGCAAATTGAAATTTGCCAGATTGGCTATAATGCCTTTGAGACGGTATGGTAGCCCAGGAATGAAAATTAACCCCACCATGGCATACCATTTGAAAAAGTAGTCAACCCAGGGTATTCAAAATAGGGTATGTCCAGAGTTTTTTTAGTAGCCACTAGTAGTCACAAACGCTAGCCAAAGTTAGCGTTTATATTTGTTTTTTACAGTTTTTTTTACATAAAAACTGCCCTTTTACTGGTGATATCATAGTCGTGATAACTTTTACTGTTTTATAACACATATATGTGTTCAGCGAAGACTCCCAAGTACAATAATACCCCCATGTCCAGAATTTATGATGTTTTTGTAAAGTTACAGGGATAAACATAGGACTTTTAGAAATTAAATTCTCAGGACTTGCTGCCTGGGTTGTCAGGCTGATCCCTCAAATTATAATTAATAAAATATTACATAAATATACATGTAGCATTTAAATCCTACGTATATATTTATGTAATTATATATATATATATATATATATATATATATATATATATATATAATTTCATTTTAAGTGTATTTTGATAACTATAGAATATAAAAATACTTATATTTATTATTATTATATATTATTTAATTGTATTACTGTATGTATAATGGAAAATTCCTTCATACTTACCGTAATTTTCATTTCCTGATAATTATTCATGGCAGCATTTACTCTTGGGGTAGCTCCTCCCCTCACAGCAGAAAGGACAGGAAATAGAACTCTGAAACTGGTATAAATAGATCCTCCCCCTTCCCATCAGGCAGTCTTAGTAACTAGCTTCACCTCCTATAGTATATGGGTGGGACCGTAATGCTGCCATGTATAATTATCAGGAAATGAAAATTACGGTAAGTATGAAGGAATTTTCCCCTTTTCCTGACCATTATTCATGGCAGCATTTACTCATGGGGATTACCCAAGCAGTATATATAGAGGGAGGGACAGAGTTCAAAAACAGCCAATAGCTATAAAACCATTATTGAGCTGTATAAATCATAGAAGATTTTACAAAGCCAAACAAGAATCAATAGGAAATTGTCATAAAATCTGCTCAGACAAGACAATTTACCCTAGAGGCTGCAAGGTCAGCAACCTCCTGGCATTCAATATCTGAAATATCCTGAATAGATATATAGAGTCAGATAGGAATTAAGGCCATAATAGCATAAGCCAGAGAAGGAAAATGTTACTGATATAAAACCAAATAGCTATCAAATCAAAACCTCAACAAAGTCATAACTTCCAGAGATCATACTGTAACACGCAGATAAATGTTGGATGAGAACGGAGACCCCATGCTATTAAACATGGGGAGAATTACACTGAGAATCTTACTACTTTCTGGATGTATTTAATAAAGACGATTCACACCGCTTCCTCTTGCCTTGTGAACTACTTACCTGAAGATACAGGAACAAATCAATATCTGCCTGTCAGAAAGAGGCAGAGCCTAGTAGAGATAGATATAAGAGTGTTATTAAAACACTGCAACAATGACCCGATGTTGCTAAATTCAGATTCACAACCTCAAACAGTGGATGAATTGATACAGCAATGATCAGACACAAGAGAAGAATAAACTAATAACATTACTAGGCAAAGGCAAGAAGAACCATATACAGATTAGTTGAGGAAAAAAGAAATATCGGTATGTTCCATAGAATTTGTGGCAACTAATAATTTATAAGGAGGCCAACCATGCCAGTACCTATATTTGTAAATAGTACAGATTATGCCAAACAGTTTAATCACATTTACTAGAGACTGTTGTGCAACATAAGTAAGATATGTATGTATGTATGTATGTATGTATGTATGTATGTATGTATGTATGTATGTATGTATGTATGTATGTATGTATGTATGTATGTATGTATGTATGTAGCGAGATACTGATGGGAAGGTGGTAACCAGAGGCACATTATACATTGTGGCAACAAACACACAATAAGCAGGGTAGTAGAAGATATTCAGTTATCCTTATGAGAACAACAACCACATACTTACTCTTACCTTATCTTCAGACAGTGAAGAAGGACTTATGGCAGAGCCTATGGTGATAAAAAGCAGCTTGTTATATCTGCAAGATATCAACACCAATCCAAACATATAATCCACAAGTATTAAATCAATGCAATGTTAGGAGTGACCGTAACTTATACAGATCTAGGTACAGAGACCATGTAAAACATATCAGTCAAATGTTTGTCATCAATAAGTTGCATCACATTACATTATGCAGGATGAATCAACCACTTAAAGCCACACGTTGGTTGTAATTCCAGATATAAGGACACCTAGAATAAACCCCATGAATATCAGAAGAGAGGTATGAAATGGAACTACCTGTTTAGGGATTTCCTCTATAGTTCAGGTAGCAGGTGAATTTTACCTGAAATAGTAAACCTGGTAGAAAGGACTGGGGACTGGAAAGACCTTAAAATACGTGCAATACACAGCATCAAAGTTACCTGAGCATATGAGCCTAAAAGAATACCTTTATTGCAGAAAGGAATTTATAATGTTCCCCTTCACAACAGGGGAATTGGTCAGAAGTTTCTGATCACTAACTCATTAAGAACCAAAAGCATGACACTCCTGACATATACGAAAGGGATTGCCAAACTTCCAGGACCCCAAGGGATAAAAGAGAATACAATTTATGCTTTAAGGAAATTAATTCAGATTTAAAGACTAAAAGGTTATGACCAGGTGAAAGAAAAAACAATATTAACAGCTTTTAAATCAGGTAATGGCTTCAGCGTTACCTACTTGTGAGATCAATTAATAGCCCAATTTGTACTCTTGCAACTAGTATGATCTACTTAGCTGTGAATTAGTAATCAGCATATATCTAAAGGTAAAACACTGTCACCAATTGAAAAAAACATTCCCTATCTTGGACAGAGAGGAGAGGATGCCTGGTAATAGAAAACCTATTGTCTCATGAATAATTACATAGATGTGCACACACACACACAAAAAAAAAATAACATTGATGCTGTTAAACAGTACCATGCTTCATTTTGGAAAATCAGATCTCTCTCTCTCCTGGGAGAGGCACTCAGACAGGTTCAGTAACACCTGCAATATACCTGAAGTGGTAAAAATGTGTTAATTGCTTATGAAACACCTGTGGGAGAAGGATTCTAATACAAAGCCAGCAGCAGTATGTTCCCTTATTTATTTCATTTAAAAAACTGAAATTGAAAATCCACAGTAGGCAATAATTACTTACCCAATATACTAGTCCATTTGTATTTGCTAGAATTGGGCAGTGCTACATTTCAGCGCAAAACAGACCTTAGATCATTCGTATATACACTAAATCTACCAATGCCGTATATAGATTGGGGTTATATAATAATACCAACCTGCATACAGATTATATGAATCACATACATTGTGAGAGTTTCTAACAGCACCTTATGCACAGATATATCAGTTACATATACTGAGTCTGTTTAAACAGTAATCATACATAGCCTACCTCCGCTATATACAGTGACCCTATGCCTGTACATATATTAAGATTATATGAGTGAGATAAATTGAGGCTGTGTTTTAACCGAACTTCATGCCCATATTACACTACTCACATATACTGAGGTTGTGACTCACAACCCACACAGAGCTAGTATTAGCTTGGATTCATATAGCGGATGTGCCCTATATCATTCACATATATTGTGTTTCCACTAATACATCAATCATATAGGGAACAGATACACTGAAGCAATGTCTCATATAGAGCATGTAGAGGACTTATACTGAGGCTGTGTTTTCACAGCGACTCAGAGCATATAAAGAACACACACTGAGGCAGAGTCTTCAGATCAACTCATACACAGCCAATATAGTGGGTACAAATACTAAGGCTGTGTCCCCACAGCAACTCACACATAGAGCATCTTTATAGTAACTCACACAGAGCCTATATTGGGTACATATACCTAGGCTGTGCTCGCACAGCAACTAACACATAGAGCATATAGTGGATACATACACTGATGCCGTGTCCTGATAGTAACTCACACACAGAATATATAGTGGACATACACACTGAGGCTGTGTCGACATAGCAACTCCCACAGAGAGCACATAATGGATACACATACTGAGGCTGTGTCCTTACCGTAACTCATACATAGAGCATATAGTGGATAAATATACTGAGGCAGTGTCCTTACAGTAACTCATACATAGAGCATATAGTGGATACATATACTGAGGTGATGTCCTCACAGTAACTCATACACAGAGCATATAGCGGACACATACACTGAGGCTATGTCCCCACAGTAACCCATACCTAGAGCATATAGTGGCTACAAATACTGAGGCCGTGTCCTCATAGCAACTCATACCTAGAGCATATACCGGACACACACTGTTCATACATTAGCGCATATAGTGGAAACATACCGATGCTGTATCACCACCAGTTCATGTACAAATACTGAGGCCCGGTGGTCTCCTGTGCAGTATATTCTTCCACTGTCTGCAGAAGCCTGCTTATTTGTGATAATGCACAGATAACAGCAATCAATGCCACATACCTTGATAGAAACAAGTGTGTGTGTGGATTTGGAGTTAGGATTTTCAAAACCTGTCATATACATATGTGTACTTCAAACAGACACCCAGGAAGGTTCTCTTACCTTGGATATTCCTCTGACCCCAGGCTGTGGAATTCCAGCAGACTTTGTACAGCCAGAATATCCATTATTAGCACTCTTTTTCATAGCGTCTCATTGCATTATCAGCACTCCTTTGCACAATGCCTCCTTGTATTATCAGCACTCTTTTTGCATAATCAGCACTACTTTGCCCAATGCATACTTGTATCATCAGCACACTTTTGGGTACATATACCTGCACCAAACATCCTTATATAAACTTACCTAAATGCTCACCACACAAATCTCCTAAATGTGACCTATTTGAAGGAAGCCTAATGTAAGCAGCTGGGAGGGACTGAAAGAACAGAGACCCAGGTGCCTATACTAGTTTTAATCTAAACTACTAATGCACTCACCTGAACCGTTGCAGGCCTGAGTTTCAGCGGCAAAATGGGGATTTGAACAACTGACAGCCTAAACTGTTTAAACTATAGGCTTCCATCTGTACCCCATATGCCATTCATCATCACCATACAAGGTGGAACACAAATAATAGGTATACCCCGGCAGTCACAACTCTGTTGGGCTTCATGTATGCAGTGTACCGCTGTCAACCCTTCAGGGAGAGTTATGGGTTAGACTCCTGATTGCTGAAGGAGGTACCCAGGCTGGTAACTCCTACACATGTACCGTTTGCTGGGTCTTCAGGGATAAAAGCTTAGACTCAACTGGGCCTCATATATGCAGTGGACAACTGTCATTACTTCCAAGAGAGATAGGACAGACCCCTGGATGCTGAAGCATGTACCCAGGCTGGCAACTCTTACCGGTATGCTGTTTGCTGGGCTTCATGTAGACAGTAGATCACATACATCCCCTTAGGGGGTACCCAAGCTGGCCTGTTGCTGGGTTTTCAGGGATAAGAGGCTGAACCCTGGCATGCAGCGGACCATTTTCATCCCATTTAGGGAGAGGTTGGGTCCGACCCCCAGTCACTAAAGGGGGTACCCAGGGTAGCAACTTTTCATCTTAGTGCGTATTGCTGGGTCTTCAGGGCTTAGAGGCTGAACCCTGGCATGGCTACAAAAATATAGCCTGGTGAGAATAAAAGAAAAATCTAGGCCTGCATAAGCAGACTCCTTCCAAACTGCTTGTGAAGGACAGGAAAAAAGACTGCCTGATGGGAAGGGGGAGGATCTATATATACCAGTTTCAGAGTTCTATTTCCTGTCCTTTCTGCTGTGAGGGGAGGAGCTACCCCAAGAGTAAACGCTGCCATGAATAATGGTCAGGAAATATATATATATGTAACTCCATAATAATTGTATTTTGATATATATAACTATCAATATAAAAATACACTTATTATGGGTTTTATTTATATATACTGTGTATAGTAAATAAATAAAATAATATAAATTAAAATATATTTATATATTTATAATAAGTTTTTTCACTGATTGCTCTAATAACTTTTTTTTTACGATTTCACCAGCTGGGGGACTGCCTGTCATTTTAGGCAGTCCCCCTGCAGGCAGCTACCTCTTTGAGAGTGATCACATGGCCCCCGGGGGCCTAAATTGCCGAGGGGGGACTGTCTGGGCTGTCAGGCAGTCCCCCAGAAGAGGATCGCGGTGGAGGTGCGTACTTGCAGGGCTCTGGTGCTTAAAGGACCACTATAAGCCAGGTCCAGCTAGGTTTAACCCTGCAGCTGTAAACATAGCAGTTTCAGAGAAACTGCTATGTTCACATTCAGGTTAATCCAGCCTCTAGTGACTGTCTCATTGACAGCCGCTAGAGGGCTTCTGCGCTTTTCACTGTGATTTTCACAGTGAGAAGACACTGCCGTTCATAGGAAAGCATTGAGAAATTCGCATTCAGCACTGATGTCGGCTGAGGGTGGAGAGCCCAGAAAGCCCGGCGCTGAAGAAAGGTACGTGTTTAACCCCTTCAGCCCCCTTCAGCCCAGCGGGACGGGAGCCATGAGGGTGGGGGGGACCTAAAGACAAGTTTGATTTCCTGGCACTATAGTGGTCCTTTAAAGCCATTAGGGCGTTCTATGCCACCGTAACGGCTTTAAAGCCAATTATAATGGGGACGGCATAGAATTCCCTAACGGCGTTAACCCCTTAAGGACACATGATGTGCCTGACATGTCATGATTCCCTTTTATTCCAGAAGTTTGGTCCTTAAGGGGTTAAGGGGTTAAAAGTCGTAGCATAAAAAAAAATCCCTATTTAATGAAAGACAAAGTAATGTTTTCCAAGGCTTTATTGTGTATGTCTGATCCAAACCCCTTCAGAAAGATCAAGCGATGACTAATTTTAAACCACTGTATACTTCTCAGCTAAAAATATTGATTTGTTTTGTTTTTTTGGACTCATTTCAAGCTCACTCTGTGCGTTGTGGATTTCTGTGCCGGTGGAAACAGCTGAATTGGGTTCATAATAATGCACTTATTTACATTGAATGACTTTAAAAGCTTTGCTTTATGGAAAGGAAATAAGTAAAGAAAGGAAAGTTCTGTGTTAAAGTTGGTAAAAGCAGAAAATGTCACTGTAGGTATTAAGCTGTGTCAATTCAATAGTGGGATCTCTGTAACCCTGCTATAATGTGTTGTGGTAGGGCAGGGACGAGTAGTCTGTACGACCATTTTTCTGCTTTAATAATGTATAAATAAGTGCAATCGGTAGCATAAATGGGGTAGTGGGGTTTACTTAAAAGTATATTTGGCCCCTAGAGGTGATCATCTGAATTCCTGAACTTCAAAACACCATGCAACTATTTAACCCCGTCAAAATGTAAACAAAAACTGGAATTTGCGCTATAAGTCTGTTCTATCGTAATTCACCTCTTTCATATTATATGCACCCACACTTATTATATATCATTTTGTTCAGGAGAAACTGGGCTTTAATTTCTCATGAACTATTCATATTTGAAACCTAATTTATTATGAATAAAATTTTCAAAACGGTGTGAAATTAAGATTTTTTTTAAATTTGTAGACAGTTTAGCTGTAAATGTCATAATACTGTTAGCTTTAACTGCAAAAAAACACACATATTTGGATTCAGCAAAGTCTCACGAGTACAACAGTACCCCCATTAATAGTTTTTATGGCGTTTTGGAAAGTTACAGGGTCAAATATAGCACGTTCCATTTTTCAGTTTTTTCAAATTGAAATTCGCCAGGTTGGTTATGTTGCCTTTGAGACTGTGTGGTAGTCCAGCAATGAGATTTACCCCCATGATGGCATACCATTTGCAAAAGTACACAACCCAAGGTATTGCAAGTGGGGTATGTCCAGTCTTTTATAGTAGCCAGCGTCACAAACACTGGCCAAAGTTAGCGTTCATATTTGTTTTTGTGTGAAAAAAGCAAAAAAACTATTTTATATATATACTATATATATGTATATATTAAACAATACACAAGATCCAGTATATACACATACTTTTATTTAATTTTAACATGTGTAATAATATTTTTTAATTATTCTTCCCACAAGCAGGGGGACTGTCTGACACTTCAGACAGTCCCCCTGCTGGCAGATCCACAGCCAGCTATAGGGGGCCATGTGATCGCTCTTTGAGAGCGATCACATGGCCCCGGGGGGCCTCATTTGCCAGGGGAGGACTGCCTGGGCTAACAGGCAGTCCTACCGAAGAGAATCGCGGCGGAGGTGAGTACTGTCGAGCTCCTGGGGATGAAAGCCGTTACGGCGTTATATGCCGCCGCAACGGCTTTAAAGCCCATTATAATGGGGATGTCATAGAACGCCGTAACGGTGTTAATGGGCAAGCATTCATGATTTGGAATTCCATCCATGGTGATGATTAATGGTTATGGGGGCGGCACTCAATTTTGATTTATTCACAGAAAAAGTGAGAAGTGATCAATAGTGGGAAAAAATGAGTTAAAATAATCTATATTTATACCAAATTACAGTAAAGTTTACTGCAAAACATATACTTAATGATTGGTGTGTTTTCGTGCCATTTTGGTTCGTCTGATTTGTTTTCTCATATCTTTTTGTGGATTAATTTTGGGCCAAATCGCCACATAAACAACATTCTGCCGGGGGGCGTGGCTTGACCAGGAACCAAGCTGGACGTGTTTCCCTAGCGCTCCTCACCGACCCATTACCAAAAGCTAATTATAGCCATAAAAAACGAATTCTTCCCCGCAACCTCACTCACCATCGATGGACAAACGAACACCCAGAAAGCAGCCCAAAAAGCACGCTGAGGCAGCTACCACAGTGAGGGATCTTTTCGCGGCCTCGCGCCATTGCAGCCAAGACCCCCAAGATGGCGCCGAAAACGGCCTGAGGGCCCCTGCCACACCAACGGACAATGAAACGTCCCAGATGCAACACTCACCAGCACCTGAGACGGCGCGTATACTCGCGGAAATGAAGACCTTCTTAGCCCGGGAGATAGAATGCAGCTCCGGTAATGGCGGAGATTCACTCGCTGGGGCCACGGAACTCCGAGCTGGAGCAACGGGTAGAGACTACAGTTGCAGCTACCGACCACATCAACACTCACCTCTCGCTTAGAAGCTTCGGAGGCAGCCCTGGAAGACCTAGCAAACCGCTCACGCCGCAATAATGTACGCGTCAGAGGGTAAAGGTAGCATGCGCTCCACAGGGTCACGCACAGGCTATTACTAGATACACACGTAGAAGGGGAACACAACAGGGGGGAATGTAATTCAATGTCACACACCCCCTCCCAAAAAAAAAAAGGGAAAAAAAATAGATAAAAAAAAAATTTATTGCAGCAACAAAAAACGAACAAACCAGAGGTCCACTCATATACCACACCATCAGACACAACCAGGGACTTCACATAAAAAACGGTAGACACACTGGTAGGCAGGAAGCCAAACACAGTATGCAGACAGCCTACTTTTATACCAGAGTAACCGTTGATGATGTGTGATTGTATGCAAATGTTATAATTGTAATGCAAATTATATGCTGATGACTCTGGCTCATGCTTAGTGGCATGCCTCCCACCCCTGACAATCCACCCCACTCCACACGATTATCCACCGCCAGGGTACACGCTCAGTGACAAGGCGACAGGCCAAGCAGTGCTAGCAGAGAGTGGATATAGCACAGGCCGGACAAGGCAATGCTACACACAGAATAAGCTCAGCCTCCCAAAGTATTTTTGCGTGTCATTCGCAAATTTAACACAGACTGCGAGGTAGACAGGGTACGGTATCTCCCCCCTCTCACCCCCCCCCCCGTTTGATCCTCTGATACAGCAACGGCACTTCCAGCACATATCCCCTCCAGTGGACCACCTACGCATCAGGAAACCATACTAGATGAGACCTCAGGTATCTGCCTACACATACATTGATTCATACCTAACTCTGGGAATCCAACGGGGCAGGGCATCCCTCCCCACCCTCCCACTCATGATTTCAAACACAGTGCCATGAAAGGACATGACCATGAGGACCTCATACCCTTCAGCCAAACAACCATGACAGCCTAGTCCTCTGGAAAACTGCGGCAAAAAAAAAGGGAAGTCAACACCCACAACTTGCCCCGGACATTAGCGACACTTGGCATATCATTCCAACGACAATTTGATGGTATAGGGGTCACCTCCGGTGACTTGGTTCATGACCCAGACCCCCCAGATGGAAACAATCCTGAAGGAGGCAAGGGTCCAGGTACCCCCCCCACAGTCTGGCGAGGCATAAGACCAGACAGGTACACTTGTACCCCCCACACCCCTACCCCACCCTTCTCCCACATCCCACTCTACACGTATCCAAAATTTAACCTAACTCCTACCCTTCAAACACTTCGGTCACTAATAGACAAGACAACACCCTCCCACGGGAACCCCACTAACGCAGAGGGATGGGGGAGCAGAGGTGGGCGAGGGCCATGCCCCGTGTCACACCCTTTACGTCTCCACCTCATGGGAGACACTCTAACTCTAACATCATGGCAATAAAAGTATCCTCACTCAATGTTAAGGGCCTCAACGCCCCACGCAAGAGACGCACAACACTCTTCAGGGAACTGAAGAGGAGACTTAATCCAGACATGGCGTACCTACAGGAGACGCAGCTACCTAGGTCCGCCCAGGTCTCCCTCCGTGACCATACCTACCGAGTAGCTGCTGAGGCACGCGCCTTTCAAAAACGGAATGGGGTAATTATCCTCATCCACAAACGATGCCCTATACACCTCACCCACGTAGAAAACGACCCAGAGGGCAGATACATAATAGCAACAGGCCGAATCTACACACAAACCATACACTTGATCAACATATACACTCCCAACACCCCCTGCCCACAATTCTGGAACCAAATGTCTGACAAAGTTTTGTCACTACCTAGTGGAGTGGTAATACTTGGAGGCGACCTAAACGCTACCCCCTCCCCGGCCGTTGACAGATGCTCGCGACTGGGACTAGCCAGATCCCACGGCAAGGGAGCTCAAGATAAACAACTAAATAACTTCATCCATAAAACGGGACTCATAGACACGTGGAGAGCACAACACCCCAGTCACAAAGACTATACCTACTACTCTCCCCCCCACAGCACCTACTCACGCATTGACATTTTCCTGACTAACCAAGTGGGCTTTGCTAAAACCCAAAAAACAGAAATAGGCTCCAGTGCCTGGTCCGACCACGCAGACATAGCAATTTATCTAGATGGCCTACACAGCCCCACCCCATGGACATGGAGGCTCAACACCTCCCTCCTAAAAGACCCACTAGTTGTAGCAGATGTACAAAAACAGTTAAATACATACTTCACAGAAAATCTGACGCCAGAAGTCCCGATGACAGTAGTTTGAGCAGCATACAAAGCAGTAATTCGAGGCCACCTCATCAAAATAGTGACGCACAAGAAGAAACTGAAAACTCAAGAACTCACCCAGCTACTAGACACCCTCCGTAAAACGGAACAGCGCCACCCAACACTTCAACACCTGCAAGACACATGCCTTTCTATTAGGCAACTGCTGATAGACGACACAGCACGGGCACTAACATGGACTAAACGGACGTATTACGACAAATCAAATAAAATGGATATCCTGCTGGCCCGCACACTGCGCCCCAGAACACAACGCCCCCACGAGCCCCAGACGGCACCATGAAAACCACACCGACAGAGATAGCGCAGGCCTTTACCTCCTTCTATGAAGCCCTATACAACCACACCCCCCAAGGCGACACACCCACTGCAGTCGCCTGCCAGAGAACATCAGAATTCTTAACACGCCTCAATCTACCCAAACGCCATACTGCAGCCGTAGCAGAGCTGTCAGCCCCAATCACCAAGGATGAAATCAATTTGGCCATTTCATCCCTAAAGAGCAACAAAGCCCCGGGCCCTGATGGCTATGAGGGAAGCTATTACAAAACCTTCCGCAAGGAATTGCTCCTGCACATGGAAACCCTATTCAGTGAATTAATTGAAGGGACCCCGCCTACTAAGGACATGACACAAGCACACATCCTACTTCTACCCAAACCGGATAAAGACCATACCCAACCGGAGGCATACCGACCCATTTCACTCATAAACCATGACAGTAAAATTCTGGCCAAAATACTTGCAACACGACTGAACCCACACCTCACTCGCCTCATTCACGCAGACCAAGTCAGGTTCGTTCCCGGCAGACAGCTATTTGAAAATACAAGACGAAACATTGACATAATTTGGACGCTCACTACAACTAAAACACCAGCGATAGCCCTGTCCCTCGACGCTGAAAAAGCGTTCGATAGGGTGAACTGGCCATACATGTTCACACTGCTGGAACACTTAAACATACCCCCCCCCCCTCCATCACGGCAGTACGTGCACTTTACACAGACGTGACAGCACAAATACAGCTGACAGGGACGAACAGCCCCCGATTCAACATACACAACGGCACTAGACAAGGCTGCCCCCTATCCCTGTTGCTCTTTGTACTAACTCCTCCTACAGGCAATCAGGGAACACCCCGACATTACGGTGGCAAAGATAACAGACCAAGAGTTTCTGGTGTCTGGGTACGCAGAGACGTCCTCATCACATTAACTAACCCCATTAACTCCATGCACACACTAATGCCCCTTTTGCGGACCTATAGCGCAATATCAGGCTACAAAGTCAACATGGAGAAATCCAGAACTCTCCCACTCTTCCTCACACAACATGAGATCACCCGAATCGCATCAGACTACCACATACGCATGTCACCGACCTACCTCTCCTACCTCGGCATTAAGCTACCAGCAGACCTCACGGAGCTGCACAAACTAAACTACTCCCCCATAATCACTAAACTCATAGCGGACATGGAGACCTGGGCGGACAAACCTATATCTTGGATCGGGAGGATTCACTTGGTGAAGATGAACGTCCTACCCCGTATCCTTTTCTTATTCCAGGCCCTACCCATCCCCATAACGAAGCATGACCTAAAGCCATTACAGCAGACTATTGATCGCTTCATTTGGCACAACAAAAGACATAGAGTAGCCCGCAACATACTATACCGTCCCAAAACAAGACGAGGCCTATGTCTACCACACTTGCATTTCTATTACATTGCAGCCCACCTGACACAAATAGCAATGTGGCATACCCCTCCAGAAGCCAGGAGATGGGTCGACCTGGAATCCCTGATCATGAAATCAGACCTCCCACAGTTCTACATATGGACCCCAAAAGAGCACAAAACACTCCTAAAGGACCACTTGCCCAGCTATCACAAATTCGATACATACATGGGACAAATATGCCATAAAATATGAACTAACAACATTGATGTTACAAATGGCTATTTTTAACTGGCCCTTTAAATGGAAAATTGCCCTGCTTCCCTGGATTGTGGAGAAGCCTATTTGCCAGCCTCCTTCCTCATGACTATGGCCCCTGGAAGATTGTGCCCCTGAAAAACGTATTAACTTTTATTGGGTGTGTATGGCCCTTTAAGAACCATCTGGGGACATATTGTGACTTTGCTGAACAATGCCCCTTTAAGACTATGTCCCCAGACCTGTAAAATAACTTGCCCCTGGCTCTCTCCCACTTGGTTCAGTAAATAGGGCTTACTGAACCAAGTACCACACAGGCGGACCACCCAGAAGTCAAAGTATGCAGGCAATTTACCTCCCAGGCTGTGAGGTTACTGCAGGTTAATTGCATGTGGCGGCAGCCATCTTGGTTCATTCGAATGTGGTCAGCGGTGTATGCTAAAGATTCTGTGGAACTGAAATCGGCTACACATTTTACCGAACACCGCTGACCCTTACCTTCTCCTACACTTCGTTTTTCAGACCTCTTCTGACCCTCTAACTTGTAGCCTTGACTCATGTTTGTAGGGGACAGCTATAATCACTACAGGGATTGCTATGCTCTTCATACTCCCTTAGCTACTGAGCTCTTGTAAGAGCTCTTGTTCCTGATCCTGCTTCGCTCTACAGAAGGAAGAGGTTCGCCTATTGGAACCTGGAGCCTGGTCGTAGGTCCAGGGCGCAGAGCAGACAGCGAGATACCAGCCCAGCAGCGGTGGTTCGTGGAGTTCGCAGTGCTTATGGTGGCTACGGTGCTGATGGTCCTTTGGTGAGCGCTAGGAGCATCCTTTTCTACGGTCCAACTTCCAGCCAGCCTGGAGGCAACCGTAACATTTGACCTCCCCCCTCACCCCCATATACCGAAATAGGACATTTACTCCAGGCATGAGACCTAGAGATTTCAGGGGATTAGAAAGGGCAGACCTTCAAAGAGTTCACCAACTCTACGCAGGAGACAAAATAATTCCTTTCGCGGAATTACAAACTAGAACAACCCTGACCCCTGCAGATTTTTTCAGGTACCTCCAGCTAAGAAACTATGCTAACCAAGAGTCTGTTAAAATAGCTGCCAAAACTAAACCGACATTCTTTGAAAAAATACGCCTGGCCGAACGCTACCAGAAGGGCATGATCTCCCTCCTATACTCCCACCTCTGCTCCACCACACGGGAATGGGGCACCCTCCACTACACCGACAAATGGGAAACCGATCTTGGGGAAAACTTAGAAGGTATAGACTGGCAGGACATATGGGAGGCAAACGCCAAAACCTCCATCTGCGTCACAATGCAGGAACAGTCGTACAAAACGATGTTCAGGTGGTATACCACCCCTGTTCAATTGTACCACATGAAAAAAACGCCCACAGATCTCTGCTGGCGCAACTGTGGAGAGAAAGGGACGTATGCCCACATGTGGTGGCACTGCCACAAGATTAAAATCTTCTGGAAGGCCATTCAAACACTACTAACCCAAATTCTGGATAGACCAGTGACACTAAACCCATGGGCGTTCCTGCTAGCCAGACCCCAGGAAGTATGGCCCAAACCGAACCAACAACTGTTTAATAAAATAACTCTAGCAGCCAGAAGAGCAGTAGCCCAAAATTGGTTACAACAAGACACCCCTCCAGTAGCAAAAGTGATCAATAAGATTAAAGAATGCCATCTTATGGACAAGCTCACGGCCCGGGTTAGAGGCTCCACCAAAGCTTTCACTAAGACATGGGAACCGTGGGAGACCTACAGTGACTGATAAGGACTAAATAACTGATAGGAAACGCAAAAACAAACAAATGACCAAAGTATGACCCCCCTACCCCTCCGTCCCCACCCAACCACCACCGTTGGGCCGAGACGACCGGTATCCCGGCCCGCAGTTCAGTTCTCTTCTCACCTTTTTTTTTTGTTTTCTCTTCCTTTCTTCTGTATTAAAGTGTTGTTAACATTTTCGTTTTGAAACAATAACAACGGATGAAAGTAGCAATGATGCTATTACCTAAGGTATCTCTCACATGTACTTTGGCATATTTATGTACTAAACTCATCATTTGGAAAACCATTGGGCTCTTGCACGAGCCAAATCATTGGCATTGTCTACTCAATACCGTTGCAAAAAATAAAGAATTAAAAAAAAAAAAAAAAAAAAAACAATATTGATACTGAAAATCTATTGATCTATTGAAAATCTTATTGATACCTTAGAGATAGTTCAAAGAAGGGCTACTAAACTGGTTCATGGATTGCAGGATAAAACTTACCAGGAAAGGTTAAAGGA
Source organism: Pelobates fuscus (assembly GCF_036172605.1). Taxonomy (NCBI): domain Eukaryota; kingdom Metazoa; phylum Chordata; class Amphibia; order Anura; family Pelobatidae; genus Pelobates; species Pelobates fuscus. The sequence continues at coordinate 137,735,936 of NC_086326.1, read as the reverse complement.
TCTTAACATGTATAGCTTGGTGGAAAGACGAGACAGGGGGGATATGATAGAAACATTTAAATACATAAAGGGAATCAACACGGTAAAGGAGGAGACTATATTTAAAAGAAGAAAAACTACCACAACCAGAGGACATAGTCTAAAATTAGAAGGACAAAGGTTTAAAAATAATATCAGGAAGTATTAATTTACTGAGAGGGTAGTGGATGCATGGAATAGCCTTCCAGCTGAAGTGGTAGAGGTTAACACAGTAAAGGAGTTTAAGCATGCGTGGGATAGGCATAAGGCTATCCTAGACTTAAGATAAGGCCAGGGACTAATGAAAGTATTTAGAAAACTGGGCAGACTAGATGGGCCGAATGGTTCTTATCTGCCGTCACATTCTATGTTTCTATGTTTCTAACATTCTGCCATGCCAAAAGGTATTTTATTTTTGGAGGAAATGGTTTGGCTGAACTGAATTTTTCTGTCATACACAAGTCTCATGATCACGCTTAACTTGCTGGTCCACCCCTTGCCCCACCTTTAGCATATCACCCACCATTCATATATCAAGTACAAAAGTGGCTCCTTTGTAGAAAAAAAACCCCCCAAAAAAACAGAGGTGCTGATATATAATGTCGTATCCTGACAAAAAAAAAGATGGGGTAAATAAAATAGTGGGAGAGATAATGGGAGCATTAAAGAGAACTCTGCTGCTGTGATGATGGTGCAGCTTGTGACACAGAATCATCTGCTACTAATGACTTGCAAGTTATGCAATTTGGCATAAAGAATGCACAAGCAACTTATATCCTTAATGGAAGCGAATTAGGGATAACACAGAAGGATTTGGGAATTGTTATAGACAACAAACTATGCAACAATGTGCAATGTCAATCAGCAGTGGCTAAGGCCAGTAAGGTATTGTCATGCATGAAAAAGGGCATCCATTCTCGGGATTAGAATATCATTTTGCCTCTTTATAAATCACTGCTAAGACCACATATTGAATATGCTGTGCAATTTTGGGCACCTGTTCTAAAGAAGGATATTATGGCACTAGAAAAAGTGCAGAGGCGGGCTACAAAATTAACAAAAGGAATATAACATATCAGCTATGAAGAAAGGTTAACAAATTTAAACCTATTTAGTTTAGAAAAACTTCGCCTCAGAGGGGATATGTGTAACGGCATCCCCAGTCATCAAAGGGGTTAAAAGCCGTTTAGGAGATATTCCCTTCCAGATATACAGGCAGCTACTGTAGACACCAATCCACCGAACCGGAGAAGCATATGAATGCTCTCAAACATACGAATGCTGTAAACAGCCGAATAGGAAAAACCATATGAAAGGTTTACACTCCTAGCAGTCGAACTGGAACAGCATACAATAAATCCCCCCCAAGAACGAGACAAGGCTCTGTGTTGAGGGTCAAAACAGGAACAGACAGAGCTGTGGGTTTATTGTTCTTATATACACATTCGTACCACCCACAGGGTTTTGGAAAACAACCAATAAACACGTACAATACACTCAGACACTCCCACACAAAATCCTCCCCTCTGCCTGTGATACAATGACCTTACACAATGGGTAATGTAATTATCACAGGCAGAGAAATACGTTTTTTCCACATTATTCATAACTTTAAAAGTATGCATCACATTCACATACATTTTCAGAATCAGCATACTCCAAATACAAACATATCCAAAAAATCATCCAAATTGGTCCATTGGTTCAAAAGATAGATCAAAGTCCTTTGTGACCAAATTAAGCATGGCTTTTCTGCCCAAAACCAGTTCCACAGAGTCTTCTATCCTGGAGATGATTGAGAAGTAATCCAATTATCTCCAAGGACAGAGGCAAAACTCCATTAGCCACATGGTAGCAAAATACAGTAAAATACAATAAAATACACAAGGTTACATTTATTACATATAATACAGACATGCAACATATCCCCAGATAGCTTAGGTCTGAGCGCACATTATTACTGAATGGCGCTCAGACCACACACATACAGTTCAATTGCCATGGAGCCAAAGTCTTTTATGACACGAATAGACTCCATGGCATAGCTATCTGGGTTAAATGAGTTCATTCAGTAAATCCGAGAATCTACCAAACGCTAGGGCAGAAATACATGAATAGACCTTTCAGCATAGGAAAATAAAGTATCTAAATGCCGGTCCATAGTCAAAAGGCAGCAGGCAGGCAACCAGGCTCCTCCAATGCACAGTGGCAAGATTGGTCTCATCACAATATGATAACATTATGCAAATATACCAGGGGCAAATACAAACCATTGTGGGGGAATCTATTCACAAACAGGACTTTACTAGGACACAAGGTCATGCATTTAGACTGGAAGAAAGAAGATTTAGTCTAAGGCAAAGAAAAGTTTTTTTTAACCATAAGAACAATAAGGATGTGGAATTCTCTGCCTGAAGAAGTGGTTTTATCAGAGTCCGTATGATGTTTAAACAGCAACTAGATGCATACTTGCAAAAACATAGTCAAGGAACTGACACTGCCTTCTGGGAGAGGCAGTGTTTTATACCTGGGTAATGAGGCCATCAGCTACAGGTGTGCCGAGAATGTTGGAACAGCCACAGAATAATGTCCAGCCCCCAGTGCTGGATACAAGGCAAGATACAAACTTCAGGCTATTACTTGAGCTGTATGGGGGCTCAGAGGAGAAACAGCAGGCCCAGGACTGCAAAGTACCCAGGTTCAAATCCATTATTGGGCACTTCTGGGGCGACCTTGTCTGGCAGTCTGGATGTGACATGTATGTCATGTAACCTTTACACATTGTGCGCTATCACCACATTTGCATGCTGGCTTGTACGATCCCAATAGCTAACAAAGATACCTAGTAGTACAAATACTGCTATACTTTGTTACCCATGGTGTAATTCTTCGCAAAATTCTGGACGTAATCTCATTAACTAATCTCATTGTATTATATTCAATGTATGCATGCTCAATTAGCTAGATTAAAACAAGTTCATTAGATTACATTAATAATTCTATATTTTAATATTTCTAGAGTAAAGATAGCAAATATGAATAAAGACGAGAACCCCATTAATACTGACAGATATCACTTGGTACATATATCCCCGGTAGGTATTCGGAGGTGACTGGCTATTTCTAAATAATATATATTTTAGTATAGTAAGTATTGATTGAATCTGCCTACACAATTTGATAGGATATTCAATTCTGTCGAGGTAGAAAAAAAACAACCCACGGTACACAAGCAATCAATAATAAAATAAAAATAAAATAGTAACTACGGTATTTAATAATAGATTGGTGCAGTGCGGCTTGTCTGCTTCCCCTTGAGAAGTCAATCAAACTTCACAGAACACTGTTGTGACGAAGTGCCCTTCGCCACTTTGTCCTGGAGAGGCCTGCTTGCCCGCCTCCTCCCCTGCGACTATGGTCCTGGACTATATTGCACTGCAAACCCTGTATTCAGGCATATGGACTTGTATTAGACTGTCTTTTTCCCTTTATCTATGCTGTAGGTTTGGACTGCTAATATAACCTAACAGCCAGGGGATTTAGGCGAATATATTGCATGAGAATGCCATTACTGGAGAATACAGCCGCTCGCATGATTTCATGCGAATTCTTTGTGCTCTGAATAGGTGGCCGCCATTTCGGGACTTTTCCACGTGTTCGCGGCCATCTTGCGTGCGAACAGCGGTGTTTGCCTGTGAACGCATGGAACTGAAATCGGAAGCACAAACAGGCGAATACCGCTAAGACCTCCAGACATCCAGAATTACGCACGGAAACTACCGAACGACCGGCCGTTCGGTAGTTATACTTAACTTAGTATGGGGATTCTAGCGACCACAAAGATGCGAATGGATGGCAAGAATTTCGTCTATTTTACCGTGCGAACGGAGACCGACCGCAAGGCCAAAACTCATGGAACTATTTTCGGCTAGTTGGTCTGTGCGGTCGGTCAAAACTTTGGAGCCCTGTATCTCCCGAACCATCCATCCGAATGGGCTGATTTTTGGACAGACTGTTCCCCTGAACCAGGGCTATTTGGGGATACCAGATTTAAAGCTGTACCCCCTGTTTTTGGGGTACATCCAGAACTTGGGTAAAATAATGTATGTTTTAATTAGGTTATGTGTTTATCTGAGGGGAGGAGACGTGGGGGTGTTACCATGCATGTGATTGGTCAATTTCATCCTCCCCCTGGGAGTGTCCTGTATGTACCTGATCCTAATAAAAAGCAGGCTGGGTGTTCCAGTCCTCGGACCTCTTCTGACCCTCAATACGTAGCCTTGTCTCGTTATTGGAGGGAACTGCTATATCACACTGGGGATTGCTATGCGCTGCATATTCCCCTGAGCTCTTAATCACTTAGCTCTTTTAAGAGCTTGTTCCTGTTACGCTCTCCTGGAGGAGAGGTCTTCCCCACACGGTCCTGGAGGACAGAAGCCGATCCAGGGTGGAAGGAAGACGGCGCGGCTCCAGTTAAGCTACGGCGGTTGTGGAGCCTGCGGTGGTTGTGGTGTCGTCTGCAGTGCTTGGAGTCCTCTGAGAGCGCTAGGAGCATCCATCAACGGAGGGTACTCGGTCGGGGTACACGGAGCTCCGTTACATTGGTGGCAAGCGGTGGGATGGCGTCCTAGTGCGAGGAGAAGCAGCTCAGAGACACTGGTAACGTTTGGAGTTACAATTGAGGGCAACGCTAGCCATTGGGCAGCGCCCCTGGCTACAACAGGATGGCTTCCCTAGGGCGAGGAACAGCATCCTGGGAACACCCAGCAAAACTGGACTATTGGTATAGTCACGTACAGTTTGACGCTATGCTGAAGCGGCGGTTGGATATCTACGGGTCCCTTCTAACCGAGGAAATGGTACCAAGAATAAGGAGAGAACTGGCGGAGTATCTGCAGATGGAAGCAGAATATCGGGCAGTGAGGGCAAAGTATTCCGTCCCTGCACCCCAACAACAGCGTGAGTTACAGGGGGCCGAAGGGGTCGTCCTTTCCCCCCAGCAGCCGTGTGTCCTACAGAGAGCAGAGACAGTTGGTCCCTCTCTACAGCAACAGGACCATGGTAAGGGAGTGGAGACAGGCGGTCTCCCTCTCCAGCGGCAGTGTGTACCCCAGGGGGCCGAAGGTGCCGTCCTTCCCCCCCAGCAGCAGTATGTCCTACAGAGAGCAGAGACAGTTGGTCCCTCTCTACAGCAACAGGACCATGGTAAGGGAGCGGAGACAGGCGGTCTCCCTCTCCAGCGGCAGTGTGTACCCCAGGGGGCCGAAGGTGCCGTCCTTCCCCCCCAGCAGCAGTGTGTCCTACAGAGAGCAGAGACAGCTGGTCCCTCTCTACAGCAACAGGACCATGGTAAGGGAGTGGAGACAGGCGGTCTCCCTCTCCAGCGGCAGCCTGTGTTTCCAGGAAAGGAGCACAGCACCCCCTCTCCCCAGCGGCAGCTTTCCCCAACAAGGGGAGACACCAATCCTCCAGACGGCGCAGATGGGACCGTGGTCTCTGTGCCTGACCTACAGGGATGCGGGACAGCCTTCCCAGATCCCCAACTACCCTCACCGGGACACCCAGAGGAGGGGGTAAGTACAAATTCCCCTCCCCAGCTAACTCCTAGCGTGGCACCAGGGTTAACGGAGGCGATGCTAACCCCTCCTGACGTCCATGTTCCCTTGACTACTGAGCCGGACTATGGTCTCAGTACCCCAGCGGAAGAGCTGGCAGCTGGACAGAGCGCAGTCGGCCTCTGCCCTACCGTTGTCCCTGATCCAGAGCCTGATGTCCTGCAGGCTACCCCAGTGGAAGAGCTGGCATCTGGGCAGAGTGCAGTCGGCCTCTGCCCTACCTTTTTCCCTGGTCCAGAGCCTGATGTCCTGCAGGCTACCCCAGCAGAAGAGCTGGCAGCTGGACAGAGTGCAGTCGGCCTCTGCCCTACCTTTGTCCCTGGTCCAGAGCCTGATGTCCTGCAGGCTACCCCAGCAGAAGAGCTGGCATCTGGGCAGAGTGCAGTTGGCCTCTGCCCTTCAAGTACCCTCGGCATGTGGCCTCATTACCACAGCCAAATACCCAGGTGCAGTGACTGTGTGTTGCGGGTGGGCTGTTCCTGTACTTTGATGTTGTGGGGGGGCTACTCGGACATCTGTCTATTGTGGGTTGGTGGATCGACTAACGGAGGCACTGACCGACAGAAGGTCAGGTGCCTGGTTAGTCTTCCCCCCAAAGGGGAGATGTGTGACGAAGTGCCCTTCGCCACTTTGTCCTGGAGAGGCCTGCTTGCCCGCCTCCTCCCCTGCGACTATGGTCCTGGACTATATTGCACTGCAAACCCTGTATTCAGGCATATGGACTTGTATTAGACTGTCTTTTTCCCTTTATCTATGCTGTAGGTTTGGACTGCTAATATAACCTAACAGCCAGGGGATTTAGGCGAATATATTGCATGAGAATGCCATTACTGGAGAATACAGCCGCTCGCATGATTTCATGCGAATTCTTTGTGCTCTGAATAGGTGGCCGCCATTTCGGGACTTTTCCACGTGTTCGCGGCCATCTTGCGTGCGAACAGCGGTGTTTGCCTGTGAACGCATGGAACTGAAATCGGAAGCACAAACAGGCGAATACCGCTAAGACCTCCAGACATCCAGAATTACGCACGGAAACTACCGAACGACCGGCCGTTCGGTAGTTATACTTAACTTAGTATGGGGATTCTAGCGACCACAAAGATGCGAATGGATGGCAAGAATTTCGTCTATTTTACCGTGCGAACGGAGACCGACCGCAAGGCCAAAACTCATGGAACTATTTTCGGCTAGTTGGTCTGTGCGGTCGGTCAAAACTTTGGAGCCCTGTATCTCCCGAACCATCCATCCGAATGGGCTGATTTTTGGACAGACTGTTCCCCTGAACCAGGGCTATTTGGGGATACCAGATTTAAAGCTGTACCCCCTGTTTTTGGGGTACATCCAGAACTTGGGTAAAATAATGTATGTTTTAATTAGGTTATGTGTTTATCTGAGGGGAGGAGACGTGGGGGTGTTACCATGCATGTGATTGGTCAATTTCATCCTCCCCCTGGGAGTGTCCTGTATGTACCTGATCCTAATAAAAAGCAGGCTGGGTGTTCCAGTCCTCGGACCTCTTCTGACCCTCAATACGTAGCCTTGTCTCGTTATTGGAGGGAACTGCTATATCACACTGGGGATTGCTATGCGCTGCATATTCCCCTGAGCTCTTAATCACTTAGCTCTTTTAAGAGCTTGTTCCTGTTACGCTCTCCTGGAGGAGAGGTCTTCCCCACACGGTCCTGGAGGACAGAAGCCGATCCAGGGTGGAAGGAAGACGGCGCGGCTCCAGTTAAGCTACGGCGGTTGTGGAGCCTGCGGTGGTTGTGGTGTCGTCTGCAGTGCTTGGAGTCCTCTGAGAGCGCTAGGAGCATCCATCAACGGAGGGTACTCGGTCGGGGTACACGGAGCTCCGTTACAACTGTAGAAACACAAGAACAGATAACCCAAACAACACAGTATGGCCTATAAATAATAAATTAAAGGCAACTCACAATAATATTACATTAAAAAAAAAACTACAAATAAACTGGTTATGAGAATTGCCCTAGCAGAGAGGCGCTCCCTTGTGGATAAATTCATGATATAATACACAATCTGTTCTATGACTAGAGTCAAGTTTCAGTTTCCTCAACACTATACAACACTCCTCAGCCAACTTGAAGATAGAACTCTATTTGAAATCCAAGATCAACTCATTTAACATTGCTCATGGCTATAGTCTGTGTGCACTAGCATAGAAATGCTAATCTAATACTGACCTGCCAAATGGATATAGAGTGTTTGTAGTCGGGGACAAAAGCCGTATACATGATAAGTTAGATATATGAGCAAGTCGGTTGTGGTGTGCCGAAACCGACGTATCGGGTAGGCCTGTAATAAAAGAGGGCCCACCTGTAATAGTAATATGTATAAGGGGAGAGGTGGGAGGGATGAACCAGGCAGCATCAGCCCTGTGGTGTAGGGGGCCTGAGTTTAAATAGCCGGGTAACCCCTCCCACAACTTCAGGCTACGCCTTCCAATTTGTAGTCGGGGACAAAAGCCGTATACATGATAAGTTAGATATATGAGCAAGTCGGTTGTGGTGTGCCGAAACCGACGTATCGGGTAGGCCTGTAATAAAAGAGGGCAAAAAGTTGAATAAGATACCTTATTACACATCTTTACGTTGCAAGATTCATAAAGGCTTGTCCTACTCAACTCTAGCTCTGGTTGTGGTATGTATCTAGTATTATACTGTGGATTTCCAGTGTCCTAATGTTTATGGTGTGAGCAGGGACATTTGTCTGGAAGCAGCTGATGCTGCCCTGATTCTGGAGGAATGTCCCGAAAAGGCATTGGGGTTGAGTCCCTGCCTAGTTAAGAGGGTTCTGAGGTACATTATGAATTTAGCTGTAGTGAGTGGTTTGCCCTGCAGTTAAATAGGGGCATATTGAGATTTGGTCCTGTGAGTGATAACATTTTGCTGACATTTTGACCGGCACCTTATTGTCCGTAGGATTGTCCCTACGTATTACATATGGTAAGAGGATGTGAACTGTTTGGTACTAGGATGGGCACTTAAGACATGGTGTAGCCAGCCAGGTAAGTTTTGTAGTGTTAAGAGAGATTTTATAAACTGTGTGGGCAAAAAGGAGAGGAGTGTCGCAATGGCGACTAGTGAACGAATATCGGTTTTATGGTAATCGGTGGTAAACTTGTTGTAATAATCAGAGAGGGCAGCTCAATCCAGAAATCTGCCAAATGCCATGAGGCGAGTTAGTGCAGTATTAAGCCATGGAATGTGGGTATAGCCAGCTGCTTTATTGTCAGAAAAGCACTTGACAGGGGGCGGAGCTAAGCAGGCAAACTGAATGGAAGCACATTTCATGAGCTCCTGCAGAATAGGCCCAAATTCTACAGAAAACCGGCAACTGACTGTTACGATTCCCCTACAAACCTGCCAGTAGGCTGGGGGAAGCAACCGTGAACATGCCGGTACCAATCTTGAAGACAGACACGACCGGGAACCGTGGCAACGAACTGAGGCCTAGTGGAATTGGGGGGGGAGGGACGGCCGCCTTCCCGCCTGATCCCAACACTGACAAGCGAGTGCAAAACACGCACCCCCCCCCTATGGACCGGCGGGGGATATCCCGGTCCCCACCAGGCGGGCTGCCCCGAACCCTACACCAACAGAATGACACACTGACCACCATAAGAGACGAGGGGACGGGAGCGCCCAAGATGGCGGACAAGCGACGGCGGCCTCCGGATGCAAGGGACACCGGGCACTGCGCAAAAGACTCCATCACACTAATCTTCGAACGCTTCTGGGCCAAACTACAGGCACGCATACAGCCTGCGACACATGGCCAAACGCTACCCACAAGGGTAAGAACCGATGGCGGACAGGAGAATGGGAGTCCTCCTCAGGGCAACTCTAAGAGCCCTACATCTATCCCCCACATCCTGAGCCCTCCTGGGCTGAGAGCAAGTTGGGGAGTACCCCAGAGGCGCTGGCCACATAAGCGGAGAGGGGCACGACGACACTACAAGCGACCGGATCTACCTCCCTGCAACAACCCGAAAGGGCCGATCCTGGACCACAAAGGTTCCCAGGCTCGTGGCCTACGAGCGCCAGCTCTCCCACAGCTCCAGGGCAAGAGGGGATTCCCACATCCGAGACACCATGGCGCTACCCAGAATAGACGGAACTCAAGCGAGAGGCCCAAACCTGGGAAGCAGCAGATAACCGGAGGTCACCAGGCCTGCAGCGAACAGACCAGCATTCTGGCACAAGCTCGAGGGATTAACCTCCTCATCGCCATCACAGCCCTAAGCGACTGTCTAGCTGTCTCCATCCACACCAGACAAGAAGGACTCTGCAAGGCAAGGCACCGAGGCCAGCATCTGATGAACCCCAGGGATAGCACGGACCTACCGAGCCAAGGCATCGGCTAACAGTGCCACATGCCCCCGAGGGAGGTACCCGTGCCCCCCTCAGGACTTACTGCTACACTGCTATGTACTCACCCGTTGATACCCAGGCGGATGATCTTGATAAGCTTGATAACATGTCATGTTTTCAATTACGGCAGCCTTACCATCAGCCATAACATAGCCTACGTTTAACCATAGCTGCACGTTTAAGCCTGTACACATACTAATTTGTAATTATTTTTGCCTAGAATTAATCTAAGTATAAACCTAACCAATGGAAGAGTACACTACACGTTAAGCAGGCTGCTAGCGTACAAGCGTGGCTCACTCCCCTGGTCGTACCTTTCACCCTTTCCAAGCTATCTTTAACCTGTACTAATGGAACACTGATCAGTCTGATCACCTTCACTGTTTATAACTTAGCTTGTTTCTTGTTCTGACTCCTAAAACATAAAATGTGCAAAGTTTTTAAATGCCATACAAATGTTCAGCTATGTCTATATTTTTTGCTTGCACCAGCTATTGTGGCAGTGCAAACAAGTCTGTTATATCTGTGCACGAATAAAATAAAGATTTAAAAAAAAAAAGAAAAGCACTTGACAGGTTCCCCTATCCACTCATACCTCCCCAGGCCTTGTAGGCGGCCACTATGGGGCAGATTCCAAAGAAATGTTGACGAGGAATGGAAAGTTTTTTATTTTTTTTATTTTTAGAGTCTCAACTGGCCAGGCATCTCAGAACCAAAAGTCACCAAATTGGCTGTAAAATCAGTGTGTGCGGACGCATTGGTCCATGTAACTGGGAAATGATGAGAAATGGCGGGAATAACCTGGCCCCCAATCCAATGTGGTATGAACCTGAGCCATATGTGTAGGTCTGCTTACAACCTCAAAAACAAAAGCCATTACTGTCCAAAATTAGGAGACTCAAAGTATGTAGAGACGTTCGTTGAGTTAGTTTGTGAGGAGATTGAAAAAATCCAATTTAACGATATAAGTTATAAACCTAACTCAAACCTAACAGCATTGGAATATAAAGCATTGAACACACTAAAGGATAATCAGCAGATAACTATAAAGCCTTCCGATAAAGGAGGCAACATAGTTATATTGGATACTCCAAAATACGTTGAAATGAACAAAAGACTACTCTCGGATCAAACGACCTACAAAATCTTGAAACAAGACCCGTCCAAAATGTTTGAAGACAAATTAAGAAACATTCTACAACAAGGCTTCGATGACAAACTAATCTCTAAGGATGAATATAATTACATGGCAATTAACAACCCTCGCATCTCGACTTTTTACAGTTTACCTAAGATCCACAAACAACAGAAGATCTTGACAGGCAGACCCATTGTCTCTGGCAACAACAATCTAACCCAAAATGTTAGTGTCTATTTAGACCACATTATGAAACCGTTGGTTGCACAATTACCATCATATTTAAGAGACACAAAACAAACCTTAGCAGTCCTTACTCAAATTCAATTACCACATAATGCCATCATCTGCAGCTTGGACGTAGAGTCTCTATATAGCTCAATACCTCACCCAATAGGGATAAAACATACAGAGTATTTCTTGAGGACGAGAGGGGCATCCCTAGATAAACACAGTGATTTGGTATTAGACCTCCTAAGGTTCGTGTTAACACATAACTTCTTCCTCTTCGATGGGGTATATTACCACCAGGTGCAGGGGACTGCTATGGGGACATCTTGCGCGCCCTCATATGCCAACCTGCACCTGGGTTGGTGGGAGGAGAAAGTGGTATTTGCATCCCCCCCTTCAAATCCACTGACCCAGTACATACATCTCTGGAAAAGATACATAGATGACATTATAATTATATGGACTGGGTCAGTGGATCAGTTTAGGCAATTTACACTTAGCCTTAACACTAATGAATTGAATCTCAAATTTACCGCAGAAATAGGCACTCCATCCCTAAGTTTCCTTGACCTCATGGTATCCCCACTACAACAAGGGGCCGTTAAAACCAACCTGTTTAGAAAGAGCACAGCGACAAACAATCTTTTAAATTGGAAAAGCCATCATCCAATTCAACAAAAACGGGGAATACCTACGGGCCAGTATTTGCGCTTGAGACGCAACTGTTCCGACCTAGAAGATTTTAAAACACAAGCAAGAGACCTGCGACAAATGTTCAGGGCCAAAGGGTACCCCAATAAATGCCTTAAGAGGGCATATCATAGGGCTCTCTTAACTGAACAGGAAGACCTATTAAGAGAGAAAGGAGCTGCCCCCTCAATATCAAAAGAAGGTGAACAGAAACAACTGAGGTGTATTGCCACTTTCGATGCCGGCTGGGACCAGGTCAGAACCATCATGAATCGCTTTTGGCCTCTCCTGAAACAGGATACATACCTTAGAGATGTCCTCCCTTCTCATGCCTCTTTGACAGCCAGAAGAGGTAATAATCTGAAAGATATCTTGGTACATAGCCATTTCCAAATGAACAAATCACCCACCCACTGGCTGTCACAAAAAATTAAAGGCACCTACAAATGTGGTAGGTGCAAAGCTTGTAGGTACATCAATACCAACTCAAAGAATTTCAGCAACAGCTCTAATACCGAAAATTTCTCCTCACCCTCCTTCTTCAACTGTAACTCGAAGGGTGTAATATATCTCATCACCTGCCAATGCCAGGCGATGTATGTAGGAAAAACTTTCAGACCATTCAAGAAACGCATTTTAGAACACATAAACTCAGTCAAAACAACAAGAAACATAGAAACATCTGTCTCCAGGCATGTGAAAACAGTTCACAATGGAGATATCAATGCCCTCAAATTCCAAGGCATAGAATTAATTAAACAGGACCAGAGGAAAGGCAACTGGGACCAACGTCTAAAAAGACGAGAATGCTATTGGATCTATCGCCTAAAAACTCTGTCTCCTAAAGGTCTTAATGAGGGCTTCTCATACTCCCCTTTCATTTAGAAGTCTCTTTAGACAAAATATTTATTCATCGTGTAAATTTGTAAATAGCCTATCTTTCATCTATCTTAACTTTCATTTATTATCATTTTGATCAATTCACGGGATTTTGTTTTATTATTATATATATATTTTTTTCATACACTAGCAAGATCTGATCTATGAGACATTAATCTGTCTCGCAGTTACCGTCCATCTCCTCCCCTCCAGCTTCCCTCCCCATTCAACCTATACCATTACAGATTCATGGTTCCCCCTCTTTTAGTGTATTATGGATTCTTCACTGATGAATTGAGGGAGATTTCCCCCACAAATCATCTTTACCCTCCAGTGATTGCTCCTCATACACTACATGTAATATCATGAGAGGACATAACCCAATAACATACATAATTAACTGTATCATACTGTATGTTTCCATCGTCTATATAATATTTGCAGGATGTAGTAATCGTATTACATTCTTTGGGGATATCTTCCTGATCGCTAGAGATTCTAAGGGCTCATCACTAATAATTAAACCCTTGTTAGATTCATCCTCTAATCGATAATACACTTGTATGCCGATATCTTTGAGACATCCCCATCGATCGAGGGACAGTGCCAATCAACTGACGTAGCAGCCTATGAGTCTCCACCCACATGAAGCTTACGTCAAAATTTCACGTCACTGATGACGAATATACCTTCTTCTCTGTGATTGGCCAACACGCATTTAAATACCGGGGGGTTCTGGCGGTAACTTTCACCCCTGACGAAGGAGTTTTTAGACTCCGAAACGCGCGTCGGGTTTAGACGGGGGGGCTTTCCGACTCACTGCACTTTGCCTCTTACTGTGCACCACTTGATATGCACGAATGGAAACCCCTCCTTGCACACATATATATTTTTTTCGTTATGTCTAATTGTCACTAATCTTTCCTTCTGATCATTTAATTTATTTTTTGTTTGGAGTCCGATATTATGGATAGGAACAGTATTTAGTTTAACCATTTAGCGTTAGAACACCCACGAAGGTGTTTATTAGCAGAAGCTAAGGGATTTGAAGCAGCTTAGTGATTGACTGGCGTTACTTAGAAAGATTTTTTCTCGTCATACTTTGTAACCACTACTGCCTCTGCCTGCTAGCAGACATTTTTTTCTGTTATTCCACTACTATGCACCAGCATTGACAACGTTCTTTTCCTCATCCCTTTCTCTGTTGATAATTGTGCCTCTTATTATTTATAGGTACCTAACTGCACGACTTATACAAGTTTAAAGGGACCATTTATAGTAAAAGGAATCCTAGCAGTCTAGCGATCCAATTGTTTTATCATAAGAGATTTTGTCTCTGCACCAATTATTCCTATCGCTAACTGTGTTGGTCAGTAGATACTTTTCCTTTTTACTTGCTACTGTGCATCAGCTTTGGTTAAACGTTTTTTCTCTCCGGTCTCCCTATTGATTATTGTGCTTCCTATTACCATATGTCTAGATTGCACTAACTAATATCTTTCAGGGACTATACTGTCTAGGGGTTAACTGTTATATACTTCCCTGGAAATAGCATTCTGTACTGATTATTCATTTGCCACCCAGGGAGTATCATTTATAGGATATAGGAGTAATTATGGATACATTGTGACAAGTGTATCTCTCTTTATAAGCAGCCAATAAAGTTTCACTGTAACACTGTTAAGTTTGAGATACTTCCTTGCACCACATCCATAATTTCCAGCACTTTGTATTGCTGGTCTTTCCTATTTTTTGCTCCTCTAGTTCACCCCTATCCACTGGACTCCTAATTTCCAGATAGATTAGGCTCACTATAATACCGATCTGTCATTATACCAGCTTGCTAGGTAGTCCCCCGTCTTCTCAGGGATCACCACCATAGCATTCAGTGTGTTTTCTTATTATATCTGCTTACAACTAGTGCCAGAATGCAACGGTCGGTGGGAAGAAGACTCAGCGGTCGGGAAATTAATGTGCAGAATAATTCTCATGGCAAACCTCAATGTGCCCAGTAGGACTGTAGATCCACCCCCCCCCCCCCCCCCCGCTTGTTCTTCAGAAGGAAAGGTTCCCAGGACTCCGATGCGCTGTACCTTCTCTGTAGGTGGACATGTTCTGTAGCTTATTAGTGTCAAGATGAATGCCTAAGAAGGTCAGTTTGTGAAAGTGGAACCCATAGTGAGGAAAAGTGCCATCGTCTGGTGAATACTAACCAGAGCGGAGTGAGGGCGTTCGATCGTGAGAAAGTTATCTAAGATAACTGGTGACTTCAGGACATTCGCTAATATTGAGTGTTAGTCAACATAGTGTGTTAGCAAATAAGACAAACAGCTTGTGGTTACTCTTTGCTCTAAAAGTTACACGTGTGGGAAATTCATGACAATCCCTCCATAAAATGCCATGAACATGCCCTTGGGATGGCTGAAGGTAGAAGCTTGGAGGCATAGGAAATGTCTGTCTTGCCCACCCAAGCTCTGGTCAACCCCTTTGGCATAGTGCTGGGAGAATTCCTTAGAGGAAATCAATGAGTTGAGGCTAGGGGTGGGTAATTAATATGGTTGAATACCTTCTTAAGCAATGTGATTGTGTTGCGGGGTCTATTAATGCAGAAAGAAGGTTCTGACACTCGTGAATACCGGACAGGAGTGTGACCATACCTGTGTGGAACTGGTGTGTGGAAACCTTGATGTAGAAGTCGACTGAGTGACGGAAAGGGTGTGCTTAGAGGTAAAACTCCAGGTTGTCGATGCAAACCTTCTCTATGGTGAGGAGAAGTAGAGCCACTTACGTCACAAAAGTCTGAAGGCTAGGATGAATTCTGGGATAGTGAGTTTCTGATTGAGTCTGGGATTCTGGTGTATAGAATGACGTACAGATCATCGTAGTAGTAAGACTTTGCCTCCCACGATGTCTTAGAGTACATCAGTAAGGAGACTAAATTAACCTTTCCAGATGTCTTTGCGTATGGTCAGGGACACAAAGTATGAGGGAGTAATAATGTAAACCGATGTGCTAGGGGAGGGATTTGAAAGGATAACATAACCATGAGAGGGATTTGGGAGTCCTGTGGCTGGGATGTGCATCAGTGCCTGTGGAGATTCCAGTCTCTGTAGTCCATCGTTGATGTTATGTATGGAGGCAAGTAGAGTGGATATCAGTGGATTGACTTCATGTGATTTGGACTAGTGGGCAGGGGCCACTGAAAGGTGTGGCAAGAATGTTGGCCTCTCGGGGACTGTAAAAAAAGAGTCAATACAAGAGGCCATGCTGGGTGAGGCCCTAACTCGTAACCTAGAGCGGTTGATGTGAGGCGTTAGCTATGTGTTGGGCCGAGGGGCGTATAACTCCATATGCGGATGAAGATGGGTGTTGGCCTCACAGAATTGATAATGATGAGGCTAGTTACTGGCATAACTGGGAACCAGGCCACCAGTTGACATACCGGATCCGAGAATGGGACGGGTGATGGGTAGTAGCGAGGTGGGTAAACATACCTTGCTTGGGGTAGAATGTGGTTTCCTTGCCAGAGGAATGAGATATTGGAGAACCTAAAGGGAAATGATGGTGGGAGGCAAGTTGGAACTGGGCTTGACTTACTGTTAACGAAATACACATAATTGGGGTGGTTGTTCTTGAGGCTGGTATATGAATAGGTAACCTGAGGACAGGTATATGAATAGGTACCCTGAGGACATAGTTGTTAGAATCCTGACCCTACGATGGTGGGTACAAGATTCATAGGACATAAATCAAATATCCCTATAAGTGAGTAGGGTGAGGATCCTAGGCCACTACCAGAGACCATGGGGAGTGTTTAACCAATACTGCGACAATAATGGGGGATAGGCAGAGTCATGAGTGACTGCTAATTGTTCCTGTGACTTCTGTAGCGAAAATACATATAGGGGGATATGGAATACCAAGCTATGAGGGCAGTTTTGAGCTATGCCGGTAGGACTTAGAATATTTAATTATGGTCGTGCCAGCATGGAAAGGGGAATTAAGGATCCCCGGGCGTGGGCCTGTGTACGGCCTGGCGGAGGAATTGTGTGCCAGCGTTGGCTGATGTAACATAGAACAGTTAGGAGTGGATTTGCTGTAGGTTTGGTGATACTATGCCTGGATAGCAAGGGTCGGTTAGGATGATGAACTTGCTTGAGTAGAATATAGCAGCGATGAGTAAATAACCTTTTGCGTAATACATGATTATTTTGACGTAGAGTCAGGGGGAAACATATGATGGTATGGTAAAGCCTGGTACACTAGGGTTTGTCCCAGGGAGCATGTCATGCCTTAACTATGGTATCCTCTTACTTCCTGGTTCCACGGAGCTTAGCCACACCCCTTTATGACATGGTCTCCTTATTTAATCCGACCGCACCAGCTGAGCGACGCTGGATTATTGAACTACGTTCCGTACTCACGAACTGGCTACAACATCGTTGTGAAAGCCCTCTGTTACCGGACCGGACTAGAAGACTTCAAGTTCCCTTCACCTCTCCTCTTCCACGACTAAAGCTGAACTCTCTCCTTTCAGGATAACCGCCTCTGAGGAGATCTCAGGAACCAGTGTTCTATGTGTCGGAAGCTAAGTAAAACCTCTGTGATAAGCGTTGCATTTCAAAGCTGTTATTTCCTGTCTTCAAAGTCCTTCGATAAAACAAAACCGTTACAGCTAACTTCAACTCATACTTTGTCTCAGTTAGCTGCATCTATATCGCTTCAGTTAAAGTCTTTGGAACAGCTATTGTAACTTCTTATCACCTAATTCATTAATACTACTAAAGAGACTCTTTCTGATTCAGTGTCTGCTAATTACTACCGTTTACTACTTAAAGCTACAGTGTCTGTAATTGTGGACTTCAGTTATCGTTTACTACTTAAAGCTACAGTGCCTGTAATTGTGGACTTCAGTTACCGTTTACTACTTAAAGCTACAGTGCCTGTAATTGTGGACTTCAGTTACCGTTTACTACTTAAAGCTACAGTGCCTGTAATTGTGGACTTCAGTTATCGTTTACTACTTAAAGCTACAGTGCCTGTAATTGTGGACTTCAGTTATCGTTTACTACTTAAAGCTACAGTGCCTGTAATTGTGGACTTCAGTTATCGTTTATTAATTAAAGCTACAGTACCTGTAATTGGACTTAAAGTCAATACCTTTTACTTTTGATAATAAATATTCAAACTATAAGAAATCTGCAGTTGTGTTCCTTCATAACAAATGTTTAGACGTGACAGAACATGACTATACATATACTGAACATAGGAGTGTGGCGTGATACAAAAAAGGTTTAGAGAATAAGTGGTCGTCCGCCAAATATGTAATATACCTATCATGGGAGCAAGTATACAGATTGGCCATAACACATGGTAACAAATGTGATCTTGATGACTGCCTCAGAACAGTACCAAGTCCATGGGTGATAAAATATGCAATACATGATGGTAATGCAATATACGTAGTGAATATTAAATGCTTACCAGAGCTGAATTAGTAATGGGAAACTAACCATATCCGTGCACAATCGTAAATAATAACAAGAAATATAGCAAACATAACCGAACTACAGGGGGCATGTAAGGATAATTAGTAGCAGGCTAAATACTTTCAAAAAAGAACCTGGACATTCATGTATTAGGGAACAGTGTAAAACTAACTAATTGGTACTATGATTGTGGTGGCCGCTAGATGGAAGCATGTAACTGAGATAGACTGGAGACTAGTTCGGTAGAAATTTGACGAAAAGAAACTAGTGAATAGGAATGGAACAGAGCAGGCAGGAGTAGGTGAACTGACTTAAGTCCTGAACGGGAAAAAGTCCAGAATGGACGGCATGTAAGAACGTAAACGTGTGAACAATTGTGTTTTCATGGATTTGGCCCATACAGGCAGACTCACGGTTCGTGGATTTGACTGGTACAGGAAACAAACAACTTGACTCGGAAGCTTGCGGTGAGGTGAGAGGTCAGCTATGCGGCTGGAAAGTACCCAGACTTGGTGGACACGGAGGTTTGGTCCAGGGTAAGGCCCGGGAAGCTGGTAAGGGGTTTCATAGCGCCAGCGGGAACGAACGGCCAGTTCTGGAGAGGAGGTGAGAGTAGTCTGACTGCGTGTGGCTGGAACAGCGTCATGGGAGTTGTTAGAGCAGGGACAAATTGGTCCGATCGGCGTGGGAGTCTCTGACAGCATGTGGCTGGAGCAGCGTGATGGGAGTTGTTGGAGCAGGGAGAACTTGGTCCAATCAGCTTTGGAGTCTTTGACCGCATGTGGCTGGAACAGCATGATGGGAGTTGTTGGAGCAGGGAGAACTTGGTCCGATCATCTTGGGAGTCTCTGACCGCATGTAGCTGGGACAGCGTGATGGGAGTTGTTGGAGCAAGGAGAACTTGGTCCAATCGGCTTGGGAGTCTTTGACCGCATGTGGCTGGAACAGCGTGATGGGAGTTGCTGGAGCAGGGAGAACTTGGACCAATCAGCGTGGGAGTCTCTGACCGCATGTGGCTGGAACAGCAGGATGGGAGTTGTTGGAGCAGGGAAAAACTTGGTCCGATCAGCGTGGGAGCCACAGTAGGCCCAGACCAGCTTGTTTGGAGTTTTAGGCAGTCTGTGTTGATGACCTTTGAACCGGAAGTAGAAATGAACCAGGCAGCATCAGCCCTGTGGTGTAGGGGGCCTGAGTTTAAATAGCCGGGTAACCCCTCCCACAACTTCAGGCTACGCCTTCCAATGTGTCAGAAGCTGGAAAAATATCAACTGCCTTTCTGTTCATAGAGTAGCCGTCTGTGCATATGAAGATGGTCCTGGTCCTATATGAGGCCAGTCTTTAGGCCAGTGGTTAGCAATGTAAGGTCAGCAGTGCAAGTAGCGGTGCTCACATTTGATGTATTCTGGTATGCCAGTAGATAGTGCTCCAGTAATATAAGAAAGAAAATATAAAAAAAAAAAATAGTGCTCTCTGTAATGTTAAAATAATAAATAAATAAGAGGAGATATACTCACAAAGGAAGAGCAAATAAGTATTGCTCAATCCTTAACGGCATAGGTGGTATGTTCCCCACCAAGGCATATGGAGTCCTCCAGGTAAAATCCTCAAGGATGCAGATAGGAAAATCCAGAAATGAATTTAAAAAAAATAGTTTTATTAATAAACAAAATGATAACATTAAAAGGTAGCTTAAGATATTAATAACACACTAACGCGTTTCACCTGTATAAAGGCTGTATAAAAAGCAGTTCTTCGGGTTAGGGTCCTGCTTTCTACCCACAGGAAAGGCAGTCCCATCGGCCTGTACCTTCTTCCAAGCAGGAAATAAACCTGTATACCTGCTCCTTACACCATCATTATAATGATGCACTTGGCTATTATAATGGTTATTATAATCACAGTAATGATCTGCAAACAGGTCATCAGACTTAGTAGCAGGTCCTCATTGCCTCCAGAAATCCAGCCCTCAAATGAAAACTCCAGACTAAAGCACTTCAGCTTTCTGTAGTACTTTATGTTTGAGACAGTTTACAACAGTTCCAGTTTCAATGGAAATCAGCAGTTTTAGTATTGGGTTCAGAAACCCATCCCTTACTGTCACATACACAGCCAAGAACCTTCTCTTCTGTGTTTGTTAGCTCCTCTGACCTAATGGAAGCGGCAGGAGCACCAAACTAGAATTCTCCTATTCTTAATGAGCTGTACTCACTGAGGAGCATAGGAAGGCCATGCTCACGTGCACATTTACACACGCATGACACATTTGTGGCTTCAGCATAGAGTGAGAATATTCTTATTGGTGCATTCCCTGGCACAGACTGGAAGTTCAAGTTGGGGAAAAAGAGGAAGGCTCACAAAGGCTGCAGACTGCAGGTATATCGTTTTGTAGCTTTTGCATGTTGTTTTCTTATTCATACACCCCCCCAAGAAAACATGCTGAAACAAAATACACGTATCTTTTATTTGGGGATAAACCTACTAAATTTTGTAAAAGGAAAAAAAACAAAAACATTTCCACAGGAATCCCTAAAAGATTCACACATAGGCCACTGCGGGACAACGGGAATTTCTTCAACTTTTTTATTTTAAACTCGGACTATCTCTACACAACTCTACATTCAACTCATAGTGAGAAATGTAAAAACATAAACATAAATAGTTTCTTAAGCCTGTAGAAAGCAGCACAACATTTAAAACATAATGGGAGGGGAGAGAGGGGAACAAAGACAATAAAAACCCAAAGCATTGTGTCAGCATCTCCTGTAGTATGTAGATATGTTCACATTTGCATATAATTTAGCTTGATCATCTTTGCTATGCAGTGCACGTACCTGCAACATGGCAGTCTACAACCAACAGATGGCGCTGCCCCAAACAAAGTCCAGTAGCAGTCAGACTGCAGTGTTCAGGCTGCTCTCTGAGTCTATAAGATGGCCTATGATCTATGGGCAGGATATTAGCTCTCATCTCCCCTCGACCAGCACAGGTCTTTTCACAAAGTGTGAGACAATGAGCGAGTGCGTTAGCTGATGCTGACAGCGTAATAGGAGCATCAATACGAAAGAAGAGGGAGTGTTGTCACACAGCTATATGAATCTCTTCTGTAGTATCCTTTCACACAATAAAACCCTTCAAACCACCTCTAACGTAATCATAGATCAGATTGTCTTATGTGAATTTGTTATTATCTTGGTTGTATTTTTTTGTGCAGAGAAAATAAACCTAATAGCCCTGGAATATGTATAATATAGAACACTACTGTCCAAATTTCAAAACAGATGTTCCCAAGAGATTAGGAACTTAAAGGATTCGTATTGCTGGTTAACTAAACATTGTGTCCATTCATCCTTAGACAGGTCATTGCACTCAACATAGCATCCAGGGTTCCACGGATTCTTGCTCAATCACGTGGAAGTATACTTTCTGTATTATCAATATGGATCAAGAGAGAGGTTATGGTTGCCACTCCAAAGAAAGAAAAAGCAAAGGATGTCACTTATTGGCTCATGGCAGCATAATCACAATAATGACCTCTAGTGGTTATGGTGCTCATGGTGTCCCGTAAAGATTCTACACCCGATGAGAGTTATCATGTCTATCCTTAAGTAATGATCATACTTTGTAAATAAAAACATTATTAACTAAACAAATATAAATAAATAATCAGTGAATATGTATGGAGGGATAAATCCATGCACATGGGGGGTATAGATTACATAAGTGGGTAGATTAGGCAGGTGGACACACTTAAATACACATTTACTTAAATAAGGTCAATGAGTAGCTATAGGTAGATTCTGGTCATGCAAAAGGTAATTCTGTTTGTTTTAAATATATAACATGGATTTTGCAGTCATTATTTCGTGTGTGTACACTTGATTTACAAGTCATGATGTAATTTCATTAACAAATGCCCCAAGGAATCATTTTGTAAATTGCTGTCCTTTTACATTTATTAGCGAGACTTTGATGGGACATTACTTTAAGGTCATGCAAAAGTTCATTCACTCTGCTATATTCGAACAGTGACAGCCCCTGGTTGGTCCAATAGGCTAATAGTTGCACATCAAGCACCCAGGCCATATAATGTGCCCTAGCGTACGCCATGCAGAAACATAATAATGGAAGAAATGGTGGTTTATGTACTTGGAATTCTAATCTACAACTGATTGTCCTGAACATTCATTTTCGTGCTCCCATTAATTTATATTACTGCTTAGTTTGTAAAAAGGAGTCAAGGAGTGAGACCGACCCAGGTCAAGTCCAATGTTTCTGTCGTGTTATTCCCGATGCCATTTGCATTGTGCCTCTCAGTGATATTGATAAGAGTTGCAGTGTCGCATTTTGGTTAATGATATAGTAATGCTGTCAGAGCTGAATTCATTGCAGCTGTTTTATTGATTATATCCCACTTAATTGGACAAAATGTTGACAGCAAAGATTTATTTGACTGCCCCTCTTAGGACAGTTACAATTTGACAAAATCTTTAAAGGAGTATAACACCAACAATAGTGTGTTGAACTCACTGTTAAAATATACCTAGTAAGTGTTTTCGTAAATTTCGTTGATATGTCCTATAACCACGTGTCTGCTTCCCTCCTCTGCTCTTACATGGACTTGCACTGCCTCCAAGCTCCCTTGAAGATCAATATGGTGTCCGGTGTCAGTTTGAAATTGTGCTTCAAACTGGGTTTTTTTTTTGTTTTTTTTGTTTTTGTTTTTTTGCCTTTTGGATCAACAGCAAAAAACAGGTGTGAGGAAGGCTGAACTTGATGGACGCAAGTCTCTTTTCAGCTATCTAACTATGTAACTATGTAAGGTTCTCCTGCAGAACCTTATGTTTCCCACTGAGCTGTCTCATTAGTCTTTGCAGTATTATGGTGTGTCTCTCTCCTTCAGAGATGTGTGTTGGGTCCTAACCTCACTATGTCCACAGCTCCATCTTCCCTCTATGTTCTCTGTCTCCAACCTTGTTCTTATGTACAGTTTAGAGCTAAATGCAAACAGTGACCTATTCTTTATTGGGTCATTGATATTAATAAATTGCTGTGTATTTCTTTAATTCACATTTCGCCCCCTGTAGATATCCACTCTATAGATTTCTGGACAGTTTCCATTTAATGTTTGTTTAAATCATCAGATATAAAAATGAGATCAAAGATCAATAAAAAGGTCTTTCTAGAAACTGATTGGACTGAATGCTACTGCAGCACTTCAATTTTACAACATTTCTCATCAATCAAAGTTGATCTGGACCTTCATTCCACATAATGGACATCAGATTATACTCCTTTATTGCCACTTTCTATATCAGATGAAGATTGGTGGCTGAAACCCTGAAATAGGTGGAAATTTTAGAATCAAGAATCTAATACATAAAGCTATATCTAAAACCAGTGCAACTAAAAAGACTAAAGTCACATAATACAGAATACTTACGAAATATTGATCCTGACTACGTAGCAATTTCATTGAAATTCCAATGCATGCCAAAGATACCATAAGACAACTTGTCTCAAATCCCAGTGAGGGATCTGAGATTCAGACATTGATCCATGGAGACACCCGTAGTCTCCCCACAGTGATCACAAGATGCACGAGTGTCGAGCCCAAATGCTGCTTCTGGCAAATGAAGGGCCATGAACTGAAGAAGACCACCAGGAAAATGATGGCAGTGGCCACAAGGGACAGTTTCAGGCAAGTAAAACTTACCTTCCTCCACCCCACAGCCACTGGATACTACCTGTCAAAGGACGCCAGATCTGCTTTAACTTAAATACCTGAAGAAGTCAAATTTGAAGGACGATGTAGGTGAGATTATTAAAACCTCACCAGTTACACATAAATTCTATACCACTTAACACATCCACCCTATTTTGTGGTCATTCACTCATAGCAGACTCCAGGCAAGATTTTTGTTCAGCTCAATGTATGTGATTGCATTTTTATCTTGTGTTCTAACATCGGACTCAGTAGGATATACTGTGCGTATGTAAACATTATACATTTTCATTCTTTATCATACATTTTTATTTTTCCAAGATTCTCACTCGTCCTGCAGCTTGTTTTTTTCTTTATAAAGGAATGATATTTTGAGGATGGAAATCTTTAACTATTATAGAAAGAGTATTTGAAGTGAATATTTAATTTAAGGCTAAAATATCGGAAAACAATCTCCAAGTAAGCTATGCTCCCAGTTTGGCTACTTTTGCCTTAAATGGTTACTTTAAGCACCATGACCACTTCAGTGATTTGAGGTGATCATATTGCTTGGTGTCTGTATTTGCAGCTTTTCAATATTAAGCACTGCACATACATAGGTCTTTGCTGCCCGAGATGTTTTTCCACTTCGGCAGTGTTATCAGGGCTTCATTAGTCAGCAAAGAACAGTTCCGGGCTAGCTAATGTGAATTCTGTGCATAGTAGAAGTCTGTCATCATTAAACAAAGCATGCTGGTCAACAATAGTGGCATGGAGGCGGGTCCTCCCTCCGCAACTCATCCTTGAGCTTGACATGACTGGAGGAGGATTGAGCTGGCAGATGAACTCTCAGCATGGGATTACAGGCGCGTTTTAGCTATTTATTTTGAGGGAATCTGGAAAGTAAAAGTTACTCCTATCAAAAACAGTGCTTTTTAAAAATACTATTTTTTTGCTTGCTGTAACCCTTTAAATTTGAAATACACTTTACATTTCAAGCACTCTCCCTTTAATGAATAACCATGTTATTATTGTCTCCATAATGTTTATTTTAGGACATTTGAATAGAGACCCTACCGTCCAAGGCAAAAAAAAAAATACAGTGCTTTTCTTGGAACAATCACCATGCCAACCATCAAAACGTCTCTGTATATAGAATGTTGCGCAAGCATAGCCCCTGCTTTCTCTTGATAAATGTAACACTATAAAAATATGTCATACAGTCTTCTCTAAGTGATTTTAAAGTCAGTTAGTATTTTTTTCCTACTCTTTTTTTTTCCCACAAAATACTCAGTTGTCTCAGTTGCATTATAAATACGAAGAAACACGAGGAACGCCCAATGACCACTTATTGTAACAGCGTGATACCCTTAACATGTGCTGACAGTATCTATAATACATCTCCTTACCGATGCTATATGTATTCAAGTTCTCGTATTTAATAGCTGAAGCTCATTTTCTAATCAATGTCTCATAATAAAGGTTTGTCTGTTTTTTCTGTTCAGTCAATACATCGTAATTGGCACTGTAATAGATGCCAGTCCCTCAAGCTACTGCAATTTACTCTTTCAACTTGTCCAAAGGTATATTTTGTCCATCGGCGTTGGCTTTTGATTTAATGGCTATATAATTATTTTACACTGATACTGAGAAGATCTTTATTTAAGTCTTCTTCTCCTGGTTTTATAATGTATTTGTGTGGATATCTGTTTTTTGTTTTTTTTTACACTTCGGCTTTCTAAGAGCTTAGCTTTTTTGAAAAACCAATTATGTTCTTTAACATTGAAGTTGGCTAAATTCTTTTGATATTTGCTACAAGAACGGCAAAGGTCATTGTGAATTTAGTTTGCAAAGGTCTGTGTTTAACATGTTTTGGGGACCATTTAACTCCAAATAAACTGAGACAAAAATTGTCACCAAATCAGCCTTAGTAGCAGGATGAAACAATGGCATCACATAAAGTCATTAGCAAACACCATCATAATTAATCACTAAAGTGATAATTCAAAGTGATTTCAAAATTAATTTCAAATTCAAGGTAAAAACAGCCAAATTGGAAAAAATTCTGAAAAATAAAAGTCAGACTTCTGGAATTCAATTTGAAATTCACTTTGAATTCTCACTTTGGTGAACGACCCAATATGAGGTATCTAAAGTATGGATTAAAGAAACTCTATAGGGTATATTATATTATATAATTATAATGCACAATGTAGAAATCCCATTAAAATATATATGAAAAGAATATCTTAAAAATAATACCAGTAATGCTCACATTTGCAAGGTTCCCAATGTTCTAAATACTTTCATTAGTCCCTGGCCTTATCTTATATCTAGGATAGCCTTATGCCTATCCCACGCATGCTTAAACTCCTTTACTGTGTTAACCTCTGCCACTTCATCTGGAAGGCTATTCCATGCACCCACTACCCTCTCAGTAAAATAATACTTCCTGATATTATTTTTCAACCTTTGCCCCTTTAATTTAAGACTATGTCCTCTTGTTGTGGTAGTTTTTCTTCTTTTAACCCCTTAAGGACCAAACTTCTGGAATAAAATGGAATTATGACGTGTCAGACATGTCATGTGTCCTTAAGGGGTTAAATATAGTCTCCTCCTTTACTCTGTTGATTCCCTTTATGTATTTAAATGTTTCTATCATATCCCCCCTGTCTCGTCTTTCCTCCAAGCTATACATGTTAAGATCCTTTAACCTTTCCTGGTAAATTTTATCCTGCAATCCATGAACCAGTTTAGTAGCCCTTCTTTGAACTCTCTCTAAGGTATCAATATCCTTCTGAAGATAGGGTCTCCAGTACTGTGTACAGTACTCCAAGTGAGGTCTCACCAGTGTTCTGTACAATGGCATGAGCACTTCCCTCTTTCTACTGCTAATACCTCTCCCTATACAACCAAGCATTCTGCTAGCATTTCCTGCTGCTCTATTACATTGTCTGCCTACCTTTAAGTCATCAGAAATAATCACCCCTAAATCCCTTTCCTCAGATGTTGAGTTTAGGACTCTATCAAATATTCTGTATTCTGCTCTTGGGTTTTTACGTCCAAGATGCATTATCCACATTAAATGTAAGTTGCCACAACTCTGACCATTTTTCTAGTTTACCTAAATCATTTGCCATTTGGCTTATCCCTCCTGGAACATCAACTTTGTTACATATCCTTGTATCATCAGCAAAAAGATATACCTTCAAGACCTTCTGCAATATCACTAATAAAAATATTAAAGCGAATGGGTCCAAGTACAGATCCCTGAGGTACCCCACTGGTGACAAGACATTGCTTTGAATATACTCATTGACTACAACATGGGCGTCCGCAGGAATTTTTCCAGGGGGGGCATAATTGTAATGACATCTATGCTTGGCCCCTTTTTGACAGTGTCATGAAGGGGAGGAGCATAGTGATTATCACATAAAGCCAGGGTGAATAGCGTTTTCACAACTATGGTGTCAGGAATACATGTTTGTATTCCTGACACTATAGTGTTCCTTTAAGCAAATTAAAGGAACATTCTGGTCAGCATAACAACTTCATCTAAATGAAAATGCTATGATGCCAGGAAGCCCCTGGGTGCTCTTTCCTTTAAGGGGTTAAACCACTCTCAAATGGTTTAACCCCAAAGGCTTCCTCCAGTTTAAGGTCCCTCAGTGGTATTCGGCATCTGAAACGGAGTGTCAGGAAGTGCAGATTGACGTCAGGCATGGGTGCCGCTGATTGGCTAGAGTTGACAGTTGACGCTCTAAGCCAATCGCTAGTTCCCGGTTCATAATTTTTTTTAACTTTTTTTATGAATGGTGAGCTACTGATTGGCTTAGAGTGCCAGCTGACCGCTCTAGCCAATCAGCAACACCCCTACCCAGCGGCACTCTGTGCTTCCTTACATTCAGTAAATCAAAGTGAACATATTAACACTGATATTTTTTTTTTACCTGGGGAGATGAGAAAGTCCAGAGTTTCCCTGCCAGGCCCAGGTACCAAAGCCTTATGATGTGGTGTCCAGAATAAAGTGGAGGGTTCAGTTCATTTGTCCTTCCTGCTCCAATCTCCTTTTCTTCTCCTTCATTTGACAGTCTTCTTTTTCTTCTGACACTGTCTTCTATATTTGGCTCCTTCTGCTCCTTTACCTTTCTGCTCCTTTCTGCTTATTTTGCGCCCTTCTGCTCCTTTCTCATTCAGATTCCTTTCTGCTCCTTGCAGACCCTTTCTGCTCCTTCTCCTACTTTAGCTTTGTGCTCCTTGTTGTCCCTTTCTGCTCCTTCAACTTTACCTTTGTGCTCCTTCTGATTCTTTCTGCTCCTTTACCTTTGTTCTCCTTCTGTTCTTTCTGCTCCTTGCAGACCCTTCCTGCCCTTGCTGCCCCTGCTCCTTGCATACCCTTCCTGCTCCTTGCTGCCCCTGCTCCTTGCTGACTCTTCATTTAGCCCCCCCATGCCTCACTTGCCTAATCTATAGGCTGCCCCCCATGCCTCACTTGCCTAATCTATAGGCTGCCCCCCATGCCTCACTTGCCTAATCTATAGGCTGCCCCCCATGCTTCACTTGCCTAATCTTTAGGCTGCCCCCCATGCCTCACTCGCCTCATCTATAGGCTGCCCCCCATCCCTCACTCACCTAATATATAGGCTGCCCCCCATCCCTCACTCCCCTAATATATAGGCTGCCCCCCCATCCCTCCCTCCCCTAATATATAGGCTGCCCCCCCATCCCTCACTCCCCTGATATATAGGCTGCTCCCCATACCTCACTCCCCTAATATATAGGCTGCCCCCCATCCCTCACTCCCCTAATATATAGGCTGCCCCCCATCCCTCACTCCCCTAATATTTAGGCTTCCCCCAATCCCTCACTCCCCTAATATATAGGCTGCCCCCCATCCCTCACCCCCCAATATATAGGCTGCCCCCCATCCCTCACCCCCCTAATATATAGGCTGCCCCCCATCCCTCACTCCTCTAATATTTAGGCTGCACCCCCCCATCCCTCACTCCCCTAATATGTAGGCTGTCCCCCATCCCTCAGTCCCCTAATATATAGGCTGCCCCCCCATCCCTCACTCCCCTAATATATAGTATGCCCCCCATCCTTCACTCCCCTAATATATAGGCTGCCCCCCATCCCTCACTCCCCTAATATATAGGCTGCCCCCCATCCCTCACTCCCCTAATGTTTAGGCTTCCCCCCCATCCCTCACTCCCCTAATATATAGGCTGCCCCCCATCCCTCAACCCCCTAATATATAGGCTGCCCCCCATCCCTCATCCCCTAATATATAGGCTGCCCCCCCATCCCTCACTCCCCTAATATATAGACTGCCCCCCCCTCCATCCCTCTCTCCCCTAATATATAGGCTGTCCCCCCATCCCTCACTCCCCTAATATATAGGCTGCCCCCCCATCCCTCACTCCCCTAATATATAGGCTGCCCCCCCATCCCTCACTCCCCTAATATATAGGCTGCCCCCCCATCCCTCACTCCACTAACTTCCAATCTTCTGGGACTACTCCTGTTAACAATGATTGGTTAAATAAATCTGTTAATGGTTTTGCTAGTACACCACTAAGTTTAATAACTTTGAGTGTATTCCATCAGGTTCCATTATTTGTCTTTACTTTTGATAGTTGAAACCTCTTCCTCTGCAAACTCACATGTAACAAAATACGTTTGTCCTTTTTCCTAACTGAGGTCCCTTTACTTTATTTTCATCTGTAAATACCGTACAAAAATATTCATTGAGGCAGTCAGCTAGACCTTTATCCTCCATACCTTCATTCTTTTGTTTTCAATATAATCCATGTTTTACTTTCCTTTTCTCATTTTTATATCTAAAAAATGTTTTGTCCCGTTTTTTTACTGACTGTGCTATTTTGTCTTCTATGTGTGCTTCGGAAGCTCTTATAACTTGCTTAGACTCTCCTTAATCTTATATATTTGTCTATCTTCTTCACTCTGGTGTTTTTTTATAATTACCACATGCTAACATTTAGTTTTTTACTATTTTGGCCACATCTGCGGAGTACCACTGTGGTAGCCTAATGCAATTTTCTGATGCCTTCAGCAGTGCAACTTTTAAATAATCCCATTTCTCTTGGACTCCATTTAAACTGCTCCAGTGTGATAATGACTCCTTTATACATATTCTTATTTTAGAAAAATCTGTTTAAAACTTTTGTTTTTGTGTGGTATAACTCAGTCACTGTTCCTATATTATTGCAAAAGTGATGGTAGGAGCCACACTCAATTCCAGCACCACCTGGTGCTCCGAAGCAGGACCAGCAATCCCGCAATGACAAGGCAATGAAATAAATTCTCCAGGGACTCAAGGTGTTAAAGCCGCAGACAGTTTTAATGAAACAAAAAAGAACAGCAACGTTTTGACCTACTATGAGGTCTTTGTCAAGCATGACAAAGACCTCATGGTAGGTTGAAACGTTGCTCTTCTTTTTTGTTTCACTTAAACTGCCTGCGGCTCAAGGAGGCCCCTTGGTGCTCTTTTTCCTTTAAGGGGTGAAACCGCTCTCAAATGGTTTAATTCCAAAGGGTTCCTACAGCTCCAGATCTCCAGGTCGCTCAGTGGCATTTGGCTTCTAAAATTGAGTGTCGGGAAGTGCAGATTGGCTAGAGTGATCAGCTGATCTAATCCAATCGCTAGTTCCTGATTCATAAAAATGTTTTCCATTTTTATGAATGAGGAACTACTGATTGGCTTAGAGTGCCAGCTGACCGCTCTAGCCAATCAGTGGCACCCGTACCCAGCGGTCCTCTGTGCTTCCTGACACTCAGTAAATAAAAGTGAACACATTAACACTGATATTTTTTTTTTTACCTGGGAGATGAGAAGGTCCAAACTTTCCCTGCCATGCCCAGGTACCAAAGCCTTATGATGTGGTGTCCAGAATGAGGTGGAGGGATCACTTCACTTGTCCTTCCTGCTCCAATCTCATTTTCTTCTCTATCATTTGACACAGTCTTCTTTTTCCTCTGACATGGTCTTCTCTTCTCCTTGGTTCCTTTTGCTCCCTTACCTTTCTGCTTAATTTGCGCCCTTCTGCTCCTTTCTCTTTCTGATTCCTTTCTGCTCCTTACAGACCCTTTCTGCTCCTCCTCTTACTTTACCTTCCTGCTCCTTGCTGTTCTTTTTTGCTTCTTCTCCTACTTTACCTTTGTGCTCCTTCTGATTATTTCTGCTCCTTTGCCTTTGTGCCCCTTCTGCCCCTCCCTGCCCCTTTCTGCTCATTGCAGACCTTTCCTGCTTCTTGCTGCCCCTTCCTGCCCCTTGCAGACATTTCCTACTCCTTGCTGACCCCTCCTATATTTGATGACCCTTCCTGCTTCTTGCTATCCCTTCCTGCTCCTTGCTGCCCCTTCCTGCTCATTTCTGCTCCTTCTACTTTACCCTCCTGCTCCTTGCAGACCCTTCCTACTTCTTGCTGCCCTTTCCTTCTCCTTGCTGACCCCTCCTGCTCCTTGTAGAACCCCCATCCCTCACTTACCTGATCTGTAGGCTGCCCTTCCATACCTCACTTACCTGATCTGTAGGCTGCCCCCCATCCCTCACTTACCTGATCTGTAGGTTGCCCCCCATCCATCACTTACCTGATCTATAGGCTGCCCCTCCATGTCTCACTTCCCTGATCTACAGGCTGACCCCCCATGCATCACTTCCCTGATCTATGGGCTGCCTTTCCCCACCATGCCTCACTTACTTGATCTATATGCTCTCTCCCCCCCATGCCTCATTTACCTGATCTGTAGGCAGGGGCGGACTGACCACTCGGGCACATCGGTCATGGACCGAGGGCCCGAGGCAGCCAGGGGCCCGGCAGCACAGCCATGCTCCAGCTGGAGGGATCAGAGATCTCTCCAACTGGAATGGCAAAAAAAAATTAAAAATCATTTCCTTTATTAGGTTGCTGGGGCCCCTGATGTAACACATACACACACAAACAAATACACACACACATGTATACACACATATAACACATATATACACAGATAACACATATACACACATAAAACACATACATAGGTAACACATACAGACACAGATAACACATGCACACACTGATAACACATACATAACACATACACACACATGCACACACAGGTAACATATACACACATATGCACACAGAACACATACACACACATAAACACACATAGATAACAAACACATAACATATACACACAGATAACACATATATACACAGATAACACATATACACACACAAATAACACATACACACATAGGTAACACATACACATGCAGATAACACATGCACACACTGATAACACACACATAAAACACATACACACACATGTACACACAAATAACATATACACACTTAATACATACTCACACATATACACACATATATAACAAATACACAAACATATACACACAGAGATAGCACATATATACACAGATAGCACACACATAGATAACACTTATACACAAGGTTAACACATACACACACATATACATACACACAAAGCTCACTTTACGTATTTTTTAGCCACCACTGCTTTCATACCTTTTTGGTGCAGGGGGCTGCTTTTCTGGGGTCCCGTGACATCTGAGTGTGATGAGAGTCTGGTTCAGAGTCACCTTCCTCTTCAGTCCTACCTCTCAGTCTCCCTACTGTTTGGTCGCTTCTTCTCTCCTGCACGGCTCGTTGGTAAGCTGGAAGGAAGTGACTTGTACCTCCCAGCACCATGGCTTTACAATGAACCATGGCCCAGTTGAGCTACTAAAGTTCCATGACATCTGACCAGACTCCTGATCAAAGATGTCCATCAGGTGGCCCATAGTGCATGGATGACTCAATGGGCCCCGCTGAGCTTGTGGGCCCCGGTGCTATTGCGCCGGCTGCTGAAGTTCTGCCACTGCCTGACACCATAACCACTAATGTGGCCTTTTAACAGTCTTTTAAAAGTTTAATGTCTTGCAGCATTCTACTAAATTTCAGAAATGTATATGTAAAGAGTAATTTATTATTCGTAAAATATATGGCATAATTGTTAAATTAATGTTATGTTATTCTAGGAGTGTAATATGTTGACACGGTCAAAGCTTTTAGGTGTAAATGCAGCAGATTGAAGTGGTTATAGCTCTTGGTGTGTTCCTTTACACTTCTCTGTATGCCCCTTGTGTTTTTATCTTTGCTTTTAAAAAAAAAAAAAAAAAAAAAAAATCTTTCCACCCTATTCTCACCTTTTATCCTGCTTCCCCACCCCTTTCCCCTTTCTCCATACTCCCTGTATTACCATAGACCCTCCTTTTTATTTTTACCTTTTTGTTATCTTTTATTAGACAGCTCTTCTAAATAAAAAAATCTTATTAAGAAACTTTGATATTAAAAGGAGATACAGATCCGAGAACCTGATAAATTGAATAGATATATGAATACCCACTACTGAAACAAGGTATATTGGGGTCCCTCAGTAATCAAGAGAGCATGATAAGCAAATTAAAATGTGTGGAGCCCTAACTACCTTTAGTAACTCTTGACATAGTGCACTAGTGGACTAGTCACGAAATGTAAACAAACAGGAAAAAAACTTTTATCAATGAACCTTGTTACACTCCCTGACTGTCAATCAGACAACTGGTCCTGTTGCTTCCTGGTTTGGTTAGCTCAGTGGAACTAAACTCAAGAGGCAGCAATTGCCCAGAGCACCCTCCTTGCAAAGACTTCTCATTGAGCTGCATTAGGAAGTATGTGATTGGACAGCCACAGAAAGTCTGGGCGGGGTTAGAAGGGGATGACTTGCAAAGACTACAGACAAGAGTTCTGCAGCATTTGGAATATGCTTTTAAATATACCACCAATGAAAAGGATACATGGAATATATATTTAATTGTAAGTCTAGAAGAGTAAAACGTGTTATTTATCATGTACTATAATTACTTACTATTGCATCACAAGGTGTATTTCCCTACACCATGTTTTCTGTGACCCAATCTAAATTAAAGAAGCACTGTAGGGTCAGGAACACAAACATGTATTCCTGACCCTATAGTGTTAAAACCACCATCTAGCCCCCTGGTCCCCTCATGCCTCCCTAAATATTGTAAAATATTACCTGTATTCAAGTCTGCAGCAGCTTACTGTTACTGTTGTTCCTGTTTCCTTTAGACCTGCCTGCTGACATCAGCAAAAGTAGTAGCCTGGTCCAATCACAATGCTTCCCAACAGGATTGGCTGAGACTGACAAAGAGGCAGATCAGGGGCAGAGCCAGCACAATTCAAACACAGCCCTGGCCAATCAGTATCTTCTCATAGAGATGAATTTAATCAATTAATCTCTATGAGGAAAGTTCAGTGTCTGCATGCAGAGGGAGAAGACACTGAATGTTTGGATGCATTTTAGGCAGCCATGACCCAGGAAGGATCTCTAACAGCTATCTGAGGAGTGGCCAGTGAAGTTATCCCTAGGCTGTAATGTAAACACTGCATTTTCTCTGAAAAGACCGTGTTTACAGCAAAAATATTGAAGGTAATGTTTCTACTCACCAGAACAAATTAAATAAGCTGTAGTTGTTCTGGTGACTATAGTGTCCCTTTAAGCTTTGTAATTCAAATCTGTGGCGGAACCAACCTCGCCACTGTGCACTGGAGGAGCCTGGTTGCCTGCCTGCTGCCTTTTGACAATGGACCGGCATTTAAATACTTTATTTTCCTATGCAGAAAGGTCTATTCATGTATTTCTGCCCTGGCATTCGGTAGATTCTCAGATTTACTGAATTAACTCATTTAACCCAGATAGCTATGCCATGGAGCCTATTTGTGTAATAAAATACTTTGGCTCCATGGCAATTGAACTGTATGTGTGTGGTCTGATCGCCATTCAGTAATAATGTCCGCTCAGACCTAAGCTATCTGGGGATATGTTGCATGTCTGTATTTTATGTAATAAATGTAACCTTGTGTATTTTATTGTATTTTACTGTCTTTTTACTGCCATGTGCTTAATGGAGTTTTGCCTCTGTCCTTGGAGATAATTGGATTACTTCTCAATTATCTCCAGGATAGAAGACTCTGTGGAACTGGCTTTGGGCAGAAAAGCCATGCTTCATTTGGTCACAAAGGACTTCGATCTATCTTTTGAACCAATGGACCAATTTGGATGATTTTGACATATGTTATTTGGAGTATGCTGATTCGGAAAATTTAAGTTTTATGTGAATGTGATGCATACTTTCAAAGTTATGAATAATGTGGAAAAACTGTATTCCTCTGCCTGTGATATTTATATTACCCATTGTGCTCAGTAATCATATAACAGGCAGAGGGGAGGATTTTGTGTGGGAGTATCTGTGTGTATTGGACGGATTGATTGGTTGTTCTGTAAAACCCTGTGGGCAGTACTATGTGTGTAGATTGGGAATAAAAGAGGCTGTATGTGCCAGTACAGTCAGTTCTGCTTGACCTCAAAATGAAGTGTTGTCTCGTTATTGGGGGAATTGGAATGTATGCTGATTGCCAGGAGTGTAAGCTGATTGAATGCTTTTCCTGTTCAGCTGTTTCCAGTTTTCGTGTGTTTCCTGTTCGGGAGTTGGAGGATTCGTGTAGTTTGCAGTTCGGGAGACTGGTGCTTGCAGTAGCTGCCTGTGCATTGGAAAGGGGAATATCGCCTAAACGGTTTTTAACCTCTTGTGTGCAAAACGGTCCGTTACAAAATCTTTAAAGGGTTTTTGCACAAGAACATCAGTATGCAAACTTTTGTGGCGTTGTGCCAAAGAAAAAATTCCAAGTCACTTAGGGTGCAGGCCTTAAAACATTTAAACACACACACAATAGTAAATGTTACAAACACAGATCAATAAAAAGGTCAAGTATCCTGGCATGGTATGTTCTACACCTGCCAAGAAGTTTGACCTACAACTGTTGCTGTGAATGTGCTAGTAGGGAGGAGACTATCGTATAACAGCCCTTTGCAGAGATACAAATAAAAGAATACATCCATGTCTTTGTGGAATTCTAAATGTCAGATATTGATGACAATGATGTGGAATGTTATTGGTACTTTACGAGTTAAGTAACTCTCGATATTTACTTTTTCTTTTGTCACATGGCTTCTTTACTAGCCATTAATGCCCGAGTTCGTGGTATGATAATACCATTGTGCATTAAAACTCATTAGCTGTTATTTATTAAGAGAGACAATAAGACATTTTTACAACTAACACTGTTTATTGAAAGCTCCATTGATTTGGTTAATGGAAAATAACTATCTCTGAAGCCTGATACATGGACCCTGTTGAGTTACATTACTTTACTTAATGGAAATTCACTTACAGTCTACGACTTGCTTATGTCACATTGCTACTGTTCTTGATATCACGGGAAGGTCGTTTACATGTGTTGCAAAATCTTTTGCCGGATCCTTGTGTTGTGATGCAAAGCAGGTCATGTTATCAGGGAAAATAGTAGCATATAGCTGCATTTTACAGTTTAATTAATTTGTCTCTGCCACTGTTAGCCTATCTCCCTAAGAAATGCTTGTCCTTCCTGATTTCTCCTTGTTCTTTGATGAGATTTTCTCTAGAAGGTAATCTAAAAATCTACTGAGTCAGAGCCAGGAAAGAAAAGGAAGCATCCAGATTTTCCGGCACTGTAGTCTGGTCAGACGGTGACTACTCCTCCGCACATGAGGCTTCTGTGACTTAATAACCACAAATAATTTGTGAAGCAGCAACATAATAAGTGAGATTTATTGATAAAGAGACACAATCTACTATTGAAAATTATTATGCTTTTCCAGTAGCATTAACTAGGGTTAACATTGCATTCAGCAATACCTCTTTTGTAAAATAAACAGTATAGTTCAGTTCTCGGTAGAAGGTGTCTTGATATATTTGTCAAATACAATAATACACAATAGGAGTAGTTTATGATTGAATTATGATTCCTTGTTGATCCCAAGTCAACACATTGATAGCGATATAGATCCACCATTACCAGGATAGGATGTGTGATGGCGAAAGTTTAAAAAGGGACTTCAGACCTTCGGCTGTAAATTTCAGCATAAAATATAGAAAGCTCCATGGTTGGGTACCCTTTAAATTACTCCTCAAACCAGTCCATATGACACAACAACAGTTCGGGTTTGGTCAGTATCGCCATTGGAATAGTATAGGAAAATATCCTGGACTGTTGCTTGGCCATGGTATATATACTTTCCCAAGTAAGTGAATTAGTTGCATAAGATCAGGCATTAGGTTGCGAAAGTAGGACCTTCCATATATAGGGTACATTGACATTGTCGTAGGTGTCACGATTCTGGGAACCATACATGCTAATACACACACACACACACACACAGAAAAGGTGCAGTACCGGACCTTAGAGTGGCCGGGCTAAGCACACAAAGAATAGTCAGGAGACAAGCCGAGTAAGGGGAACAAGAAGACAGAATAACGAGAAACAAGCCAAGGTCAAAGGGTAGGAGAAAGTCACAAAGTCAGATTAACAAGCCAGAGAGTACGTAACCAGAAACACAAGTTCAGTAGCAATACTAGCAAGCAAAGACCACAACAGGGCAGGGAGGAACAGGAAAGGTGAGTATTTAAACCATAAGGTTAAATCTGATTGGATAATTTCCAATCAGAATTAACAATCACAGGTGGGAGATATCTAGACCTCCCACTGTGATTGATGTACTGTGCCTTTAACGCCGGGTCAGGTGGCTGACCCCGGCGTGTAATAAATTGGACGGTCTCCCAACGTGCAGTGTCATGCATGCTGCCGCTGGGGGACGTGGAGGAAGACGCGGGCGCCATCCGTGGCTGGGAGGATGCCGCCCGCCGAGCGCATGGCAGGAAGGGGACCGCGGACGGCTAAAGGGTGAGTGCCGTGAGCGGACTGCAGCCTCCCCTCGCAGCCGCCTGCGGGTTCCTGACAGTAGGCTTATGCAACTGTACTGTTGCTAAACCCCCATAAGTTTTTCCTAATTCCTGTGTTTTTAAAAACAATGACATTTTGTTGGCTTTGAAGTTGGGGTTTAGTTGGTGAATGAGTGATTGCACTGGATTATGTATGTTGTATGAATTGACCCCAGCAGTATACATGTTAAGGTGAGGGCGGCCTTTCTGTTTTTGCATGTCTGCATGTATACATGTATTGGATGGCTGTAGCCGTAGGTCCAGTGCGATGGGCCACACCTTGAGTTTTTATAAATGGTGTATTGACATAGTATTAGGGCCAAAGGGGTTTGTGGACACCATGGCACCAGGTAATAGGGAGAATGAGAAGCTCATTATACTATTCATACCTCCTCAGCTCTTGGAATGAAGGCGAGAGCTGGAAGACTGCTGGTTGCTCCACGTTCACTAGATGGCACTGGGGAATGCTTGCCCATCTTTTTTTGTTGTCTTTGCCCTCCATTGTTGTTAAAGGGGTCCTAGGGACCCTAAACTAAGTTTCCTTTAAAAGTGGGGGCAGACTGTGATTCGTGTGGACCTGAGAGCACCTCTTTTTACTGTATATGTGTTTTATAATGTGTAATTCCAGTGCCACAGAGACAGTTGCTTTTCTCACTCTCCCCCGCTGCAATAATAGGGTTAGTGTAGTGACAGATGGGCAGCTTACGAGTGCTTAGTAAGTGTTTATCGTTTAGATAGTGTTTTTTTTTTTAATAGGCATTAGTGCTGTAGGATAACATGAATCACATCATGGAAAAAATATTTGTGTTTTTGATTTTTTTTTTTATATGTTAGACCTTTGAGCAGCAGATTAAACCGATTGTCTGCTGTGCAGGTTTGTATTGTGAGAAAACCGCTTTATGGATCTCTTTGCTGAAAAATGGTGATGCCTTTTTTTATTTTTGCAGCAGTAGCAGCAGCTTTAACTCCTGAAGGACCAACGTTAGTCAATGCCATTCTCTGTTTTTTAAAGGACCACTATAGTCACCCAGACCACTTCAGCTCAATGAAGTGGTCTGGGTGCCAGGTCCCCCAGGTTTTAACCCGTCAATGTAAACATAGCAGTTTCAGAGAAACCTGACAGCCGCTAGAGGCGCTTCTGCGACGCTGAATGCAAAAATTGCATTCAGCGTGCAAAACGTTTATAGGAAAGCATTAACTACGGGCTGTTTGAATGCGCGCGTGGCACTTGCCACGCATGCGCATTCCGCTCCACTCGGGCGCTGACGTCTGAGTGAGAAGAGAGGTCACCAGCGCTGAGGGAGCCCAGCGCTAGATTAAAGTAAGTAGCTGAAGGGATTTTAACCCCTTCAGCCCAGCGGGAGGGGGGTCCTGAGGGTGGGGGGAACCTCAGGGTTATATAGTGTCAGGAAAACAAGCTTGTTTTTGTGAAACTATGGTGATCCTTTAAGGATCCTGATCCAAAATAGAATGGCCAAATCAATTACTTAAGTAGGGCTTTATAAAACTTTAATGATAAATCTAGAAGTAATCTAGCAACTGAAATATAAACCAAAACAAACAAGATGAACAGCCGTAAAATAGCAATTTACATATGAATAGGAGGGCAACTTCTGGTGTGTATATCTTAAAAAAAGACAAATAATAATGCAGTACAATAAAAATAATACAAATAATGGTAGATACATGCCAATGGAACACTCTATATAAGCTCTACATTAGTAGGCCTGGACAGTATAAACCCCGTCTAAAGATATTATGGTGGAAGTCAGTGGAGCTTGATTCCAGGTAGATATCGTCATCATATAAAGAACGAGAAAGGGGGCGGGGCTTGGACGCCGTGCCAAGCGGTCGCATGGGAAGAGGGCTCCTCGCTTAAACTGCCCTATGCCACGAAAAATTGCTGATCTTGAGATGCCAGCAACTCTGCATCTTACCTAAGTCAACCCCGACCACCTTGGGCACCACACGGAGTAATCTCGCGACCCACGAAAGCGAAGCCAAGATCCTGTGTGTTTGCGGCCTAGAGCGAGTCACATGGGGAGCGGCGGCCGACCTCCTCAGTGGAGTCCTGCGGGCTGTGTGGCGGCTGAGACACGTTTCCCCCCCCCCCTTGGACCGGTGGGGGTCATCCCGGTCCCCCCCCCAGGCACCGACCTCCGAGTCAGAACACACGACTTGCCGCCCCTACCTCACCTTCTGCTAACAAAATGGCGGAGGAACTCCAGCGAAGACCCACTCAGATACAGATAAAGCAGAATCAAAGCTGTCCAGTCGAGACCTGTCTGCAGAGGTTGAATGCCATTTTACAGCGTTTCTGGGCAACACTTGAGGCGCGAATGGCACCTCCAAGGCAGAGTCCACACACTGGAGACGGTGGGACTGGAGCGCAGAGTGGAGTTGGCGTCTCCAGGGGTACAACTCAAGTACAAGCAGCCGCTCCCCTTAATACTCACCTTCCTTGGCTGAAGTGAGCTAGGGGTTACCCCACAAAGCATCGCCCACGCAAGTGGAGACTCCGACGCAGACGGCGGCGACAGCCTGCACCGATCCTCTGCTGTACACATCGGAGTAAGGACTCCAACCTCGCGGACTCCAGGGCCTGTGATTCCAGGATGCCTGCCTCTCTAGTGATATGGGGCTCTCGGATTGTCAAGACATACTGCTGCACAGATGCCACCGCCAGCGGATCTAACAGTAACCCCGAGCTGTGCCCAGCCGAGGCATTGGGTGAAGTACCCACGAGAGGACACGGTCTGACACCAAGTTGCCGCAGCATACTATATGGGGAGTACCTCACTCGACTATTCTTTAGGATAAGTGACTCCACTCATGTTACCCATCTCTGAACAAGCTTTTATATATGCTCTTTAGTTTGATTTTTCATATGCTTTTTCCTTGTTGTTCTTCAAGTTACATATCTATGTGCTCCCTGAGGGCTCATAGCCCATAAGCCTCCTCCTGTAAAGGGCCTCACCTAGTTAACCCCTTTAGCAGGCAAGACTAAGGGCAAGTTAAAGGTTATACATAAGCGGAGGGCAAAATTAGCGCTGGTAAACCAGCCCGTTAGCTTAACTACTATACTCTGACAAACTGCTCAGGACCATTTTGCTCATGACTTTCATTGGGCCTATACACCTCTAAACCTAGTTTACAGCAGTTATGTTCTTGCACTCTCCCTATTTTTACCAAAGCATTTTAAAGATACGTTAATACTCAGAACCAGCATGCTAACTCTTCAAGCTTAGGGGCTCACTATATCAGCAGTATCTCTTAATACACACATTGGGTACATCGGGCACATAAACAGTTAACCTGGCTACTACAAATTGATTACTGACACAACTACTAGTTAAGCAATCGATTAACTGTCTTCTGCCATCAACTAAACTGTGCACCAGCGTAACTATCAGCCACCACTGGTTATTCTCATGCCTAGTTCTTAGTGTGCCCCATTTAACTTCCCTACATGTTTTCTACTATGCACACAATACAAGGGAGGCATACTGAGAGCCCATGAGCAAAGTACTCAATGTGGAACACCTGTACTTAGCTATTGATATTCAACAACCATGTCTAACAGCGCCCAGCATAGTGCTACATGCGTTGCTATACTCTTCCTCTTAACTAACTTAAAAATATGTTGTTTATTCTTATGCAATACCATGCCTGTTATACCTGTTTGTCAGTTACTATACAACTAGCAACTGCAGCTAGCATGTACACACGTAAACTACAAAATCGAGACCTACCTAGCATGATATTATATCTTTTGTTCTGGCACTAAAATTGCATGTCATTTATCGCTAGATAGTCTTACCACGCTTAAAAATGCTTAAAAATATGTTAAAAAATGTGCTTTCACCTCATTGCCGCATATGTATGAATCTGTGATATTAACTGGATTTTGTTTGCTATTGTGGCAACGTATATCATTTTGTCAAACCATGCACAACAAAAATAAAGAATTAAAAAAAAAAAAAAAAAAAAAGAACGAGAAAACAAAAAGAAAAACCCCAGTGGTATGGTCTGTATATAAGAATATATCTGTACAGGGATAACATCGTACATAACCTAGAGCAAGAACCGGCTCTAATGTGTAGCACTTTAGATGAGTCTGAGGATATCTGATGGAACCGGATCAGCAGCAGGAACTAGGTACAGGGTAAGTACTCCGAGGACTTTAAAAAGTACTCTGATGTATGAAACAAGACTTTAAAAAATATTTAAGTATAAAAAAAATACACAGTACAATGTAAAATCAGTCCTATATTCTAGAGTAAATCTGTGCAATATTGGGTTATAGAAACATGATTTAGATCGTAACATATTGTTGCATTTGGTTGTTAAGGGGTTAAAGAGGTCCAACGAGCTGAATATGCCCATTACTTTTTCAACATATTATATATCATGTATCAAAGTATAAGCAAAAGCTATATATTATATATATCATACCAGAAGCGTTGGATTGGAGAGCTATCATCAGAATCGATGACTTTGCAGAAGTTAGATTGGCTGCGGTGAGGAGTCTGTGCTGGCAATGAATTAAGGGAAGGTTAATGCTATTTTTAAACAATTTTTTTTACAGTGTGAACGGGTCTGATTATATATGGGGGAAAAAAAACGACCTAAAAACTCTGTTGTAAAACATTGAATAAATGGATGTTTTTATTCTAGAGTGTTTCTTACGATCAGCCCAAAAGGTAGATCTCCAGATGTTGTAGAACTACAACTCCCATGATGCTTTGCATGCATTTACAATGTCTTTAGAATGACTAAGCATCGTGGAAGTTGTAGTTTTAACACATCTGGGGATGCACCTTTAGGGTGTCCCTGCTTTCAATGTTTCAGCAGGAGCTGCTCTAATAGTTTAACGTATCTGTCCGTGGTGCTGAAATAACAGCTTAGCCTTAGGGATGAAGCACAGGTGTAGCCAGCGGTCACTTTATTTCCAGAGATTGCTCTCTATGGGGTTAGGAAGCTGCTTGATCCAGTGGACGGACTGCATGTAAAGGGGGGATTTCAGGCAGAGCCAGACTGGGGGTGGGCAGAGCTAGCGTATCTATTATTTATAATTCCCCATTTTTTAAGAATTGACATATTGTTTGGATTTCATGTAGCTGTTTCATACATGTGATTTACATAAACTGTGCTCTGATATTTACATGGTCTGTCACTAAAGTCACAATTGTCCAGAATTCACAGTGAATTCAAAATGAAACTTAAATTTCAAGCAAACATTGCCAAACTAGAAATGTTCTCCAAGTCAGTTATGGATCTAGATCAGTTACTTTTGGCCCTAAATCTGGAATTCACATTTTATTCCCTATAATTGTCACGTTAGTAAACACCCTCTAGGTCTTTTATTGTATTGTGTTTGCAGATTTTAAATTAGACCAAGCTATTGAGTGTCTGTTAAGCATTAGTGATTAGACAGATATAAGCAGATCTGTAAACATATTATTCAAGAATATTTTTCTGTATTTGTTTTCTAAACCCAAGTTAATGATAATGAATCAACTGTGTTTGACTGCCATCATGATGTCTTCTTCTGAGAGCTACGGCACTGGATCAAGGTGGAGATTCCATCTATTTGCATCTGACATTACATTTTGCCAATTTGCTTATTTAGAATCTTAGCTGCTATGGAGACCTGCAGAAAAACAGAACATAGTGCACTCGGTGCTA
This sequence comes from Pelobates fuscus, assembly GCF_036172605.1. Classification (NCBI taxonomy): domain Eukaryota; kingdom Metazoa; phylum Chordata; class Amphibia; order Anura; family Pelobatidae; genus Pelobates; species Pelobates fuscus. The sequence goes on along the minus strand of NC_086326.1, from coordinate 137,692,190 downwards.
GAAAAATACAAAGAAAAAAAATAATTTCTTTGAAAAGCCATCCCTGGGGTCATCATCAAAGAGCAGACAGAACAATCCCATCTCACAAGTCTGAATCCCCCACAGGACCAGGGCTATCTAAATCCATTGTTACAGAGCTGACAGTCTTCGACTGTCAATTCTAAAGGAGTAAGTCATCATTCGTTAATAAGGGGTTAGGTATCTACTCGGACTCACTAGACGGTATGAATTGTCCTCTAATAAGGTTCTAGCATGGTGAGTCATGGTAACATAATCTCATTTATTTTAAAAGGGATGCTGCAGTTTTTCTAAGCTTTCTTAACTCATGCAGATGCTATAGAAGGAGATTGAGAATTTAAAATATGTGCAGTTGAAGAGTTATCGCCCGCACTTGTATAGCCATAGTAAATTGCATCGTAATTTAGTAAGAACATATCATTATTATTAATGTGTCACCAGTAAAGCTGCATTAAAGTCCTACATGTCTTAGGCATTCAAGATGATGTAGAGGTGAGCAGAATCCGTGTATTAACATACAATCTCTCATGTACTGTAATGTGAAGGTCGACCTTAGATTAGCTGAGTGGATTTCAGGTGATGCATATCTAATTGCAGTGCAGTGAAATCCACATAAATCTACATTTCTGATGCTCTTGACTTGCATTTTCACCGTGAAACCGGATCCGCACTATTTTGCTCCACTAGATGGCACTGTTAACCAAACAATTCGAAGGAGACGCCAGGCTCACGCTTGGCAATGCTGTAATGATTCCTTGTTATTCACCGCAATTCTAATTTATTTTGGTTACTCGGAGCAAAGATAGCTGGTAACAAAAATAAATATACAAATATATGGAAAGCTTGAGTCATCAAGGGACAAGATTAACATGCACATGTATACTCTGTGTAACTTGGGGTTGTATAACAAAAACATTGATTGCAGCGTGCCTGGCATTGTCTAACACAGAATGGGAAGCACTGTATTGATGTATAAAGACAGATGTGCACAACTCAATCATGGAAAAATGCTTAAAGGAAATACGGTTCTCTTTTCCTTTTCGATGTCTCTTATTTAGGTGTAACTGTGCTGCTTAGATATGTTTTATATTTTTGTTCTTGAGATATATTGCATTAAAAGTCAGGTCAATATAAAGCATAAATATTGTTTAACACCACCTAAGGACCAATGATGGAATATTCTTGCCATATAACAAAACAAGCACTAAAAGATAATAAGGGAGATTTATCAACGTGTTCTGATCCAAAAAGTGATCTAAAGTGCTAGACGTGGGGCAGTCACCATAGAAACCAGTAGACCCAGCAGGCACGTTCCTTTGGTGTTATTTCTTCCTTTTTACACTTTTGCACCATTTTTTAAAACTGAAAAATCTTCAAAATGTCAAAATAGAATGTCCCAAACATTTAACAGTAGCAAATTGTATAGAATTACGAATACGGATTGACCTAGACATTCCATGCTAACATGGAGTCACTGGGAACCAGATATGGACATGGCATGAAATATCATTGGTCGTTTAGGAGTTGATTGTTTAAAGGGGCAGTATAATTACCAGAACCATTAAAGCTTAATGCAGTAGATGGTCATTTAAAAAAAAGAAGAAAAAAAAAAAGAAAAGGCAGTGTTGACATACTGTATGTCCCTAAGGCCACCTCTTCTGGGTTGCCATTCAGACAGCCACTCGAAGTGTTTCCTGTTGAAATCCACCAATCACTGCAAGATTGACATTCAGCATCTGCACTCTCTGCATAAAGAGCCGAATGCTCCCCTTAGAGATGCATTGAGCCAATGCATCTTTGTAAGGAAATGCTGATTAGCGTAGTGTGACAATAGTTGTGCATGCGCTGTAGCCCTCAAATGCTTCCCAAAACCAGTGCAGCCATGGCTGAAAGGTAAGTAAATATACTTTATTTTTTATCACCAAAGGGGTTCTGAATCTAAAAAGCATGGACACTACTCTAATTCATCGCAATGGATGTATATATTAAAAGAAATAAAATCCGTTTCTAAATTTGATTCTTTTTTTCAAACATCATCACATGTTAAAATTCTTATCCTTTGCAACAGGTGCGCTTTGATATGTGCGATTTTAAAATACATTTTTACTATTTATACTTTCACTTATATGTATACTCGCATATTTATAAATCACCTCTAATTAGGCGCTGTTAGCACAGTTATATATCATTTTATAATTATACTCGGCTAGCAAAATTATAGATCATTTCATACGCGTTCCTTATATTGTTTATTATGCTTTATGTGCAAAAATCTGGATAATCCATGCTGTCACATTCCTAGGGCGCTTTAGAATTTAATAAAAGTTGCTGTGTGCGACTAAAATATTGACCTAGAAAATAATTGTGGTGAGACATTTACAAGAGCTATTAATTGATCTATAAATGTTTATACCGTGCGAATGTGCAAAGCAACGGTTATATTGCAGAGTTTTTATTTGAACAGCTAATATAGGTTTTATGTTTGTGTAAATATGTATATTTAGCTCAGGATAAGAGATTGGGGGAGAGAGAATCACACTGTGTCTGTCTCCCCAGGCTCTAGCATATTGGTTTTAGGGGAGGAGCTGAATTATTGGCAACTACAGCCGAGAATTTATGGCAACTACAGCCCTACACTTCCACTAATCTCAGGCCGTCTAAGACATGTATAATGAGGGCTGATCAGGGCCCAAACTTGACGTATTAACATTTCAGTCTGATACAGAATACTGTGAACGAGAGTTTTAAGAGTTTTAGACTTAGACATATACATAATATACACTCTGATAATGAGATTCAAAAGCCACTTTTAAGCATTGTAATTTGAGGAAAAACTCATCTTTGCCATAATCCCTGAATGTCACGCAGCAATATGTATATCAGCACACTTAGTGTCGTAATTCTGGTTCCCTTAGAATAGAAAGCTGCTATTTCTATAGCATTTGCACAAAAATGTGTGTCTGGATGTATAGAAAACAATATCTCTATCTTCAGAGAGATGTTTGACCTATCAGATATCATTAGCGTGGAGCTGAGATCTTTGTTTATAGTGAGAAATTTAATATAAAGAGTTTAACTAGACATTTTCACTCAAGGTTATTTGGTAGAGTGAGAATTGTCAGGAATTACAATGGGTTTATTACTAAAGTCCAAATTGGGCAAAACCATTCGGCTTCACATGGGGCCAACTGGACTGCAAAATCCGGGCATTGTTAATGCAATTGTCATGAGATATGACTCCAACATGCTGAGTTTAGGTTAGCAGTAACAAAACAGGACTGAAATAAACGTATTATCAGACCTTAGAGTACCCACACTTAACTTATAATAGAGAGGAAACGTTCAAATAAGCCTAGTTCAGGATAACAGAGAGACAGCCAAATTGAGAACTAGCCAAAGTCAGGTACACAGTATTTCAATAGAACAGGTAAACAAGACAGAAAGGGTCACAGTGAAACTCATGGTCAAGAACAAACCCAAGGTCAAACATGCGTGAACGGGGACACCGGACTGATGTGAACCAATTAAAGCTGGAAGTGATGTGACTCCCCACATTTCCCTTTTTAAGAACAAGCTTGGAACGCGAGCAGTGGTCTCCTCGATAGAAGTTTGGAGGATCCCAATTGACTCAAGGTCTGGGTAAGTATCACTACAGCTGTTTAGCCAGACGGAACACTGGCAGATGTCTGAAATCCGGACTGAATGTTGCCCAGTCGTTAGAATGGGGCCCGTAAAAGTAATGATCTGGCAGGTGGGTGCATCTAAAGATACAATACCTGTATTTTAGTAGTATGGGGATCTTATTAAACCCCGTAGGATTCATATTTATGTATTTATTTACTTTTTTAATGTTGTTGCTAGCTAGAAATTTAATGTTTTATTTTTGGCCTATTAATGACGTCTTGCTGGTATATGAGGTTTATTACATTTTTTTTGTTGTTTAACCCCTTGATGATGGAATATATCCCATTCATGTCATAGCATAGAAGGACCTGCCTGCCCTCCTGCTCCATAAGGAGTTAACATTTGTGCATGTTCATATACTTAATGCACATGCCGTGTTTCTTTAAGAAATCACTGCAGTTCTATATGTTTTTACTAAAGTATAATTTCTCTACTCAACTTCATTAACTAAATTATGACTAAGTGCATATAGCATAAAGAGTTTTGATCCCCAAGTCCATGTCTATCTAGTGTGACCCCCACTATCTTATTTTTATTGTTAATATATTATTATCATTAATTGAAATTTCTGCTAATGAATTGTATGTTTGCTCCTTGCTGCATCAAACAAATTCAGTGTGGACGTTCATGAAGGTTGCTCTTTACATCGAACTGAAATTACTCCGACTCCTGATGCAGAAACCGTGAGCTCCAAAGTCAACATATTGCTTATCAACCCAGTCAGACTGATAAGATTTCATTAAATGGTTTCCATTAGAACAGATGTTTAGTTTTGTGACCGAGTGTCTTTATTCTTGTGAACATTTCTTTACACGTGTTCCCCTCACTGATAGGTAGAGGAACATTAGCTGCTGGCTTATGACTGACCCCAGACACGTTCTTAACAGACACTGATGCACCAAAGACATTTGCTCAGCAGACAATGATGCTGTAACCACTTTGATCCATTCTCTAGACAAGGAAACAAAAGGTCCCATCAACAAAGGCAGTCACTTCCTATTTTTTTTTTGTAATATTTTTTATTTTTGTTGTGCAGGTGAGTACAAGTCAATGCAACGCCACAACAGCGTACAGTCAAAGATTAACGTAGGTATAGAAGTTAAGCAATGGCTTGAAAAATGTGCACATTTTAGTTTTATAAGCACTTATGTGACTAGTCTGCAATGTCTGAGATTTGAGTAGCTTGAATAGTAAGATTAGTGAGACATGCGTATGGTGTACTGGTAAGATGATCGGAGTAAGGTGAGTTAGGTGGAACAGGCTTGTAAGACGTGAGAACTATTTGTAGTGTCCTGGTGGTAGCTTGTATAATAGCTTTAGCGTGTGTAAGGGCTGGGCACTTGTGCATGAGTACAAGACATATGCTATGTTAAGCGTGTGAAATATGGATAAAAGTGTAGCAATTGGCTTATCAAACATTTTAAACAGGTTAAATAAAATGTAAGTACCGCTGGGTATTTAGTAAAGTCCCGCTCTGTTAACCAGGGTGGAAGCTGGGGTGGAGGCACTTGCAAAACTTCACCCGATACCGCAAGTGCACTTAAACAGATCCAGTCTTTGGCTCAGCATGGTGGGTAATGTGCTTAAAGACATAGGATACTGCCAGCTAATGCTGCGGTCTGGTAGAGCAGTAAGGTCCCTTGTTGCTACTGGGGTTGCTTGGATACTCTTCGGTAGTTGTGGGCATGAGTTATCCCAGGGGCCTGTGAGGGCACCTCTCCAGTCTTGGGCTGTTATCGAAGCCTGCCCCTTCTGACCATAACCTCTTCGGCTTCTCATGCCAGGGGTTTTTCCTCGCTTGGTAGTGACGGAGGGGCTGGTTGTGTATCGCTGTTTGCGTGCGGGCCTCCGCTTTCGAGGGCGATGCTGCCGGGTTCGCACCCGCGAGGCTTTCAGTTCGGGTGGGTCAAAAGGATGAGCTGGGGTGGGTCGTACCTTTGTTAGGCCCGCGGGTGCCTCTCTTCATCCTGCGCTCACGCCCTTGGATGGTATGGCTTGCAGCTATGCCTGAGGTGCTTGCCGACACTCCGAGAGCTTACTCCAGAATCTGGCAAAAATTGCATCGAAACGCTGCTGGACATCGCCGTGAGCCTCCATCCAAGATATGTGTCTTTGCTTACATGGTGGGCTTGCTGCCGCCATTTTAGGCGGGCCACGTGTTTGGCTGCCCCTTTGCTGTGGTGCATCAGGCTGCATGTTTGGGTTGTGTTGGCTGCTCCAGTCACCCAGTGTGGACCGAGATGACCCCCATCGGTCCAGAGGGGGGGGAGGGTGGGAGGTGAAAGCCCCGAGATATCCATACTCAGGTCAGTCAGTGTTAAGAGCGGCCGTCTCTCCACAGCTCGATCTCCGGTAGGCAGGGTCCCGGTGGGTTATACGCTTGGTTTCAGTGTCTGGGGGTTCACCCGGGTGTCCCCTTCTTGATTCTTTTTTCTATTAGAATGAGCTGCCTGCAGACAACTCGGTTTTCGAAGTACAACTTCCATTAGTCAAAGCCAACCTTTACTCTGTCAAGTGATCATAATATCTATAGTTTAAGAACATCTGACAAGTGGGTTATCGTCTTCCTCGCTGACCTCCTTCCCCCCTTATCTGTATTCCCATTTATAAATATTAAGTTTAAATGCTATCAATTCAAACTAAATAATTAGGTATTTTTACTTTGAACTTTTATGTCCAGATAACATTTCTAAAACAGAACACTTTTTATTAGATACAAGCCATTAAACTTAACTGAATGTATAATTACCTTTGCACTTATTTTAGAAGGAACTTTTATTCCAAATGATGAATAATTGTACTTGCAAAATGTTTTTACTGTCAGCCTTGTCTAATGCATAAGGTGGGCTGTGTAATTACAAAAAAAAAAAAACCTGTTTTAGAAGTGAAAAAAAAATCAAAAAGGCAATTAAAAGGGAACAAGTTGATAGTGGCTTTTACTTAAGGTTGGAAAAGAACCTATTCCACTGCAATTAGAACATAAATTTGATTTGACAGAGCAGAAGTTAAAATAAAAGATTTTGTCGCTTTGATATAATTATGACAGTCTTACTAAGTGATCAATATTAATATCCTGTTACACTACACAGGCATGTATACGCAATGATATCTTTTAATGCATTAGAATTAAAATCAGGTTTGCAAGTTACCATAGTATGTATGTACAGCAGCTATGGATCTAAAAATTAAACACAGGATTATTCAGTAAAATGGAAACAGGAGAATTTTTTACTATTTAACACTTTTGGATTGAAATCAGTTTCGATTTCATTTCATTTCATCAGTATGAAAAAATTTACTTTTTTCACGTAAACACGAACTACCGTAAGCAAAACATTTAAGCATACTGGAAATTACAATATGAATAAGAAGACAATTATCCAAAAAATATATATATATAAACTATTTCACAATATATTCACAGTATCTGGTACCTTGGAGGGACATGGTAAAGATCGCTGATTTCATTATTATTTTTTGGATTTATCCTTTCTAACATTTGATTCGGTGTTCAATGGTAAACAAATATATTCCCAGGAACACCCTGAATGGGTTCAACGTTGAACCTACACTCTCCAAGGGATACTTAACATGGATTCAATGCTAGTCCTACTTGTTAAAGGATATATTCACTTTTGGTATACAGTGTGCACTCCTGATTTGACGTCACCCTCTTATACACGAAGGCCTCTATTTAATTTGTTTAGATAAGCTTTTCGGCATAAAGCCTTCTTCCAGTGCTCGCTTTCTTCAGTGCAGGCTTCATGTCGAAACGCACTTGCTGTTTACTTAACATATTGTTTTATGTCTTTTTTTGATCGGATTATTGATCCTGGGTTACTTTTGGTGGTAAGTGGTATTTTTTAATCATAGGTATATTCCCACTACCATTCTTTAGAGTACCCAGCGTATCTTTATCCTGTTTTTATATTTATATATACATGCTTTATCTTTTTACTTCTGGATTTATAATAAATATACTTTTTGTTGATTTTTTTATGTTCTGTATTCAACTTTACAAGTGGATCTGGTAGCCAGTATTCACAACCTTGGGCATTATATACAGAGCCTGGCATGTCTCTCGAACATGTGAGTTGTCGTGCAACTATATAGCAACTATATAGCCTTTTCATGTTATCCAGATTACACTATGTTTGTTTTCTGTTTTATTTTAGGTTTTAGATAGCTTTGTGGTATCCACATGTATTTGAACTTAAACATTTGTATATAATTTTTGGTATATTTCTGTATTTATACACTTGTTTTTTTTGTCACTCTGGTATATATATTTTTTATTTGTCTTAATAAACAGTTTTACTGGATTATTCCCATTGTACCCAATTGAGTCTCCTATCTCTAGAAATGTGGCTTAGCTCATTGGAAATATGACAAAATAAAAAATTACTCTTTTCTCCTGGTTATATTTAGAGTAAACATTTCTATATTTGTGAATCATGCATCACGTTGATATTTTATTTGTATCTATTTTGTTAGGTTTTAATTAACTAGCGATCTTCCTTTTAGGCTTATTGCAAATATGTCTGGTGTTTGTTAGAAATTTAGCACACTGTATTAACCAAACCACTATATTTGAATGTAAAGTTACAGTAGTATTTAAAGTCAGTCTATATATAGACATATAAGTGCTAAAGGATTCAAGCAGTTGGACCAAGGGTGAGAAAAGAAAGGAAACACATGTAGTCTCAATGGGTTGATGTGTTCGATTTTAAG